>NC_133617.1:458628090-459329757 GCF_048593235.1 Sminthopsis crassicaudata
ATTTTTATATATCACCAACAAAATCCAATGGCAAAAGATTCAAAGAGAAATTCCATTTAAAATAACTGTTGATAGTATAAAATATTTGGGAATCTATCTGTCAAAGTAAAGTTAGGAACTATGTGAGCAAAACTACAAAACACTTTCCACACAAAGAAAGTCAGATTTAAATAATTGGAAAAATATTAAGTACTCTTGGCTAGGCCTAGTGAATATAATAAAGATGACAGTAGTTTACTAGGTACTATTGTCATAGTACCTAAACTATTCTATTTATTTAGTAATATACTATACTAATCAGATTCCCAAGAAACTATTTTAGTGACCTAGAAAAAGTAACCACAAAATTCATATGGATTTCAAGGCAACTAATGAAAAAAAAAATGAAATGAAAGTGGCTTAGCTGTACCAGATGCAAAATTATATTCTAAAGCAGCAGTCACCAATAGGTTAGGCAGAATAGGTTAGATTCACAGGACAAAACAGTCAATAACTATAACAATCTAGTACTTGACAAACACAAAGACCCCAGCTTTTGGAATAAGAATTCACCATTTGACAAAAACTGATGGGAAAAGTGAAAATTAATTTGGCAGAAACTGGGCATGGACCCACACTTACACCATACACCAAGATAAGATCAAAATGTATTCATGGTTTAGGCATAAAGAATGAGATTACAAATAAATTAGAAAAACATAGGATAGTTTATCTCTCATGCTTGTGGAGTAGGAAAGAATTTGTCACCAAAGAAGAACTAGAGGTTATTATTGATCACAAAATAGAAAATTTCGATTACATTAAGTTAAAAAGATGTTGTATTTAAAAAAAAAATAACTAATGCAGACAAGATTAAAAGTGAAGCAATAAACTGGGAAACTATTTTTTATAGTTAAAGGTTCTGATAAAGGCCTCATTTCTAAAATATATAGAGAATTGACTCCAATTTATAAGAAATCAAACTATTCTCCAATGGTCAAAGGATATGAACAGACAATTTTCAGATGATGAAATTGAAACTATTTCCACTCATATGAAAGAATGTTCCAAATCACTATTGATCAGAGAAATGCAAATTAGACAATTCTCTCAGATTGGTTAGAATGACAGGAAAAGATAATGTTAAATGTTGGAGGAGATGTGGGAAAACTGGGACACTGATACATTGTTGGTGGAGTTGTGAATGCATCCAACCATTCTGGAGAACAATTTGGAACTATGCTCAAAACATTAACAAACTGTACATACTCTTTCATCCAGCAGAGTTACTTCTGGGCCTTTGTCCCTTAAAGAAGGGAAATGTATGTGCAAAAATGTTTTTGGCGGCCCTTTTTGTAGTGGCTAGGAACTGGAAATTGAATGGATGCCCATAAATTGGAGAATGATTGAGTAAATTATGGTATATGAATGTTATGGGATATTATTGTTCTATAAGAAATGACCAATAGGATGAATACAGAGAGATATGAAACTTACATGAACTGATTCTAAGTGAATTGGGCAGAATCAGGAGATCATTATACACTTTAACAACAATATTATATGAGGATAAATTCTGATGGAAGTGGATATCTTCAACAATGAGAAAATCCAATTCAGTTCCAATTGTTCAATGAGCCAACTATACCCAGTGAAAGAACAGTGGGAAGTGAGTGTGGACTGTTTGCATTTTTGTTTTTTTCCCCCAGGTTATTTTTACCTTTCTAAATCTTATTTTTCTTGTGCAACAAGAGAACTGTATAAATATGTGCACATTGTGTTTTAGTTATACTTTAACATGTTTAACATGTATGAGACTGCCTGTTATCTAGGAGAGGTGGTGGAGGAGGGAAGGGAAAAGTTGGAACAGAAAAGATTGCCAGGGTCAATGTTGAAAAATTACCTATGCATATGTTCTGTCAATAAAAAGCTATAATAAAAATGATTAATATTGAAAATATCCATGTATATATTTTGAAAATAAATAGTTGTATCAAAAAATAAAGGGGAAATTAATTAATTTATCAATACATAAATATATAAATAGAATAGACATGTGAAAAAAGAAACCCACTCTTTGAAATACAGATTTGGTAAAATGGAAAAATAAATCAATGAACCTCATTAAAAAGTTCTATTTGTCATATGCAAAAGGAGATAAGAAAACTAAAGAAAGTAATTCACTAACAATAAGAAAAAATTAGGGAAAGAAGGAATCCTACCAAATTCCTTTTATCACTCAGATATGGTGCTGATATCTAAACTAGATGGAGTCAATACAGAAAAAGAAAATTATAGACCAATTTCCTTAATGAATATTCATGCAAAAACATTAAATAAAATATTAGCAAAGACATTATAGTAATTTATCACCAGGATGATGCAATATGACCAAGGAATGCAGTTCATTATTAGAAAAATTACTAGCATAATTGACTATATCAGTAGCTAAACTAACAAAAATCATATGATTATCTCAATAAACGCAGAAAAACAATTTGACAAAATGTAACAAAAAAAAAATAGAGAATGAGAGAGAGAGAGAGAGAGAGAGAAAGAGAGAGAGAGAAACAAAGATTTTGATCTCCATCAAGAGACAGAGAGAAACATGGAGATACATACAAACAGGCAGACACAGAGAGAGAACCAGAATCTGACAATGAAAAATACAGAAATACATGCTTAGGCCAATGTGGCAGGATTAGCAGTAACTTGCTTTTGTATTGGCTGTTTCTTTAGTCTAGAAGGTTCTCTCTTCTTAATTTTTCCTCTTCCAATCCCTGGCTTTCTTCAAAACTCAGTTTAAATTTCACCTTGTTTAGAAGGTCTTTTTTGGTCCTGACAGTTGCTGGTGCTTTGCTACTTGAAGGTAAATTCCATATATATGGTATTTGTCCTGCTTTTACATATTTTACACATACTGTCTTCACCATTATATTGAAAACTCCTTGTGATATGGGACTGTTTTGAGGTCTTTGTGTTCCCAATGATTACCACTGGCCTAAAGGCTTAAGATAATAAAGGGTTAAAATGATTCTTGAACAATTGAAAAAATCAAAAATATCCAGTTATGTTATGGTTGCTTCTGTTTTGTTTTGTTTTTTAAATCCTCTTTATCTTATACTTTTTATAAGTAACCACTCTCTTCTTTAACCTCCTTTGAAATCGAAGCTGATATTCATTGCCTCTAATTTAGTACTTAATGATAGTTAATCAATTCTAGTTCTTAATTTGAAAGTCAAGTAAAATAAATCAACTCCATTTTCTGTCTGAAAGCCTTATTCATGTAGGTACCTGTAGTATTATCTCTAATACATGCTATTCTCTAAATATTCCCAGTTGCTTCAACCATTCTATGTATAGTGTGATCTGTGGTTCTTATACCACTCTGTTCACACTTATGCTTTATATTTATGAAATATTCTGATCTGTGTTATAAATAATGCCATTACTTTCATCAAATAGGGATTTTCATCAAAAAGGATAAAAATGTCACTTTCCATTAAAGATTCCCTGATTCTAAATATCTTTGTATGTTTGTACTATGAGACGTTTTCTTTAAAAAAAAAAAAAAAAAAAACTGCTTTTCATGGAAATACAATTATCTTGTAATGACTGAGAAACTACTTTGAAAAACTCTTAAATAATTCATCAAACTTGAATGATGAAACAATAGACCAAATCATCTGTGTACAAGGGAGATAAATTGTGAAACTTCCTGTAATAATTATCATCAAAAGTAATTGAGAACACAGTGTAGTTCTCGCTTAAGATATGCAATGATAAGTATAAGCCTAGCTGATTTAAAACTCTCTAAAATTGCACTGTGTTATACTGACTAAATGTTTATGGCTTTGCTGATTATTTTTTCAATCCATGAACATTATTGTTAAATTACTGAAAGAATTGTGATAGTATGATGTGGTTAGTAGAGATTGATATTGTTTTCTAAAGCAAAATTTACTTCCATCACTCATTGATTTAATATTGTAATTATTATGCAATTTCACTGTATTACTGTCACAGTAAGTATGTCAAAATGATATCCATAGGAGTTAATTTGAATCTTAATAAGCATGGAATGTCTGGGAAAAATCTTTATAACCAGTGTTTCTCATAAAGATTTAGTTTCTAAAATATAAAAAGAACGGTGTCAAATTTATAAGAATACAAGTTATCCCCCAACTGATAAATGGCCAAAGGATATGATGAAATAGGATGATGAAATTAAAGCCATCTACAGTCATATGAAAAAATGCTCTAAACTATCGATTAGAAAAATGAAAATTAAAACAACTCTGAGATGCCATCTCCCACCTATCAGACTAGCTAAGATGACAGGAAAAGATTCCGATAAATATTGGCAGGGATGTGGAAAACTGGGGACTCTAATATATTGTTGGTGGAGTTGTAAAATGATCAAACTATTCTGGAGAACAAACTCTGGCTAAAGGACTATCAAACTGTGCATATCCTTTGATTCACCAATGCCACTACTGCTCTATATCCCAAGGAAATCATAAAAGAGTGAAAAGGATGCACATGTGCAAAAATATTTGTAGCAGGCCTTTTTTATGGTAGCAAAGAATTGGAAAACTAATAGATGTCCATCAATTGGGGAATAGTTGAATAAGTTGTATCATATGAAGACAATGAGATTTTATTATTCTATAAAAATGATAGACAAGCTGATTTTAGAAAGGCCTAGAAAGATTTACACCATCTGATGCTGAACAAAAGAACCAAAACCAGGAATATATTGTATACAATTCCTGCAAGAATGTGTCATAATCAAGTATGAAAACCTTGCTTCTTCTCAATGATTCAGTAATCCAAAGCAATTCCAGTCACAATCCCCACAAAAAATGCCATCTGAATCCAGAAAAAGAACTATGGACACTGAATGTAAATCAACACAAACTTTCTTTTTTTCTGTTTTTTTTTTTTTAATCTTATTCATGGTCTTTCCCTTTTGCTGTGAATTTTCTTTCCTAGCATGATTCATAAAGCAATGTGTATTAAAAACAAATAATTTTAAAAGCCACATATGAAACATTAATAGAATTTTTGTTTCTTGAAAACTCAATATCATAAGAAAAATATGTTAATTTCTGGTTGCTAATTCTTCAGATAGAGGGAGGAAATTTTGATAATGAATTCATTAGGGAGATTCTGGGTTTTTTTTTCAAGTAGATAACTTGGGATTGTTATATCAGGCAGTTATGTGTTAAAATAGATAGAGTACTAGATCTGGAATCAGGACGTCCTGAATTCAAATATAGCTTCAGACACTTATTAACTTTGTGCAAGTCAAACAACCTTTGTTCACTTCAGTTTTTCACCTACAGTATCCTCATCTGTAAAATGAAGATTAACAACTGTCTCTCAGGATTGTTGGGAGGATAAAGTGAGATAGTATTTTAAGATTTTAAACATTAAAGCAAGACAAATTATGAATATTATTGATATTATTAATCATGATCATTATTATAATTATTAAAAATAAATAAATTTAATAAACAATTTAATTTAAATATGGAATAAAAGTCAAAATCATATAATATGTTGTTTACAGGAAAGACATTTAAAGCAGGGTGATACATACAGAGTAAAGATAAAAAGCTGGAGCAGAATCTATTATGCTTCAGGTGAAGTAAAAAAAATCAGGGGTAGCCATCCTGATTTCAGATCAAGCAAAAGCAAAAAGTGAATTATTTAAAAGAGATAAAAGGAAACCTTATCTTGCTAAAAGGTACCATAGATAATGAAGTAACATCAATACTAAACGTATATGTACCAAGTGGTATAGCATCTAAATTCCTAAAGGAGAAGTTAAGAGAACTGCAAGAAGAAATGGGCAGCAAAACTATAATACTGGGAGATCTCAACCTTGCCCTCTCAGAACTAGATAAATCAAAACACAAAATAAATAAGAAAGAAGTTAAAGAGGTAAATCGAATACCAGAAAAGTTTGGTGTGATACGTCTTTGGAGAAAACTGAATGGAGACAGAAAGGAATGCCCTTTCTTCGTAGGAGTTCATGAAACTTATAAAAAATTGACCATATATTATGACATAAACACCTCAAAATCAAATGCAAAAAGACAGAAATAGTAAATGCATTCTTTTCAGATCACGATATAATAAAAATTGCATTGAATAAAAAGCCACAGGAAAATAGGCCAAAAAGTAATTGGAAACTAAATAAGTGGGTGAAACAACAAAGCATAGGCACAATTAATAACTTCATCCAAAAGAATGACAATAATGAGACAACAAACTAAAATTTGTGGGATGCAGCCAAAATAGTAATAAGGGGAAAATTTCTATCTGTAAAGGTTTACTTGCATAAAATAGAGAAAGAAAAGATCAATGAATTGGTCTTGCAACTAAAAAATCTAGGAAAAGAGCAAATTAAAAACCCTCAATCAAATACTAAACTTGAAATTCTAAAAATAAAAGGAGAGACTGGTAATATTGAAAGTAAAAATATTGAATTAATAAACAAAACTAATTGTTGGTTCTATGAAAAAAAACATCAAAATAGATAAACCTTTGGTAAATTTGATTAGAAAAATGGAGGAAAATCAAAGTGTTAGTCTTAAATATGAAAAGAGAGAACATTCAACTAAAGAAGAGGAAATTAGAGTAATGAATAGGAGTTACTTTGCCCAATATTATCCCAATAAATTTGATTACCTAAGTGAAATGGATAAATACCTACAAAAATATAGATTGACCAGATTAACAGGGGGGGAAGTAAGTTGCTTAAATAGTAGCATTTTATTTTATTTTTTAAAATTAATTTTATAATTATAATTTTTTTGACAGTACATATCCATGGGTAATTTTTTTTACAACATTATCCCTTGTATTCACTTTTCCAAATTTTCCCCTCCCTCCCTCTACTCCCTTCCCTAGATGACAGGCAATTCCATAAATATTAAATTGTTACAGTATATCCTAGATATGATATATGTGTGTAAAACCAAATTGGGTTCCAAAGGTATAAGTAATCTAGGTAGAAAGACAATAGTGCAAACATTTTACACTCACTTCCCAGTGTTGCTTCTCTGGGTGTATCTGTTTCTGTCCATCATTGATCAATTGGGACTGAATTGGATCTTCTTTATGTTGAAGATATCTACTTCAATCAGAATATATCTTCATATAGTATAGTTGTTGAAGAATATAGTGATCTCCTGGTTCTGCTCATTTCACTCAGCATCACTCAGTATTGTAATAGTAGCATTTTAGAAAAAGAAATAGAATAAATTATTTATCAAGTCCCTAAGAAAATATCCCCAGGACCGGATGGATTAAGGATTAAATGTGACAAAAACAGAAAAAGAAAATTAGAGACTAATCTCCCTAATGAATATTGATGCAAAAATATTAAATAAAATATTAGCAAAGGCATTAGAGAAAATTATCCTCAGGTAAATACACCATGACCAAGGAGGATTTACACTAGGAATGCAAAGCTGGTTCAATATTAGGAAAACATTAGCATAACTCACTATATTAATAATCAAATGAACATAAACCATATGATCATCTTAATAGATGGAGAAAAAGCATTTGATAAAATCCAACACCCATTTCTCTTAAAAACACTAAAAGTATATGAATAAATGGACTTTTCTTAAAATAGTCAGTAGCATCTATTTAAAACTATCAGTAAGCATCACATGTAATGGGGATAAACTGTAACCATTCCCAATAAGATCAGGAGTGAAACAAGGTTGTCCCCTATCACCATTACTATTCAAAATTGCATTAGAAATGCTAGCTTTGGGAATAACAGATGAAAAAGAAATTAAAGGAATTAGAAAAGATAATGAGGAAATGAAATTATCATGCTTTGCAGATGATACACTTAGCGAACCCTAGGAATCTACTAAAAAGCTATTACAAATAATCCACAACTTTAGCAAAGTTGCAGGATATAGAAAATCCATGTAAATTAGCAAAATTTTTATACATCAGTAACAAAATGCAGCAGCAAGAGACACAAAGAGAAATTCCATTTAAAATAATTGTCCATAGTATAAAATATTTGGGAATCTATCTGCCAAGCAAAAGTCAGGAACTATATGAGCAAAATGACAAAAGACTTTCCACACAAATAATGTCAGATCTAAACAACTGGAAAACTATCAGATGTTTAGGTTCAGTGAATATAATAAAGATGGCAATACTTACTATTTAAACTAATCTATTTATTTAGTTCTATACAAATTAATGTTCCAAGAAACTATCTTACTTGTAACATGCCCTCCTGGCAGTTACAATTACTAATCTGCCCTAGGCCCAGCAGAGCAGCTTTGACCACTGACTTTTGCAGTGTCAACTCTACCTGGCTCGCCTCCTCTGAGGCCTTCAAAGGTCTCTGGCCACAATTTCTTGAATAGTAGTTTTATAACCGGTAGCACACTCAAGAACAGCCACATGTAACCTTAAAAGACTTTATTATTCCTATTGGCATAATGCCCTGACTTGATGCCCTGACTTGTTGGTTCCCTAGTGAACACCTAGTCTGAAGATCCAAGTGTCTCAGCTATCAATCTGCTTGGCATGGCTACCCCAGGTTAGGGATCCAGGTTTAAGAGCGCCAGGTTAAAGAGAGCAACTGCTGTCTGCAGTGGGCTTATATAGGGCATGCAAGGTCTCACACACACAGCCAATCAGTCAGAGAGTCATCACCCATTATCAAGCTATCTCAGTATGGCCAAGATCCCACCCACAGGGCAGTCCTAATATCCACAGAGATTACTTCCAGGCCACTCAATCTCCCGTTGGGCTGTGGTGCCGCCCATTTAAAGGGCCCTTACAATTCCCTTCTCTTGTTTTGCAGGAACCACACATCTCATCAAGCTAAACTTTTAACACCAGCTACAGTTCGCTTGATCCATGGGATGACAGAGTGTTATGCCCAAGGATGTACAAAGCAGCAGATCAGTAAACAGAAGTATGACAATGGTTACACTTACTGACCTAGAAAAAAATAACAAAATTCATCAGGAAGAGCAAAAGGTCAAGAATTTCAAGGGAAATTTTTTTTAAAAATCAAATGAAGGTGGGCTAGCTATACCAGATCTAAAAATATACTACAAAGCAGTGATCATCAAAAGGATTTGGTACTGGCTAAGAAATAAGACTAGTTGATTAGTGGAATACATTAGGTTCACAGGACAAATAGTCAATAACTATAGCAATCTAGTGTTTGACAAACCCAAAGCCACAGCTTTTGGGATAAGAATTAACTATTTGACAAAAACTGCTAAGAAAATTGGAAACTAGTATGGCAGAAACTAGGCATTGACCCACACTTCTACCAAGATAAGGTCAAAATGGGTACATGATGTAAATATAAAGAAAGAGATTATAAATATATCAAAAGAATATAGACCTGTGCAGGAGGAAGGAATTTGTGACCAAAAAAGAACTAGAGATCATTATTGATCACAAAATAGAAAATTTTCATTATATTAAGTTAAAAAGTCTTTTTACAAACAAAACTAATACAGACAAGTTTAGAAGGCTAGCAATAAACTGGGAAAGAATTTTTACATTCAAAGATTCTGATAAACACCTCATTTCCAAAATATATAGAAAATTGACACAAATTTATAAGGAGTCAAGCCTTTCTCCAACTGATAAATGGTCAAAGAATATGAACATACAATTTTCAGATGAATAAATTGAAACTATTTGTGGCCACATGAAAAAGTGCTCCAAATCACTATTGATCAGTGAAATGCAAATTAAGATACCACTACATCTGTCAGATTGGCTAAGATGACAAGAAAAGATAATGATGAATGTTGGAGGGCCTCTTGGAAAATTTGAACATTAATACATTGTTGGTGGAACTGTGAACAGATCCAACCATTCTGGAGAGCCATTTGGAATTATGCTCAAAAAAATTATCAAATTGTTCATACCCTTTGATCCATTCCTGGATTATTCCTGGGCTTACATACCAAAGAGATTTTAAAGAAGGGAGAAATGAGAGAAATTACATCTCACAAAGAATCAAAGAAAACCTATTATAATCGAGGGAAAGAATGGAGGGGGATGACTATTGTGTTATTCTTACTCTCATCAGATTTGGCATAAAGAGATATTGAATATTAGACATACCTAGTTTCAAAGAGAAACTTCTCTCAACTTATAGTTAAGAGGGAGGGCACAGGAGAACGGGAAAGAAGTAGGCTAATAGAAGGTAAAAGAGAAATAGTAGGGGAAAGATATTAGTATTTTTAACTGTTAATATGAATGTGGTGAACTCTTCCATAAAGCAGAAATGGTTAGAAGACTGGATGAAAAGCTAAAACTCTACAATATGCTCTTTACAAAAACATATTTAAAGCAGAGTGATACATAAAGTGTAAGGTAAAGGGTAGGAGAAGAATATATTATGCTTCAGGTGAAGTAAAAGAGGGGTGGCAATTCTGATCTCAGATAAAATAAAAGCAAAGATAGCTCTAATTAAAAGAGATAAGGAAGGAAACTATATTTTGCAAAAGGATACCATAGATAATGAAGAAATATCAATACTAAACATATATGCACCAAGTGGTATAGCATCTAAATTCCTAAAGTGAAGTTAAGAGAGCTGCAAGAAGCGATAGACAATGAAACTATAATAGTGGGAAATCTCAACCTTGGTCTCACAGAACTAGATAAATCAGACCACAAAATTAAGAAGAAAGAAGTTAAGGAGGTAAATAGAATACTAGAAACTTTAAGTATGATAGCTTTTTGAAGAAAATTGAATGGAAACATAAATGAGAACACTTTCTTCTCAGCAGTTCATGGAACCTTTCCAAAAACTGACCATATATGAGGACATGAAGTCCTCAAAATCAAATGCAGAAAGTTAGAAATAGTAAATATATTTTTTCAGATCACGATGCAATAAAAATTACAGGGGAAAATAGACCAAAAAGTCATTGGAAACTAAATAATCTCATCCTAATGAATAAATGGATGAAACAGCAAATCATAAACATAATTAAGAACTTCATGCAAGAGAATGACAATAAGAAAACATAGCAAAATTTGTGGGATGCAGTCCAAACAGTAATAAGGGGAAATTTTCTCAATCTAATAGATGCTTATTTGCATAAAATGGAGAAAGAGATGATCAATGAATGGGACTTGAAACTAAAGAAGCTAGAAAAAGAACAAATTAAAAACCCCTAATCAAGTACCAAACTTGAAATTCTAAAAATAAAATGGGAGATTAATGAAATTGAAAGTTTAAAAAAAAAAAACTACTGAATTAATAAATAAAAATAAGAGGTGTTTTTATGGGAAAAAAAAAACAACAAAATATGTAAACCTTTAGTTAATTTGATTAGAATAAGAAAAGAGGAAAATCAAAATGTTAGTCTCAAAAATGAAAAGGGAGAACTTTCCACCAATAAGAAGGAGACTAGAGTAAAAATTAGGAGTAATTTTGCCCAACTTTATGCCAATTTGTGCCAAATTTGATAAGCTAAGTAAAATGAAGAAATACCTACAAGAATATAGATTGTCCAGATTAACAGAAGAGGAAATAAATTATATAAATAATCCCATTTTAGAAAAAGAAATAGAACAAGCCATTAATCGACTCCCTAAGAAAATATCTCCAGGGCCATATGGATTTACAAGTGAATTCTATAAAATATTTAAAGAACAATTAACTCCAAAACTATATTGTTATACTCCTGGGAGCCACCTGACAGTGGCTGCTGGAGATCCAAATCATAACTGCAGAATGGATCTCTTCTTGTGAGAGGATGATAAAAGGAGACTAAGAGGCAATTTCATTGTCTTACCTCTTTCCTCTTTCCTCTGCCTCCTATTTCTCATTCCCAGTCAGTGTCAGCAAAGGCTTCCTTGCAACTCCTTCAGACGTTACGTTTCACAACTGTGGAGGCTCTCAGAGAATTGACCTGCCCCTTAACAATTCCTTGTTTTTTTTTTTTAATTTTTTACTGTTATTCCCCTCCCCCCCAAAAAAAACAGGGTCCTCACAGTGAGGAATGCAAGCAGCACTATTACCTCTGGATGGTTATAGTAGATATTCATCTTACCATGGAGGCAAACTTTCAAAATGGAAAAGAGGACTATAGTCAGAACAGATATTTTAGTCTCTTGTCAGTCTCCTAGCTTGGCTCTTTGATGTATTGGCCCCTGGCTAAAAAAATCTTACCAGGGCTCTTCTTCCTTTGTTTTCCCATGAGTTACCAAAGGAACTCTGGAAGGATCCTTCTCAGGAAGAGCTCTGGAATGCTGTTTCTGGAATGCTGCTGCTTCTGGAATGCTGCTGCTTTCACACACATATTGTCCCTTGCCTTGAACACACTGTTACCCCACATTGAGGCACCCTATGTTGTGCTGGAGATCCAATTCAGACCTGCAGAATCTTGCATAAGAGTATGATACAAGAAGAATGAGAGGCAGTTTCTGTTCTCTGAACTCTCTCCTCTTCCATTTGCCTCCAATTTATCTCATTCCCAGTCCACAACAACTGTGTCAGCAAAGGCTGCCCTGCAATTCCTTCAGATGTTATGATCCACAGTTGTGGTGGCTCTTGGAGAATTGACCTACGCCTTAAAACTATATCAGCTATATGAAAAATTAGGAAAAGAAGGAATCCTATCAAATTCTTTTTATGACACAGACATGGTACTAATGCTGAAAGTAGGTAGAATGAAAATACACAAAGTCATCCTCAGGATAATACACCATGAACAATTAAGATTTATACTAGGAATTCAGGGCTAGTTAAATATTAGGAAAACTATTACCATAATTGACTATGTCATTAACAAAACTAACAAAGCCATATGATTATTTCAATAGATGCAGAAAAAGCATTTTTAAAACATTCAATAATCATTCCTATTAAAAACACTAGATATTATGAGCCAGAATTTGAAACAAGGTGCTATTGTTTATGTACTTAGTTGACACCTTTAAAGGAGTTCACACATTAGAGCTCACACCTTTAAGAGCATTCACACAATAGAGTTCACACCTTTAGAGAGCATATGTAAGCTAGGAGCCTCAACTAGGATGGACTCTGGGAGATTAACCACTAGGATTGACTTTGGGAGATTTACAAGTCAGAAGCCCATAAGCCCACTGTCTTGGAGGAGGGGGTTAAATTCATTACAACTTCCACTTTTGTGCTGGATGGAGACATTTGATGATAGCTCTCAGAACCAAGGAGAGAGATAGGCCTTTAAGAAAACTAACCGGACTCCAGGAAAAGATTTAAGACTTTGAAAAAGAAAATAAAGGATCTGGACTTTAACTCCTGGCTGCATTTGGGGTGACTGAATTGAACTGAAACCAAGGCTGCCTCCCAAAGCTCCCCAAGAAACCTGCTCCCAGAGAACGATTATAGTTTAGAGAAGACCATTACATGAGAGAGTATAGGAAAGGAACTTTTCTTTAAAATAGTCAGGAGCATCTATTAAAAATCATCAGCAAGCATCACATGTAATGGAGATAAACTGGAACAATTCCCATTAAGTTTAGGGGTGAAGCAAGGTTGCCCATTATCACCATTACTATTCAATATTGTTTTAGAAATGCTATCTTCGGAAATAAGAGAAGAAAAAGATATTAAAGGAATTAGAGTAAGTAGTAAGGAAACCAAATTATCACTCTTTGCAGATGAGAACCCTAGAGAATCAAGTAAAACACTATTAGAAATAATCCACAATTTGCAGAATACAAAATAAAATATAATCTGGTCCTCAACACTCAAAACTGTCATAGAAGAAATTAAAAAGGCTCTCACAAAAGAGCTGGAAGAAAAATGGGAAAAGGAAAGGGAAGCTTGTCTTTTTGTAGTGGCTAGAAAATGGAAGATAAATGGATGTCCATCAATTGGAGAATGGTTGGGTAAATTATGGTATATGAAGGTTATGGAATATTATTGCTCTATAAGAAATGACCAGCAGGATGAATTCAGAAAGGTTTGGAGAGACTTACATGAACTGATGCTGAGTGAAATGAGCAGAACCAGAAGATCACTATAAACTTCAACAACAATACTGTATGAAGATACATTATGATGGAAGGGGATATCTTCAACATAGAGAAGATCTAATTCAGTTCCAGTTGATCAATGATGGACAGAATCAGCTACACCCAGAGAAGGAACACTGGGAATTGAATGTAAACTGTTAGCACTACTGTCTATTACCCAGGTTACTTATACCTTCAGAATCCAATACTTAACGTGCAACAAGAAAATTGGATTTACACACATATATTGTATTTAGGTTATAGTGTAACACATGTAAAATGTATGGGATTGCCTGTCATCTAGGGGAGGGAGTGGAAGGAGGGAGGGGAAAATTTGGAAAAATGAATACAAGGGATAATGTTATAAAAAAATTACTCATGCATATATACTATCAAAAATTTTTAATTATAAAACTAATAAAAAAAGGAAAGGGAAGCTTGGCAAAAGCCTATATAAGTCATCCCACTCATTTAAAGATAAAGTGGACAAAAAATCAAATACTTGAAAAGCAGAATTTGTGAGTTGAAAAAAGAAAATAGCTCTTTTGGCAAAATAGGAAAAAAAATCCATTGAACAAAACAACTCACTTAAAAACTCAATTGAACAATTAGAAAAAGATATAAAAAAGTGAGTGAAGAAAATAATTCATTGAAAAATCAGAATTGAACAAATATAATTGAATGGCTTGAGGAAACACCAAGAATCAGTCAAGCAAAACCAAAAACAATGAAACAATGGGAAAAAATGTCAAATGCCTTCTTGGGAAAACAACAGACCTGGAAAATAGATCTAGGAGAGAAATCTGAGAATTATTGAACTCCCTGAAAAATATGATGAAAAAAAGAGCCTGGATACTATTTTCCAGGAAATTATCAAAGAGAACTGCCCAGAAGTTACAGAAACAGAGAGTAAAATAAATATTGAAAGAACTTATCACCTACTGAAAGAGGCCCTAAATTCAAAATTCCAAGAAATATAGGCCAAATTCCAGAACTATCAAATCAAAGAAAAAATATCACAAGCTGCTAGAAAAAATTCAAATATAGAGGAGCCACAATAAGGATTACCCAGGATCTAGCAGAGTCTACATTAAAGGATTGAAGGGCCTGGAATCTGTTATTCTGAAAAGCTAAAGCACTTGGTATGCAGCCAAAAATAACTTACCCAGCCAAAACGAGCATTTTCTTCCAGGGAAGAAGATGGACATTCAATGAAATAGTGAATTGCATCTATTTTTGATAGAAAAAACAGATCTAAACAAAAAGGTTGATCTTGAAATACAGAACTCAAGAGATTCCTGAAAAGGTAAAAATAAACCTTGGGAACTATATTTCTGCCATAAAGATATATAAAAAATACATGCATTTTTTTCCTAGAAACTAGAGGTGGAAAGAAAATTGTACCAGAAAAAGGGTAAAGTGGGGGTACTACATCTCACAAAGAGGCAAAAGTAACCTATTATATCTGAGAGAAAGAATGGAGGGGGATGAGTATAGTGTGTATCATATTCTCATCAGAATTGGCTTAAAGAGAATATATTCATATTTGATTTGTGATGAAACTTTCTACTTCATTGAAAAGTGGGAGGGGAAAGGTGAAAAGGGAAGGAGTAAGCTAAGTGGAAGGGAAGACAGAAATTGTGAGGAAAAAGGGTAAAATTGGGGGAAGAACTATAAGGTGGAGAGAGGGATACTAAAAAGAGAGGGCTCTGAGAAGCAATGGTGCTCACAAGTTTAATACTGGGAAGGGAGATAAGGGAAAGGGTAAGAAGAAAAGCATAAGCAGGGGTTAACAAGATGACAAGTAATACAGAATTAGTAATTTTAACCATAAATATGAAGGGGTAAACTCCCCCATAAAGAGGAAGCTGTTAGCAGACTGGATTAAAAACCAGAATCCTATAATATGTTGTTTACAGGAAACACACCTGAAGCAGGGTGATACATACAGAATAAAGATAAAAGGTTGGAGAAGAATCTACTATGCTTCAGGTGAAGCCAAAAAGGCAGAGGTAGCCATCCTCATTTTAGATCAAGCAAAAGCAAAAATTGGTCTAATTAAAAGAGATAAAAAAGGGCACTATATCTTGCTAAGGGGTAGCATAGATAATGAAGCAATATTAATATTAAACATTTATTCATCAAGTGCTGTACCATCTAAATTCTTAAAAGAGAAATTAAGAGAGCTGAAATAAGAAATAGACAGCAAAGCTATAATAGTGGGAGATCATAATCTTGCACTCTCAGAACTAGATAAATCAAACCAGAAAATAAATAATAAAGAAATCAAAGAGGTAAATAGACTACTAGAAAAGTTAGATATTATAGATCTTTGGAGAAAACTAAATGGAGCCAGAAAGGAGTACACTTTCTTCTCAGCAGTTCATGGCACCTATACAAAAATTGGCAATATATTAGGACATAAAAACCTCAACCTCAAATGCAGTAAGGCAGAAATGGTAAATGCATCCTTTTCAGCCCACGATGCAATAAAATTACATTCAATAAAAAAACAGGGGGAAATAGAACAAAAATAATTGGAAACTAAATAATCTCATACTAAAGAATGATTGGATGAAACAGCAAATCATAGACACATTTAATAATTTAACCCAAGAAAATGACAATAATGAGATGTCATACAAAAATGGGTAGAATGGAGCCAAAGTGGTAATTTTATATATCTAGAGTCTTACTCGCATAAAATAGGGAAAGAGAAAATCATTGAATTAGGCTTACAACTAAAAAATGCTAGAAAAAAAAACCAAATTAAAAAAATCCCAATCAAACACTAAACTTTGAAATTCTAAAAATAAAAGGAACGATCAATAAAATTGAAATAAAAAAAACTATTGAATCAACAAATGAAACTGAGTTGGTTTTATGAAAAAAAAAAACAACAAAATATATAAATCCTTGGTAAATTTGATTAGAAAAAGGAAAGAGGAATATCAAATTGTTAGTCTTAAGAATGAAAAGGGAGAAATTTTCACTAATGAAGAGGAAAATAGATCAATAATTAGGAGTTAGTTTTGCTCAATTTTATGCCAGTAAATTTGATAACTTAAATTAAATGGATGGATATCTTCAAAAATATAGATTGCACAGATTAGCAGAGGAAGAAGTTAATTGGTTAATTAGTCCCATTTTATAAAAAGAAATAGAACAAGCTAATAATCACTTCCTTAAAACAAATCCTCAGGTCCAGATGGATTTACATGTGAATTCTATCAAAGATTTAAAGAAGAATTAACTCCAATGCTATATAAATATTTGAAAAACTAGGGAATGAAATAGCCCTACCAAATTGCATTTATGACGTGGAAATGGTACTGTTCCCTAAACCATGTAGGATGAAAACAGAGAAAGATATATAGACTAATCTCTTTATTGAATATTAATGCAAAAATCTTAAATTGAATTAAATAAATTAAATTAATAAATTAAAAAGATCACAGAAAATTATCCCCAGGATAATACACCATGATTGAATAGGATTTATACCTGGGATGCAGGACTGGTTCAATATTAGGAAAACTATTAACCTAATTGACTTTATCAATAACCAAATTAACAACAACAACAACAAAAAACCATATGATTATCTCAATACATGCGGAAAAAGCAGTTGATAAAATTCAACACCCATTCCTATTTAAAAAATGGAGAGCATAGGAATAAATGGACTTTTCCTTAAAATAGTAGTATCAATTAAAAACCATCAGTAAGCATCATATGTAATGGTGATAAACTGTAGCCATTCCCAATAGTGAACTCCAAAGTGCCAGAATTTCATTGCCATACCCACCCAGAAACAGAAGTCTGTGAGCAGTGCAGCTTGTAGAGGAACATAGGACAATCTCCCTTACCCTAAAAACAGGTCTCAACTTTTAAAAAAAATGAGCAAAAAATCAAAAAGAACTCTCACCATATAACTCCTTACAAAACAGATTTGACAAAAGAGAGAAACAACTCCCTGAAAAACAGAATTTGTTTCAGAGTTCTGTCCCTCTACAGTTCTCCTAGAAAAATTTTTTAAAAGTATATTAAAAGAGAGCTAGAAGAAAAATTAGGAAAAATGAGAACTTTGCAAGAGTGTTTGAAAAAAGAAACATAGAAATTATCTGAAGAAAATTCCTTACAAAATAGACTTAGTGAAATGGGCAAAAAAATCATATAACTCCTTACAAAACAGATTTGATAAAAGACAAAGACAATTCCCTGAAAAACAGAATTTGTGAAATGGAGAAAGAAAACAACCCCTCTTAAAACAGATTGTGTGAAATGGAAAAAAAATAGAACAAAACAAGTAATTTAAAAATTCAATTGTTCAAATACAAAAAAGAAGTAAAAAAAAGTAAATGAAGAAAATAATTCACTAAAAATCAGAACTGAACAAATGGAAATGAATGACTGAAGGAAATATCAAGAATCAATCAAGCAAAACCAAAAAAAGAAAGAAAGAAAGAAAGAAAGAAAGAAAGAAAGAAAGAAAGAAAGAAAGAAAGAAAGAAAGAAAGAAAGAAAGAAAGAAAGAAAGAAAAAAGAAAGGAAGGAAGGAAGGAAGGAAGGAAGGAAGGAAGGAAGGAAGGAAGGAAGGAAGGAAGGAAGGAAGGAAGGAAGGAAGGAAGGAAAAAAGAAAAAAAAATAGAAGAAAAGGTAAAATACCTACTTGGGAAAACAAGAGACCTGTAAAATAGATCTAGGAGAGACAATCTCAGGATTATTGGACTTCCTGAAAATGATGATGAAAAAAAAAAAGGCTAGAATTATTTTTCAGGAAATCTTCAAAGAGAACTGCTCTCATGTCATAGAATCAGAAGGATTCTATGCTTTTGAAAGAATTCACCAATCATCTCCTGAAAGACCCCAAAATTAAAACTCCAAGGAATATTATGGCTAAATTTAAAAACTATCCAACCAAGGAAAAAATATTTCAAGCAGCCATAAAGAAATAACTCAACATGAACTGATGCTGAGTGAAATGAGCAGGACCAGGAGATCATTGTATACTTCTACAGTACTATAAGATGATCAATTCTGATGGATGTGGACATCTTCAACAATGAGATGAACCAAATCAGTTCCTATAGAGCAGTAATGAACTGAACCAGTTACACCCAGTGAAAAAACTCTGGGAGATGACTATGAATCACTACATAGAATTCCCAATCTCTCTATTTTTGTCCACCTGCATTTTTTATTTCCTTCACATGCTAATTGTACATTATTTCAAAGTCCATTTTTTATACAGCAAAACAACTGTTTGGACATGTATACATATATTGTATTTAATTTATACTTTAACAAATTTAGCATGTATTAGTCAACCTGCCATCTGGGGGTGGGGGAGGAAGAGAGGAAAAATTAGAACAAAAGGTTTGACAATTGTCAATGTTGTAAAATTACCCATGCATATATCTGGTAAATAAAAACTATTAAATAAAAAAAAAGAAATAACTCAAATACCAAGAGCCACAATAAGGATTATCCAGGATCTAGCAGCTTCCATCTTAAAGGATTGTAGTTCCTGGAATCTGATATTCCAAAAGGCGAAGGAACTTGAAATGCAGCCAAAAATAAAGTACCCTACTAAACTGATCATTTTCTTTCAGGGAAGAAGATGGACATTCAACAAAACAGGTGAATTTCTTTTTATTTCTGATGAAAAGACTAGAGCTGAACAAAAAATTTGTCCTTCAAATATATAACTCAAGAGAAGCATAAAAAGGTAAAAAGAAAAGAACTCTTGAGAACTACATCTCTGTTATGGGTATACTTAGAGACTGGATGTATAATTTGATCTTAGTGTTCTAATATAAAAGAAAAAAACTAGACATGGAAAGAGGATTGTACTGGAAAAAGGCAAAAGTGGAGGTAAAATGAGGGGAATTACATCTCATGAAGAGGCCCGAAGAACCTATTACAATTGAGGGAAAGAAGGGAGGAAAATGAACATTGTTATATCTTAATCTTTAAGTAGATTTGGCTCAAAGAGAGAATGTTAGACATATTTGGTTTCACAGAGTAATTTCTCCCATTTTAAAGGGAAGTGAGAAGGGAAAAAGGAAAATGTAAGAGGGAGGCTAATAGAAGGGAAAAGAGAAATAGTAGAGCAGAGGTATAAGAAATTGGGATGGCTGTTTGAGGCAAATGGTGCTCATAAGCAAAATACTGGGGAGGGGGGAAAGAGGAAAAGAAAGAGAAATAAGGGTAAATAAGATGGCATCAAATACAGAATTAGTAGTTTTAACTATAAATGTGAATGGGATGAATTCTTCCATAAACCAGAAATGGTTAGCAGACTGGATTAAAAGCTAAAACCCTACAATATGCTCTTTACAAGAAACATATTTAAAGCAGAGTGATATGTATAAAGTGAAGATAAAGGGCTGGAGAAGAACATATTATGCATCAGGTGAAGTAAAAAAGAGGGGTAGCAATTCTGATCTCAGATCAAATAAAAGCAAAGATAGCTCTAATTATAAGAGTTAAGGAAGGAAACTATATCTTGCTAAAAGGTGCCATAGATAATGAAGCAATATCAATAGTAAACATATATTCACCAAGTGGTACAGCATTCCTAAAAGTGAAGTTTAAGAAAGCTGCAAAGAAGAAATAGACAGCAAAACTATAATAGCTAAAGATCTCAACCTTGCTCTCTCAAAACTAGATAAATCAAACCATAAAATAAACAGGAAAGAAGTTAAATAGAATACTAGAAAAGTTAGATATGATAGATCTTTGGAGAAAATTGAATGGAGACAAAAATGAGTACACTTTCTTCTCCGCAGTTGATTGAACCTGTACAAAAACTGATAATATATTAAGACATACAGACCTCAAAATCAAATATTGGTCATTATTGAAAATTTATTTTTTGATAAAATTGTAGGGTGTTCCATTCCTTTACAGTTAGCAAATAATCACATTTTATTTCTCAATTATTTTGTAACTATAATGTTGCTATTTATCTTTTTGTACATTCCTTAACAAAATGCTATGATTATAAATACCTAGATATGTTCAAGGTAATAGTCTAAAAACATTTGGATATTATAAGTTTCTCTGAGACTCATAATACTCATTTGTGGCAAGTTGTCACAGTTTTGAAAACTGGCTCATCTTTCTTTTTTCCAAGTTTCATAGCTTGTCATTCCCCTTTCAGGATATTGCTATATTCCCTGTTCAAATGATCTATTTTACTATTATATGAGAGATGGGATATCAATTAGACTTATCTAAGCAAGAACCTCCATATATAAACCCAATATGAGTTGTCTTAATATACTTTCCTGGTATTAAGCTGATTATATCCAAAGCTTACATAAAAGAAATAATAAATAATTTGACAAAGCTACATGACCCAAGATTAAGACGGGTTTCACTGAATATATAACTACTTATATTCTTCTTGCTCTAAACAATACTATAGAATGCAAATTTTCTGAGACTGACCTTATTGGCAACAAATTTATTTGCAGATTTTGCTCTGTCACTTTTCCTTCTTTGTAACTAATTCCCCATGATCCTGGCCATCAGTTGTTTATTTTTTGCCATGTGCCTTTTTTATTCATTCCTAATTTTTATTTAATTGGTAGAGATGAATAAACTCCCTTATTAATAAAAAGCACCATTTGCTGAATAACTCAGAAGATTTGTGAAACCTGTAGTCTGAGAGCCCTTAGAAAAGTCAAATTAGATTAAAATGTAATCAGAAAATATTAAGAAAATAAACATAATATAATAAAATATAGATTAAAATTTTATTTTTTTTAATTTTTTCTTTGTTTTTATTTAGAATTTTATCTCCATAATATATATGCATGAGTAATTTTTTAATAATATTATCCCTTGTATTCATTTTTCCAAATTATCCGCCTGCTCCCCCCATTCCCTTCCCCCCAATGATAGGCAATCCCATACATTTTACATGTGTTATAATATAACCTAGATACAATATATGTGTGTAAATACCATTTTCTTATTGCACATTAAGTATTAGATTCCGAAGGTATAAGTAACCTGGGTAGATAGACTGTAGTGCTAACAATTTACATTCACTTCCCAGTGTTCCTTCTGTGGGTGTAGTTATTTCTGTCCATCATTGATCAACTGGAAGTGAGTTGGATCTTATTTATGTTGAAGATATCCACTTCCATCAGAATACATCTTCCTACAGCATTGAAGTGTACCGCGATCTTCTGGTTCTATTCATTTCACTCAGCATCAGTTGATGTAAGTCTCTCCAAGTCTCTCTGTATTCCTCTTGCTGGTCATTTCTTACAGAGAAATAATATTCCATAACCTTCATATACCACAATTTACCCAACCATTCTCCAATTGATGGACATCCATTCATCTTCCAGTTTCTAGTTACAACAAAAAGAGATGCCACAAACATTTTGGCACATACAGGTCCATTTCCGCTCTTTAGTATTTCTTTAGGATATAAGCCCAATAACAGCAATGTTGGGTCAAAGGGTATTCACAGTTTGATAACTTTTGGGGCATAGTTCCAAATTGCTCTCCAGAATGGCTGGATTCTTTCACAACTCCACCAACAATGTATCAGCATCCCAGTTTTCCCACATCCCCTCCAACATTCATCATTATTTGTTCCTGTCATCTTAGCCAATCTGACAGGTGTGTAGTGGTAACTCAGAGTTGTCTTAATTTGCATTTCTCTGACCAGTAGTGATTTGGAACACTCTTTCCTATGAGTGGATATAGTTTCAATTTCATCATCTGAGAAATGTCTGTTCATATCCCTTGACCATTTATCAATTGGAGAATGATTTAATTTCTTATAAATTAGGGTCAGTTCTCTATATATTTTGGAAATGAGACTTTTATTAGAACCTTTAACTTTAAAAATATTTTGCCAATTTGTTACTTCCCTTCTAATCTTGTTTACATTAGTATTGTTTGTACAGAAAATTTTTAGTTTGATGTAATCAAAATCTTCTATTTTGTGATCAATAATGATCTCTAGTTCTCCTCTGGTCATAAATTCCTTCCTCCTCCACAGGTCTGAGAGGCAGACTATTTTCTGTTTCTCTAATCTATTTATTATCTCATTCTTTATGCCTGAATCATGGACCCATTTTGATCTTATCTTGGTATATGGTGTTAAGTGTGGATCCATAGCTAATTTCTGCCATACTGATTTCCAGTTTTCCCAACAGTTTTTTTCCAAATAATGAATTTTTATCCCTAATGTTGGTATCTTTGGGTTTGTCAAAGATTAGATTGCTGTAGATATACCCTTTTTCGTCCTTTGTATCTAATCTGTTCCACTGATCTACCGGTCTATTTCTTAGCCAATACCAAATGGTTTTGGTGACTGCTGCTATATAATATAGCTTTAGATCAGGTACACCTAGACCACCTTCATCTGACTTTTTTTTCATTAGTTTCCTTGCAATTCTCAACCTTTCATTCTTCCATGTCAATTTTGTTGTTATTTTTTCTAGGTCATTAAAATAGTTTCTTGGGAGTCTAATTGGTATAGCACTAAATAAATAGATTAGTTTTGGGAATATTGTCATCTTTATTATATTTGCTTGGCCTATCCAAGAGCACTGAATATCTTTCCAATTATTTAAATCTGACTTTATTTTTGTGGCTTGTATTTTGTAATTTTTCTAATATAATTCCTGCCTATACTTTGGTAGATGGATTCCCAAATACTTTATACTCTCAACATTTGTTTGGAATGGAATTTCTCTTTGTATCTCTTGCTGTTGCATTTTGTTGGTGATATATAAAAATGCTGAGGATTTATGTGGATTTATTTTGTATCCTGCCACTTTGCTGAAATTCTTAATTATTTCTAATAGCTTTTTAGCAGAGTCTTTGGGGTTCTCTAAGTATACCATCATGTCATCTGCAAAGAGTGATAGTTTGATTTCCTCATTTCCTACTCTAATTCCTTGAATCTCTTTCTCAGCTCTTATTGCTGAGGCTAGCATTTCTAGTACTATATTGAATAGTAATGGTGATAGTGGGCAACTTTGTTTCACTCCTGATCTTACTGGGAAAGGTTGCAATTTATTTCTATTGCATATTATGCTGACTGATGGTCGTAAATATATGCTCCTGATTATTCTAAGGAATAATTTATTCCTTAGAATTTATTTATTCCTATACTCTCAAGAGTTTTTAGGAGGAATGGATGTTGACTTTTGTCAAATGCTTTTTCTGCATCTATTGAGATGATCATATGGTTTTTATTAATTTGATTATTAATATGGTCAATTATACTAATAGTTTTCCTAATATTAAACCAGCCCTGCATTCCTGGTATGAATCCTACTTGATCATAGTGTATTATCCTAGGGATGATTTTCTGATGTCTTTTTGCTAATATCTTATTTAAGATTTTAGCATCAATATTCATTAAGGAAATTGGTCTATAATCTTCTTTCTCAGTTTTCGATCTACCTGGTTTAGGTATCAGTACCATGTCTGTGTCACAAAAGGAGTTTGGTAGGACTCCTTCATCCCCTATTTTTTCAAACAGTTTATATAGCATTGGGGCTATTTATTCTTTGAAGGTTTGATAGAATTCACATGTAAATCCATCTGGTCCTGGGAATTTTTTCCTGGGGAGTTGATTAATAGCTTGTTCTATTTCTTTTTCTGAAATGGGACTATTTAAGCAATTTATCTCTTCCTCTGTTAATCTAGAAAGCCTATGTTTTTGGAGGAAGTCATCCATTTCACTTAAGTTATCAAATTTATTGGCATAAAGTTGGGCAAAGTAACTCCTTATTATTTCTCTAATTTCCTCTTCATTGGTGGAAAGATCCCCATTTTCATTTGTAAGACTAACAATTTGATTTTCCTCTTTCCTTTTTCTGATCAGATTTACCAAAGGTTTATCTATTTTATTGGCTTTCCCATAAAACCAACTCTTGGTTTTATTTATTAATTCAATAGTTTTTTTACTTTCAATATTATTGATTTCTCCCTTTAATTTTTATATTTAAAGATTGATTTTTGGTTGGGGATTTTTAATTTTGGTCTTTTTCTAGCTTTTTAAGTTGCAGGCCCAATTCATTAATCTTCTCCTTCTCTATTTACTTCAAATAAGCCTCTAAAGATATAAAATTTCTCCTTATTACCACTTTAGCTGTATCCCACAGATTTTGGTATGATGTCTCATCATTGTCATTATCTTGGGTGAAATTATTAATTTTGTTGATAATTTGCTGTTTCACCCAGTCATTCTTTAAGATGAGATTATTCAGTTAACAATTACTTTTTGGTGTATTTACCCCTAATTTCTTACTGAATGTAGATTTTATTGCATTGTGATCTGAGAAGAAGACATTTATTATTTCTGCCTTCCTACATTTAATTTTGAGATCTTTATGTCCTAATATATGGTCAATTTTTGTATAGGATCCATGAACTGCTGAGAAGAAAGTATATTCCTTTCTATAGCCATTCAGTTTTTGCCAAAGGTATATCATACCTAGTTTTTCTAATGTTCTATTTACTTTTTTAATTTCTTTCTTATTTGTTTTGTGGTTTGATTTGTCTAAATCTGAGAGTGCAAGGTTGAGATCTCCCACTATTACAGTTTTACTGTCTATTTCTTCTTGCAATTCTCTTAACTTTTCCTTTAAAAAGTTAGATGCTCTACCACTTGGTGCATATATGTTTAGTATTGATATGGCTTCATTATTTATGCTACCTTTCAGCAGGATATAGTTTCCTTCCTTATCTCTTTTAACTAGATCAACTTCTGCTTTTGCTTGATCTGAGATAAGGATGGCTACCCCTGCTTTTTTGGCTTTACCTGAAGCATAATAGATTCTGCACCAACCTTTTACCTTTACTCTGTATGTATCTCCCTGCTTAAAGTGTGTTTCCTGTAAACAACATATTGTAGGGTTCTGACTTTTGATCAGTCTACTATCCGTCTCCGTTTGATGGGAGCGCTCATCCCATTCTCATTTACAATTAAAATTACTAATTCTGTATTTCCTGCCATCATATTATCCCCACATTATGCTTTTTCTCTTGCCCCCCCTGAACCGCTTCCCCGATATTTAATATATAGACCCCACTTGTGACGTGCAGCCCTCCTTTTTTTTAGTATCCCTCCCTCCTACCTCCAAGTCCCTTCCCTTATTCTCCTTTTCCTTTTCCCTTTTCCTCTCCCCCCTTTTAATGAGGTGAGAGAGAATTCTTTGAAAAACAAATATGTCTATTATTTATTCTTTGAGCCTCTTCTGATGAGAGTAAGATTCACACAATGTTTCTCCCCCTCTCTAAATTCCCTCAGATGATGTGGTGTATTTTCTATGCCTCTTCCTGGGATGTAGTTTCCCTCTTATTATCACTCCTTCCCCTTTTTCTGATACTACCCCCTTCCCTTTACTATACCCCCCTTTTTATATCAGTACAATCAAATTATCCATGCATACTTTCTATATACCCACAACAGAGATACAGTTCTCAAGGGTGTAGCTTTTTCTGTTTCTCTTCAGTCTTGTGGATGCAGATCAAATTTTTTGGTTAAGTCTGTTTTTTTTTTTCTTAGAAACATATGGAATTCCTCTATTTCATTGAATGACCATCTTCTTCCATGGAAAAAGATGCTAAACTTAGCTGGGTAGTTTATTCTTGTTTGAAATCCTTGATCTTTTGCCTTTCGGAATATCAGGTTCCAGGCCCTTCTGTCTTTTAATGTGGAGGCAGCCAGATCTTGAGTGACCCTTATTGTGTCACCTTGGTGTTTAAATTGTTTTTTTCTAGCTGCTTGCAAGAGTTTCTCCTTTGTGTGGTAATTCTGCAGCTTAGCCACAATATTCTATGGTGTTCTTTTTTTAGGATCTATTTCAGGAGTTCGATGAATTCTTTCGATGTCTATTTTCCCTTCTGTTTCTATTATCTCTGGACAGTTCTCTTTGATGATTTCCTGTAAAATAGAATCTAGGTTCTTTTTTTGGTCATAGTTTTCAGGAAGTCCAATGATCCGCAGATTATCTCTCCTAGATCTATTTTCCAGGTCTATAGCTTTTCCCAGTAAGTATTTGACGTTATTCTCCAGCTTTTCATTTTTTTTTTTTTTTTGTTTTGTTTTGTTTGACTGATTCTTGGTTTCTCAATGAATCATTCATTTCTATTTGTTCCATCCTGACTTTTAAGGAGTTATTTTCTTCTTTCACAGTTTTTAGTTCTTTTTGTAAATGCCCATTTTCGTTTTTAAATGAATTATTTTGTTCTATTGAATTTTTTTCCATTTCTCTAACTTTTTTTTAGAGAATTATTTTCTTTTTCCAATTCAGAAATCCTATTTTCTTGAGACTTTTTTAATCTTTTCCAATTCAGAAATCCTACTTTCCTGTGATTTTTTAACCTTTTCTAATTCACAAATTTTGTTTCCCTGCATCTCCTGTGAATTCTTTATTTTTTCCAAATCCAATTTCATAGCTTCTCTTTCCTTTCCCCATTTTTCTTCAAACTCCCTTAATTTTTTAATAGTCTCTTCTAGGAGAGAGTTATGCGATGGGGGGCAGGAATCATTCCCCTTTAGGCTGTTATCTGCTTACTCCTTGCTGTTAACTTCCTCAGGGTTGGATATCTGCTCTTTCTCTGTGTAGAAGGAATCAATCGTTTTTCTTGGTTTTTTACTCATATTTAAAAAATTTTGGGGGGTCTGTTCCTGGGGTAGGAAATTATTTATTTATTTCTTTACCAGCTTCCTTCCAGACTGGATGGATGCAACGTCTCCTGTGCCTGTGCTAATAGAGAGCTCTGGGAGAGAGTTCCCCACCCCCTCCCTGGAATGTCTTGGAGGTGATTAGCAGGGCTGCCCTTTGAGGGCACTGTGTGTCCTAGTGACTTTCCTGAGGTTTAAGACTGAACAGTAAAGGCAACACAAAGCCCAGCCTATGCGTCCCGGTGGGGCGTGGATGTCAGCAGCTGATGTGAAAAGCACCTGGGCTCAAACTGGAAGTGTCTGCTCTGAAACTGCGGTCCCTATTTCAAAGGTTTCGCTTCTGTGGGACTTCTGGGGCTGAGTTCCACAGTGCCTTGTGTGTTACCTTGGGCGGTGTCCTCACTTTTCAATCTCTTAACAACCCCCAGGTGAAAACTTGGACAGCCTAAGTCGGCCACACCCACAGTGCTGAGATCTGTTGAGTCACTTTCAGATTTGGGTGGTTCTAGTATCTGGCTTATATTTTAAAGTGGCTTGATTTCTCTTCTGAACTGCTGTTTTACAAGCAGAGAAGAGCTAACAGCCTGTGCCAGATTCTTCTATCTCAGTGGCTTCTCTGATCCCAGAGCCCTCCCCAGCATGATGGGCGCAGTGTGCCACCACCCAACCGTCTGTGCTGGCCTTTCTTCTTCCTCCCCTGGGAACTGACCTTTTCTTTGGAAACTCCAGTTTCTCTTCAGCTGCTAAGTTGTGCTTCCAGTCCTTGTGGTTTCTATCAGTCTAGCGCTATTTTTGAGGCTGATTTAACTAATTGGTAATGAGGGAAGAAGGGAGTTTTTGCAAGGATGAATATTGAAAATTATCCATGCTGAAAATTATCCATCCATATGTTTTGAAAATTAAAAAAAAGCTTTAATAAAAATAATAAGAAAGGAAGAAAGAAAAAAGAAAGAAAAGAAAGAAAAGAAAAAGAAAATTGTCCTGAAGTGATAGAACATGATGTGAAAGTGGAAATAGAAAAATCCACCAACACCATTAATGTTTTCTGGAAAACACATAGGAATGTGATTGTCAAATTTCAAAATCCCCAGATCAAAGAGAAAATTTTTAAAGAAATAAGAAAAAAAATTCAAGTACAGTGGAGTTACAATTAGAATTGTACAAGACTTATTAATAACTACAATAAAAGACCACATGTCCTGGAATCATATCTACTGACAATCAAAAGAACTAGCTCTATAGCCAAAAATATCATGTCCAGCAAAATTATCTATAATTTTAAATAAGAAAATATGGACAATCTACTAGCCTGTAGATTTTTTAGGACTTTCTATTCAACCAAACCTGATTTTAAAAAAAATTGACATATAAAAACCAATATGAAATAACAATGTTAAGAAATTTAATATGGGCAAATTGTTTATTCTTGGACAAATTGTTTATGTTTTTGTTACATGGGAAATGTATACTATATGTTTAAGATTCCCATCAATGAAAGGGTAGCTCAAAAGAAAAATTGATAGACCCTTGTAAGATAGACCCTTGATAGTAAACAAGAAAACTAGTTGAATGTACCAAAAATTAGAATAAATTATTATAATTGGTTGATTTTCCAACTATCCATTAATTAACTAATTGATAAACATTTATTAATCAGCTATTTGATATAAAACCCTGTTCCAAGAACCTTCTATTATGATTATCTATTGATGGCTGTAAAAGGGGAGGGGATACTTTCCTTGAACAGAAGAGTTTAAAAGTTCTGAAAAGAGCAAGGACAAGAAGGAGAAGACAGAAGAAATATAAAAATAGGAAAGTAAATGTAGAACATCAAACATCACAGGAAAGCAGTCAGTAAATACAGCTTTGAAGATTAGAAGCTATAATAGAGATATCAAAATAGTGAAGAATTTGACAGCAAAAGGCAATCTAATATCAGAGGCAAAACAGTCTAACAGAGGTAGAGAAGGAACTGGTGAAGCTGAAGAGGTTTAGAATTGGGTTACCTAAATGAAATAAGGTTTTAATTGAAGCCTAGTGGCAGGTTTGGAGTACAGGGAGTCAAATAGAGCTCTCCTGAAACCTCTTTGGATTTGGTGCAAGAATACAGAGTTAAATGAGGTCTATTAAATGAAGTGCAAGAGTCCTATGTAAAGGAATTTACAGACCAGAAAACCTAGATTGATGAAAAAGAGTTTTATTATGGAGTTTGGAAGCAAGGTTAAAGTCTAGTGAGTAAAACGTGGTAAGTAAAGAGAAGAGGGCAGTGTTCCAGTAGGCAGAGATCTTTCAGCATGCCAGGTGTAAGGCTGTCATGTTAGGAACTCTGCAAAGAGAGGACTCCAGCTTGGCTCTTTTATAATGAGAAATTTAGCTAAAGGGGCCTGTGGGTAGTGTCCCAAGTTGGCTCAGATCTGGGTGGAGGTTGTGAGAGCCTGGATCTTCTACTGGAATTCAAAAGGGTGCTTTTGACAGTATTTGTGAATCAAAGGTCCTAGCTTCTTGAATTGATAATGCATCAGCTAGGAGGGGCTGGCAGTCAGAAAGGAATAAATCAATCTGAAAGGATTAGTTTTTTAAAGGGAGCACAACCCACAGTAATACTAGGGAACATAGCCAAACTACTTTTTAAATCTTCATGGCTTATAAGAACATCAGCATTAAAGACATGTCAACAACAAGATACTCTTAATGTTATTGAAAAAAGATCTACTTGAATTTTTACTGAGTTTAAGGATCTTGACAGAGTATCATACTAAAGACATTATAGTATATATATACACTATATATATATATATATATATATGTATATATATATATATATAGTATAATTTAAATACTTGAAATATATTTGTTGTAGTACATTGGTAAGGTCAACTACAAAATAATGGAATGAAAGATAATAGTGTAATAGAAAAATAATTAAGTTTTAAATTACAAAATCTGGTATAAAACCTGGCCTTTTTGCTTTTCAGCTCTGTGATCTTAAGCAAGTTTCCCTTTAGCTTCATAATTTGTAAAATGAGGAAAATAATATTTACACTACTGATTTCAAAAAGTTGTGATAAAATATTAAATGTCATAAAATGATATATTGCTTTAATAACTCATTTTTATGTTTTATCACAATTAATGAGTAAGCATTTATTAATTACCTCCAATTTTTCAATTACTTTTTTAGGCACTGAGAGTAAAAGAGACAGCATGACAATTTTAAGTATAATACGTGTATACAAACACACAAAATTTTGGAGTGGATACTAGCTTCTAAGAAGATCTATAAAGTAAGCTATTAGAATGTTGTTAGTGCAGAAAGAGAATTTTCAGGTGAAGAGACACATAGTCATATGATAGTTTTAGGAAGGAGTGGCAGGATTTGCATAGGTATAATGGTTCACAATTTATCTTTGACTTTAAGATTTTTCAAAGTGCTTTCAAAACAATCTTGTGAATAAGCAATGCCAATATTATCTTTCCTCCTTTTATCAGTGAGAAAACTTGAGTCAGATAAGTTGACTTGTTTATGTTTTGCAATGGTAGTTGAAAATTACATGTATCTTTAAAATTTGCAAAATTTATTTCATCCTAATACTAATCCTATCAGATGTATTTTAAAGCTATTATTATCTCCATCTTAAAAATGAGGAAACTGAGGTACAATTGCCTTTTATTTCCCACCCTTGCATGGCTTTTGAAATTCAGAAATAGAATTTAAACCCAAATCTTTCTTATATCACAGATAATAATCTTCCCACTGTGACACACAAAATTCTTGATTCTCCTCCAAGGATCAAATAGAAGTTTAATCTCTTCTTCATATGATGGTCCTACACATTTTATATGCTTCTGAGCATCCTCTTTTCCAAGCTAAATAACCCTTATCCTTTCAATTGATCTTTATGTGCTATGAAGTCAAGAACCTTAACAGTCCTAAAATGGCCTCCTCTGTACCCTACATCTTATAAATATACCCTTTGTAAATAAACTCTAGTACTTGAACTGAAAATAGCAAGTCAAATGAAATTTGATGAAGTCTTTTTTTTTTCTTTCTTTTTTTTTTTTAATAGTTTTTATGTACCAGATAATAAAATTACCATGTTGCAAAATTACCATGGGTAATTTTACAACATTGACAATTGCCAAACCTTTTGTTCTAATTTTTCCCCTCCTTCCCCCTGCCCCAGATGGCAGGTTGACCAATACATGTTAAATATATTAGAGTATAAATTAAATAAAATATGTGTATACATATCCAAACAGTTGTTTTGCTGTACAAAAAGGATCGGACTTTGAAACAGTGTACAATTAGCCTGTGAAGGAAATCCAAAATGCAGGTGGTCAAAATTAAAGGGATTGGGAATTCTATGTAATGATTTATAATCTTGATAAAGTCTTTCAATGAAGTCCAAGAGCTTTAGGAACCACATGATAATGTTGACTTATATTGTATTTAAAGTTCTTTGCACCCAAGTATGAATTTTTTACCTTTATCTCTACTGAATTTAATAATTTCATGTTATTAGATTTAGTTCTAGGCTGGGAAGATCTTTTTTGGATTCCAAATTTGTAGTTCAATGGGTTAGCTTTCCCTTCCTGTTTTGTGTCATTTGCAAATTTGATGAACATGGCATTTATTGCTTAATCCAAATCATTCATAAAAAAAAAAAAAAAAAAAAAGTTAAATAGAACAGGACCAAATATAAAATCCTGGACTACTCCACTGGGGATCTCTTGTATTGCTGACAATCCTTTGATTCTATTTACTCAACTAGTTTACAATCCATCTAATTTGTATTACTATCTAATACATCTCTCTCCATGTCCTCCATAAAAATAATATGAAACATTTTATCAAAAGATTTGCTCAAAAAATAACTAATGTATCCATAGAATTCTCCTAAATTACTAGCTCAAGAGTAAATACAAAAGAGGTTATGTACTTAATCTGGCAAGATCTGTAATTTTGATGAAAGTGCTGCCTCTATATAATTATCATTCCCTAACTAGATATCCACCAACTATCTCTTTAATATCCATGTTATAATTTTCCCAGGAGTCAAAATCAAAATCACTAGTCTTAACATAATAGTTTCTAAATTCATAGATTCTGTTCTATAACCAAATTACTAAGGCAATGCTTCATAGAAATATATAATGAACTTCATTTTAAATAAAAGGACATATATAATGAGAATAAAAAACAAAAGTCAATTTAGTCCTACTTAAGAAACAAAAATATAGCTGATGAAAATAAACAAAAGTGTAGGAGAAATAAGAATTTATTTAGTAACTACTATGTGAAAGGTACTTTATTAGGGGTTTTTTAAAATATTATTTTATTTGATAATCACAAAACTCCTGGCAAATAGGTGCTATTATTATATTCATTTTACAGCTGAGGAAATTGAAGTAAGTAGAAAATAAGTTATTAGTCCATTCACTCAGGTACGGTGATTGAGGCTAGATCTGAACTCATAATCTTCCTGACTCTGGGCCCAGCGTTCTATACATTGCACTACAAATTAAAGAAAAAAGAGAACATAAATTACTCGATGACAAATACTTTTGGATAACTAATAGTGAGAAAATTGAAAAGCTTTCCTTGAAAGTGAGTGGGACTGATTGGATGCAGCTTTCTTAGTATTAAGACTAAATCACATGATCCCTACTCCCAAATCTTGAACCCTAGGTTGCAGAGAGTAACAAGGTGTCTAAAGGTCAGATCCTCAAGAATTGACATGACCCACAGGAAGTGAAGTGACCCACAGAAAGCAGACAACATTGGTGAAGGATGGTTATGTCCTTTTAGTCTCTCCAATAAAAAGGCTTGGGTCTTTAGCTTTTTAAATTTTGAACAAGCTGGAAGCTGGTCAGGTTCCAGGAGCACATGGCAAGAACTGGGATGGCTCTCAGGTGTGTGTCTGAGCCTCTCCCTGCAGGGATTAAAGAAATGCTTTCTCTTTGTATTTGAAGATATCTTTGATTAGTCAATTTGGGAAAGAGATCTAGCACCTGTCCCACACAAAACTATTACTGAAATTAGATTTAGACTAACATGTTATATTATAAAATATTATTTTATTATATAATTGTAAATTCCTTAAAAATGCATTATCTTAAATTATATTATTTATAAAGAAGCAGAAAACTTACAACATATGAATATGAAAGTCCACAAAAGATTTTTGTCCACAGAAGAAAACAAAGGAAATGAAGAGAAAGGTGAGAAAGTGAAGGAGAAAGGGGAAACAAGCAATTATAATCTCTAAATCACTACACTAATGATCCAAAATAGCAGAAGAAAAAAAAAATAAAACAAGGTTGAGAATTTACCTTACAAAATTCCAATTAACAAAGATATCTAAAAGAAAAAAAAAAGAATAGAAGACTAAAAGAAGAAAGGAGAGAGCAAAAGAAAATAGAAAAAGAGAGAAAATGATAAACAGGAAGAGATGGGAGGAAGTAAGGAAGAAAAGGGAAAATATAGGAAGAGGAAGTCTATGACCACCACCACCAACAAAAATCCTAGCTAGCACATGCCAGGCTTTAAGGAGAAAATGAAAATAAAAGAGATGGGATATTTTCCTAGATAATGAAAAAAAATCACTTAAGATATGGCTGATTCAGCTTTTGACTACATATTTTTAAAAAGTCATTCATGATATAATTATTGTTTTAGTCATGAAGTTCTGATGAAGTTTTGAATGGTGGGTATTGTTGGCACAGAGAAATTGGGATTTGATGCAATTATATCCTGGGCCAGTCAGGCTCTGATAGAGATCAGTTGATCAGTTTAGTTACATTGTTTCACTCTCTAGAGAGAATACCTAGTCAGAAATCTAAATTATGTTAATCCCTCTATAAGAGCTCTGTAAGTCTACCCTCTATAAGAGTTGTGGATAGGCTCCCTTTCCATGTTCTATCAGAAATTCCAGTCATGTACCCAAGTTAAATAATCATTTTAAAACAACTTTTTGACCCATGGCTTCACTACTACCATTCTTTGGCTCAGTTTGCTGCAATTGACTTCATATTCTGGTGTCTTTCTCCTTACTTCTGCTCCATACCACATGCTATCTTTACTAATTTCACTATGTTGCTCAATCACACTTCTCTTCCTTACAGCTAACTTTTTTAGAGTCCTAAAGATCTTTCAGGATTTAGTCTGTCAGCTAACTTTATAAGGTGTTATGGGTAATTTTCTTCTGGGTAATTGTGAATTCCACTAAGGAAAGTCTTTATATGCTGTCCCAATTCTTCCATATTTACCATTCCTGATGTCTATTATACTTCTTATTTTGCCTGTAATCTCTTCTCCTAAATAAACCTACCTTTGGTCAAAAGAGAATGGCCATTGTGACTTTTTCACATGACCAAATTCCAAAATGTGTTGTTTCTCCTAAAGCACATCATCTGCTACCTTCAATCAGCCACATCAGTTCTATATTCTTCATATCAATTTTATTAGAAAAATGTAAATGACATTAAGGAAAATGTAAGTATAGTACTTTTTCCCTAAGTAAACAATTTCCAAATTAATTTATCAGAATTAATTATACCAGAATTATCAAACTTGTGGGTCTAATGGCTTCACTAGGGCCACCATTCAAACATGATTAAAATTTAAATGAGACATGTTAAGAGAATAAAGAAAAATGTTTAAAAAAATAATGCTTCTTAAGTCAATATGCAGCCTACAGATATCCAGTTGAAATTGAGTTTGTCTGTACTGTCCTTTATGATCTACATCTGCATCTATATAGCTACATGTATAGTGCAGAATAAATAAATGATAAATAATGATTTTGAATCAAATTAAAGTTCAAGTTTTCATCAATATAGTAGGCTTATGGAAGTTTTGTATAACCACAATAATTTCAGAAGGTTTCCAATAAAATTATCATTTTGTGTTTAGCTTCGATACTTATTACTGAATACTAGTTTATTTATTTCTACTTTCTAAGACAAAAATTTAATTTTTGTTCTCTTTTCACATAAAGTGACATGTATATGTGTCATTGAATGGGAAAAATTATTTCTACATGCCCTACAACATTATATCAATTTGTGATGCTGATATATTGAGAATCAGTTGATTAAACTTTTGTTAGTTGGTTTTTTTCTAGCATTTGCCAATAAAAAAAAAAACAAACTATTGTCTGCAAGTTTTTATTTCACATAGTGGTGGAAGATATAATGTATAAAGTAATAATCATTGTGTGTGTATGATTATTTAAGGAAAGAGAGTAACTAAAAGTCAGGACTTATCATAGGAATGAAGTCATGAAAAGAGATAGGAAATTGAAAGAAAAAGAGCCTATGAAAAGGAATAAAGATGGGGAAATATAATGCAGACTCCAGTCAGGAATAGGGCAATTTGGTTTTCATAATGTCAAGGCTCTTTCTAGTTCCTTTGCAGCCATTCCTAAACTAAGAGAAAACGTCAGATATGTTTCCCAATGTTTAGTATATGAGAAATTCAGATGAAAAGTACTACATCAACCTGAGAAATAAAGAGATAACAAAGTTAGGGAGGGAGGAGGATCTCTTTAGTAGCCACATGAAAAACAAAACAAAAATATGTATATATATATATATATATATATATATATATATATATATATATATATATATATATATATATATATATATATATATATATATATATATATATATATATATATATAGCAACAGCCATTTACATATTCCTTTCCTCTATATCTAACTTAAAAAAAAAACAAAAAAAAACTATGAAAGCTCACATTGTCATCATCATCATAATTTTCATTAGGGAAGCTGTATACACAAAATCAAAATAACTGAGGTTTTAAGGAAATGAGAATCTCTAACAATTAGAAGCATAATACTTTACAATACTTATTGAGTCTAGAAGTACAATGGGAATATGAGTTTGTTCAGTTTTCAAGTAAGTTGGATAAGCTTATCAAATTGAAAGAAGTCAACATTCAAAAGTAACAAAGTGAAGCAGGGACAAGGACAATTTTGCGAGTGTTCACAGAATGACAGCTAATTGAAAATAACAAGTAAAGAACAACCTAAATTCTTTCCTCATGGTACTCTATGAGGAGCCCTTACAGATTGACATCAGAGGCAATTCTAGCCTACCACTTTTGATGAATTTATCAATTTTATAAAAATTTTTGCTTCCTAAAAATAATAAAGATAACAATACTCCCTAAATTAATCTATTTATTTAGTGCTATACCAATCAGACTCCCAAGAAACTATTTTAATGACCTAGAAAAAATAAGAACAAAATTCATATGGAAGAACAAAAGGTTGAGAACTTAAGGGAATTAATGAAAAAAAAATTAGATGAAGGTGGCCTAGCTGTACATGATCTAAAACTATATTATAAAGCAGCAGTCACCAAAATCATTTGGTATTGGCTAAGAAATAGAGTAGTTGTTCAGTGGAACAGGATAGGTTCACAGGACAAAATAGTGTACAACTATAGCAAACTAATGTTTGACAAACCCAAAGATACCAACTTTGGGGATAAGAATTCATTATTTGAAAAAAACTGTTGGGAAAACTGGAAATTAGTATGGCAGAAATTAGATATGGATCCACACTTAATACCATATACCAAGATAAGATCAAGATGGGTCCATGATTTAAGCATAAAGAATGACATCATAAACAAATTAGAGGAACATAGGATAGTTTACCTCTCAGACTTGTGGAGGAAGAAGGAATTTATGACCAAAGGAAAACTAGAGATCATTATTGATCACAAAATAGAAGATTTTGATTACATCAAATTAAAAGGCTTTTGTACAAACAAAACTAATGCAAACAAGATTAAAAGGGAAGTAACAAATTGGGAAAATATTTTTACAGTTAAAGGTTCTGATAAAGGCCTCATCTCCAAAATATATAGAGAACTGACTCTAATTTATAAGAAATCAAACCATTCTCCATTTGATAAATGGTCAAAGGATATGAACAGACAATTTTCAGAGGATGAAATTGAAACTATTTCCATTCGTTTGAGTGTTCCAAATCACTACTGATCAGAGAAATGCAAATTAAGACTACTCTGAGATACCACTACACACCTGTCAGATTGGCTAAGATGACAGGAACAAATAATGATGAATATTGGATGGGATGTGGGAAAACTGGGACACTGGTGCATTGTTGGTGGAGTTGTGAAAGAATCCAATCATTCTGGAGAGCAATCTGGAATTATGCCCAAAAAGGTATCAAAATATGCATACCCTTTGACCCAGCAGTGCTACTACTGGGCTTATATCCCAAAGAAATACTAAAGAAGGGAAAGGGAGCTGTATGTGCCAAAATGTTTGTGGCAGCTCTTTTTGTTGTAGCTAGAAACTGGAAGTTGAATGGATGTCCATTAATTGGAGAATGGTTGGGTAAATTGTGGTATATGAAGGTTATGGAATATTATTGCTCTGTAAGAAATGACCAGCAGGATGAATACAGAGAGGCTTGGAGAGACTTACATGAACTGATGCTGAGTGAAATGTGTAGAACCAGAAAATCACTATACACTTCAACAACGATACTGTATAAAGATATATTCTGATTGAAGTGGATATCTTCAACATAGAGAAGATCTAATTCAGTTCCAGTTGATCAATGATGGACAGAAACAGCTACACCCAGAGAAGGAACACTGGGAATTGAGTGTAAACTGTTTGCACTATTATCTTTCTACCCAGATTACTTATATCTTTGGAATCCAATTCTTATCATGCAACAAGAAATTTGATTTTACATACATATATTGTATCTAGGATATACTGTAACACATTTAACATGTATGGGATTGCCTGTCATCTAGGGGATTGAGTGGAGGGAGAGAGGGAAAAATTTTGAAAAGTGAATACAAAGGATAATGTTGCAAAAAAAATTACCCATGCATATGTAATGTCAAAAAATATATATGTATATATATATATATCTGCATATATATAATTTATATACACACATATATAATTATGAAATCAATTAAAAAAAATTTGCTTCCCCATAAAATATGAGTACAAATACTGGAACATAACCATTATAGGTTTCTCCTAACTCTTGCAATGAAAAGTTAGATTTCAGTTTTAAAATCTAGAACATTAAAAATTTATACTTTGATTGCTAGTGGCACCTATTGCCACAGAAATATAGCTGACAAAGAAATTTTCAGCCACTGCAAGCAAATAGTCACTTGATAACTGCTTCACAGAAAATCATAATGAATATATGAATGCTCAAACCAGAATTATAGAAACCAGATAAAAGGAAAGAATGGAGAGGCTGATGAATTACAAACTTTTTTTGGTATTTAGTTTTATCAATTTTCTTTAAATGAAGTAAGTATGCTTGCAAGTATTAAGTTCCTTTTATGGGCCAAGGAAAGTACTAAGGGCTGGATACATAAAGAAAAGTCAAAATATGGTCCCTCACTTCAACTAGTTCATATTCAAGTGAAGGAGACAGCATTTAAATAACTATGTATTTTGTATATAAAATATTTTTATCTATCTATCTAGATATATAGAGATAGAGATACAGTAAAAAGCATTCTCAGAGAGAAAGTAATTGAAGGGAGGCAAGAACTTAGGAAGGTCCCTCAAGATGACAGGATTTGAATCATATCTTAAAGGAAGAGAGAGTACAAATGGTAGATGTATGGAAGAAGATAATTCCAAGGATGAGGGACAGTCAATGAAAAGGTGGGGAGACTGCGTAGGAAATTTTGACCATAATTCCTTAAATAAAGTGGGACTTCCTGAAGTTTTAGGTCACTATTCTGGAATATTTGCTCATCTGTTTCACATAAATAAGAATAATTATCTTGCATGACAATCCATGAATGACAATGTCTCAGATTAAATATTCTAACTTCATATTTTCATCTACAGAAAACTAATAATAATAATAATAAAAATAATAACAATAATGATGATGATGATGATAATGCAGGCAGTTACCAAACAACAAGCTGATAAATACAACCCAAATACTGTCCATCTTTCCCCTCACACCCCAGGCATACATAACCTTCTTCTGGAAAAAAAAAAAAACAAGCAGAGACAAAAAACTGTAGGCTCAAGTAAAAGAAAGGGGAAAATATTTGAAAAAGCTGTCAACAATTTCAAAGATCTATTGCTGTTAACAAAAGTCCAACGAATAAACTTCCTTCCTTCTTTCCCTTATTCTATCTTTCCTTTCTTCTTTCCTTTTCCCCCATTTGCTCTATGTGTCTCATTATATATACATACAGATACTTAAATATATATATATATATATATATATATATATATATATATATACATATGTACACCTATGTTTGCTTCATGTGTATATACAGCCATACATGTATATACCAAGGTATATTGATTCACATATGCATGCATAGATACATTCCTTCAATTTAACGCATATTTTAAGGTAACACATTTTTCTTCAAAGCCCTTGTAAGGGTTAAGAAGCTAGCAAGTCATTATAAATCAATTAAATACCTTTCAGCCTAGAGACTTACATTTAGGAAAAAAAAGAATTTTAAATAAGAGATGGGAAACTAATGGTATATTAGTAAAAATTAATCACCTACTTTCAGGAAATTCTTAAATCTAAACAAAATTAATATATAAGGTCTTCATTAGTTACCCTAAATGATTTTCTCAACAGAAAATTTCTCACATTTTGGAAAATAAATGTTTTTTTTTTTTTTTTTTTTTTTACCCTTCCCTTCCTATTTTGAAATTTAAAAGAAAAACTTGGTAAAACTATCATGTTACTATGCATGGTAATTTTTATGATTGCTATGAGAAATAAGCCATACATAAAAGTAAGAAAACCCATCAATTTCTCCCAGCACTATAAAGAATAAAACAAACATTACAAGTCATTTGTCTTACCATAGCATAAGTTGACCAACGTCAGTAATAGTCCCAAGTTATGTCTAGAATCCAAGTAAGGCAGTTCTAAATCTTGAAACCATCTCTAAAGAATTTCCTAAAGAAAAGAAAATAAATATTTTTTTTCTTTTTTGAAGCAAAATCTTAGCTCTCTCAAATTGTGATTGTCTCAAATTTTCTATGACATATCCCATTTAACTCTATTTCCCCCTAGTTATTGTAACAAATTGAAGTAGATCTTGATTAGACTTATTAAATAGCCAATATAACTATTGGAAAGAATGTAATTCAGAAGATCTGGGTCTGAGTATTGATTGTAATGTTTGTTAGTCCATGATCATGAGAAAATAACCACAGAAATGGAGATGTGAAAGATTCCATCCAAACTCAGTCCCTGTGGGCCCACCAAAAAGAATAATGGAACAGAACTACATAAAACAGAGAGAACCAGACTGAGAGACAAAAAATAGAGAAAGAGAAATGCAGAGGAAAGAGATAATGAGTCATTCTTAGAAACAAAGAGAGACCAATAGATAAACAGAAACAAAGGAAATCTATAATTCATGTGTTCTTCAACTGAGGTTCCAATGAATTTGGGCCCTTCATTTCATTTTTCACTAATTTTTACTTTCCTCTCTATTTTTTGCTTTAACAAACATTATTTTGAGAAGGGTTACATAAGCTTCACCAGACTGACACAAGGCATAAAAGAACCTTGTTTCTTTCTCTCTTACTCTTCTAACTCCCTGTCCACCCCAACATCATTACCCATATAAATAGCTTGTATTTTAAGTACTGGATTAGAAGGGCCTTATCTTCTCTTGTGTAGCCTCATCAGAGTTGAGTTCTATGAACACCATTCTTCCTCAGAACTGTAATCCTTAACTACTCCAACTTGACCAGGGACTATTTTCTTCTTAGTCCTCTGCATGTTCACTATTCTAATCAAAACATCTAATATTTAATCCAAGCATGGATTTGGGATAGAAAAGTGGTGGCAATGGAAAGAAGAACCACCACAAATCTACTTGATATTCCTAGGGTAGGAAGAAAGAATAACATATAAGGGGAAATCCATGTTGTTTTTTTGTTAGATTTTTTTTTTTTAGGTAGTTTGATGATTCTTAGATTATCTCTCTTAATTTGTTTTTTGGGTCAGTTATTTTTATATTATATACTTACATGTTTCCCCAACCTATTAATTTTCTTCTAATATTTCTTGCTTCACTTTTTTTTTCTATTTGATCCATTATAATTTTCATGGAGTCTATTGCTTAGGTAAGGTTAATTGCATCCTGTAATTATTAATATTATCAATTAATTAATATCAATTCTTATTTTCATTCTAATTATTATTTTTCATAGTTCTATTTTAAAATACATATTTTGTATCACTGGCTTCATTTCATTCAGGTAATCATATAGACCTTTTGTCTAAATCAGTCTTTTTGGGGGGAGCCCTAACTGGACTCATTTGGAGCTATTCGTTTTTGCTGGGTTCACGTCATGGGTTTTTTCTCAGCAGCCCACACTATTTTTTATTGTTTTTAGCTTTTTTTCCTGTTTATTCATATTTTTACTCATATACTTTACCTTTATTTTACATATTGAGACACTATGCTTGAATAAGACTCTTCTTCCTTTCCAAGTTCATAAATGGAATAATCAGATCATGCTAGTTCCTGTTTAAGAGTAGTCTCCAGATTATAGAAATTCCTAGCTTTCAACTTTGTGAATTGATGTCTTAACTTAGGTTTTGGCCTTGACTGCTTTTATGTGTTCTTTTTGAATCTTTATACAATTAACTAATTGATTTTTGACAAAGATGCACTTGCTCTGCCAGACAGGTTTTATAACCCACTGGAAGGACAGTGTTCAGTGTGAGCAGCTCCACAATCTTTAGATAATTTCCTGGTGATATAGAGATCCAAAAAGTGGTGAATGGAAGGGACCAGACAGGTTAACTGCTTGGGGAAGAGGGTTTGCTTGTATCTCTACAGATGGAGAAGGGATCAGATGGGTGTCAACGAGCCATATTCACCTTGCCCATTGGAGCAGATGGAGCAGACCCTTGAAACAAAGAAGAACACCCAAGAAACATCCAGTGGTTCCTTCACTAATTGTGCCCTCCATTAAAAGAGCATGGCAGTTATGGCAATTGACTCATGGATATCAAAAATTGTTAATGAGACTGATACAGAATTTGAAAACCCTCAGGAATCCTTGGATTCTTTGAGAAATGATAAGACTGTTGAAAGACTTCAAAATCTGTAGGAATCATTGGATTTCCTAACACATAAAAAGACTCTTTCAGGACTTCAAAAACTTGCAGGGATCATTGGATTCCCTGACATGTGAAATAATGGACAATAGATTGGTTTTGGACTATCTGATGGTTGCTGAAGGAGGCCTTTGTGTGATTGTTACGTACCACCCTTCTGGAATTCTGGAAAACTTTTACAATACCATGTTGATTCATATTGTTTATTATATCACTACTTTCATGTACAATTCATGTTTGTTAAACCACATTGAGCCTGCACTGGCTGTGGGGAGAGTCATTACTGCTTGCCTGTGCTTTATTGCTATGTGCTTGTGCAATACCTCCCATGCTAATGGGTTTGTGTATACCTGTTTCCAGTAAGACTCTTCAGCCCAGAAACCCGCTAACAATATCTGGCTTGACTCTCCACTTCCCTTTGATGTTTTTCACCTCTCTTCCTGAGAAATCAGGGGGTGTGTGATCATCTCCGTTTTGGTCTTTTCATCCCCTTTCCTGAGATGTCAGGGAGGGTGTGATCATCTCCTTTTTGGGATTCTCACCTCCCTGAGAAGTCAGGGAAGGCCTGACCACCTGTGTTCTAAAACAAAAGAAAGCAGGAGACATAGAGGGCTGAAACTCCAAAAAGGTATGCTTGAACCAGACAACTGAACACTTAAAACTAATTACCTATTTGATTTGAGACAATGACTATTAGCATATATTTGGATAAATGGCTCTTCTCACTATTGGTGCTTGCTGAATGTTTGACGTTAAAATAATCTTAGGCAAGAATTGGAGGGTGGAGGGTAAGAGGCAAAGAAACTTGGCAGCAGGATGAGAAGGAGAGACGCAGGTGACTTTGGACTCCAGATTCCAGGATACATCTTTGGCAAGCCTTGTTGGCATTTTGCCTGCCTCCTTCACTTTCCTTCCTAAAGATCAAAGACTTTAATTTATCCTGACTCTGGCTAACCCCAAGGCCCTGCAGGGAGCTAGCCCATACTCGGAGCTAGCCCATACTCTACAAGAACATATGAGTTATTTCTTCTCTTCATTCTGACTCTTCTCCCCACCCTCAACACCCTGTATCCAATTGCCAAGTTTTATCAATTCTAGCTCCTCAATATCTTTCATACCCTTACTTTTTTTAGTCTACTCATAACAATTCTTTATTTAAAATTCTTCATTGCCTCTCACTTGGGTTACTATAGTATCCTCCTAATTGGTCTCTCTCTATCCAAGCTATCTTCTCCTTAATTCACCCTGTAAAGCTACCCAAATGATATTCCTAAACTCAGGTCTCATTGTTGTATCATTCTGAAGTTGGAGAAGTTTCAGTGGATCCATATTGCCTTCAAAAAAAGAAAAAATGCAAACTCCTCTGGAAGTCATTTAAATTCCTTCACAATCTGGCTCCAATCTATCTTGTAGACTGAATTCATATTATAAGTCCTTATACGACTAATTAGACTGCTCCATGTTCTAGCCAAGATAGCCTACTTGCTATTTCCCATATACAACATTCAATCTGCTCATCTCTGCCCCTTTGTATAGCTGTCTGTCATTTCTGTTTTCCTAGCACCTCTTCCTCTTGAAAAGAAAAGAAAAGATTCTGCAGAAAAACCTTTCTTCTACTGTTAGTTGTTGATTCTGAAAAGTCTTATGTATTTTTCATATATATACTAAAAGAAGGCATCAGCAATGGGAAATAAGAAATAGATATTGTATGTGAAATTGATATTGATTACAATAATTTTATTTTTAAAAATGGATGCAAGTCTATTGCCACAAAAAAAGAATTCAGAAAACATATTATTTAGTTGGTGTTTGACTCACTTATTTCTAAGGGTCAAAAGTTTGTCTATTGAAACATTCATTTGTACCCAGTCTCTTACTTTGGTGTTTTAAACAGCTTACCTTGAAATCTACCAATTTTTCTGTGAACACATTACTTTTGTCTATAATGTTGAAAAATGGTGATTTGTGTGTGTGTGTGTGTGTGTGTGTGTGTGTGTGCATGTGCATGTATTTTTATTCTAATGTATATTTAAGCACAATGAAATAAAATGCTTAGGATTGTGTATCTTCAGTTTTCCAGAAAGGCTAAACTTACTCAAGCTACTTCATAAATCTTGGGAATGAAACTTTATTTATATTATCACATAATATATTATAATTTAATACTGAGGGCTCTTTTCATTGCATTTCATGCATATGATCATAATATTGAAAATGTCATCCATTCTCTGTACTATTCATAACCATTTCAACTATAAGTATTAGTCAAATAAATTAATACTATGGTTTCCATAATTCCAAATTTAAGGAACATTGAGAGTTATTAGATCATATTAAAAAGGAAATCACTCTTTCCATATTATTAGGATTATTAAGAAGTTGCCATCAGAATATTTATTCTAAGTGCATTATTGTTTTAATGTAAAACTATCTATAATAGCATCAAATGTTACAACATATAAAAGAAAGTATATTGATTTCAAGTTATGGAGTTTCATTTAAAGCACTGGCACCTGACATACATTCAAAATAATACTTCTCTTCAGGACAAGAAGGCATATCAGAGAGCATTTTATCTAACCCTCTAATTTTACACATAAGAAAACTGAGCTGAGAAAGATTAAGTGACTTGCCAAATTTTACAGAGCCAGCATACATTTGACGTTGATCAGCAATGTCTTCTACTATGAATTACTAAGTTTGCTCCCCATTTTTCTAATATGCACACAGAGAGATTCTTGATTTGAGATTTCTCCTCTCCTAAGAACCACAAGATGTTCAGGTATTCAGGCCAGAATAGATAAGTTTAGTAGAAACCACATTGACTCTCACAGAAAAATAGAATCAATATTATAAACATTAGGTATTTCAAGTATTGGCACACACACACACACACACACACACACACACACACAGAGAGAGAGAGAGAGAGAGAGAGAGAGAGAGAGAGAGAGAGAGAGAGAGAGAGAGAGAGAGAGAGAGAGAGAGAGAGAATGTTTATAGGCTGTTTATTAAGGCTGGTCAATGATTTAAATTATCACTTGTTTCATGCCTGACATTTATTATTTCCTCCTATTTGAATTTGTGACTTATGACTAAAGGCTTTATCTTCAATCCTATTTCCTCTTAGCAAGCACTCTCGAGGCTACAATAGATAGTGTTATAGTTGTGCATAGTGAAAATCTGATTTATCCAGGGTCATGTAAAATTTTCTCAGGGGATCATGAGACAGAAAAGTTTTAAAAATTCCTACTCTAGAATGTCACTTAAGAACTAGTTTATCTATCTATCTATTTTTCCCTAAGTAGAAACATGCATTTGTTTCTACAATGTTACCTCAATACTCATTCTTAATTGGTTTTAGAAGCCAAGATAAGTAACAAAGATCACAAGGAGAGAAATAATTTTTTACCATAAGGAACATATCTCCAATTTACAATATAACCAGAGAAACAAGCCAGTCCAGTCAGATTAATCCTTTCTTGACCCAACTACAGTTTAAGAGTCAAAAGATTATAAGCTGCAGCAGCATTTTCCTGCAAGAACTTCCAAGAGACTCTCCAGCCAATATACACAACCTGAGCATAGTGGGCTCCAAACTGATAGTCCTGTGGATTGTTGCTTTTGCTAAGGAAGAGCTGCCTACTGTGGAGGGCAATAAAAGTATCTAACATCTGTATCTATAATAATCATCTCTATGTAAGTATTCATGTATCTATTTATCTTCAACTTCCACTTGAGTATCAAGAACACAAAAAAGTTAAATGGAGTTGGAAGAGAAAGAATAACATTTTCATAAGAATAGGAAACCCTTTGTATCAATGTAGGTTGATACCTTCTTTTCTTTATCTCATAGATTTATAAATTTGACTAGAGAACTGAGAAGTAATTTGATTTTCTGAGTTAATCAGCCAGTGTGAGTCAGAGACTGAAACCAAATTGAGACTTTACTTGGCCATCATCCATTCATTATGCCATGCCATTTCTCAGCATAAGTACAAACTATCACAGCACAATCACATTTTCAAATATATAATACCTCTCTCTCTCTCTCTCTCTCTCTCTCTCTCTCTCTCTCTCTCTCTCTCTCTCTCTCTCTCTCTCTCTCCTTTTATTTTTCTCTCTTTTAAAGGAGAGATAACTATGATACAATGGAGGGATCCCTAGTTTCAGACTCAGGAAAACCTATGTCTAAAATCCATTTTTGAAACATTAGCAGTATCATGCTGGGCAAATTATTTAATGTGTTATTATCATAAGCAACTTTTTGAATTGTGGAAGCTCCTTTATACTTCTCTAAGTGCTGCCTATATGGATGAAATAACAGATTTAGTTTAGTTTTTTTTTAGTAAAATTAATTACAAATAATAGTTTTTAAAAAAAATAAATGCTAATTGAATAGGATGAGTTAAAATTTCTCTTTTAAAAATTACATTCTTTTTAATAGAGATTTTTAGCACCTTACAGAGTACGTTCACCTTGGATTTTGTTTAAATTAACACTAATGTCTCTGGGGGTGGGGTGGGTGGTACAGGAATATTTAATAGCAATTTCAACATAAAAACTTAGAAAAGTTAACCTGACATTTCTTGTCTGAGCAGACTACAAAGGGATTAAAAAGGAGGAAGAGAAGTTGAAAAATAAAATATTTAGAAAAGGAGGTTGACGATTTTTTTAAAGCAGTTTTTGTTTCTGGATTGCATACTTCTTCCTCTTTCCTTCTTGATTCATTATTGGTTACCAAAATTCAAACACAATTATGTAAGACTTCATTGTTTAGAACCCAGTTAAATGAACTTTCTCTCCCTTCTACTCTACAACTTGCACACACAAAAGACAACCAGCATGTATATTTTCACATATACATTCAATTTTTAGAGCAGAGGCAAAACAAAAAGAAAGAAATTGATCATTTTTATTTTAAAGCAAAACTTCCAGCATATGTCCTGAGGTCAATACCCATATAGATTGATTTTCTATGTAACCATAATTGCATAATGCAAATTGCTATACAGTATAAAGTCCTAGTCATTCTAGTATTGAATCACCAGAGATAATCCAGTTATTTACTTTATATTTTAATTAGTAAGACAAAAAAGAGAACATCTTGGAAAGAGTTTCTATAATAAGGACTGAAATGAACTTTGTAATGTCATTGGAATCTGTCTCTCTTATAGTGAAATCTCCTATTTTTCATATTCTTCTTGGTTTATAAAATTCCTGATTTAAGAGGACACCAAGATCCAATTAATAAGAGCCCTACAATGTGTTCCATGACTGTGAGAAATTAAAATTGTGATTTTCATTCTGAAATGTACTAGTGCCTCAGCAGAATATATGCCTTCAGAATAGGAACAGGCCCATTTTGTCTTTGTATTCTTGGTGCCTATAAGTTTCTGTATCATAGTAGAAAACCAGCAATTGCTTACTGACTTGAATCAAAATTGCTTCATTTTGAAATGATTTTTGTTATTAGAAATTACAGAAATTATAATTTTAACTGGTCATTCTATTATATCAAAGTATACATTCTGAGATGTTATTGAGCTTCCTTATCCAGGTTTTCTGAAAAGTATTTCCTTAAGGATAAAGGTCAATTCATTTCCTCCTTTTACTCTCTCCTTTCCCAATATAAACTACCAGAAGAAAACTTAGGCATTCATTTCATAAAACTGTCATCTTAACTAGAAGCACCCATTTACCTCAGCAAAAATAAATTGTAGAGTATGTACCAGAATAAATATATGTTTCAGTTAATAAAGAAATTTAATTCAAGGGCGGAGGGAACATACAATTCTTTCTGATCTTTTCCCATGTCCTCAGGTAATTACCAAATCCAGACTTTAAATTAGTTCTGGACTGGCAGAATCCATGAATATTGAGAATGCAACAATTACCAGCAGAAGATAATTTCTAAGATCGCCTGAAAAGGTCTATTTTGGTTGGGCACATAGAGAGAGGACCAAGCGCAGGCTGTCAACACACACTGTGCAGACCCAGAACAGACCTGGAAAATAGAGCTAGGAAAGATAATCTGAGGATTATTGGACTTCCTGAAAATTATGATGAAAAAAGGAGCCTAGAACCTATTTTATAGGAAATCATCAAAGAGAACTACCCAGATGTAATAGAATCAGAAGGTAAAATAGACATTAAAAGAATTCATTGAACACCTGAAAGAGACTCCAAAATAAAAACTGCAAGGAATATTGTGGCTAAATTTCAGAACTATCTGACTAAGGAAAAATATTACAAGCAGACATAAAACAAACAAACAAACAAAAAACAATTCAAATACCGAGGAGCCACAACAAGCATTACTCAAGATCTAGTAGTTTCCATATTAAAGGGCCTGAATTTTGATATTCCATAAGGCAAAAGAATTTGGAACTCAGCCAAGAATAAACTACCCAGCAAAGCTGAGCATTTTCTTCCAGTGAAGTAGATGACATTTAATGAAACAGGTGAATTCCATTTATTCCTAGTGAAAAAAACAGACCTAAACAAAAAATTTGACCTCCAAATATAAAACTCAAGAGAAGCATAAAAGATAAAAAGAACTCTTGAGAACTTTATTTCTGTTACATTATGTTTTATATATATATATATATATAAAACACTTATATAATTTGTATTTACTGGTATAATATATAAAAATAAGGAAGTAGAAATAGAAAGTGGATTATATCAGAAAAATGGAAAAGGGGAGATAAAAAGAGTAAAATTACATCCCACGAAGAGGCAAAGGAAACCTATCATATCTGAAGCAATTGAGGAAGGGAAGAACTTTTGTGAGAATCTTACTCTCATCAGATTTGGCTCAAAGAGAAAATAATAGACATATTTGGTTTACAGAGCAACTTCTCTCACCTCATTAAAAGTGGGAGAGGAAAGGGGAAAAGGAAAAGAGTAGGCTAAATAGAAGGGAATACAGAAAAATAAGGGCAAGGTATAAGAAAAAGGGAAGGATGCAAAAGGGGTTGGAGGGATTTTAAAGAAGGAGACCTGTATGAGGCAAGTGGGATCCTTAAGTTTAATACTGGGGAAGGGGGAAGGGGAGAAAGGAAAGAAAAGTATAATCTGGGGATAATAAGATGGCAGAAAATACAGAATTATAGTTTTAACCATAAATGTGAATGGTATGAACTCTCCCATAAAGTGGAGGCAGATAGCAGACGGGATCAAAAGCCAGAATCCTACAATATGTTATTTACAGGAAACACATTTAAAGCAGGGTAATACATACAGAATAAAGGTAAAAGGCTGGAACAGAATCTATTATGCTTCAGGTGAGGTTAAAAAAAAAAAAAAGCAGGGGTAGTCAAAGTTTCTCTGTAAATACCACAATAACTTTAATAATCTAGTGTTTGACAAACCCAGAGACCCCAGTTTTGGGATAAGAATTCATTGTTTGACAAAAACTCCTGGGAAAATTAGAAATTATCATGGCAGAAATTAGGTACTGACTCACACTTAACACTGTACACTAAGATAAGGCTAAAATGGGGTCATGATCTAGACATAAAGAATGAGATTATAAATAAATTAGAAGAACATAAAGTGGTTTACCTCTCAGACCTGTGAAGGAGGAAGGAATCTGTTAGTAGAGAAGAACTAAAGATCATTATTGATCACAAAATAGAAAATTTTGATTATATCAAATTAAAAAGCTTTTGTACAAACAAAACTAATGAAGACAATATTACAAGGGAAGCAATAAACTGGGAAAACAGTTTTACAGTCAAAGGTTCTGATAAAGGCCTCATTTGTAAAATATATAAAGAAATGACTATAATTTATAAGAAGAAAACAAGCCATTCTCCAATTGATAAATGGTCAAACAATATGAACAGACAATTTTTTGATGAAGAAATGGAAACTATTTCTATCTATATGAAAAGATGCTCCAAATCATTATTAATCAAAGAAATACAAATTAAGATAACTCTAAGATACCACTACACACCTGCCAGTTTGGCTAGGATGACAGGAAAATATAATGCTCAATGTTGGAGGAGATGTGGGAAAATTAGGACACTATTGATGTAATTGTAAATGAATCCAACAATTCAATTCTGGAGAGTAATTTGGAAATATGCTCAAAAAGTGGTCAAACTGTGCATACCCTTTGACCCAGCAGTGTTACTACTTGCCTTATATCCCAAAGAGAGTTTAAAGAAGGGAAAGGGACCTGTATGTGCAAAAATGTTTGTGGCAGCCCTCTTCATAGTGGCTAGAAATTGGAAATTGAATGGATGCCCATCAATTGGAGGATGGCTGAATAAATTGTGATATATAAATGTTATGGAATATTGTTGTTCTGTAAGAAATGACCAATAGGAGATTTTAGAAAGCCCTGGAGAGAGACTTACATCAACTGATGCTGAATGAAATGATCAGGACCAAGAGATCATTATATACTTCAACAACAATATTTTATGATGTTCAATTGTGATGGACATTCTTCAACAATGAGATGAACTAAATCAGTTCCATTTGTGCAATAATGAAGAGAACCAGCTACACCCAGTGAAAGAACTATGAGATATGAGTACGGACTCCAAGATAGCATTTTACTCCCTCTGTTTTTGTCTGCTTGCATTTTTTATTTCCTTCTTAGGTTATTTTTACCTTATTTCTTAAGTCTGATTTTTCTTGTGCAGCAAAATAACTGTATGGATTTCTATGCATATATTGTATTTAACATACATTTTGATATATTTAACATTTATTGGTCTATCTGCCATCTAGGGGAGAGGGTGAAGTGGAGGAGGGGAAAAATTGGAACAGAAGTTTTTGGAAGGATCAATGCTGAAAAATTACCCATGCATATATCTTGTCAATAAAAAGCTATAATAAAAAAGAGGTAGAGTACAAGAAAAATTAGGTATGATAAATCTTCAGATAAAATTGAATGGAGACAGAAAGGAGTACACTTTCTTCTTGGCAGTTCATGGAGTCTATACAAAATTGACCACATATTAGGACATAAAGACATCAAAATCAAATGCAGAAAGGCAGAAATAGTAAATCCACAAATCACAAGGCAATAAAAAGTATATACAATAAAAGGCCAGAGATTAAAAATTTGGAAACTAAATAACCATATCCTAAAGAATGAATGGATGAAAAAATGGATTAAATGGCAAATCATAGACACAATCAATAATTTCATCCACTAGAATGACAATAATGAGGTAACATAACAAAATTTGTGGGATGAAGGCAAAGTGGTAATAAGGGGGAAACTTATATATCTAGATGCTTACTTGCATAAAATAAAGAAAACATCAATGAATTTGGCTTGCAACTAAAAAAGCTAAAAAAGGAACAAATTAAAAACTTCTAATAAACTACAAACTCGAAATTCTAAATATGAAATGAGATATTAATAACATTGAACAAAATGACTGAATTAATAAAAAACCTAAGAATTGGTTCTAGGGGAATAAAACAACAAAATGGATAAACCTTTAGTTAATTTGATTAGAAAAAGGAAAGAGGAAAATCAAATTGTTAGTCTCAAAAATGAAAAGGGAGAACATTTCACCAATCAAGAGGAAATTAGAGCCATAATTAGAAGGTGCTTTGCCCAGCTTTATGCCCACAAATTTGACAACCTAAGTGAAATAGAGGAATGTGTACAAAAATATAGATTGCTTACATTAACAGAAGAGGAAATAAATTACATAGTTCCATTTTAGAAAAACAAATAGAATAAGATATTAATCAACTCCCTAAGAAAAATTCCCCAGGAGCAGATGGATTTACATGTGGATTTTACTGCATATTTAAAGAGCTATTAAATCTAATACTATATAAACTATTTGAAAAAAAATAAGGATTGAAGGAATTCTACCACTTTTTATGACACAGATATGGTTCTGATACCTAAACCATATAAGATTAAAAGATAGAAAGAAAATTATAGACCTATCTCCCTAATTGATATTTCTTAAGTCCAGGCTAGCCCACTCTGAAGGGCTCAGAATCAGCCAGAGTCAGGATAAGCAAAAGTTCTTGCCCCACATTAGGTGCCAAAATGTAGAGTTCTGTCATCTCTCAATTATAATCCTTCTCTGGGAGGAGGTTTCTTTTCTGTTAATCCTTTTCTCTGTGAGCAGGTTTCTTGGGAGACTTCTGGAGCCTCCAGCCAGAGTGAAAGTAGAATCTTGAATCCTCTTCTTCTTCTTCCAGAATCCTGGCTCTGAATCTACTCGAGCTTCCCTGAAGTTCTCCTGGGAAGTCTTGTCATTAATCCAATCCAGACTGACCCTTCCAGACTCTCTTCTTCCAGACTCTATGTTGCCTCTTTTTATCCTCCCAGAGAATGGGCTTGTGGGTACTCCAGGGGCTTGTGGGAACTCCTTCCTGACCAATGAGCAAGCTCCTTTTAAAGGTATAAACTCCTTTAAAGCTTTGAAATAAAGGTGTGAACTCTGACTTAAAGAATTGTTAAGTGCCATACTAAATTAGACAACCGAGTTAGCACCTAGTAATCCTAACAAATATTGATGCAAAAATCTAAAATAAAATATTAGCAAAGGATTATAGCAAATCATCCCCCAGATAATGCACTATGTCCAATTAGAATTTATACCAGGAATAAAAGATGTTTCAATATTAGGAAAACTATTGTCATCAATGACTATATAAATAACCAAAATAACAAAAATCATATGATTATCTCAATAGATGCATTTGATAAAACCCAACACCCATTCCTAGGAAAAATATTAGAGAGTATAGGAATAAAAGGACTTTAAAAATATGCAGTAGCATCTATTTAAAGCCATCAGCAAGCATCATATGTAATGGGGATAAAATGGAACCATTCCCAGTAAGATCAGGGGTGAAGCAAGCTTGCCCACTATCAGCATCACTATTCAATATTGTATTAAAAATGATAGCCTTGGCAATAAGAGAAGAAAATAGATTAAAGTAATTAGAGTAGGTAATGAAAAAACCAAATTATCATTCTTTGTAGATGATATGTTGTTATACTTAGAGAACGCTAGATAATCAACTAAAATGATTAAAAGTAATTCACATCTTTAGCATAGTTGCAGGATATAAAATAAATCCACATAAACCATCAACATTTTTTACACATCACTAACAAAATCCAATAGCATGACATATAAAGAGAAATTCCTTTAAAAATAACTATCTATAGTACAGAATATTTGGGAATCTATTTACAAGCAAAAGTCAGGAACCATATAAGCAAAACTACAAAACACTTTATACAAAAATAAAGTAGATCAGAAGAGAAACTACAAACAGTATAACCTGAAAACACTAGAGTCTCTCAGTACCTGGCCACATCCACCCAACACCTAAAGTGGCTCAGTGTGATCCAAGTGCAGCCACAGTTGTTGGTCCCAGGGCAGCCCTAGGGGCTGCCTTTCCATTGTTGCTGATTTCAGCAAACTGCTAATCCCAGTGCAGCCAGTGGGTGCTGTCCCACTGTCCCTTCACTGCCCACTGCAGAGACAAATTGGAAATGCCTCACTGCTACTCATAAGTAGACTGAATCATTTTTATTGTTTTGTTGGTTTTTTTTTTTTGTTTCTTTGTTTTTTTCTCAAAATGAGCAAGAAGGCAAAACAGACTCTAACTACTGATAGCTTCTATACAGAAAGAGAGCAGACTTCAAATCCCAAAGTGAATAAAAACACTTTGTCTCTAGATCCGAGGTGGATATGACCTCATCTCATCACACAAGACTCTGATAGAAGAAATTAAAAAGGATCTTAAAAGAGAGCCAGAAGAAAAAGTGTGAATGAAAAGGAAATCTTTGCAAGTCAAGTTACTCATTAAAAGATTGAGTGGGAAAAACAAAAACAAAAACAAAAACTAAATATATAAATAAAAATTAAATTAAATTAAAAAAAAAAAAAGATTGAGTGGATCTACATAGACTTCCCAATACCTCTATTTTTGTGCTCCAATTTTTCTTCTCCTTCCCCCCACCCCCTTCCCCAGATGGCAGGTAGACCAATCCATGTTAAAAATGTTTAAAGTGTATGTTAAATACAATATATGTATACATCTCCATACAGTTATTTCACTAACCAAGAAGAATTGGACTTGGAAATAGTGTACAATTAACCTGTGAAGGAAATAAAAAATGGCAGGTGAACAAATAAAGGTTTTGCAATTGTAAATGCTGAAAAATTACCAGTGCATATATCTTGTAAATAAAAAGCTATAATTTTAAAATGTAAAAAATAATGAGTGGATGAAGAAATCAACTCACTGAAAAACAGAATTTGTGATTTGGAAAAGATGAACAACTCCCAGGAAAACAGAATTTGTGAACTGGAAAAGATAAAAATTCCAAAGAAAGCAGAATTTAAGAATTGGACAAAGAAAATAATTATTTTTTAAAAAATTAGTGAAATGGAAAAAAAATTCCATAGAACAAAAAACTCATTTAAAAACTCAATTGGACAAATACAAAAAAATAAAAATAAAAGCAGTAAATGAAGAAAATAATAATTCATTAAAAAATCAGAATTGAACAAATGGAAATGAATGACTCAGGGAGACACCAAGAATCAGTCAAGCAAACCAAAAAAAGTGAAAAAAATAGAAAAAAAGTTAAATATCTACTTGGGAAAACAACAGACCTGGAAAAAACATCTAGAAGAGATAACTTAAAATAATCCCTGAAACTAATGATGAAAAAAAGAGCCTATACACTATTTTTTCAGGAAATCATCAAAGAGAACTACCCAGATGTTATAGAAACAGAAGGTAAAATAGACATTGAAATAATTCTTCAATCACTTACTGAATTATCAAAATCAAAAGTCCAAGAAATATTGTGGTTAAATTCCAGAACTATCAGACCAAGAAAAAAAAAATTACAAGCAGCCAAAATACTGAGAAGTTACAATAAAGATCACTCAGGATCTAAAAGCTTCAACATTAAAGGTTTGAAGGGCCTAGAATCTGATATTCTGAAAGGCAAAAAAAAAAAAATCTTTGTATGCAGACAAGAATAACTTAGCCAACCAAACTGAAGATGGACATTCAATGAAATAAATGAATTCCATTTATTCCTGATTAAAAAAAAAAAAAAGAGCTAAAACAAAGTTTATCCTCCAAATATAGGACTCAAGAAAAGTATAAAAAAGTAAAAAGAACTCTTGAGAACTATATTTCAGTTATGGGTATACATAAAGAATAAATGTATCATTTGGTTTTACTGTTATAAAAGAGAAACTAGAGGTGGAAAGAAAATTGTACCAGAAAAAGGGAAAAGTGGAAGTAAAAAGAGGGAAATTACATCTCACTGAGTGGCAAAGGAAACCTATTATATCAGAGAGAATGAAGGGAGGGGGATGAAATTAGTGTGAATTTACTCTCATAAGATTTGGCTCAAAGAGAAATATTAGACATATTTGGTTTACATAGAAACTTTGTTTAATCCATTGAAAAGTGGGAGGAGAAAAGCAAAAAGGGAAGTAGTAGGGTAAATAAAAGGGAATACAGAAATAGTAAGGAAAAGGTTTAAGAAAAGGGGAGGCATTTCAAGGAAGAGGGAAGGATTGTAAAGAGGGAGGGATGTGTGCGGCAAGTGGTGTTCATAAGTCTCATAATGGGGAGAAGGGTAAGGGGGAAAGGAAAGGGAAAAGCATAATTTGGAAATAATTAAGATGGCAGGAAATACAGAATTAGTTTTAACCATACATGTGAATGGGGTAAACTCCTTCATAAAGCAGAGGCAGATAGCGGACTGGATTAAAAGCCAGAATCTACAATATGTTGCTTATAGGAAACACATTGAAAGCAGGGAGATACTTACAGAGTAAAGGTAAAAGGCTGGAGCAGAATCTACTATGCTTCAAGTGAACTTTTTTTTTTTATGTATACCCATACCTGAAATATAGTTCTCAAGAGTTCTTTTTACTTTTTTATACTTTTCTTGAGTCCTATATTTGGAGGATAAACTTTTTGTTTAGATTTTTTTTTTTTTTTTTTTTTTTTTAATCAGGAATAAAATGAATTCATTTATTTAATTGAATATCCATCTTCAGTTTGTCTGGGTAAGTTATTCTTGTCTGCATACAAAGATTTTTTTTTTTTGCCTTTCAGAATATCAGATTCTAGGCCCTTCAAACCTTTAATGTTGAAGCTTTTAGATCCTGAGTGATCTTTATTGTAACTTCTCAGTATTTTGGCTGCTTGTAATTTTTTTTTTCTTGGTCTGATAGTTCTGGAATTTAGCCACAATATTTCTTGGACTTTTGGTTTTGATAACTCAGTAAGTGATTGAAGAATTATTTCAATGTCTATTTTACCTTCTGTTTCTATAACATCTGGGTAGTTCTCTTTGATGATTTCCTGAAAAAATAGTGTATAGACTCTTTTTTTCATTGTTAGTTTCAGGGATTATTTTAAGTTATCTCTTCTAGACGTTTTTTCCAGGTCTGTTGTTTTTCCCAAGTAGATATTTTACTTTTTTTCTATTTTTTTTTGACTTTTTTTGGTTTGCTTGACTGATTCTTGGTGTCTCCCTGAGTCATTCATTTCCATTTGTTCAATTCTGATTTTTAATGAATTATTTTCTTCATTTACTGCTTTATTTTTATTTTTTGTATTTGTCCAATGAGTTTTTTGTTCTATGGAATTTTTTTTCCATTTCACCAATTTTTTTTAAAGAATTATTTTCTTTGTCCAATTCTTAAATTCTGCTTTCCTTGGAATTTTTACCTTTTCCAGTTCACAAATTATCTCAGATCAAGCAAAAGCAAAAATTGATCTAATTAAAAGAGATAAGGAAGAAAACTATATCTTGCTAAAGGTTAGCATAGACAATGAAGCAATATCAATAGTAAACATATATGCACCAAGTGATATAGCATCTAAATTCCTTAAGAAGAAGTTAAGAGAGCTGCAAGAAGAAATAGGCAGCAAAACCTTAAAGTGGAAGATCTCAATCTTGCACTCTCAGAACTAGATAAATCAAACCAAAAAATAAATTAAAAAGAAGTTAAAGAGGTAAAGAGAACACTAGAAAAGTTAGGTATGATAGATCTTTGGAAAAAACTGAATGGAGACAGAAAAGAGTACACTTTCTTTTCGGTAGTTCATGGAACACATAAAAATTTGACCATATATTAGGATGCAAAGACCTCAAATTCAAAGACAGAAAGGCAGAAATTGTAAATGTATACTCTTCAGATCACAATGCAATAAAAATTACATTCAATAAAAGCCAGGGGAAAATAGACCAAAAAATAATTGGAAACTAATGGAAAGAACGATTGGATGAAACAGCAAATCATGGATACAATTAATAATTTCACCAAGAGAATGACAATAATGAGACATCATATCAAAATGTGTGGGATGCAATCAAGATGGTAATGACAGGAAATTTTATATCTCTAGAGGCTTACTTGCTTAAAATAGAGAAAGAGAAAAATCAATGAATTGCAACTAAAATAGCTAGAAAAAGAGCAAACTAAAAAACAAAAACAAAAACAAAGCACTAAACTTGAAATTCTAAAAATAAAGGGAGAGATCAATAAAATTGAAAATGAAAAAACTGTGTAATTAATAATTCAATTCAAAATTTTTTATGAAGAAACAAAAATAAATAAATAAACTCTTGGTAAATTTGATTAGAAAAAGGAAAGAGGAAAATCAAATTGTTAATTGTAAAAATGAAAAGGAAATTAGTACAATAATTAGGAGTTACTTTGCCCAACTTTATGCCAATAAATTTGATAAATTAAATGAAACATTTGAATATAACTTGCCCACATTAACAGATGAAGAAGTAAATTGGTGAAATAATCCCATTTTAGAAAAAGAAATAGAGTAAGCTATTAATGAACTCCCTAAAAAAAAAAAAAAAAAATCCCCAGGACCAGATGTATTTACATGTGAATTTTACCAAACATTTAAAGAACAATTAAATCCAATGCTATATAAACTATTTGAAAAAAATAGGGAATGAAGAAACCCTACCAAATTTCTTTTATCACACAGAACTAATACTGAATCAGGGTGGATGAAAGCAAAAAGATTACAGAAAATCATCTCCAGGATAATGCACCACAACCAAGTAGGATTTAGACCAGGAATGCAGGGCTGGTTGAATATTAGGAAAACTATTAGCATAATTGATTATATCAATAACCAAAATAACCAAAACCATATGATTATCTCTTCCCCCCCCCCAAGGCTGGGGTTAAGTGACTTTCCCAGGGTCACACAGCTAGGAAGTGTTAAATGTCTGAGACCAGATTTGAACTCTGGTCCTCCTGAATTCAAGGCTCTATCTAAATTTGCGCTCTATCCACTGCATCACCTAGCTGCCCCCTTGATCATCTCAATAGATGCAGAAAAAGCATTTGAAAAAATTCAATACTCATTTCTATTAAAAATCCTAGAGAGTATAAGAATAAATTGACTTTTCCTTAAAATAGTCAGTTGAATCTATTTAAAACCATCAGTAAGCATCATATTTAATGGTGATAAACTGGAACCATTCCCAATAAGATCTTGAGTGAAACCGAGTTGCCCCTTATCACCATTACTATTTAATATTGTATTACAAATGCTGGCTTCAAAAATAAGAGTTGACAGAGAAATTAAAAGAATTAGAGTAGGTAATGAGGAAACCAAATTATCATTCTTTACAGATGATATTTTTATGCATTTTATAGCATTTTTATACATCACTGACAAAATCCAACAGCAAGAGATGCAAAGAGAAATTCCATTTAAAATAACTGTCTATAGCATAAAATATTTGGGAATCTAAATGCCAGAGGAAAGTCAGGAACTACATGAGCAAAACTAGAAAACATTCTCTACACAAATAAAGTCAAATCTAAAAAATTGGAAAAATCTTAAAAGTGCTCCTGGATAGGCCACACAAATATAATAAGGATACAATACTACTTAAATTAATCTATTTATTTAGTGCTATATCAATTAGACTCCCAAGAAACTATTTTAATGACCTAGAAAAAATAACAACAAAATTAATCTGGAAGAAAAAAAAAGGTCTAGAATTTCAAGGGAATAAATGGCCTACCTGTACCTCATCTAAAACTATATTATAAAACAGCAGTCTTCAAAACCATTTGCTATTGGCTAAGAAATAGACTCGTTGATCAATGGATTACATTAGGTTCACAGGACAAAATAGTCAATAACTATAGCAATCTAGTGTTTGTCAAACCCAAAGACACCAGCTTTTGGGATCAGAATTCTTTGTTTGACAAAAATTGCTGGGAAAATTGGAAATGACTATGGCAGAAACTAGACATTGACCCATACTTAATACCATACACCAAGATAAGATCAAAATGGGTTCATGCTCTAGGCATAAAGAGTGAAATCATAAATAAAACAGAAGAACATAATGTAGTTTACCTCTCAGACCTGTGAAGGAGGAAGGAATTTGTGAACAAAGAAGAACTAGAGGCCAATATTGATCACAAAATAGAAAATTTTGATTATATCAAGTTTAAAAGCTTTTGTACAAATACAACTAATGTGGACAGGATTAGAAGGAAAGCAGTAAACTGGGAAAACTCTTTACAATTAAAAACTCTGAAAAAGGCCTTTTCTCCAAAATATAGAGAGAATTGACTCTAATTTATAAGAAATCAAGCCATTTTCCAGTTGATAAATGATCAAAGGATATGAACAGACAATTTTTAGAGGATGAAATTGAAACCAACTCTACCCGTCTGATAATGTGTTTTAAATCATTATTGATCAGAGAAATGCAAATTAAGACAATTCTGAGATACCACTACACACCCGACAGATTGGCTAAGATGACAGGAAAATAAAATGATGAATGTTGGAGGAGATGTGGGAAAACTGGGACACTGATGCATTGTTGTTGGAATTGTGAATACATCCAGCCATTCTGGAGAGCGCTTTGGAACTATTCTCAAAAAGTTATCAAACTTTGCCTACCCTATGATCCAGCAGTGCTACTACTGGACTTATATGCCAAAGAGATTTTAAAGAAGGGAAAGGGACCTGTATGTGCAAAAATGTTTGTGGCAGCCCTTTTTTCAGCTAGAAACTGGAAATTGAATGGATGCCCATGTTATGGAATATTATTGTTCTGTAAATAATGACCAACAGGATGAATACAGAGAGGCTCTGACTTACATGAACTGCTCCTAAGTGAAATGAGAAGAACCAGGAGATCATTATACACTTCAACAACAATACTATATGAGGATAAATTCTGATAGAAGTGTATATCTTCAACAATGAGAAGATGTAATTCAGTTCCAATTATTCAATGAGGAATAGAACCAGCTACACCCAGAGAAAGAACATTGGGAAATGAATGTGGACTACTTGCATTTTTTTTTTCCTTCCCAGCTTATTTTTACCTTTCTGAATCCGATTTTTCTTGTGCAATAAGAGAACTGTACAAATACGTACACATTTATTGTATTTAACATATACTTTAACATGTTTGATATTGTCTGCCATCTAGGGAATGGGATGGAGAGAAGGAAGGCAAAAGTTGGAACAGAAGTGATTGCAAGGGATAATGTTGAAAAATTATCCATGCATATCATATGTTCTGTCAATACAAAGCTATAATAAAAAATAAAAACAAAACAAAACAAAAAAGAAATGACAAGCAGGATGAATACAGAAAGGATTGAAGTGACATAGATGAATTGATGGAGATCATTACATACTTCAACAACAGTACTACATGATGATCAATTCTGGCTCTATTCATCAATGAGAGGATAAAAATCACTTCCAATTGATCTGTAATGAACAAAACCAGCTACACCCAAAGAAAAAACACTGAGAAATGAGTATGGACCACAACATAACATTTCTACTCTCTGTTACTGTTTGCATTTTTGTTTTTTCTTCTCAGATTATTTTTACCTTCTTTCTAAATGCAATCTTTCTTGTACAACAAGATAATTGTATAAATATGTACACACATATTGTATTTAACATTACTTTAACATATTTAACATGTATGGGACTACCTCCTCTAGGGGAGGGGGTGGAGGGAAGGAGGGGAAAAGTTGAAAAAGAGGTTTTTGCAAGGGTCAGTGTATTATGTTACAGTTCTCTTTTAATGTCCTGACCCAGTTTCCCTAATTTTCCTATTCAGTTACTTTGCCTCAGGTTATAACCATTACCTCTTAAAGTTAGGATAAAGGTCTTATATCTTAGACTTTAGGCTACACTTATTCATTCTTAATGTTTGATGGGATAAAGGTCTTTGTTCATTTTAAACATCATTAGAATATCAGGAATCTTGCCAGTACCTCCCTCCATTGTGCTTGCCTCCATTATGTCATCCTCATCCTAGGTTCCTCCCCCCCATTAGATCATCCCCATCCAGGTACCTCACCAATGATGTCATTGTGCTTGTTACACTATAAAAGAATCTCCTGTCATACATTCACCGCTGGATTCTTTGAGGCTATAGTCTCATTCAGCCCTGGAACCAACCATGGATCTATCTAATCCCAGTAAATCTCTCCCATTTAATAAATTATTAAATTATTCTCTAATGCCTATCTTGCTCAGTTTTTCTGGCATTACAAGTGTTGAAAATTTACCCATGCATATGTTTTGTATATAAAAAAGTATAATAAAAAACGTGTTCCTGATCTAGACATAAAGAATGATATTATAAATAAATTAGAAGATAGAACAGCTTACCTCTCTGATCTGTGGAGGAAGAAGCAATTTGTGATCAAAGAAGAACTAGAGATTATTATGGATCATAAAATAGATAATTTTGATTATATTAAGTTAAAAAATTTTTTGTACACCAAAATTCATGCCGACAAGATTAGAAGGGATTGGCTAAAATCACACGAAAAGATAACAATGAATGTTGGAAAGGATGTGGGAAAACTGGGACACTGATATATTGTTGGTATTATGTGAATGAATCCCAAAATTCTGGAGAACAATTTGGAACTATGCTCAAAAAGCTATCAAACTGTGCATACCCGTTGATCCAGCAGTCTTTCTCCTGGAATTATATCCTGAAGAGATCTTAAAGAAGGGAAAAAGACCCACATTTGAAAAAAATATTTGGGGCAGCCCTTTTTGGATTGGCAAGGAAATGGAAACTGAAGAGTAGGTGAATAAATTATGGCATATGATGTTATGGAATATTATTGTTCTCTAAGAAACAATCAGCAGGATGATTTCTGAGAGACCTGGAGAGATTTACATAAACTGATGCTATGTGATATAAGCAGAACCAAGAGATCATTATACATGGCAACAAGATTATAAGATGATTAATTCTTATGGATTAATAATTCTTATTCTCTTTTCAACAATGAGATTATTCAAACCAGTTCCACTTGTTCAGTAATGAAGAAAGCCATTTACATCCAGAGAGTGGACTATAAAAACTATGTATGGACCTCAGTATATCATTCTCATGCTCTGCATTTTATTTTCTTCCACAGATATTTTTCTTTCCTCTTGATCTGATTTTTCTTGTGCACCAAGATAAGTGAATAACTATGCATATATATATATATATATATATTTGATTTAACATATATGTTAAAATTTTTAACATGTATTGGACTACTTGCCATCTAAGGGAGGGAGTGGGAGAAGGAGAAGAAAATTAGGAACAGAAGATTTTGCAAGGGTCAAGGTTGAAAAATTACCTGTGTTTGTTTTTTAAATAAAAATCATTAATTAAAAAAAAAAGAAATCAAGCTATTCACCTATTAACCCTCTAACTCTAAGTATAGCTTTTAATTAACCATTATTCTATCTTTAATCTTATTTGTTAATCTCAATTCATATCTAAGCCTAACCCCAATCCTTCTTCCTACAACTCTATCAATTCAACAAATCAGTATGTAGTTAAGTGAATAAACTGCTCAGTATGTCATGATCCATACAATTTAGTAGGCACTCAAAAATATTTAGCAGCTGAATGACAAAGTAGATAAAGCACCAGTAGATAGAGCCAGGAACACCTGAGTTTAAATGTAATCTTAGACCCTTACTAGCTGTGCTTATGCAGATAGAGGTATTGGCCTTGGTAAAGAATAAGGGCAACTCTTCATAAGAGATATAAATAAAAAAAGAGATAATAGTAATAGTTGCATGCTGTTGGTGAAGAAGAGAGAAAACAGATTCATATTTTGTTTTTGGTTTTGTTTTGTTTGTTTTGTTTTGTTTTTTGTAAAATATAAAGCAAAGTTCTCAGTTGAGAAGATGAAAGGAGGGGGAACAATAGGGAGTTTGAGGAGTAATGAGACTGTATCCCAGAGAACATAGTGGAAGAGGTGGGTGGTTTTGGTTGTGAATTTGGGGTTGGCCAGTTGGTTGGGATAGATTATGAATCAGGAGTGGGAGATAATAAGTGGAGTTTGGATTTTGACCTACAAGGGTTCAGAATTACTCGTATGTTTAAGGTATGACCAGATGTGGAAATATTCATCAAGATGAAGGTTTGCCACAGGAGTCTAGAGATCAGGCAGGAGAAGGAAGAGCAGGAGACAGAAGTCTCAAATTCCACTTACTTTCTTCTTTTTCCCTTCTGAGAAACAGAAACAGTAGGAGATGAAAGACCTAAGGTCAAAAGGAAGTTCACTCTTTTTCATACTGGAGACTCATCTTGGAAGAATGATCAGGCCAACAGTAGGAGGTAAAAGTTACTTTGCCCTGGCACTGAAACTCTTACTGAGGACCCCTAGCAGCCTTCCCTCCAGAAACATGTTAGTAAGAGACAGAACTTCTTGGTTAAAAGAAGTTGTTATTTCTCTTCTTATCTTAAGAAAAGAGATCAGACAAGCAGAGCAGGAAGCAAAAGTAATACAATGAGTAGTTTGTTGGCACATAATGTTACATTATATATGCTTGTAATACTATTCATTACTTAATAGAAATCTAGCATTATCTCTTTTATTCTGTAAACAGATACACATATCTATGTGTATATACATATGTATATACATACTTATATTTATATAAAATATATATACATATGTATGCTATGTAAAAAAGGACAGATCTGTGACTTCAAAATGTTCTTAGTCTAACAGGGCATTTCACTTTTTAGCCAACTTTTTGATATTGATTTTTTCTGTATTTCACAAGAATGGACTTTCTGTACTTTCTTTTGACAATTATCAACAAAGTCTTTCCAAATAGCATTGATCAGGGTTTATGCTCTAATAGAATAGCTTTGGGGAACCCAAGATATAACCCATATAACATCATACATTCATTCATCTTTTAGTTATTTATCAATATTCATTAAATTTTTAATTAAATATTTATTAAAAGGTGCTTACTTAAGTACTAGGCACAAAACTGACATTAAAATTAAGGAAACTAACATGTATGTGGTAAGTTAATGCAGGGTTTGTAAACATAAATACAAATTCATTTTAGAGATGAAGTTCCAAATACTACTAGTATAAGGGAGAAATTTGGATAGAAGTATAAAGGATTGGATTTGAGGCAAAATGGAATTTATTATTTCTCTTGTAAACTTAAATAACTATGTTCATTCATTTGATATCTGAAACCCACTGTCTCCAAACAAGTATTTGATTTATATATGCATGCAAATGAGCTGATGGGCCACAATGTCTGGCTACCATGCCTAGCTTATCATTGTTTTGCCTTTGAAAAAAATATTCTGTCATTTGAATGACAAAATGAATCTATTCCTCAGATTTGTCTATATTTCTCTTTATCATGTTAATCTGATTGCTTTCCCTCCCACAAATTAATATTATGAAGTTTTCTTCACAAATGATCTTTTTCTGTCCCTTACAGTAACCAAACTATTTAAATATAAAAAGAATATTATCTTACTAATATCATTACAAATTTCTCCAATAGTTAATGCCTTTGGTAATTTTTCTGTCCTTGTAAACTTGGTTAAAGAGATTTTCCTATGGCTTCTCAAAATAGAATCTCACTTACTTCAGTAGATTTGTTTTACCTATTTAAATATCTCAGGATAAAATCTGCTGTTCATGTTAGCTAAAATTTTCACCCTCTTATTACAAAGTTGCATAGAGAGGAAATATGGGTGGTTAGACTTTAATTAAAACAAAAAAAAATACAAATAAGTCTATAATAGTGTTTTGTAACCTATAAAATTAAGTTAAAATTAAAAGCAATACATGGAATTATGTTTTCTTAAATATTTTCAGATATTTTTAGTGCTTTTTAGATTTAAATAATCAGTCTATCAAAAATGGAATTTTAAATAATTGATTTTTGTGAGCTTTTTTCAGTTGTTTTGAATTACAGTTTCTGAACTACTACCAAGAAATGATAAATCCTATTGTTTTCAATGATTTTAACAAGCTTAGTGTCTAAGACTTTTTCCAGTTCTCAGTTCACTTCATCGAGCATAAACAGACAATTCTAATAGTAACAGGATTTAATCATCTTGAAAAAGGTCAAGAAGTTGGCCAGTGGAAAGCACTAAACTTAGTTGAAATATTTGAGCAGAGTTTGTTTTTTTTTTCCCCTGAAGAGAAATATAATAACATGATAACATCTTTTCATAGTCTGTATTATCTATATTATACTCTTTTTTATGTCTCTAATATAGACATTATTCCTAAATCATATCAGAAACAATAAGGCCTTTTTTTTCTGTTAAAAATCCCATTTTCATTTGAAAAAAAATAAATCTAAATGCTTCATTTGGTAAAATCATATCATTTGATAGAGATAAGAAGTCACATTTCACATTCCTTTTCACAATAAACAAAGACACTACTGTCTGGGCTTTCATTACTCCTAAATATTTAGAAATGCATAATTACAGAACTTTTAGATGAAAAAAATAGACCATTCTTTTAGGGATGGGATAATTTAAATCTAACATTGGCCAACTTCTTGATCTTTTCAAGATAATTAAATCCTATTACTATTAAAATTATCTATTTATTTTAGACAAAGTGAACTTAGAACTTGAAAGAGGTATAGACACAAAGGATATGCACACAATAAATAATTGACAAAGGTTGAAATCTTCTAACACATTTCCAATGTAAATTATCTCAAAAAATATTTTATATTTACAATTGCAGCCACCTTGTATTTAGTTTGTGTGTCCGTGTGTGTGTGTGTGTGTGTGTGTGTGTGTGTGTGTGTGTAAACTTAAAAGACAGGTAATTTAATTTTTGTCTTTTTCTCCTCAGTGCCAAGGATAAAATAGTTGGCATTTAGGGAACAAACATATTAAGAAAACAAACATGTTTGCTGATGATATGATGATATATTTAGAGAACCCTAAAGATTCTACTAAAAAGCTAGTAGAAATAATCCACAGCTTTAGCAAAGTTGCAGAATACAAAATAAACCCACATAAATCATCAGCATTTTTATACGTCACTAACAAAGCCCAAGAGTTAGAGATAAAAAGAGAAATTCCATTAAAAGTAACTACCGATAGTATAAAATATTTAGGAATCTATCTGACAAGGGAAAATCAGAAACTATATAAGCAAAACTACAAAACACTTTCCACACAAATTAAGTCTGATCTAACCAATTGGGAAAATATTAAATGCTCTTGGATAGGGCGAGCAAATATAATAAAGATGACAATACTACCTAAACTAATCTATTTATTTAGAGCTATACCAATCAGACTCCCAAAAAACTATTTTAATGACCTAGAAAAAATAACAACAAAGTTCATATGAAAAAACAAAAGGTCAAGAATTTCAAGAGAATTAATGAAAAAAATCAAATGAAGGTGGCCTAGCTGTATCAGATCTAAAATTATATTATAAAGCAGAGGTTACCAAAACCATTTGGTATTGGCTAAGACATAGAGTAGCTGATCAGTGGAATAGGTTAGGTCCAAAGGACAAAGTAATCAATAACCTTAATAATCTAATGTTTGACAAACTCAAAGACCCCAACTTTTGGGATAAGAACTCAATGTTTGACAAAAATTGCTGGGAAAATTGGAAATCAATATGGAAGAAACTAGGCATTGACCCACACTTAACACTATACACCAAGGTCAGGTCAAAATGGGTTCATGACCTAGGCATAAAGAATGAGATTATAAATAAATTAGAGGAACATAGGATAGTTTACCTCTCAGACCTGTGGAAGAGGAATGAATTTATATCCAAAAAAGAACTAGAGATCATTATTATTCACAAAGTAGAAAACTTTGATTATATCAAATTAAAAAGTTTTTGTACAAACAAAACTAATACACATAAGATTAGAAGGGAAATAATAAACTGGGAAAACATTTTTACAGTCAAAGGTTCAGATAAAGGCCTCATATCCAAAATATATAGAGAATTGACTTTAATTTATAAGAAATCAGGCCAATCCCCAATTGATAAATGGTCAAAGAATACAAACAGACAATTCTCAGATGAAGAAATTGAAACTATTTCTAGTCCTATGAAAAGATGCTCCAAGTCATTATTAATCAGAGAAATACAAATTAAGACAATTCTGAGATACCACTATACACCTGTCAGATTGGCTAGAATGAGAGGGAAAGATAATGCATAATGTTGGAGGGTATGTGGGAAAACAGGGTCACTGATACATTGTTGGTAGAATTGTGAATACATCCAGCCATTCTGGAGAATGATTTGGAACTTTGCTCAAAAAGTTATTAAACTGTGCATACCCTTTGACCCAGCAGTATTACTACTGGGCGTATATCCCAAAGAGATCTTAAAGAAGGGAAAGGGACCTGTATGTGCAAGAATGTTTGTGGCAGCCCTCTTTTGTAGTGGCCAGAAAGTCAAAACTACGTGGATGCCCATCAATTGGAGATTGGCTGAATAAATTGTGGTATATGAATATTATGGAATATTATTGTTCTGTAAGAAATTACCAACAGGATGATTTCAGAAAGGCCTGGAGAGACTTACATGAACTGATGCTGAGTGAAATGAGTAGGACCAGGAGATCGTTGTATACTTCAACAACAATACTATATGATGATCAATTTTGATGGATGTGGCCATTTTCAACAATGAGATGAACCAAATCAGTTCCAATAGAGCAGTAATGAACTGAACCAGCTACACCCAGCAAAAGAATTCTGGGAGATGAAGATGAACCACTACATAGAATTCCCAATCCCTCTAATTCTTTCCACCTGCATTTTGGATTTCCTTCACAGGCTAATGGTACACTATTTCAAAATACGATTCTCTTTTTCTACAGCAAAACAACTGTTTGGACATGTATACATATATTGTATTTCATTTATACTTTAACATATTGAACATGCCATCTGGGGGAGGGGGGAAGGAGAGGGAAAATTAGAACAAAACGTTTGGCAATTGTCAATGTTGTAAAATTTCCCATGCATATATCTGGTAAATAAAAACTATGAAAAAAAAAAGAAAGAAAACAAGCATGTACTTAGAGAAAAGCAGCGGGGGGGGGGGGCGGAGCCAAGATGGCGGAGAAGAAACACACGACTCTGTGAACGTCCTCACTCCCTCACAACCAATTAGATAAGTTAAGCCTTAGAATAAGCCCAGTACTGATAGATACCACAAGGACTGGAAGCACGACTTACCAGCTGAAGAGCATCTGGAGTTTCAACAGAAAAGGTCAGTTCCCAGGGGAGGAAGAAGAGAGGCCAGCACAGACGGCTGGGTGCTAGCATACTCTGCCGTTCACACTGGGAAGGGCTCTGGGATCAGAGAAGCCACTGAGATAAAGGAATCTGGCACAGGCTATTAGCTCTTCTCTGCTAATTATTTAGCAGTTCAGAAGGGAAATCTAAACACTTTAAAAATTCAGATAGATTAGATTTTCCCCGGATCCTGGGGGTGACTCAGCAGATCTCGGCACCAGGGGGTGTGGCCTCAGCTCCCACCTGAGAATAGTTAAGAGATTGACAAGTGGGTGGATACGGCCCAAGGCAACACACACTGCCTAGTTTAGTTGGAGGGAATGGAACTCAGCTCCAGGAAGTCCCAGAGAAGAAGAACCATTGAACTAGGGACCGCGGTTTCTGGCAGACACTTCCAGTTTGAGCACAGGGGCTTTTCACTTCACCTGCTGCAGACATCCACGCCCCACCAGGACACATAGGCTGGGCTTTGTGCTGCCTTTACTGTTCAGCGCCCTTGGGGCACAGCAGCACTAATCACATCTGAGGCACCTCCAGGGAGGGGGTGGGGAACTCTCTCCCAGAGCTCTTTCTTAGCTCAGGCACAGGAGTCCCTGCATCCATTCGGTCTGGGAGGAAGCTGGTAAAGAAGTAAATAAATACTTTCCTACCCCAGGGACAGACCCCAAAAGATTTTTTTAAATATGAGCAAAAAAGCCAAAAAAAACATAGATTCCTTCTACACAGAGAAAGAGCGGGTATCCAACCCCGAGGAAGTTAACAGCAGAGAGACAGCAGATAACAACCTAAAGGGGAATGATTCCTGCCCCCCATCACATAACTCTCTCCTAGAAGACACTATTAAAAAATTAAGGGAGTTTGAAGAAAAATGGGGAAAGGAAAGGGATGCTATGATAGAGAATAACAACGTCCTTAAATTGGAGTTGGAAAAAATAAAAAATTCACAGAAGATGCAGGGAAACACAATTTGTGAATTAGAAAAGGTTAAAAAATCAAAGGAAAGTAGGATTTCTGAATTGGAAAAGATAAAAAAGTCTCAAGAAAATAGAATTTCTGAATTGGAAAAAGAAAATAATTCTCAAAAAAAAAATTAGGCAAATGGAAAAAAATTCAATAGAGCAAAATAATTCATTTAAAAACGAAATTGGGCATTTACAAAAAGAACTAAAAACTGTGAAAGAAGAAAATAACTCCTTAAAAGTCAGGATGGAACAAATAGAAATGAATGATTCACAGAGAACCCAAGAATCAGTCAAACAAAACAAAAAAAATGAGAAGCTGGATAACAACGTCAAATACTTACTGGGAAAACCTATAGACCTGGAAAATAGATCTAGGAGAGATAATCTGCGGATCATTGGACTTCCAGAAAAGTATGACCAAAAAAAGAGCCTAGATTCTATTTTACAGGAAATTATCAAAGAGAACTGTCCAGAGATAATAGAAACAGAAGGGAAAGTAGATGTGGAAAGAATTCATCGAACTCCTTCTGAAATAGACCCTAAAAAAGGAACACCACGGAATATTGTGGCTAAGCTGCAGAATTACCACTCAAAGGAGAAAATCCTGCAAGCAGCTAGAAAAAAACAATTAAAATACCAAGGTGCTACAATAAGGGTCACCCAAGATCTGGCTGCCTCCACATTAAAAGATAGAAGGGCCTGGAACCTGATATTCCGTAAGGCAAAAGATCAAGGACTGCAACCAAGAATGAACTACCTAGCTAAGTTTAGCATCTTTTTCCATGGAAGAAGATGGTCATTCAATGAAACAGAGGAACTCTATATGTTTCTAAGAAAAAAAACAGACTTAAACAAAAAATTTGATCCACATCGACAAGACTGAAGAGAAACAGAAAAAGGTACACAGAACCCTTGAGAACTGTAACTCTGTTGTGGGTATATAAAAAGTACTCAAGGATAATTTGATTTTACTGATATAAAAGAAAAAAGGGGGGGTGTAGTAAAGGGAAGGAGGTTGGTTCAGAAAAAGGGGAAGGAATGATAAAAAGAGGGAAACTACATCCCAGGAAGAGGCATAGAAAATACACCATATCTGAGGGAACTTAGTGAGGGGGAGAATCATTGTGTGAATCTTACTCTCATCAGGAGAGGCTCAAAGAGTAAATAATTAACATATTTGTTTTTTCAGAGAATTTTCTCTCACCTCATTAAAAGGGGGGAGAGGAAAAGGGAAAAGGAAAAGGAGAATAAGTGAAGGGACTTGGAGGGAGGTGGGAGGGATACTAAAAAAAAAAAAAAGGGAGGGTTGCGCGTCACAAGGGGGGTCTGTAAATTAAATATCAGGGAGGGGGATCAGAGAGGTCAAGGGAAAAAGCATAATCTGGGGATAATATGATGGCAGGAAATACAGAATTAGTAATTTTAACTGTAAATGTAAATGGGATGAACGATCCCATCAAACGGAGACGGATAGCAGATTGGATCAAAAAACAGAACCCTACAATATGTTGTCTACAGGAAACACACTTAAAGCAGGGAGATACATACAGAGTAAAGGTAAAAGGTTGGAACAGAGCCTATTACGCTTCAGGTAAAGCTAAAAAAGCAGGGGTAGCTATCCTTATCTCAGATCAAGCAAAAGCAGAAGTAGATCTCGTTAAAAAAGATAAGGAAGGAAACTATATCCTGCTGAAAGGTAGCATAAATAATGAAGCCATATCAATACTAAAGATATATGCACCAAGTGGTATAGCATCTAACTTTCAAAAGGAAAAGTTAAGAGAATTGCAAGAAGAAATAGACAGTAAAACTATAATATTGGGAGATTTCAACCTTGCACTCTCAGATTTAGACAAATCAAACCACAAAACAAACAAGAAAGAAATTTAAAAAGTAAATAGAACATTAGAAAAATTAGGTATGATAGACCTTTGGAGAAAACTGAATGGCAATAGAAAGGAACATACTTTCTTCTCAGCAGTTCATGGATCCTATACAAAAATTGACCATATGTTAGGACATAAAGATCGCAAAATTAAATGTAGGAAGGCAGAAATAATAAATGCCTTCTTCTCAGATCACAATGCAATAAAAGCTACATTCAGTAAAAAGTTAGGGGTAAATATACCAAAAAGTAATTGTTAACTGAATAATCTCATCTTAAAGAATGACTGGGTGAAAGAGCAAATTATAGAAACAATTAACAATTTCACCCAAGATAATGACAATGATGAGACATCATACCAAAATCTTTAGGATGCAGCTAAAGCAGTAATAAGGGGAAATTTTATATCTTTAGAGGCTTATTTGAAGAAAATAGAGAAAGAGAAGATTAACGAATTGGGCCTGCAACTTAAAAAGCTAGAAAAAGACCAAATTATAAACCCCCAACCAAAAATTAAACTTGAAATACAAAAATTAAAAGGAGAAATCAATAATATTGAAAGTAAAAAAAAAAAAAAAAAAACTATTGAATTATTTTATGAAAAAGCCAATAAAATAGATAAACCTTTGGTAAATTTGATCAAAAAAAAAGAAAGAGGAAAATCAAATTGTTAGTCTTACAAATGAAAAGGGGATTCTTTCCACCAATGAAGAGGAAATTAGAGAAATAATAAGGAGTTACTTTGCCCAACTTTATGCCAATAAATTTGATAACTTAAGTGAAATGGATGACTTCCTCCAAAAATATAGGCTCCCTAGATTAACAGAGGAGGAGATAAATTGCTTAAATAGTCCCATTTCAGAAAAAGAAATAGAACAAGCTATTAATCAACTCCCCAGGAAAAAATCCCTAGGGCCAGATGGATTCACATGTGAATTCTACCAAACATTTAAAGAACAATTAGCCCCAATGCTATATAAATTATTTGAAAAAATAGGGGATGAAGGAGTCCCACCAAACTCCTTTTATGACACAGACATGGTACTGATACCTAAACCAGGTAGATCGAAAACTGAGAAAGAAAATTATAGACCAATCTCCTTAATGAATATTGATGCTAAAATCTTAAATAAGATATGAGCAAAAAGACTTCAGAAAATCATCTCCAGGATAATACACTATGATCAAGTAGGATTTATTCCAGGAATGCAGGGCTGGTTTAATATTAGGAAAACTATTAATATAATTGACCATATTAATAATCAAATTAATAAGAACCATATGATCATCTCAATAGATGCAGAAAAAGCATTTGACAAAATCCAACATCCATTCCTACTAAAAACTCTTGAGAGTATAGGAATAAATGGACTATTCCTTAGAATAATCAGGAGCATATATTTAAGACCTTCAGTAAGCATAATATGCAATAGAAATAAACTGCAACCTTTCCCAGTAAGATCAGGAGTGAAACAAGGTTGCCCACTATCACCATTAGTATTCAATATAGTACTAGAAACGCTAGCCTCGGCAATAAGAGCCAAGAAAGAGATTCAAGGAATTAGAGTAGGAAATGAGGAAATCAAACTATCACTTTTTGCAGATGACATGATGGTATACTTAGAGAACCCCAAAGACTCTCCTAAAAGCTACTAGAAATAATTCAAAATTTCAGCAAAGTGGCAGGATACAAAATAAATCCACATAAATCCTCGGCATTTTTATATATCACTAACAAAATGCAACAGCAAGAGATACAAAGAGAAATTCCATTCCAAACAAATGTTGAGAATATAAAGTATTTGGGAATCCATCTACCAAAGAAAAGTCAGGAATTATATGAGAAAAACTACAAAACACTTGCCACAAAAATAAAATCAGATTTAAATAATTGGAAAGACATTCAGTGCTCTTGGATAGGCCGAGCGAATATAATACAGATGACAATACTCCCCAAACTAATCTATTTATTTAGTGCTATACCAATCAGACTCCCAAGAAACTATATCAGTGACCTAGAAAAAATAACAACAAAATTCATATGGAAGAATAAAAGGTCGAGAATTGCAAGGGAACTAATGAAAAAAAACTCAGAGGAAGGTGGTCTAAGTGTACCTGATCTAAAGCTATATTATATAGCAGCAGTCACCAAAACCATTTGGTATTGGCTAAGAAATAGACCGGTAGATCAGTGGAACAGATTAGATACAAAGGACAAAAAAGGGTACATATATAGCAACCTAATCTTTGACAAACCCAAAGATACCAACATTAGGGATAAAAATTCATTATTCGGAAAAAACTGTTGGGAAAACTGGAAATTAGTATGGCAGAAATTAGATATGGTTCCACACTTAACACCATATACCAAGATAAGATCAAAATGGGTCCATGATTTAGGCATAAAGAGGGAGATAATAAATAGATTAGAGGAACAGAGGATAATCTACCTCTCAGACTTGTGGAGGAGGAAGGAATTTATGACCAGAGGAGAACTAGAGATCATTATTGATCACAAAGTAGAAGATTTTGATTACATCAAACTAAAAAGTTTCTGTACAAATAATACTAATGCAAACAAGATTAGAAGGGAAGTAACAAATTGGGAAAATATTTTTAAAAACAAAGGTTCTGACAAAGGTCTCATTTCCAAAATATATAGAGAACTGACCCTAATTTATAAGAAACCGAACCATTCTCCAATTGATAAATGGTCAAAGGATATGAACAGACAATTCTCAGAGGAAGAAATTGAAACTATATTCACTCACATGAAAGAGTGTTCCAAATCACTACTGATCAGAGAAATGCAAATTAAGACAACTCTGAGATACCACTACACACCTGTCAGATTGGCTAAGATGACAGGAACAAATAATGATGAATGTTGGAGGGGCTGTGGGGAAACTGGGACACTAATACATTGCTGGTGGAGTTGCAAAAGAATCCAGCCATTCTGGAGAGCAATCTGGAATTATGCCCAAAAAGTTATCAAACTGTGCATACCCTTTGACCCAGCAGCGCTACTACTGGGATTATATCCCAAAGAAATACTAAAGAGCAGAAAGAGACATATATGTGCCAAAATGTTTGTGGCAGCTCTTTTTGTTGTAGCTAGAAACTGGAAGATGAATGGATGTCCATCAGTTGGAGAATGGTTGGGTAAATTATGGTATATGAAGGTTATGGAATATTATTGCTCTGTAAGAAATGACCAGCAGGAGGAATACAGAGAGGCCTGGAGAGACTTAAATCAACTGATGCTGAATGAAATGAGCAGAACCAGAAGATCACTGTACACTTCAACAACAATACTGTATGAGGATGTATTCTGATGGAAGTGGATATCTTCAACATAAAGAAGATCCAACTCACTTCCAGTTGATCAATGATGGACAGAGGTAGCTACACCCAGAGAAGAAACACTGGGAAGTGAATGTAAATTGTTAGCACTAATATCTGTCTGCCCAGGTTACATGTACCTTCGGAATCTAAAGTTTATTGTGCAACAAGAAAATGATATTCACACACATGTATTGTATCTAGACTATATTGTAACACATGTAAAATGTATGGGATTGCCTGTCATTGGGGGGAGGGAATAGAGGGAGGAGGGCGATAATTTGGAAAAATGAATACAAGGGATAATATTATAAAAAAAAAAATATATATATATATATATATATAATAAAAAATTATTAATTAAAAAAAAAAAGCAGCAGGGGACAAAAGAAAGACTGTAGTGCCATTATTTTGGAACTTTGGAAAATCAGAAACAGAGGCTGGAAGGCAATATTTTGCCAATCTGTTCCCTTCCCCTAAATGGAGGAAATGGGAGGAATTAGTGAATGGAGAAAGGCTGCCATTACGGTGGAAAGGTATACTGGGATTCTGAGAACTCAGGTGTGAAGGAAACTTCCAGGGTTACATGGAAGCTGAAATATGACAAAAGTCCAGAAAGTCACAAGCTGAACCAAGAGTGGAAAAATGATAGCTAAAACAGACTCTCTTATCTGCTTATTCTCTTCTGTTTTGAATCCTATAAGCTATTTGAAGGCAAAGGATGTTTCATTTTTATAATAGAAAGAACTTATTACCACCTACCACAGTGTCTTGCACTTAAATGTTTGCTTTTCTATTGGCTCTTTATTAGAAGATATTTGAATGAATTCAGCAAATTTCGGAACTTAACAAAATAAACTCCATCACTTATTAATAATTTCAAAGTTGCCAGACAAGGAAAAATCCATTATAAACAAAATTATCCCATTCCAAGACAGTGCTTATTCTAATGCAAAATAGGAATGAAATGGTACATCAATTTTCATTAACTTTGAGTATTAAAATCTGTTTTATTAATTATTCAAAAATAAATAAGCTACCAGCTGATAAATTAGGAAACATTTATTAAGTGATTATTATGTGTCAGGAAGCATTCTAAATTATGAAGTTATGAAAATAAATGAAAAGTCCCTGACTGACTTAAGGGAATTTATGTTCTATCAGGTAAAATAAGATATAAACAGTAAAATATATAAATATATACACAGAAAACATTTTTAGCATGTTAATAAATGATTAGCAGATGAAATGATCAGGAACTAAATCCAGCAAGATGTGATACTTGACCTGAGTTTCTGGATAAAGAGATTCTAAGAGATAGAAGTATTTCCTTGTTGATTGACTATACAAACACATGAAGATGAGAAATAGGATATGATGTACATGATAAACAGCAAGAAGGCATGCTTGGCTAGACTACAAAGTTCATAAAAGAAAGAAACAAATTAAAAGCCTGAAAAGGTAATTGGGATCTCAGTTGTAAAAATCCTTAGTAGTAATTAAATATATTATAATTAGAAGGATATCAACACAAATAAATGGTGTCATGCAATTTGATATTTGCAAAACATGAAATATAAAAATGATGATGATAATGATAAACAGTGACTAAATGAAATTAGTTGATGATGGGTATGCCTCCCTCTTTGCTGGTAAACAAGGTATTTTTCTATTTGCACTAATGATATCTTAATTATAAGTAATGGTATACAGGCATTTCAAAATTCACATTTACCACAAGGAACAACTACACAATTATTACTTCGTTCCCAAACATCAGAAAACTCTAATATCTGCTTGGAAATTCATATACAATCCCATTATCTATTGAAAAACCTTGGGAAATGCAAAATCCTCAGAAAATCTTTGCTTGAACATTCTGAGCATATTTTCAGAAAGTATTTGAGACAGCTTCCCCCTTACTTTCAGGTTTCAATTACAACTATTACTCTTTGTATCAAGAATTAATTTGCAAAATATATATTAAAATTTTAGAAGAAACTTTTTAAACATTATTTTTTTTTCGTTTTTAACTGTTTTTCCTATGTTTTATTTTCCAACATGATTAATGTTGTTAGAAATGCTGATAGGTTGGGTTTCCACAGTGCTGCAAGCTTTGAGGTAGTGTGGAATAGTGGTACCACTGACCAAGAGGTTTTCAGAATGTGAGAGGTTAAGGAAGGTTAGGATTCACAGAATAATAAATGATCAATAGAAGCCTTGAGCCAACAAGGAATTGAGGGGTTAGGAAGGCACAGATGGGTTCAGCCAATCAGAAAGAGTCTTGTGGTTTTGAGAAAACCACAAACTTAAGATCTAGCCCATCTAGCCCAAAATAGTTGGGATCAATGACAGTATTTGACCAAATCACTACTGTGATTTCTTAACAAGCTAATTGAATATTAAACAACACACCCTGTAGGAGGAGTTTTCTGCCATTTTTGAACATGGAATGTATGATGAGGGGGAGTAACATGTTTTATACATATTAAGGGGAAACACGTTGTGGACATATCAGAAAGATTGTAACCCAGAAGAAACAAACCAATCCATTCTCTGAAGGGAGAGGCTGTGCCACACTAGCAAGTATAAAGATTCTCCAACTTCTGTACTCGGCATTCCATCTTCCCAAAGAGGAGTGGGGCATGCTTCTAGATTCCTTAAGATTCTTCTTTGATAAATTTTCCTCGATATCTGATTTTCAGTGTCAAGAGTGTATTTTTTAACAATATAAAATGTTTTGAATGACTTCCCTTGTATAATTTATATAAAATCATTTCTCTTTTCAAGGACTATGGAGGGATGACAGGGGAGAGAGAATTTGAAACTCAAAATTATTGAAAATTATTGTAAACACTTTTTACATGTAATTGAGAAATAGTTAATGAAAAATATATTTTAAAATTGTTGTGATTTAATTGTCATGATTTAATTCTGTCTATTTATTGCTATTATTATTCAGTTGTTTTCAATTGTATCTAATTTTTCATGGTGCCATTTTGGGGTTTATTTGAAGAGACACTTAACTGGTTTATATTTCCTTGATCAGAATCACACAGATGATAAGTGTTGAAGTCATATTTAAATGTAAGGACATGAGTTTCCCTCACTCTAGGCCTGGCATTCTATCCAATGTGCAATGGCAATGGCTACCCAATAATCTCCTTACTTTTGTTGTTGTGCAGTCACTTTAATCATGTCAAACTCTTCACAACCTCATTTTTGTGTTTTTCTTAGTAAAAATATCGAAGTGGTCTGCCATTTTCTTCTCCATGAGTAAGTAAGGCAAGCAGGATTAAGTGACTTTCACATAGTTAGTAAAAGTCTAAGGTCATATATGAAATCAGGAAAATGAGCCTTCTTGACTTCAGGATGGGCACTCTATCCTCTAAGCCCCAAAACTGCCCTAACAATTAATGTATATAAATAGATATATGATACATGTATTGCAATCACAAATAATTTGCAAATGTGTTCATTTGGTACATTTTTAATTCCAAAGACTCTCGGGGACATAATTATAGAAAAATATTAAAAGTCAATTTAAAAAATTATAAAATATAAGGCACATAAACATTATTTTTATAATGTAAAGCAAAAAGAGCAACTCAGGCCATGTAGGTGTGAAGTAGAAGAAATAATGTTGAATTAGGAATCAGTAGATTTGGGTTTTTAGTCCTGATTCTTCCAGAAAGTAACCAAGATATATAATCCTACCTAGGCTTCAGTTCTCTCAACAGTAAAATGGAAAAAGATAGAATGACTGATCTCTGAGACTCCTATACATCTATAATATTCTAGGATGGTAAGTAAAGTCTGCCATGTTTTTATAAAAAGGCCAGCACTTCCAACAACAGCTAATAATTATTTATCCCATGTCACACATTAAAAACAAGATATAGTAAGTCATTTGATCAGTCTCAGACAATATCCAAATGTTTGATATAAAAGGAAAATTAGGGGATTTTTTGAATTTGCTTTGGAAAGATTTTAGAATTTATCCATATAGATATTGAGTCAGTTGATATTTAGATATTCTTTTTGTAATTTCTTCAAATGGAACTTCCTTTATGCTATTTTTGTTTGTTTGTTTTTGTTGTTGCTACTGTTTGGACATTTTGTTGATTTGTCTTGCTTTATTTTGTATCCCGCTACTTTCCTGAAGCTAATTAATTATCTCAATTTGTTTTAACCAATTACTTGAGCAATCTGGTTTTTCTATTAATCTTCTTAAAATGAATTATTTTAGAAGTCCTATTAAAGAAAGTATTTTACTTATATGGAACTGTTGATTCTAAGGAAAATAGAAAGTCACCAAAGGTACAGCTTTTTAATTAATTTTTTGATTTTTATACATCACGAAAAGATTTAGAAACTGACAATAATAGCTAGCATTTATAAAACACATTGCTTCTCATTGCACACATGTGTATTACTATATAATACATGCTATGCATGTAATATATATATATATATCACATATGTGAATATAGTGTACAACCAAACATACACACTTTTAGTCTTGATTAGAATGTGGTCTCTTCTAATCCATCTTCAGACTCCACATTTCTGAATGGCTCCTGGTTCTCTCCCTCACTCTCTCAAAAGGGATCATACTATTTGAGGGGAGCAGACAGAGAGAATCTTTCTAGATACCCCTTGAATTCTTTTAGTTTTCCCTTTTCTTTCAAGGGGTTTATATTATCTTGTATTATCTTGGGTTCTATGGTATCAGAAAAAAAAAAAAGTCCATGGCAATTTTTTCTACTTTTACCTATGGAAAATAATCCTTTTAATTGATAAAAAGAGCAGAAATCAAGCACTCTTTTAAATCTCCTTTTGACATATTCTAATTTATGTATTCTGAAAGATAACCTTTGTATCAAGTTGGCTTCTGAGGATTTAAAAGGAGAAATTGGGTCTGTTCCTCACTTGATTCACCTGCAGCTTTAAGAGCAGAAGAGAAAATTTAATTTTCTTAATTTTTTTCATTTATTTATTTGATTTTTGCCTGGAAATATTAGTTAAATTGAAAGCTGACTTAAAACAAACAAACAAACAAACAAACAAACAAACAACATTACATATTCCAGGGGTGAAGCCAAGATGGCAAGAGTGAAGCCAGGAAACTGGTTAAGTTTTCCCAGTTTCCCTCATGAAAACACATGAAACAGAGGCCTCTGAAGATAGTCTGATGAGATGAAAATATCCTCCAGATCAAGAGAGATTAGAAGTATTTTAAGAAAGGTTTGTTTTGAATAGATGAAAAAACTGCCTTGAATTATTATGTGAGATGATAAATATTAAATGAAGTAGATTTTCTTTTTCTCTTCTCACTCTTAAGTTTTTCTTTTGGGACACATAGACTGAAATTGGATATAGAAAAGCTACTTTTTTTTTTTTAGTTTAAAAATTGTCCAGCTACGTATGAATAATCAGATATTATGAAAATGAAACATTTGCATTTAAAAAAAAAGTCAGTTTCACTGGGATAAAAGGAACATTTAACCCAGCTCAGATGGTGACTGAGAAAGCCAGTAAGAGAGTTTTAATCACAGCAGATCAGCAACTGAGACTCTTGGTCCTGACTCAGTACTAGAGCAAATCAGTGAGACAGCCTCCAGTCCCAGCTCAGAAGTCAAATTGCGAGCAAGGGCAACTAGACTCTCTAGATTAGAAACTAACCATTAAGGAAGGACAGGGTGCAAAAAGAGAACAAAAGTTTATACAGGGGATAAAATAAAACAGCTGGTAGTTCTCCCTTAAAAGAGAAACAAATAACTGAGTGGATTAAAAAACAGAATTCTATTATGTATTGTTTACGAGAAACACATTTGAAACAGACTGATACATACTCAGTAAGGGTAAAAGACTGGAGCAGAATTTATTATACTTCAGATGAAGCAAAAAAAAAAAAATCAGGAATTACAATTTTGATCTCAGATAAATCAAAAGTAAAAATAGTGGGGGGCAGAGCCAAGATGGCAGAGAAGGCACACGTGACTTTCTAAGCTCCTCTTATATGACACCACCAATAATTGAATTCAGCCTCAAAAATAGCACTTTTCTGGCAAAATTCACTGAGACTAGAAGTACAACTCACCAGCCGAAGATTATTTGGAAGTTCTTCAGAAAAGGTTTGTCCTGAGGGGACAAAGCAGATCAGTGCAACCCAGGAAGTGGGAGAGGCTAGCAAACAGAACAGACTGGGGGAGGGACTGGCCTCTGTGGTTAGAAAAAGTACAGAGAAGACTCTGGCATAGGCTGATTGCTCTGCCTTGCTTATAAAGCAGCAGACCAGCAGAGAAATTAGAGGCAAAGGAAGAGGGTACTCTAAAAAATCCCAGATCTTAACAAGACCTGGCTATACCCACCCAAAACCGGAAGTGACTTAGCACAGACCACAACACAGCTGTAAGGCCCCATTCTGTAGTAAAGGGCTTTTCCTCTGGCCAGTTGCAAATCTTCATGGCAGGGGGGGCACAGCCTGGGGCAGCCTCTAATCTGCACAGTGGGGGGCTAGGCCTGGGGCAATAAAACTTCCCCAGTGCAACTGTGATTCTGGGGCAGAGCCACTTCCTGTCCTGGGGGGCTATTTGCTGGTCAGCTGCTAATATCCACAGCCCCACAGCAGGCTTTGGCTTGGGGCAGTGACAGGATAGTGACACATTCACTGCCCACTCTCTAGTCTCAAGGCAGTCCCTAATCCACAGAGCAGGGTTCTTCAATGGGCACTTCTGCAGCTCCACCATGCTAATCCACTTCCAGTGGGGAATTCTTTCCCAGAGCATTCTTATACCTGGCCACTCTCTGTAGCCAGATGGCACCTATCCCTGCTGTGCAGAGGAAGATGGTAACTTCCTTGCTCTGAAGGCAGACCCTACAGGCTTTTAAAAATGAATAACAAAATCAAAAGGACAATCAATAGCTTCTATACAGAAAGAGAGCAGGTTCTCAACCCCAAGGAGAATAATACTAAACAGCCTCCAGACAATACCCCAAATAAGTCTTTCCTGGAAGAGACTATTAAAAATCTCAAAAGAGAGTTAGAAGAAAAATGGGGAAAAGAAAGAGAAGCTATGCATGCGAGTAACAACTTCCTGAAAGGTGAATTAGAAAAGGTAAAGAATTCCAAGGAAGTGCAGGGAAACAGAATGAGTGAATTGGAAAAGATAAAGAATTCCCAAGAAAGTAGGATTTGTTAATTGGAAAAAGAAAATAATTCACTTAAAAAATAGTGAAATGGAAAAAAAATTCCATAGAGCAAAACAACTCATTTAAAAACTCAATTGGACATATACAAAAAGAAATGAAAAAAGCTAATGAAGAAAATAACTCATTAAAAATCAGAAGTGAACAAATTGAAATGAATGATTCATTGAGACATCAAAAATCAATCAAGCAAAACTCCAAAAAATGAAAAATTACATAAAAATATTACATATCTTCTTGAAAAAACAATAGATCTGGAAAATAGATCTAAGAGAGATAATCTGAGGATTATTGGACTTCCCAAAAGTTATGATAAAAAATAGAGCCTAGATACTATTTTACAGGATATCATCAAAGAGAACTGCCCAGAGGTAATAGAACCAGAAGGTAAAATAGGCATTGAAAGAATTCATTGAACACCTTCTGAAAAAGACCCTAAAAAAATCTCCATGGAATATTGTGGCATAATTTCAGAACTATCAGATTAAGGAAAAAATATTACAAGCAACAAGGAAAAAAAGAATTCAAATACTGAGGTACCACAATAAGGATCACTCAAGATCTGGCTGCCTCCACATTAAAGGACCAAAGGGCCTGAAATCTGATATTCTGAAAGGCAAAAGAACTCAAAATGCAGCCAAGAATAAACTACCCAGCTAAGCTGAGCATTTTCTTCCATGGAAGAAGATGGTCATTTAATGAAAGAGGTATTCCAATTGTTTCTTAGGGAAAAAACAGATCTAAACAAAAAATTTGATCTCCAACCATAGGACTGAAGAGAAGCAGAAAAAGGTAAAAGGAATTCTTGAGAACTGTAATTCTGTTGTGGATATACATAAAGACTACATGTATAATTTGATTTTACTGATATAACATAAAAAGGGAAGTAGAAATGGAAAGGTGTTAGTGTCAGAAAAAGGGGGAAAGGGGGATAAAAAGAGGCAAAGGAAACCTATCATATCTGAGGGAAGTTAGAGAGTGGGAGGAACATTGTGTGAATCTTACTCTCATCAAAGTTGGCTCAAAGAGAAAATAATTAACATATTTGTTTTACATCTCATTAAAAAGGGGGAGAAGAAAAGGGAAAAGGAAAAGAGTAATAAGGGGATATAAGAAAGGGGAATGCTAAAGAGGGTGAGCAGCGTGACACAAGTGGGGCCTATAATTTTAATACTGGGAAAGAGGGTTAGGGGGGTAAGAAAAAGAAAAGCATAATATGGGAATAATAAAATGGCAAGAAATACAGAATTAGTAATTTAAATCATAAAAGTGAATGGAATTAACTCTCCCATTAAGCAGAGGCGGATAGCAGAGTGGATCAAAAGCCAGAACCAATATGTTATTTACAGGAAACACATTTAAAGCAGGGAGATACATTCAGAGTAAAGGTAAAAGGCTGTAGCAGAATCTATTATGCTTCAGGTGAAGTCAAAAAAGCAGGGGTAGCCATCCTTATCTCAGACCAAGCAAAAGCAAAAATTGATCTAATTGAAAGACATAAGGAAGGAAACTATATCCTGCTAAAGGCTAACATAGACAATGAAGCAATATCAATAGTAAACACATATGCACCAAGTATTATAGCATCTAACTTCCTAAAGGAGAATTTAAGAGAGTTGCAAGAAGAAAGAGACAGCAAAACTATAATAGTAGGAGATCTCGACCTTGCACTCTCAGAAGTAGATAAATCAAACCACAAAACAAATAAGAAAGAAATCAAGGAGGTAAACCAAATATTAGGAAAATTAGTATGACAGATCTCTGGAGAAAAGTGAATGGTGATAGAAAGGAGTATACCTTCTTCTCAGCAGTTCATGGAACCTATACAAAAATTGGTCATATATTAGAACATAAAGATCTCAAAATTAAATGCAGGTAGGCAGAAATAATAAATGCTTTCTTTTCAGATCACAATACAATAAAAACTACATTCAACAAAACATTAGCAGTAAATACAACACAAAGTAATTGGAAACTAAATAATCTCATATTAAAGAATGATTGGGTGAAATAGCAAATTATAGACACAATTAATAATTTCACTCAAGATAATAACAATGATGAGACATCATACCAAAATTTGTGGGATGCAGCCAAAGTGGTAAAAAGGGGAAATTTTATATCTTTAGAGGCTTACTTCAATAAAATAGAGAAAGAGAAGATCAATAAATAGGGCTTGCAACTTAAAAAGCTAGAATAAGACCAAATTAAAATCCCCCAATCAAATAGTAAACTTGAAATACTAAATTTAAAAAGAGAAATTAATAATATTGAAAGTAAAAAATAATTATTGAACTAAATAAATAAAACTAAGAATTGGTTTTATTTAAAAAAAAAACCAATAAAATAGATAAAACCTCTGGTAAATTTGATTAGAAAAAAGAGAGAGGACCAGGAGCCAAGATGGCGGAGAAGAAACACAGGACTCTGTGAACGTCCTTACTCCCTCACAACCAATTAGATAAATCAGCCTCAGAAATAGCATTGGACTGATAGATACCACAAGGACTGGAAGCACGACTTACCAGCTGAAGAGAATCTGGAGTTTCAACAGAAAAGGTCAGTTCCCAGGGGAGGAAGAAGAGAGGCCAGCACAGACGGCTGGGTGCTAGCATACTGCGCCAATGGCACTGGGAGGGGCTCTGGGATCAGAGAAGCCACTGAGATAAAGGAATCTGGCACAGGCTGTTAGCTCTTCTCTGCTTATAATACAGCAGTTCAGAAAAGAAATCTAAACTACTTTAAAAATTCAGATAGATTAGATCTTCCCGGATCCTAGGGGTGACTGAGCAGATCTTGGCACTGTGGGTGTGGCCCCTAGCTCCCACCTGAGACTAATTAAGAGATTGAGAAATGGGCGGATACGGCCCAAGGCAACACATACTGCCTAGCTCAGCTGGAGGTTGTGGAACTCAGCTCAGGAAGTCCCAGAGAAGCGGAACCTTTGAACTAGGGACCGCAGTTTCTGGCAGACACTTCCAGTTTGAGCACAGGGGCTTTTCACCTCACCTGCTGCTGACATCCACGCCCCACCGGGAAGCATAGGCTGGGCTTTGTGCCTTCTTTACTGTTCAATCTCAAACCTCAGGGAAGCTGCTAAAACAAAGCGCCCTCAAGGCACAGCAGTGCTGATCACCTCTGAGGCACTTCCAGGGAGGGGGTGGGGAACTCTCTCCCAGAGCTCTCTCTTAGCTCAGGCGCAGGAGCCCCTGCATCCATTCGGTCTGGGAGGAAGCTGGCAAATAAATAAATAAATAAATAATTTCCTACCCCAGGGACAGACCCCAAAAGATTTTTCAAGTATGAGCAAAAAGCCCAGAAAAACCATAGAATCCTTCTACACAGAGAAAGAGCGGGTATCCAACCCTGAGGAAGTTAACAGCAGAGAGTCAGCAGATAACAACCTAAAGGGGAATGATTCTTGCCCCCCATCACATAACTCTCTCCTAGAAGAGACTATTAAAAAGCTAAGAGAGTTTGAAGAAAAATGGGGAAAGGAAAGGGAAGCTATGATAGAGAATAACGTCCTGAAATTGGAGTTGGAAAAAATAAATAATTCACAGGAGATGCAGGGAAACAAAATTTGTGAATTAGAAAAGGTTAAAAAAATCACAGGAAAGTAGGATTTCTGAATTGGAAAAGATAAAAAAGTCTCAAGAAAATAGAATTTCTGAATTGGAAAAAGAAAATAATTCTCAAAAAAAAATTAGGGAAATGGAAAAAAATTCAATAGAGCAAAATAATTCATTTAAAAATGAAATTGGGCATTTACAAAAAGAACTAAAAACTGTGAAAGAAGAAAATAACTCCTTAAAAGTCAGGATGGAACAAATAGAAATGAATGATTCACAGAGAACCCAAGAATCAGTCAAACAAAACAAAAAAAAAAAAAAAATGAGAAGCTGGAGAATAACCTCAAATACTTACTGGGAAAATCTATAGACCTGGAAAATAGATCTAGGAGAGATAATCTGCGGATCATTGGACTTCCCAAAAACTATGATCATCTCATTTTTAGGGTTTTCACCTCCCTGAGAAGTCAGGGATGGCGTGACCACCTGTGTTCTAAAACAAAAGAAAGCAGATGTAGAGGGCTAGAACTGAGCAGATGCAAGGTAATCTAGCACAAGAGGCTAATCACCAATTGGACAATTCTCTATTGCCACATATTTGGAGGATGAACCTACTTAACTATTCTGTGCAGGCTCAATTGTTGGGTGTGGACAAAGAAGGGGAAGTGACATCAGTGGGTGGAGTAGGAGGAGGAGATTGAGTGGGTGTGGAGAGAGAGGAAGGAGGTGTGGAGATTGCTAGATCTAATCCCCTGACCTTCACTGCAAAAGGCCAAGAATAAAGACTTTTACTTATCCTGACTCTGTCTGATTATAAGAGATCATTGGCTTCAACACTTCACAAAGTAATTTTCTATATGATTGGTAGTCTACTTCATTAGCTAAGTTTTCATTTTTTTTTTTGTTAGCAAGAAAATAATAATTTTAATTTCGATCTGCCAATACAAATGACAGTGGCACAGTTTATAAAAATGATGTAAACCTGAGACAGATACAAAGAAAGTACTTTCTTCTTTCTCATTTAATAATGATTATCCCTTTTGAGAAAAGACGTATTGCTGTTGCTCTCATACTACATTATAATCACTATGACTACTGCCAATGAAATGATAACATCTTCTTGGGAGCATTAAAGAAACAAGCACAAATGCACAAGTTATTTTTTTAAAATTTCTATACTTCCAACATGAGGATTCAATTCATCCAAATATTCAGGACTCAGTAGATGTTTGAGGGATGTAGATATCAAAAGAGTTGAGCCTATAATTACCAAAGTGATAATTCAAACTCATAACTTTCTTATTCAAAACTATTTCCTCAGTTAAAATATGTTGTCATCACTTTGAAATATTACTTTACATCTCTTAAATTGACTAAGATGACAAGAAAAAATAACAATAAATATTGAATGTATAATGTCCGTGCTAGCTCTCTGGGGGGGCCTCAGGATCAGTCAGAGTCAGGATCAGTCAAAGTCTTTCATCTTTAGGAGGAGAAGTGAAAGAGACAGGCAAGTTGTGATGAGGCTTGATAAAGATGAATCCTGGACTATGGAGTCTGGAACCTGAAGTCTTCTCTCCCTCAACCCTCCAATCCTTACCTCTGATTACCTCTTCACAACACATTCAGCAAATGCCAGTCAGGAGGAGAGCCATTACATCACCATATGTTTATATAAACATTATCACACATAGAGTAGGTAATTATCCTTAAGTGCTCTGCTGTCTTAGATTCAAATACACCTTTTCAGAGTTCCAGCACTCTACAGAAGGGCATATGAGAAAACTGGGACACTAATGTATTATTGGTGGAGTTACTAACTGATCCAACCATAATGGAGAGCAATTTGTAACTATGCCCAAAGACTATAAAACTGTGATCCATTAGTTTCACTGTTGGGTCTGTATCCCAAAGAGATAATAAAAAGAAGGAAAGGACTCACATGTGCAAAAATGTTTGTAGCAGCTCTTTTTAGTGGAAAGGAGCTGGAAATTGAGTTGGGGAAATGGCTGAATAAGTTATGGTATATGAAGAAATATTGTTCCTTAAAAACTGATAAGCAGGTTGACTTCAGAAAAGCCTGAAAAAATCTATATGAACTGATGCAGAGTAAAGTGAGCAGAAATAGTAGAGCACTGTATACAGCAACATCAAGATTCTGTGATGATCAGCTGTGATAAACATGACTCTTTCCAACAATGTAGCAATTCAAAGCAATTCCAATAGAACTTGAGATGCAAAAGTCAATCATATCCAGAAAAACAACAATGAAGACTGAATGTGGATTAAAGCATAATATTTTACCTTTTTGTTGTTTGTTTATTAATCGTGACTTTCCTGTTTTGATGTGACTTTTCTTATACAATAAGAAAAATATGGAAATATTTTAAAGAACTACACATACACTTATATCAGATAGCTTGCTGCTTTGGGAAGAGGGAAAGGTAAGGGATAGGTGGAGAAAAAACTTGAAGCACAAAGTTTTACAAAAATGTGTGTTGAGTTGGAGGGAATATTGGAAAACTGAGACACTAATCTTGTTGACACTAACATTTATTTAATTTATTTATTGGAAAACTGAGACACTAACATTGTTGGTGGCACTGTGAAATGATCCAACCATTCTGAGGAACAATTTGGAACTATACCCAAAGGGCTATCAAACTGTGTACACCCTTTGAACCAGCAGTGTCACTACTGGCTCTGCATCCCAAGGAAATCACAAAAAAGGTAAAAGGACTAATGTGCAAAAATGTTTGTAGCAGTTCTTTTTATGATGGCACAAAATTGGAAAGTGAGTACATACCCATCAATTTGGGAATGTCTGAAAACATTTTGGTATATGAAAATAATGGAATATTATTATTCTATAAAAGTGATGAATATGCTGATTTTAGAAAGACCTGAAAAGATTTGCATGAACAGATGCTGAGAGAAAGAAGCAGAACCAGAAATACACAGTATACAGTGACAGCAGCACTATGCCATATCAACTTTGAAAGAGTTGGTTATTCTCAGTGGTTTAGTGATCCAAAGTAATCCCAATAAATTTTGTATAGAAAACACCAACTTCATGCAGAGAGAGAATGAGGGAGACTGAATATAAATCAATATATACTATGTTCAATTTTTTTTTCTTGTTCTTTTTTTTTTTCTTGTGGTTTTTCTTTTTTGTTCTGATTTTTCTCTTAAGATGAGTCATAAAAAATGTGTTTGAAATATGAGTATACATATATAAGCAAAATAAAATAAAACATTTTTTGAAAGAATAATGAATGCTGAGAACTATCTTCACATGTATTTGGAAAAATACTACTGAGAACAAAAAAAGTAAGTAAATAAATACAATCTTGTTACTTAAACTCTTAAAGAAATTTCACATGTTAATTTAAACAACAAAAACAAACAAACAAACAAAACCCTGCACAAATCCTTTGATTTAATATATTTTTTACAGAGTTTCAAAGGTTTTCAAGTTAGCCAGAAGTTATTCAGGAAGTAATTTTTCTTTGAGCAATAATTTCTAATTTGTAGATAGTAATATTTTTTCTAACAACAACAACAAAAAAAAAAAAGAAAAAAAAAACACCTTTCCCTAAAGCTTCCTTTTGTTTCCCCTGACTTTTCTGAAAGTTATAGATCAATTTGTAGGCTTGCTGGATAGGGTTTAGGATATGGTGAATTAAATATCTATTAATAAGGAGGTTGATCCACCTAAAAACTATAAAGTAATTTCAGGTTTGATGAGAATATGAAAGTTATATTTATTTGCTGGAATAATCATAAGTTTCAAAAGATAATTCAGTCACTCCACTTATTTCCATAAAAACGTTCATTTCCACCATCTATCTCATATATGTATGGCCAAATTTTGATAAGAGGAACCCAGGAAATAAGTTACAGACTTATTTCCCATTGAGAGAGAGAGAGAGAGAGAGAGAGAGAGAAGGATGGAGGGAGGGAAGAAAGGAGGGAGAGAGAGAGAGAGAGAGAGAGAGAGAGAGAGAGAGAGAGAGAGAGAGAGAGAGAGAGAGAGACTTAAGGAGAAGTTAACCTAAGGAGAAGAGAAGTCATTTATTCAGAAGATTGTCCTAGGGGAAGTTATCCCTTGAAGGGAACTAGATACTTTGAGAAATATATTCACTTTTTCAGATCACCAGGGAAAAAACATGTAGTCAACTACTATTCCATTGTACTAAATAGTACCCTATTTAGTGAACTGTGAACTGTGAAAATGCATGTACAAAGTTCCCAGCTCACTTTTAAGTTGAGATTCACTTGGGATTAAGCAAAGAAGAGAATATATAAATGAATATTTCATTGCATTTTTTCTTTCACATCTCACTTAGTAGTTCTTTAGTTTTTATAGCTGTAAAATGATTTAGAAAAGATAAAAGTTATAATAATGAAAAACTACAAAAATTTTTAACAATGGCAAAATTTTCTTTAGTCTATGAAATGTGAAAATATATCCATCTCTGTTTTTTAACATCTTTCAATCAATTAGAACTTTGTTTTCCTTCTTAAAAAAAAAAAAAAAAAAACAGAAAAAAAAAGAAGAGAAGTTATATCTGTGATATCAGGTGCACTATAATTTTTTTTAAATCCTGGATTAATTTCAACCAGTTATTAATCATTTATTGTAGGTACAGCATTGCAATAGCTGACAATTATTTTGCAATCTATCATACTTTAATTGAGATACAAAGTACCTTTGAGATTGAGATTGAGATGATTTCTTTTCCTTTCATATAAAATTTCCAATGTTTGGTTTCTGATGTTTTACTTGCTTTGAATAGAGTTTTGTAATGCATTCATGTAATACATATAATCTATTAAACACATACATTTTTATAATTATTAATACTTAATTAGGGAGCCAACATGGTGGAGAGGACACACACTAAGCTATTCTTTACCATCAAGCTATTTTAAAGAAATTCAGCCTCTAAATTAGTGCCTGACTGTCAGAACCCACGAATATTGGGAGTATAACACATTATCAACTTAAGATAATCTCTAAAAGGTTTGTTTTGCTTATGTGTGGGGATAGAATGGGGCTAAAACAGGCACAGATTGAAGCAAATAGGCAGTGAGAGCACAGGCTCACACTGACAAGACCAGAGGAGGATGGGGTGTAATCTCTGCTAGTAAAACATCTTCGGGGAGAACTTTGCCATAGTGTGCCTGGCTACTCTACCCTGTAGCAAGCCAGTACATCAACAGAGAAACTATAAACACAGAGGGTAAATATTATAACTCCAAAATACTAGCCTCTCCAGATGTGGCCACACCCACTCAACACTCAGAGTGACTCAGCTTGATCCAAGAGAAGCCACAGTTTCTGTTCCCAGCAGAGACACAATTGCTCTTCCCACCCCAGCCATTGCTGTTCCCAGCACAGATATGGCTTTTACACTGCCACTGATTTCAGCACAACTGCTAATCCCAGCACAGCCTATGGGTGCTATCCAACTACCTCTTCACTGCAACTTCCTGTTATCTATAGAGGCACCTTGGAAATAACACACTGCCACCCATAAGCAGACCATAGCTTGCTTGCTTATTTATTTATTTATTTATTTATTTATTTATTTATTTATTTATTTTTAGAGCAAAAAGACAAAGTGAGCTCTAACTATAGATAGCTTCTATACTGAAAGAAATGAAATTTCAAACCCTGAGGAGTCTAAAAACAGTTTGTCTCTATTTCTAAAGGTGGATACAATCTGGTCCCCACCACATAAGGCTCTCATAGAAGAAAGGATCTTAAAAGAGACCTAGAAGCAAAATAGGGAAAGGAAAGGAAAGCTTTGCAAGAGGATCAGGATAAGGCATATAACTCATAAAAAAAAAAGATAGAGTGGAAAAAGAAAATAACTCCCTAAAAACAGAATTTGCAAATTGGAAAATATAAACAATTCTCAGGAAAAGAGAATTTGTGAACTGGAAAAAGTAAATAATTTCAAGGAAAACAGAATTTATGAATTGGAAAAAGAAAATAATTCTTTAAAAAAAATTGGTGAAATGGAAAAAATTCCATAGAACAAAACAACTCATTTAAAAACTCAATTGTACAAATACAAAAAGAAATAAAAAAGTAAATGAAGAAAATAATTCAAAGAAAAAAATTCATTAAAAATCAGAATTTAACAAATGAAAACAAATGACTCAAGGAGATACCAAGAATCATTCAAGCAAAACAAAAAGAAAAAAAATAGAAAAAAGTTAAATACCTTCTTCGGAAACCAACAGAACTGGAAAATAGATCTAGGAGAGATAACCTAAGATAATACTAAAAAATTATGATTAAAAAAAGAGCTTAGACACTATTTTTCAAGAAATAATCAAAGAGAATTGCCCAGATGTTCTAAAAACAGAGGGTAATAGATATTGAAAGAATTCATTATCACCTACTGAAAGAAATCCCAAAATCAAAACTCCAAGAAATATTGTGGCTAAATTCCAGAACTATCAGACCAAAATAAAAATACTACAAAAAGTCAGATAAAAACAATTCAAATACTGAGGATCCACAATACTGAGGATCTAGCAGCATCAATATTAGAGGGTTGAAGAGGCTAGAATCTATTATTCTGAAAGGCAAGAGAACTTGGTATGCAGCCAAGAATAACATACTCAGACAAAATGAGCATTTTCTTCAAGGGAAAGGGATGGACATTCAATGAAATAAGTGAATTTCATTTATTTCTGTTAAAAAAAAAAAGCAGAGCTAAACACAAAGTTTGGTCTGTAAATATAAAACTCAAGAGAAACATAAGAAGGTAAAAAGAACTCCTGAAAACTGTATTATAGGTATGCATAAAGAGTACAGGTATAATTTTGTTTTAGTGTTACAAAAAAAAAAAAAAAAGAATCTAGAGGTGGAAAGGAAATTGTACCAGAAAAGGGAAAAGTGGAGGTAGAAAGAGGGAAACTAAATCTCACAAAGAGGCAAAGGAAATCTATTATATCTGAGTGAAATAGAGAGGGTGTTGAACATAATATGAATTTTATTCTCATCAGAATTGTCTCAAAGAGAAAATATTAGAAATATTTAGTTTAAATAGAAACTTCTTCCTCCTCATTGAAAAGTGGCAGGGCAAAAGTGAGAAGGGAGAAGTTAGGTTAAATAGAAGGGAATACAGAAATAGTAAGGGAAAGGTTTAAGAAAAGAAAAGGGACTTCAAAGGGGAGGAAGGAATTCTAACGAGGATGGGTTACATGAGGGAAGTGGTGCTCATAAGTATGATACTGGGGAGGAGGATAAGAGGGAAAGGAAAGAGAAAAGCATAATCTGATCATAATAAGATGACAGGAAATACAGAATTAGTAGTTTTAACCAAAAATGTGAATGGGTAAACTCCCCAATACAGCGGAAGTGGATCCCAGACTGCAGTAAAAGCCAGAATCCTTCAATATGGTTTTTTGCAGGAAACGCACTTGAAGCAGGGAGATATATACAGAGAAAAAGGCTGGAACAGAATCTACTATGCTTCAGATCTCAGTTCAAGCAAAACCAAAAATTGATCTAATTAAAAGAAATAAGGAAGGAAACTATATCTTCCTAAAGAGTAGCATAGATAATGAAGCAATATCAATACTAAACATATATACAGCAAGTGGTATAGCATCTAACTTCCTAAAGGAGAAGTTAAGAGAGCTGCAAGAAGAAACAGACAGCAAAACTATAATAGTGGGAGATCTCAACCTTGTACTCTCAGAAATAGATAAATCAAACCACAAAATAAATAAGAAACAAGTTAAAGAGGTAAATAGAACACTAGAAAAGTTAGATGTGATAGACCTTTGGAAAAAACTGAATGGAGACAGAAAGGAGTACACATTTTTCTCAGCAGTTCATGGAACATATGCAAAAATGACCATAAATTAAGACATAAAGACCTCAAATTCAAATCCAAAAAGGCAGAAATAGTAAATGCATCCTTTTCAGATCACAATGCAATAAAAATTACATTCTAAGGGAATGGTACAATTTGGTAAAGAATAGTTAAGGGAAAATACACCAAGAAGTAATTGGGAACTAAATAATCTCATCCAAAATAATGATTGGGTGAAAGAGCAAATCATAGACACATTTAATAATTTCAACCAAGAGAATAAAATAATGAGACTAGATACCAAAAAGTGTGCGATATACTCAAGGTGGTAATACAGAGAAATTTAAAATATCTAAAGGCTTACTTGCATAAAATAGAGAAAGAGAAAATCAATGAATTAGGCTTGCAACTAAAATAAAAAGAGCAAATTTTAAACTCCCAATCAAACACTAAACTTGAAATTCTAAAAATAAAAGGAGAAATTAATAAAATTGAAAGTAAAAAAAGCTATTGAATTAATAAATAAAACTAAGAGTTGGTTTTATAAAAAAAATAGATAAATCTTTGGTAAATTTGGTTAAAAAAAGGAAAGAGGAAAATCAAATTATTAGTGTTAAAAATGAAAAGGGAGAACTCTGAAATAATGAAGAGGAAATTAGAGCAGTAATAAAGTTACTTTACTCAACTTTTTGCCAAAAATTTGATAACCTAAGTGAAATGGATGAATACATAAAAAATATAGGCTTCTAAATTAACAGAGGAGGAAGTAAATTGCTTAAATAGTCCCATTTTATATTAAAGATTGAAACTATGAACAGTTGCACTGGAATCAGACAACCGATCTCTTAAGGTTATATTGGACAATATTCTATTAGTGTATACTTGGAAAAATGGACATTCCTACTATTTTATGCTGGCTCAATCTTTTGGTGTATACAAATTGTAGGGGAGTTTAGGGGGTAGAGTAAAGCCAGAGTCATTTTGGAGGAGGACAAGCAGAAGGAAAGTCAATCGGTGGAGAAGCTGAAAGATCCCCTTCACTTCTTCCCCTAAAGACAAAAGACTTTTGCTTATCCTGACCCTGGTTGATCCGGAGGTCAACAGGGAACTAACTTGTACTTCACATTTGGTGCCCAATGTGTGAACCAAGGATCCTAATTTCACTGAAGATGACCAGGAAATAGGGTTGTTATTTTAGTAGACAAAAAGGGAACTTACTTTATTAAGGGCTAAACTAGTAATGTTTTCTAACTGAAATGGGACAGATATTAGGAAAATATTCTCCTCCACCCCCAGATCCATCCCCATCCCCACCCCTAGGGGGTATACTCAAGTTGATAAAGGGACAAGGCTTAATTGTAACTTAGAAGCACATTGGTGTACTTCTGGGTACATTAGAATGCATGTCCCCTTGGTTCTTAAAGGAAGAAGACATAGGGGTAGATAATTGGAAACTAGTGGAAGAACACCTATGTGAATACTACAATGATAAAGGTCCTCATTCAATTTCCAAGGAAACATTCTATATATACAACATAATACAACTGGCCTTAAAGAATCCTGCAAGGGATGACTTGAAGATGGCGGCGTGGAGGCAGACAGCTGCTTGAGCTCCTCGTTTTCTCTCAGAACTTACTTCATGACAAGCCTCAGACTTAATGCTTGACCCAGAAAGAAACCCACAAATAATCACCAAGAGAAGACATCCTTGAAAGTCGCCAGAAAAGGTCTGTGTTTGCTTGGGGGAGGGTCAATCAGACTGGGCACAGACTGAGGGCAGGCAAGCCAGAGCGAGACAGGCAGCTCACACAGCTCAGACCTGAAGGGGAGGGGTACCATCTCTGCCATTTCTGCGAAAAGACTTTTTCCCCAGTGTGGATACTCCGTATTGGCAGCAAGCCAGGAGCAGCGGAGAAGGTATAAACACCGGAGGTGAAGATTAAAACCCCGGAAAGCCAGTGTCTCTCAGAACCCGGCCACCTCCAACCCCGACCTGGACTGATTCAGTGCGTTCTCAGAGCCTCAGAGTGCAGACTCAGTACAGTCATTGCTGTTCTGTTAGTGGCTCCCTGCTGCCCTACCCCCAGTCTGTAGAGGAAGCCCATTAATACCATCCAGCCCCATACCCCGCAAAACAGACCAATCTTGTCAGTTTGTTTTCTTCGATTCCTACTCTGACAAAATGAACAAAAAATTCAAAAGGGCTCTAACCATTGACAGCTTTTGTATGGAGAGAGAGCAGACTTCAAACAATGAGGAGACTAAAAACAGACTGTGCCCAGATGAATCCCCTAAGAGGGGATATGAGCTGCTCCTCAATATAAAAGAATCTCCTAGAGGACATCAAAAAGGCTCTCACAAGAGAGCTGGAAGAGAAATGGGAAAAGGAAAGGGAAGCTTGGCAAGAGAGCCTGGAGAAGTCATCCCATGCATTCAAAGACAGAGTGGATAAAGAAATCAAATCATTGAGAAACAAGATTAGTGAGCTGGAAAAGGTAAACAACTCCAAGGAAAACAGGATTAGTGAGCTGGAAAAAGAAAACAGCTCTGTAAAAAGTAAAATGGATAAAATGGAAAAAAATTCCATAGAAGATAAAAACTCAATTGGACAATTACAAAGAGTTATAAAAAAAGTGAGTGAAGAAAATACATCATTGAAAATTAGACTGGAACAAGTAGAAATGAATGATTCAAGGAGAAAACAAGAGGTAGTCAAGCAAAACCAGAGAAATGAAACAATTGAAAAGAATGCCAAGTACCTTATTAGAAAGACAACAGACCTGGAAAACAGATCCAGGAGAGACAATTTGAGAATAATCGGACTCCCTGAAAAATGTGAGGAAAAAAAGAGCTTGGACACCATTTTTGAGGAAATTATCAAAGAGAACTGCCCAGACTTTCTGGAAACAGAGGGTAAAATAGACATTGAAAAAATTCATCGATCACCTACTGAAAGGGACCCTAAAATCAAAACGCCAAGAAATATAGTGGCCAAGTTCAAGAACCATCAGAAAAAGGAAAAGATATTGGAAGCTGCTAGAAAAAAGCAATTCAGATATGGAGGATCCACAATAAGGATAACCCAGGATCGAGCAGCGTCCACATTAAAAGAACAAAGGGCATGGAACATGATATTCCTAAAGGCTAAGGAACTTGGTATGCAGCCAAGAATAACTTATCCAGCAAGAATGAGCATCGTTTTCCAGGGAAGAAGATGGACATTTAACGAAATAAATGAATTCCATCTATTTTTGATGAAAAAACCAGACCTACATAAAAGGTTTGATCTTCAAATACAGAACTCAAGAGATTTCTAAAAAGGTAAAAAGAAATCTTGAGAACTATACTTCTGCCAAAAAAAAAAAAATATGTAAAGAACATATGTACAATTTGTCTTAGAAACTAGAGGTGGAAAGGAAATTATATCATAAAAAAGGGTAAAGTGGTGGTACTACATCTCATGAAGAGGCAAAGGTAACCTATTATATCTGAGAGAAAGAAAGGAGGGAGATGAACATAGTGTGTATCAATAGACATATTCGATTTATGGTGAAATTTCTTCCACTTCATTGAAAAGTGAAAGGGAAGGAGTAAGTTAAGGGGAAGGGAATACAGAAATTTTGAGGAAAAGGGGTAAAATAAGGGGAGGATCTTTAAGGTGGGGAAGGGATCCTAAAAAGGGAGGGCTGTGAAAAGCAAGTGGTGTTCACCAGTTTAATACTGGGTAGGGGGGTAAGAGGGAAGGAAAGGGGAAAAGCATAAGCAGGGGTTAGTAGGATGGCAAGCAATATAGAATTAGTCCTTCTAACCATAAATGTGAATGGGGCAAACTACCTCATAAAGAGGAAGCAGTTAGCAGACTGGAATAAAAGTCAGAATCCTACTATATGTTGTTAACAGGAAACACACCTGAAACAGGGTGAGACATTCAAACTAAAAGTAAAAGGGTGGAGCAGAATCTATTATAATTCAGGCAAAACCAAAAAAGCAGGAGTAGCCATCCTCATCTCAGATCAAGCAAAAACAAAAATTGACCTAATTAAAAGAGATAAGGAAGGGCATTATATCCTGCTAAAGGGCAGCATCAATAATGAAGCAGTATCAATATTAAACATATATGCACCAAGTGGTGCAGCATCTAAATTCTTAAAAGAGAAATTAAGAGAGCTGCAAGAGGAAATAGATAGCAAAACTATAATAGCGGGAGATCTCAACCTTGCACTCTCAGAATTAGATAAATCAAACCACAAAATAAATAAGAAAGAAGTCAAAGAGGTAAATAGAATACTAGAAAAGTTTGATATGATAGATCTTTGGCGAAAGCTAAATGGAGACAGAAAGGAATATACTTTCTTCTCAGCAGTTCATGGAACCTATACAAAAATTGATCATATACTAGGGCATAAAAACCTCAAAATAAAATGCAGTAAGGCAGAAATAGTAAATGCCTCCTTTTCAGACCATAATGTAATCAAAATTACATTTAATAAAAAGCCAGGGGAAAATAGACCAAAAAATAATCGGAAACTAAATAATCTTATACTAAAGAATGATTGGGTAAAACAGCAAATCATAGACATAATTAATAACTTCACCCAAGAAAATGACAATAATGAGACATCATACCAAAATGTGTGGGATACAGCCAAAGTAGTAATAAAGGGAAGTTTTACATCTCTACAGACCTACTTGCATAAAATAGAGAAAGAGAGGGCCAATGAATTGGGCTTACAAGTAAAATTGCTAGAAAAGGAACAAATTAAAAACCCCCAGACAAACACAAAACTTGAAATTCAAAAAATAAAAGGTGAGATTAATAAAATTGAAAGTAAAAAAAACTATTGAATTAATTAATAAAACTAAGAGTTGGTTTTATGAAAAAACCAACAAAATAGACAAACCCTTAGTAAACCTGATTAAAAAAAGGAAAGAGAAAAAGCAAATTGATAGTCTTGAAAATGAAAAGGGTGAACTCACCACTAATGAAGAGGAAATTAGAACAATAGTTAGGAGCTACTTTGCTCAACTTTATGCCGATAAATTCGATAACTTAAATGAAATGGAAGAATACCTTCAAAAATATAGCTTGCCCAGATTAACAGAGGAAGAAGTAAGTAGTCTAAATAGTCCCATCTCAGAAAAAGAAATAGACCAAGCTATTAACCAACTTCCTAAGAAAAAGTCCCCAGGAGCAGATGGATTTACATGTGAATTCTACCAAACATTTAAAGAAAAACTAACTCCAATGCTATGTAAACTATTTGAAAAAGTAGGGATTGAAGGAGTCCTACCAAATTCCTTCTATGACACTGACATGGTACTGATACCTAAACCAGGTAGATCGAAAACTGAGAAAGAAAACTATAGACCAATTTCCTTAATGAATATTGATGCTAAAATCTTAAATAAGATATTAGCAAATAGACTTAAGAAAATCATCCCCAGGATAATACACTATGACCAAGTGGGATTTATACCAGGAATGCAGGGCTGGTTTAATATTAGGAAAACTATTAGGATAATTGACCATATTAATAATCAAATTGATAAAAACCATATGATCATCTCAATAGATGCAGAAAAAGCATTTGATAAAATCCAATATCCATTCCTACTAAAAATGCTTGAGAGTATAGGAATAAATGGACTATTCTTTAAAATAATAAGGAGCATATATTTAAAACTTTCAGTAAACATCATATGTAATGGCGATAAACTAGAACCTTTCCCTATAAGATCAGGAGTGAAACAAGGTTGCCCACTATCACCATTACTTTTCAATATAGTACTAGAAACTCTAGCCTCGGCGATAAGAGCCGAGAAAGAGATTCAAGGAATTAGAGTAGAAAATAAGGAAATCAAATTATCACTTTTTGCAGATGACATGATGGTATACTTAGAGAACCCCAAAGACTCTGCTAAAAACTATTAGAAATAATTCAGAATTTTAGCAAAGTTGCAGGATACAAAATAAATCCACATACATCATCAGCATTTTTATACATTAACAAGACAATCCAACAGCAAGAGATACAAAGAGAAATTCCATTCAAAATAACGGTCAATAGTATAAAATATTTGGGAATATATCTACCAAAGGAGAGTCAGGAATTATATGAGCAAAACTACGAAACACTTGCCACAAAAATAAAGTCAGATTTAAATAATTGGAAAGACATTCAGTGCTCTTGGATAGGCCGAGCGAATATAATTAAGATGACAATACTCCCTAAACTAATCTTTTAATTTAGTGCTATGCCAATCAGACTTCCAAGAAACTATTTAAATAACCTAGAAAAAAAATAACAACAGAATTCATATAAAACAACAAAAGGTCGAGAATCTCAAGGGAAGTAATGAAAAAAAAAAATTAAGTGAAGGTGGTCTAGCTGTACCTGATCTAGAACTATATTAAAAAGCAACAGTCACCAAAACCATTTGGTATTGGCTAAGAAATAAACTAGTTGATCCGTGGCATAGGTTAGGTTCACAGGACAAGATAGTGAATAAAAATAGCAATCTAGTATTTGAGAAACCCAAAGATCCCAAATTTTGGGATAAGAATTCATTATTTGACAAAAACTGCTGGGAAAACTGGACATTAGTATGGCAGAAACTAGGCATGGACCCACATTTAACACAACATACTAAGATTAGATCAAAATGGGTCAAAGATTTAGGCATAAAGAACGAAATCATAAATAAATTGGAGGAACATGGGATCGTTTAACTCTCAGACTTGTGTAGGAGGAAGGAGTTTGTGTCCAAGGGAGAACTAGAGACCATTATTGATCACAAAATAGAACATTTTGATTACACCAAATTAAAAAGTTTCTGCACAAACAAAACTAATGCAAACAAGATTGGAAGGGCAGTAACAAATTGGGAAAAAATTTTTACAGGTAAAGGTTCTGATAAAGGCCTCATCTCCAAAATATACTGAGAATTGACTTTAATTTATAAGAAATCAAGCCATTCTCCAATTGATAAATGGTCAAAGGATATGAACAGACAATTTTCAGATGATGAAATTAAAACTATTTCCACTCATATGAAGGAGTGTTCCAAATCACTATGGATCAGAGAAATGCAAATTAAGACCACTCTGAGGTATCATTACACACCTGTCAGATTGGCTAAGATGACAGGAACAAATAACGATGAATGTTGGAGGGGCTGTGGGAAAACTGGGACACTGATGCATTGTTGGTGGAGTTGTGAAAGAATCCAACCATTCTGGAGAGCAATATGGAATTATGCACAAAAAGTTATCAAAATGTGCATACCCTTTGACCGAGCCATACTACTACTGGGCTTATACCCCAAGGAACTACTAAAGAATGGAAAGGGACCTGTATGTGCCAAAATGTTTGTGGCAGCCCTTTTCATAGTGGATAGAAACTGGAAGATGAATGGATGTCCATCAATTGGAGAATAGTTGGGTAAACTATGGTATATGAATGTTATGGAATATTATTGTTCTATAAGAAATGACCAACAGGAGAAATACAGAGAGGCTTGGAGAGACTTACATCAACTGATGCTGAGTGAAACGAGCAGAACCAGAAGATCATTATACACTTCAACAATGATACTGTACGAGGATGTATGCTGATGGAAGTGGATTTTTTCAACATAGAGAAGAGCTAATCCAATTCCAATTGTTTAATGATGGACAGAACCAGCTACATCCAGAAAAGGAACACTGGGAAATGAATGTAAACTGTTATTTTTACCTTCTGAATCCAATTCTTCCTCTGCAACAAAAAATTCGGTTCTACACACATATATTGTATCTAGAATATACTGTAATATATTTAACATATATAAGACTGCTTGCCATCTGGGGGAGGGGGTTGGGGGAAGAAGGGAAAAAATCTGAATAGAACTAAGTGCAAGGGATAATGTTGTAAAAAATTACCCATGCATATGTACTGTCAAAAAATGTTATAATTATAAAATAAAATAGAAATAAAAAAAAATTAGAATCAAACCAGTACAAATGAATGATTCAAGGAAAAACCAAGAAGTAGTCAAGCAAAACCAGAGAAATGAAACAATTGAAAAGAATGTCAAGTACCTTATTAGAAAGACAACAGACCTGGAAAACAGATTCAGGAGAGACAATTTGAAAATAATCAGACTCCCTGAAAAATGTGAGGAAAAAAAGAGCCTGGACACTACTATCCAGGAAATTATCAAAGAAATCTGCCCAGATGTTTTAGAAACATATGGTAAAATAGACATTGAAAAAATTCATGTGCTCTGAGGTTTTAAGAATGTGCAGTGTCACTCTGGATTGGGGGGGAGGTAGACAGGTACTGAGAGAAGCTAGCTTTCTGGGGTTTTATTGTTTACCTCTGGTGTTTACACCTTTTCTGCTGCTCCTGGCTTGCTGTCAAGATGGAATATCCACACTGGGTAAAGACATAATGAAAGGGACCCTAAAATCAAAACGCCAAGAAATATAGTGGCCAAATTCAAGAACCATCAGACGAAGGAAAACATATTGGAAGCAATTCAGATATGGAGGACCCACAATAGGGATAACCCAGGATCTAACAGAGTCCACATTAAAGGAATGAAGGGCCTGGAATATGATATTCTGAAGGGCTAAGGAACTTGGTATGCAACCAAAAATAACTTACCCCACAAAAATGAGCATCGTTTTCCAGGGAAGAAGATGGATATTTAACGAAATAAATGAATTCCATCTATTCTTGAGGAAAAAACCAGATCTAGTGGGCGGAGCCAAGATGGTGGAGAAGATACACAGGACTCTGTGAACGTCCTTACTCCCTCACAACCAATTAGATAAATCAGCCTCAAAAAAAGCGCTGGACTGATAGATATCACAAGGACTGGAAGCACGACTTACCAGCTGAAGAGAATCTGGAGTTTCAACAGAAAAGGTCAGTTCCCAGGGGAGGAAGAAGAGAGGCCAGCACAGATGGCTGGGTGCTAGCATACTGCGCTAATCGCACTGGGAAGGGCTCTGGGATCAGAGAAGCCACTGAGATAAAGGAATCTGGCACAGGCTGTTACCTCTTCTCTGCTTATTATACAGCAGTTCAGAAGAGAAATCTAAACCACTTTAAAAATTCAAAGATAGATTAGATTGTCCCTGATCCTGGGGGTGACTGAGCAGATCTTGGCACTGTGGGTGTGGCCCCTAGCTCTCACCTGTGACTAGTTAAAAGATTGAGATATGGATACAGTCCAAGGCAACACACACTGCCTGGCTCAGCTGAAGGCTGTAGAACTCAGCCCTGGGAAGTCCCAGAGAAGCAGAACCTTTGAACTAGGGACCGCGGTTTCTGGCAGACACTTCCAGTTTGAGCGCAGGGGCTTTTCAAGTCACCTACTGCTGACATCCACGCCCCACTGGGACGCATAGGCTAGGCTTTGTGTCGCCTTTACTGTTCAGGCTCAAACCTCAGGGAAGACGCTAGGACACAGCGCCCTCAAAGCACAGCAGTGCTAGTCACCTGTGAGGCACTCCCAGAGCTCTCTCTTAGCCCAGGCACAGGGACCACTGCATCCATCCGGTCTGAGAGAAAGCTGTTAAAGAAATAAATAAATAATTTCCTACATCAGGGACAGACCCCAAAAGATTTTTTAAGTGTGAGCAAAAAGCCAAGAAAAACTATAGATTCCTTCTACACAGAGAAAGAGTGGGTATCCAACCCCAAGGAAGTTAACAGCAGAGAGTCAGCAGATAACAGCCTAAAGGGGAATGATTCCTGCCCCCTATCACATTACTCTCTCCTCAAAGAGACTATTAAAAAGTTAAGAGAATTTGAAGAAAAATGGGGAAAGGAAAGGGAAGCTATGATAGGGAATCACAACGTGCTGAAATTGGAGTTGGAAAAAATAAAGAATTCACAGAAGATGCAGGGAAACAAAATTTGTGAATTAGAAAAGGTTAAAAAATCACAGGAAAGTAGGATTTCTGAATTGGAAAAGATAAAAAAGCCTCAAGAAAATAGAATTTCAGAATTGGAAAAAGAAAATAATTCTCAAAAAAATTTAGGGAAATGGAAAAAATTCTTTTTTTTTATTTTATTTTTATTTCTTTATTTTTTATTTTTTATTTTTTATTTTTTTTTAATTTTTAGGGTAATTAGGAGGGTAAAAGGGAAAGGTAAAAGGGAAGGAAAGGGGAAAAGCATAAGCAGGGGTTAATAGGATGGCAAGCAATATAGAATCAATCCTTCTAACCATAAATGTGAATGGGGCAAACTGCCTCATAAAGAGGAAGCAGTTAGTAGACTGGATTAAAAGTCAGAATCCTACTATATGTTGTTAACAGGAAACACACCTGAAACATTCAAACTAAAAGTAAAAGGGTGGAGCAGAATCTATTATAATTCAGGCAAAACCAAAAAAGCAGGAGTAGCCATCCTCATCTCAGATCAAGCAAAAACAAAAATTGACCTAATTAAAAGAGATAAGGAAGGGCATTATATCCTGCTAAAGGGCAGCATCAATAATGAAGCAGTATCAATATTAAACATATATGCACCAAGTGGTGCAGCATCTAAATTCTTAAAAGAGAAATTAAGAGAGCTGCAAGAGGAAATAAATAGCAAAACTATAATAGCGGGAGATCTCAACCTTGCACTCTCAGAATTAGATAAATCAAACCACAAAATAAATAAGAAAGAAGTCAAAGAGGTAAATAGAATACTAGAAAAGTTTGATATGATAGATCTTTGGCGAAAGCTAAATGGAGACAGAAAGGAATATACTTTCTTCTCAGCAGTTCATGGAACCTATACAAAAATTGATCATATACTAGGGCATAAAAACCTCAAAATAAAATGCAGTAAGGCAGAAATAGTAAATGCCTCCTTTTCAGACCATAATGTAATCAAAATTACATTTAATAAAAAGCCAGGGGAAAATAGACCAAAAAATAATCGGAAACTAAATAATCTTATACTAAAGAATGTTTGGGTAAAACAGCAAATCATAGACATAATTAATAACTTCACCCAAGAAAATGACAATAATGAGACATCATACCAAAATGTGTGGGATACAGCCAAAGCAGTAATAAGGGGAAGTTTTATATCTCTACAGGCCTACTTCCATAAAATAGAGAAAGAGAGGGCCAATGAATTGGGCTTACAAGTAAAATTGCTAGAAAAGGAACAAATTAAAAACCCCCAGACAAACACAAAACTTGAAATTCAAAAAATAAAAGGTGAGATTAATAAAATTGAAAGTAAAAAAACTATTGAATTAATTAATAGAACTAAGAGTTGGTTTTATAAAAAAACCAACAAAATAGACAAACCCTTAGTAAACCTGATTAAAAAAAGGAAAGAGAAAAAGCAAATTGATAGTCTTGAAAATGAAAAGGGTGAACTCACCACTAATGAAGAGGAAATTGGAACAATAGTTAGGAGCTACTTTGCTCAACTTTATGCCGATAAATTCGATAACTTAAATGAAATGGAAGAATACCTTCAAAAATATAGCTTGCCCAGATTAACAGAGGAAGAAGTAAGTAGTCTAAATAGTCCCATCTCAGAAAAAGAAATAGACCAAGCTATTAACCAACTTCCTAAGAAAAAGTCCCCAGGAGCAGATGGATTTACATGTGAATTCTACCAAACATTTAAAGAACAACTAACTCCAATACTATGTAAACTATTTGAAAAAAATTTCAATAGAGCAAAATGATTCATTTAAAAACAAAATTGGGCATTTACAAAAAGAACTAAAAACTGTGAAAGAAGAAAATAACTCCTTAAAAGTCAGGATGGAACAAATAGAAATGAATGATTCACAGAGAACCCAAGAATCAGTCAAACAAAACAAAACAAAAAAAAAAAAATGAGAAGCTGGAGAATAACGTCAAATACTTACTGGAAAAATCTATAGACCTGGAAAATAAATCTAGGAGAGATAATCTGCAGATCATTGGACTTCCCGAAAACTATGACCAAAAAAAGAGCCTAGATTCTATTTTACAGGAAATTATCAAAGAGAACTGTCCAGAGATAATAGAAACAGAAGGGAAAGTAGATGTGGAAAGAATTCATCGAACTCCTTCTGAAATAAACCCTAAAAAAAGAACACCACGGAATATTGTGGCTAATCTGCAGAATTACCACACAAAGGAGTAAATCTTGCAAGCAGCTAGAAAAAAAAAAAAAGCTTAAATACCAAGGTGACACAATAAGGGTCACTCAAGATCTGGCTGCCTCCACATTAAAAGATAGAAGGACCTGGAACCTGATATTCCGAAAGGCAAAAGATCAAGGACTGCAACCAAGAATGAACTACCCAGCTAAGTTTAGCATCTTTTTCCATGGAAGAAGATGGTCATTCAATGAAATAGAGGAATTCTATATGTTTCTAAGAAAAAAAAAGCAGACTTAAACAAAAAATTTGATCTACATCCACAAGACTGAAGAGAAACAGAAAAAGGTACACAGAACCCTTGAGAACTGTAACTCTGTTGTGGGTATATAAAAAGTACTCATGGATAATTTGATTTTACTGATATAAAAGAAAAAAAGGGGGGTGTAGTAAAGGGAAGGAGGTCATTTCAGAAAAAGGGGAATGAATGATAAAAAGAGGGAAAATACATGCCAAGAAGAGGCATAGAAAATACACCATATCTGAGGGAATTTAGTGAGGGGGAGAATCATTGTGTGAATCTTACTCTCATCAGAAGCGTCTCAAAGAGTAAATAATTGACATATTTGTTTTTCAGAGAATTTTCTCTAACCTCATTAAAAGGGGGGAGAGGAAAAGGGAAAAAGAAAAGGAGAATAGGTGAAGGGACTTGGAGGGAGGGGGAGGGATACTAAAATAAGGGAGGGTTGCGCGTCACAAGTGGGGTCTATAAATTAAATATCGGGGAAGGGGATCAGGGGGGTCAAGGGAAAAAGCATAATCTGGGGATAATACGATGGCAAGAAATACAGAATTAGTAATTTTAACTGTAAATGTGAATGGGGTGAACACTTCCATCAAACGGAGACGGATAGGAGATTGGATCAAAAATCAGAACCCTATAATATGTTGTATGCAGGGAACACACTTAAAGCAGGGATATACATACAGAGTAAAGGTAAAATGTTGGAAAAGAGCCTATTATGCTTCAGGTAAAGCCAAAAAAGCAGGGATAGCCATCCTTATCTCAGATCAAGCAAAAGCAGAAGTTGATCTAGTTAAAAAAGATAAGGAAGGAAACTATTTCCTGCTGAAAGGTAGCATAAATAATGAAGCCATATCAATACTAACCATATATGCACCAAGTGGTATAGCATCTAACTTTCTAAAGGAAAAGTTAAGAGAATTGCAAGAAGAAATAGACAGTAAAACTATAATAGTGGGAGATCTCAACCTTGCACTCTCAGATTTAGACAAATCAAACCACAAAACAAATAAGAAAGAAATTAAAAAAGTAAATAGAACATTAGAAAAACTAGGTATGATAGACCTTTGGAGAAAACTGAATGGCAATAGAAAGGAATATACTTACTTCTCAGCAGTTCATGGATCCTATACAAAAATAGACCATATATTAGGATATAAAGATCTCAAAATTAAATGCAGGAAGGCAGAAATAACAAATGCCTTCTTCTCAGATCACAATGCAATAAAAGCTACATTCAGTAAAAAGTTAGGGGTAAATAGACCAAAAAGTTATTGGAAAATGAACAATCTCATCTTAAAGAATGACTGGGTGAAACAGCAAATTTTAGAAACCATTAATAATTTCACCCAAGATAATGACAATGATGAGACATCATACCAATATCTGTGGGATGCAGCTAAAGCAGTAATAAGGGGAAATTTTATATCTTTAGAGGCTTATTTGAAGAAAATAGAGAAAGAGAAAATTAACGAATTGGGCCTGCAACTTAAAAAGCTAGAAAAAGACCAAATTAAAAACCCCCTACCAAAAATTAATCTTGAAATACAAAAATTAAAAGGAGAAATCAATAATATTGAAAGTAAAAAAAAAAAAACTATTGAATTAATAAATAAAACCAAGAGTTGGTTTTATGGAAAAGCCAATAAAATAGATAAACCTTTGGTAAATTTGATCAGAAAAAAGAAAGAGGAAAATCAAATTGTTAGTCTTACAAATGAAAAGGGGGATCTTTCCACCAATGATGAGGAAATTAGAGAAATAATAAGGAGTTACTTTGCCCAACTTTATGCCAATAAATCAGATAACTTAAGTGAAATGGATGACTTCCTCCAAAAATATAGGCTCCCTAGATTAACAGAGGAGGAGATAAATTGCTTAAATAGTCCCATTTCAGAAAAAGAAATAGAACAAGCTATTAATCAACTCCCCAGGAAAAAAATCCCCAGGACCAGATGGATTCACATGTGAATTCTACCAAACATTTAAAGAACAATTAGCCCCAATGTTATATAAATTATTTGAAAAAATAGGGGATGGAGTAGTCCTACCAAACTCCTTTTTTTATTTTTTTTTATTTTTTTTTATTCATTTTTACAAATTATCCCCTCCCTCCCTCCACTCCCTCCCCCCCGATGCCAGGTAATCCCATACATTTTACATGTGTTACAATATAACCTACATACAATATATGTGTATAAATACCATTTTCTTGTTGCACATTAATTATTAGCTTCCGAAGGTATAAGTAACCTGGGTAGATAGACAGTAGTGCTAACAATTTACATTCGCTTCCCAGTGTTCCTTCTCTGGGTGTTGTTATTTCTGACCATCATTGATCAACTGGAAGTGAGTTGGATCTTCTTTATGTTGAAGATTTCCACTTCCATCAGAATATATCCTCATGCATTATTGTTGTTGAAATGTATAGTAATCTTCTGGTTCTGCTCATTTCACTCAGCAACAGTTGATTTAAGTCTCTATAAGCCTCTCTGTATTCCTCCTGCTGGTCATTTCTTACAGAGCAATAATATTCCATAACCTTCATATACCACAATTTACCCAACCATTCTCCAATTAATGGACATCCATTCAACTTCCAGTTTCTAGCTACAACAAAAAGAGCTGCCACAAACATTTTGGCACATACAGGTCCCTTTCCGCTCTTTAGTATTTCTTTGGGATATAATCCCAATAACAGCAATGCTGGGTCAAAGGGTATGCACAGTTTTACAACTTTTTGGGCATAGTTCCAAATTGTTCTCCAGAATGGCTGGATGCTTTCACAACTCCACCATCAATGTATCAATGTCCCAGTTTTCCCACAACCCCTCCAACATTCATCATTATTTGTTCCTGTCATCTTAGCCAATCTGACAGGTGTGTAGTGGTATCTCAGAGTTGTCTTAATTTGCATTTCTCTGATCAGTAGTGATTTGGAACACTTTCATATGAGTGGAAATAGTTTCAATTTCATCATCTGAGAAATGTCTGTTCATATCCCTTGACCTTTTATCAATTGGAGAATGGTTTGGTTTCCTATAAATCAGGGTCAGTTCTCTATATATTTTGGAAATGAGACCTTTGTCAGAACCTTTGCTTTTAAAAATGTTTTCCCAATTTGTTACTTCCCTTCTAATCTTGTTTACATTAGTATTGTTTGTACAGAAACTTTTTAGTTTGATGTAATCAAAATCTTCTATTTTGTGATCAATAATGATCTCTGATTCTCCTCTGGTCATAAATTCCTTCCTCCTCCACATGTCTGAGAGGTAGACTATTCCCTGTTCCTCTAATCTATTTATGATCTCATTCTTTATGCCTAAATCATGGACCCATTTTGATCTTATCTTCTACCAAACTCCTTTTGTGACACAGACATGGTACTGATACCTAAACCAGGTCGATCGAAAACTGAGAAAGAAAATTATAGACCAATTTCCTTAATGAATATTGATGCTAAAATATTAAATAAGATATTAGCTAAAAGATTGCAGAAAATTATCCCCAGGTTAATACAAGTAGGATTTATACCAGGAATGCAGGAACTGGTCTAATATTAGGAAAACTATTAGTATACTTGACCATATTAATAATCAAATTAATAAAAACCATATGATCATCTCAATAGATGCAGAAAAAGCATTTGACAAAATCCAACATCCATTCCTACTAAAAACTCTTGAGAGTATAGGAATAAATGGACTATTCCTTAGAATAATAAGGAGCATATATTTAAGACCGTCAGTAAGCATAATATGCACTAGAAATAAACTGCAACCTTTCCCAGTAAGATCAGGAGTGAAACAAGTTTGCCCACTATCACCATTACTATTCAATATAGTACTAGAAATGCTAGCCTCAGCAATAAGAGTAGAAAAAGAGATTCAAAGAATTAGAGTAGGAAATGAGGAAATCAAACTATCACTCTTTGCAGATGACATGATGGTATACTTAGAGAACCCCAAAGACTCTGCCAAAAAGCTATTAGAAATAATTCAGAATTTCAGCAAAGTGGCAGGATACAAAATAAATCCACATAAATCCTCAGCATTTTTATATATCACCAACAAAATGCAACAGCAAGAGATACAAAGAGAAATTCCATTCCAAACAAATGTTGAGAGTATAAAGTATTTGGGAATCCATCTACCAAAGAAAAGTCGGGAATTATATGAGCAAAATTACAAAACACTTGCCACAAAAATAAAGTCAGATTTAAATAATTGGAAAGACATTCAGTGCTCTTGGATAGGCCAAGCGAATATAATAAAGATGACAATACTCCCCAAACTAATCTATCGATTTAGTGCTATACCAATCAGACTCCCAAGAAGCTATTTCAATGACCTAGAAAAAATAACAACAAAATTGACATGGAAGAATAAAAGGTCGAGAATTGCAAGGGAACTAATGAAAAAAAACTCAGAGGAAGGTGGTCTAAGTGTACCTGATCTAAAGCTATATTATATAGCAGCAGTCACCAAAACCATTTGGTATTGGCTAAGAAATAGACCGGTAGATCAGTGGAACAAATTAGATACAAGTTCAAAAACGGGTACATCTATAGCAATCTACTCTTTGACAAACCCAAAGATACCAACATTTGGGATAAAAATTCATTATTTGGGAAAAAACTGTTGGGAAAACTGGAAATTAATATGGCAGAAATTAGATATGGATCCACACTTAACATCATATACCAACATAAGATCAAAATGGGTCCATGATTTAGGCATAAAGAGTGAGATAATAAATAGATTAGAGGAACAGAGCATAGTCTACCTCTAAGACTTGGGCGGGAGGAAGGAGTTTATGACCAGAGGAGAACTAGAGATCATTATTGATCACAAAATAGAAGATTTTGATTACATCAAACTAAAAATTTTCTGTACAAACAATACTAATGCAAACAAGATTAGAAGGGAAGTAACAAATTGGGAAAATATTTTTACAGTCAAAAGTTCTGATAAAGGTCTCATTTCCACAATATACAGAGAATAGACCCTAATTTATAAGAAATCAAACCATTCTCCAATTGATAAATGGTCAAAGGATATGAACAGACAATTCTCAGATGATGAAATTGAAATCATATCCACTCACATGAGTGTTCCAAATCACTACTGATCAGAGAAATGAAAATTAAGACAACTCTGAGATACCACTACACACCTGTCAGATTGGCTAAGATGACAGGAACAAATAATGATGAATGATGGAGGGGATGTGGGAAAACTGGGACACTGATACATTGTTGGTGGAGTTGTGAAAGAATCCAGCCATTCTGGAGAGCAATTTGGAACTATGCCCAAAAAGTTATCAAACTGTGCATACCCTTTTACCCAGCAGTACTACTACTGGGCTTATATCCCAAAGAAATACTAAAGAGCAGAAAGAGACTTATATGTGCCAAAATGTTTGTGGCAGCTCTTTTTGTTGTAGCTAGAAACTGGAAGATGAATGGATGTCCATCAGTTGGAGAATGGTTGGTTAAATTATGATATATGAAGGTTATGGAATATTATTGCTCTGTAAGAAATGATCAGCAGGAGGAATACAGAGAGGCTTGGAGAGACTTAAATCAACTGATGCTGAGTGAAATGAGCAGAACCAGAAGATCACTGTACACTTCAACAACAATACTGTATGAGGATATATTATGATGGAAGTGGAAATCTTCAACATAAAGAAGATCCAACTCACTTCCATTTGATCAATGATGGACAGAGGTGGCTACACCCAGAGAAGAAACACTGGGAAGTGAATGTAAATTTTTAGCACTAATATCTGTCTGCCCAGGTTACATGCACCTTCGGAATCTAATGCTTATTGTGCAACAAGAAAATGGTATTTACACACATGTATTGTATCTAGGTTATATTGTAACTCATGTAAAATGTATGGGATTGCCTGTCATCGGGGAGAGGGAGTAGAGGGAGGGGGCATAATTTGTAAAAATGAATACAGGGGATATTATTATAAAAATATATATAATTAAAAAAAGAAAAAAACAGATCTACACAAAATGTTTGATCTTCAAATATAGAACTCAAGAGATTTGTAAAAAGGTAAAAAGAAATCTTGAGAACTATATTTCTGCCATAAAGATATGAAAAGAACACATGTATAATTTGTCCTAGCAACTAGAGGTGGAAAGGAAATTATATAGTAAAAAAGGGTAAAGTGGTGGTACTATATCTCATGAAGAGGCAAAGGTAATCTATTATATCTGAGAGAAAGAAAGGAGGGGGATGAACATAGTGTGTATCAATAGACATATTCGATTTATGGTAAAACTTTTTCCACTTTATTGAAAAGTGGGAGGAAAGGAGTAAGCTAAGGGGAAGGGAATACAGAAATTGTGAGGAAAAAGGGTAAAATAGGGGGAGGAATTATAAAGTGGGGGAGGGATACTAAAAAGGGAAGATTGTGAAAAGCAAGTGGTGCTCAAAAGTTTAATACTGGAGAGGGGGTAAAAGGGAAGGAAAGGAGAAAAGCATAAGCAGGGGTTAACAGGATGGCAAGCAATATAGAATTAGTCATTCTAACCATAAATGTGAAAGGGGTAAACTTCCCCATAAAGAGGAAGCAGTTAACAGACTGTATAAAAAGCCAGAATCCTACTATATGTTGTTTAAAGGAAACACACCTGAAAAAGAGTGATACATTCAGAATAAAGGGAAAAGGGTGGAACAGAATCTACTATGCTTCAGGTGAAGCCAAAAAAAAAAAAAAAAAAAAAAAAAAAAAAGCAGGGGAAGCCATCCTCATCTCAGATCAAGCAAAAACAAAAATTGACCTAATTAAAAGAGATAAGGAAGGGCATTATATCCTGCTAAAGCATAGATAATGAAGCAGTATCAATATTAAACATATATGCACCAAGTGGTGCAGCATCTAAATTCTTAAAAGAAAAATTAAGAGAGATGCAAGAAGAAATAGACAGCAAAACTATAATAGTGGGAGATCTCAACCTTGTACTCTCAGAATTAGATAAATTAAACCACAAAATAAATAAGAAAGAAGTCAAAGAGGTAAATAGAATACTAGAAAAGTTTGATATGATAGATCTTTGGGGAAAGCTAAATGGAGACAGAAAGGAGTACACTTTCTTTTAAGGTGTTCATAGAACCTATACAAAAACTGATCATATACTAGGATATAAAAACCTCAAATTCAAATCCAAAAAGGCAGAAATAGTGAGTGTATCCTTCTCAGACCACAATGCAATAAAAATTACATTCAATAAAAAGCCAGGGGAAAATAGACCAAAAAATAATTGGAAACTAAATAATCTCATACTAAGGAATGATTAGGTGAAACAGCAAATCATAGACATAATTTATCACTTCACTCAAGAAAATGACAACAATGAGACATCATACCAAAATGTGTGGGATACAGCCAAAACAGTAATAAGGGGAAGTTTTATATCTCTAGAGGTCTACTTGCATAAAATAGAGAAAGAGAAAGTCAATGGCTTACAACTAAAAATGCTAGAAAAGGAACAAATTAAAAACTTCCAGACAAACACGAAACTTGAAATTCTAAAAATAAAAGGTGAGATTAATAAAATTGAAAGTAAAAAAACAAACAAACAAATAAAAAAGAACTATTGAATTAATTAATAAAACTAAGAGTTGGTTCTATGAAAAAAACAAGAAAATAGACAAACACTTAGTAAATCTGATTAAAAAAAGGAAAGAGAAAACACAAATTTTTAGTCATGAAAATGAAAAGGGTGAACTCGCCATTAATGAGGAGGAAATTAGAACAAAACGTAGGAGCTACTTTGCCCAACTTTTTGCCAATAATTTCGATAACTTAAATGAAACAGAAGAATTCCTTCGAAAATATAGCTTGCCCAGATTAAAAGAAGAAGAAGTAAATAGTCTAAATAGTCCCATTTCAGAAAAAGAAATAGAATAAGCTATTACCAACTCCCTAAGAAAAAAATCCCCAGGACCAGATGGATTTACATGTGAATTCTACCAAACATTTAAAGAACAACTAACTCCAATGCTATATAAAGTTTTTGAAAAAATAAGGATTGAAGGAGTCCTACCAAATTCCTTTTATGACACAGATATGGTACTGATACCTAAACCAGGTAGGCTGAAAACAGAGAAAGAAAATAATAGACAAATCTCCCTAATGAATATTTATGCAAAATCTTAAATAAAATATTAGCAAAAAGATGATAGAAAATCATCCCCAGGATAATATACTCCAAATAGGATTTATAGCAGGAAGGCAGGGCTGGTTCAATATTATGAAAATTATTAGCATAATTTGCTATATCAATAACCAAATTAACAAAAACCTTATGATCATTTCAATAAATGCAGAAAAAAGCGTTTCATAAAATCCAACATCCATTCCTACTAAAAACACTTGAGAGTATAGGAATAAATGGAGTATTCCTAAAAATGATAAAGAGCATATATTTAAAATGGTCAGTAAACATCATGTGTAATGGCAATAAACTTGTACCTTTCCTGTAACGTGCCCTCCTGGCAGTTATAATTACTAGTCTGCTGTAGGCCCAGAGTACCTTTGACCACTGACCTTTGCAGTGTGAACTGTACCCGGCTCGCCTCCTCTGAGGCCTTCAAAGGTCTCTGGCCATAATCTATAGCTTAATAATCACGCTCAAGAACAGCCACGTGTAATCTTAAAAGCCTTTATTACATCTACTCACATAATACCCTGATTGATGCCCTGACTTGTTGGTTCCCTAGTGAACACCTGGTCAGAAGACCCACGTGTTCACTACCAAACTGCTTACCTCTTTTGGCTACCCATCTCGGCTTGGCCACCCAGGCTAGGGAGCCAGGGTGAAGAACGCCAGGTTAAAGAGAACAACTGCTGCCTGCAGTGGGCTTATAAAGGGCCTGTGAGGTCACACACACAGCCAATCAGTGAGAGAGTTATCCATTACAAAGCTATCTCAAAATGGACAGGATCCCACCTAAAAGGCAGTCCTAATATCCACAGAAATTACTTCTGGGCCTCAATCTCCCGATGCACTGTGGCGCCCATTTAAAGGGCTCTTACACTTTCCCTTTAAGATCAGGAGTGAAACAAGGTTGTCTACTATGACCATTACTATTCAATATTGTACTAGAAATGCTAGCCTCAGCAATAAGAGTAGAAAAAGAGATTCACGGAATTAGAGTAGGTAATGAAGAAATCAAACTATCACTCTTTACAGATGACATGATAGTATACTTGGAGAACCCCAAAGACTCTGCTAAAAAGCTATTAGAAATAATTCAGAACTTTAGCAAAGTTGCAGAATACAAAACAAATCCACATAAATCCTCAGCATTTTTATACATTACCAACAAAATGCAACAGCAAGAGATACAAAGAGAAATTCCATTCAAAATAATAGTCGATAGTATAAAATATTTGGGAATATATCTGCCAAAGGAAAGTCAGGAATTATAGGAGCAAAATTACAAAACACTTGCCACAAAAATAAAGTCAGATTTAAATACCTGGAAAAATATCAAGTGCTCTTGGATATGCTGAGCGAATATAATCAAGATGACAATACTCCCTAAACTAATCTATTTATTTAGTGCTATACCAATGAGACTCCCAAGAAACTATTTTAATGACCTAGAAAAAGTAACAACAAAATTCATAAGGAAGAACAAAAGGTCAAGAATTTCAAGGGAATTAATGAAAAAAAAAATCAAATGAAGGTGTCCTAGCTGTACCTGATCTAGAACTATATTAAAAAGCAGCAGGCACCAAAACCATTTGGTATTGTCTAAGAAATAGATAGAATAGTTGATCAGTGGAATAGGTTAGGTTCACAGGCCAAGACAGTGAATAAAAATAACAATCTAGTGTTTGACAAACCCAAAGATCCCAACTTTTGGGATAAGAATTCATTATTTGACAAAAACTGCTGGAAAACTGGAAATTAGTGTGGCAAAAACTAGGCATGGATCCACACTTAACACCACATACTAACGTAAGATCAAAATGAGTCCAAGATTTAGGCATAAAGAACGAGATCATAAATAAATTAGAGGAACATAGGATAGTTTACCTCTCAGACTTGTGGGGGATGAAGGAATTTGTGTCCAAAGGAGAACTAGATACCATTATTGATCACAAAATAGAAAATTTTGATTACATCATATTAAAAAGCTTTTGTACACAAAAAACTAATGCAAACAAGATTAGAAGTGAAGTAACAAATTTGGAAAACATTTTTCCAGTTAAAGGTTCTGATAAAGCCTCATCTCCAAAATATACTGAGAATTGAATCTAATTTATAAGAAATCAAGCCATTCTCCAATTGATAAATGGTCAAAGGATATGAATAGACAATTCTCAGATGATGAAATTGACACTCTTTCCACTCATATGAAAGTGTTCCAAATCACTACTGATCAGAGAAATGCAAATTAAGACAACTCTGAGATACCACTACACACCTGTCAGATTGGCTAAGATGACAGGAACAAATAGTGATGAATGTTGGAGGGGATATGGGAAAATTGGGACACTGATGCATTGTTGATAGAATTGTGAAAAAAATCCAACCATTCTGGAGAGCAATCTGTAATTGCTCCCAAAAAGTTATCAAACTGTGCATACCCTTTGATCTAGCAGTGCTGCTACTGGGCCTATATCCCAAGGAAATAATACAGAAGGGAAAGGGACCTGTATGTGCCAAAATGTTTTGTAGAAGCCCTTTTTGTAGTGGCTAGAAACTGGAAAATGAATGGATGCCCATCAATTGGAGAATGCCTGGAGAAATTATGGTATATGAAAGTTATGGAATATTATTGTTATGTAAGAAACAACTAGCAGGATAATTTCAGAGATGCTTGAAGTGACCTACATGAAGTGATGTTAAGTGAAATGAGCAGAACCAGAGGACACGGCAACAAGACTATACAACGATCAGTTGTGATGGATGTGACTTTCTTCAACAATGAGATGATTCAAACCACTTCTACTTGCTCAATGATGAAGAGAGTCATCTACACCCAGAGAGAGGACTATGGAAACTGAATGTTTTACACAACATAGCATTCTCACTCTTTCTTTTGTTATTTACTTACATTATGTTTTCTTTCTCAGTTTTTCTTTTTCTTCCTTTCTGACCTGATTTTTCTTGTGCAACAAGGTAACTGTATATATACATATATTGCTAACATGTATTTCAACATACTTAACATGTACTGGACTACCTGACAGGTATCTCAATCCTTGCTGGGATTATTACTCCTTCTTTTGAGTACTGCTCCTTACCTCATTGTCTCCTCCTCTGCACCTTCTTATCTTGACTCTCATCCTGCCAGAATTGTAATGATCCTTTCCTGGAAGCATGACTTATCTGCCTAGCCAGTGTCCTGACTCCCCCTTATCTGACTTTGTTTTTCTTATAAAATTTTATACTCGGGTTTTTTATTCTGTTTAAACTCTATTTAGCAAAAACTCTATAAAAACTCCCTGTTTCAATTCTTCTGGGACTAATGATTTTTGAAAATGAGTTCCATTTAGTTGGCTAGCCTAGAATTCTCCACATTAAGAAATCTGTCTTACCTCAGTTTCTCTGTCATTATATTCTAAACTTCTTAAAGTAGAAGAGCAAAATGTAAATTCAAATTACAATTTTATATTAATAATTTCTTTTAATGTGAAATATAATTGACTTTTTTGTAAATATTGAACAATATTACCTAAGTAAAAGAAGATAAGAAAGACCTCAATTCAAATTTCCTTAAATTTTTTTTCGTTTCTTAAAATCATTTCTCTCTTTTTTTTATAATTTAATTTTTATTTTATTTTATAACTATAACTTTTTTTTTTGACAGTACATATACATGGGTAATTTTTTACAACATTATCCCTTGCACTTACTTCTATTCAGATTTTTTCCCTTCGTCCCCCAACCCCGTCCCCCAGATGGCAGGCAGTCTTATATATGTTAAATATATTACAGTATATTCTAGATATGTGTGTAGAACCGAATTTTTTGTTGCACAGGAAGAATTGGATTCAGAAAGTAAAAATAACAGTTAACACTCATTTCCCAGTGTTCCTTTTCTGGATGTAGCTGATTCTGTCCATCATTAATCAATTGGAATTGGATTAGCTCTTCTCTATGTTGAAGATATCCACTTCCATCAGCATACATCCTCGTACAGTATCATTGTTGAAGTGTATAATGATCTTCTGGTTCTGCTCGTTTCACTTAGCATCAGTTGATGTAAGTCTCTCCAAGCCTCTCTGTATTTCTCCTGTTGGTCATTTCTTATAGAACAATGATATTCCATAACATTCACATATCATAATTTACCCAACCATTCTCCAATTGATGGATATCCATTCATCTTCCAGCTTCTAGCCACTATGAAAAGGGCTGCCACAAACATTTTGGCACATACAGGTCCCTTTCCCTTCTTTAGTATTTCCTTGGGATATAAGCCCAGTAGTAGTATGGCTGGGTCAAAGGGTATGGACATTTTGATAACTTTTTGGGCATAATTCCAGATTACTCTCCAGAATGGTTGGATTCTTTCACAACTCCACCAACAATGCATCAGTGTCCCAGTTTTCCCACAGCCCCTCCAACATTCATCGTTATTTGTTCCTCTCATCTTAGCCAATCTGACAGGTGTGTAATGATACCTCAGAGTTGTCTTAATTTGCATTTCTCTGATCAATAGTGATTTGGAACACTCTTTCATATGAGTGGAAATAGTTTTAATTTAATCATCTGAAAATTGTCTGTTCATATCCTTTGACCATTTATCAATTGGAGAATGGCTTTATTTCTTATAAATTAGAGTCAATTCTCTGTATATTTTGGAGATGAGGCCTTTATCAGAACCTTTAACTGTAAAAATGTTTTCCCAATTTGTTACTTCCCTTCTAATCTTGTCTGCATTAGTTTTGTTTGTGCAGAAACTTTTTAATTTGGTGTAATCAAAATGTTCTATTTTGTGATCAAAAATGGTCTCTAGTTCTCCCTTGGACACAAACTCCTTCCTCCTCCACAAGTCTGAGAGGTAAACCATCCCATGTTCCTCCAATTTATTTATGATTTCGTTCTTTATGCCTAAATCTTGGACCCATTTTGATCTAATCTTAGTATGTGGTATTAAATGTGGGTCCATGCCTAGTTTCTGCCATACTAATTTCCAGTTTTCCCAGCAGTTTTTGTCAAATAATGAATTCTTATCCCAAAAGTTGGGATCTTTGGGTTTGTCAAAAATTAGATGGCTATTTTTATTCAATATCTTGCCCTGTGAACCTAACCTATGCCACTGATCAACTAGTCTATTTCTTAGCCAATACCAAATGGTTTTGGTGACTGTTGCTTTATAATATAGCTTTGAATCAGGTACACTTAGACCACCTTCCTCTGACTTTTTTTTCATTAGTTCCCTTGCAATTCTCAACCTTTTATTCTTCCACATGAATTTTGTTGTTATTTTTAAAAATCATTTCTCAGCATAACTGATACAAAACAATGTTTTTTGCATACTTTATTTTTTGCATACTAATCCTGAAGATTTTTCTCAGTATTAATACCAGAATTCATGTTCTTTTCAAGCTAATAGAGTTGGAAGAGTCCCTTAGATGTCTGTTCAATTAAGATAAAAATGCCCCCAACCAAAAATTAAACTTGAAATACAAAAATTAAAAGGAGAAATCAATAATATTGAAAGTAAAAAAAATATTGAATTAATAAATAAAACCAAGAGTTGGTTTTATGAAAAAGCCAATAAAATAGATAAACCTTTGGTAAATTTGATCAAAAAAAAGAAAGAGGAAAATCAAATTGATAGTCTTACAAATGAAAAGGGGGATCTTTCCACCAATGAAGAGGAAATTAGAGAAATAATAAGGAGTTACTTTGCCCAACTTTATGCCAATAAATTTGATAACTTAAGTGAAATGGATGACTTCCTCCAAAAATATAGGCTCCCTAGATTAACAGAGGAGGAGATAAATTGCTTAAATAGTCCCATTTCAGAAAAAGAAATAGAACAAGCTATTAATCAACTCCCCAGGAAAAAATCCCCAGGGCCAGATGGATTCACATGTGAATTCTACCAAACATTTAAAGAACAATTAGCCCCAATGCTATATAAATTATTTGAAAAAATAGGGGATGAAGGAGTCCTACCAAACTCCTTTTATGACACAGACATGGTACTGATACCTAAACCAGGTCGATCGAAAACTGAGAAAGAAAATTATAGACCAATCTCCTTAATGAATATTGATGCTAAAATCGTAAATAAGATATTAGCAAAAAGACTTCAGAAAATCATCTCCAGGATAATACACTATGATCAAGTAGGATTTATTCCAGGAATGCAGGGCTGGTTTAATATTAGGAAAACTATTAATATAATTGACCATATTAATAATCAAATTAATAAGAACCATAGGATCATCTCAATAGATGCAGAAAAAGCATTTGACAAAATTCAACATCCATTCCTACTAAAAACTCTTGAGAGTATAGGAATAAATGGACTATTCCTTAGAATAATCAGGAGCATATATTTAAGACCTTCAGTAAGCATAATATGCAATAGAAATAAACTTTCCCAGTAAGATCAGGAGTGAAACAAGGTTGCCCACTATCACCATTACTATTCAATATAGTACTAGAAACGCTAGCCTCGGCAATAAGAGCCGAGAAAGAGATTCAAGGAATTAGAGTAGGAAATGAGGAAATTAAACTATCACTTTTTGCAGATGACATGATGGTATACTTAGACAACCCCAAAGACTCTGCTAAAAAGCTACTAGAAATAATTCAAAATTTCAGCAAAGTGGCAGGATACAAAATAAATCCACATAAATACTCGGCATTTTTATATATCACTAACAAAATGCAACAGCAAGAGATACAAAGAGAAATTCCATTCCAAACAAATGTTGAGAGTATAAAGTATTTGGGAATCCATCTACCAAAGAAAAGTCAGGAATTATATGAGAAAAACTACAAAACACTTGCCACAAAAATAAAATCAGATTTAAATAATTGGAAAGACATTCAGTGCTCTTGGATAGGCCGAGCGAATATAATAAAGATGACAATACTCCCCAAACTAATCTATTTATTTAGTGCTATACCAATCAGACTCCCAAGAAACTATTTCAATGACCTAGAAAAAATAACAACAAAATTCATATGGAAGAATAAAAGGTTGAGAATTGCAAGGGAACTAATGAAAAAAAAAAACTCAGAGGAAGGTGGTCTAAGTGTACCTGATCTAAAGCTATATTATACAGCAGCAGTCACCAAAACCATTTGGTATTGGCTAAGAAATAGACCGGTAGATCAGTGGAACAGATTAGATACAAAGGACAAAAAAGGGTACATATATAGCAACCTAATCTTTGACAAACCCAAAGATACCAACATTAGGGATAAAAATTCATTATTTGGAAAAAAGTGTGGGAAAACTGGAAATTAGTATGGCAGAAATTAGATATGGATCCACACTTAACACCATATACCAAGATAAGATCAAAATGGGTCCATGATTTAGGCATAAAGAGGGAGATAATAAATAGATTAGAGGAACAGAGGATAATCTACCTCTCAGACTTGTGGAGGAGGAAGGAATTTATGACTAGAGGAGAACTAGAGATCATTATTGATCACAAAATAGAAGATTTTGATTACATCAAACTAAAAAGTTTCTGTACAAATAATACTAATGCAAACAAGATTAGAAGGGAAGTAACAAATTGGGAAAATATTTTTAAAAACAAAGGTTCTGACAAAGGTCTCATTTCCAAAATATATAGAGAACTGACCCTAATTTATAAGAAACCGAACCATTCTCTAATTGATAAATGGTCAAAGGATATGAACAGACAATTCTCAGAGGAAGAAATTGAAACTATATTCACTCACATGAAAGAGTGTTCCAAATCACTACTGATCAGAGAAATGCAAATTAAGACAACTCTGAGATACCACTACACACCTGTCAGATTGGCTAAGATGACAGGAACAAATAATGATGAATGTTGGAGGGGCTGTGGGGAAACTGGGACACTAATACATTGCTGGTGGAGTTGCGAAAGAATCCAGCCATTCTGGAGAGCAATCTGGAATTATGCCCAAAAAGTTATCAAACTGTGCATACCCTTTGACCCAGCAGCGCTACTACTGGGATTATATCCCAAAGAAATACTAAAGAGCAGAAAGAGACATATATGTGCCAAAATGTTTGTGGCAGCTCTTTTTGTTGTAGCTAGAAACTGGAAGATGAATGGATGTCCATCAGTTGGAGAATGGTTGGGTAAATTATGGTATATGAAGGTTATGGAATATTATTGCTCTGTAAGAAATGACCAGCAGGAGGAATACAGAGAGGCCTGGAGAGACTTAAATCAACTGATGCTGAGTGAAATGAGCAGAACCAGAAGATCACTGTACACTTCAACAACAATACTGTATGAGGATGTATTCTGATGGAAGTGGAAATCTTCAACATAAAGAAGATCCAACTCACTTCCAGTTGATCAATGATGGACAGAGGTAGTTACACCCAGAGAAGAAACACTGGGAAGTGAATGTAAATTGTTAGCACTAATATCTGTCTGCCCAGGTTGCATGTACCTTTGGAAACTAATGTTTATTGTGCAACAAGAATATGATATTCACACACAGGTATTGTACCTAGACTATATTGTAACACATGTAAAATGTATGGGATTGCTTGTCATTGGGGGTAGGGAATAGAGGGAGGGGGGGAATAATTTGGAAAAATGAATACAAGGGATAATATTATAAAAAATATATATATAATAAAAAATTTTAAAAAAAAGATAAAAATGGTCCTTGTGTACTTTCCAATATGCATGATGTATAAGCAATTAGAGAGCTAGTTTGTCTACTCAAAGGAACATAGCAGTTTATTGCAGTAGCAAAATATAAACTGCATACATATTTTAAGAATGTAAGATTTTTTTGTATTTAAATGGTTACAACTAAAAAACCTGCTTCTTTGGAGTCAGAATGATGAGGTCTAGATATGGGGTACCTAAATGAAATTAGGTTTTAATTGAGTTCTAGTGGCAGGTTCAGGGTACAGGGAGTCAAATGGAGCTCTCCTGCAATCCTTTTGGATTTGGCACAAGGATACAGAGTTAAATGAGGTCTAATGGTGGTGCAAGAGTACCCTGTAAAGGAATTTACAGACCTGAAAACCAAAATTGACAAAAGAGTTTTATTTTGGGCTTTGGAAGTAAAGTTAAAGTCTAGTTAGTAAAAGGTGAAGGTAGAGATAAGAGGGCACCGGGAACAGTGTTCCAGTGGGCAGAAATCCTTGGCATGCCAGGTGTAAGGCTGCTATGTTTGGAACCTCTGCAAAGAGTACTCCAGCTTGGTTCTTTTATAATGAAAGATTTAGCTAATGGGGCCTGTTAGTGGAGTCCCAAGTTGGCTCCTCCCTGGGTTTCAGTGAGGCCATGAATTTGCTTGGTGGGGGTTGGGAAACCTGAGCAGATCATTAGAATGGGGGCTGGGACAACTCAAGTTGGCTCAGATCCCATGGGGATTGTGAGAGCCCAAAAATCTCCTATTGGAATTCAAAGGGATGCTTTTGACCAGGATTTGTGAATCAAAGATCCTCGCTTCTTGAATTGATAATGCATCAGCTAGGAGGGGTTGGGAATCAGAAAAGGAATAAATCAATCTGAAAGGACTAGTTTCTTAAAGGGACAACAACCCGCATCAAGAAGAGCTGTGTTTGAACACAAGGTTTAATACTTAGAAAACTAGTTATATGATACTGAAAAAGTCATTAAAATTCTATAAATCATAATCTCATTTTGTTTGATATAGCCACAATAATGATTACACAAAGTAATTTATTCTAAGAACTTTGTAAACTGTATAGGGCTACATAAATGCTAATTGATATATATATATATATATATATATATATATATATATATATATATATATATATATATATATAGCTTCCCCAGAACTGAACAGACAAAAAAAAAAAATGCTGCCTGGGTTACATTTGGGAGATTGCACAGTACTTTCAATGAATGCAATCAAGCTTCTCCCTTTAAAAGAAATCAATCTTTTCAACACTAATATTCTCATAGTAATGCTACATAACTTGGATTATGAAAAACTACAATTTCTGAAGACTCAAACATTTGATTAGTCAAAGGGTAATGGAGAAATGATAGATGGAAATAAATTATATATTATCATAATAGTAATAAAATTAATAATAAATGCTAACACTTATAACCAATTTTTATTTTGCAAATTGCTTTCCACATCTTATCACATTTGATCCTCACCAAAATCCAGTGAAGTAGGTACTATTTTTAGGGCCACTTTATAAATGATGAAACTAAAATATGTAAAGGTTAAGGGACTTGCCTGAAGTCAAACAGTTTAGTGTCTGAGGTAGGATTTCAATTCAGGACTTCCTGCCTCCAGACCCAGTTTTCTATTCATTGGATCATTTAGCAACATCAAAATAGAAAAATATGTTGTACAAGAATCACAATAACAGATAACATCAATCTTTTCCATGAATGGAAAAGAAATGGACTTTCCATGCAGTGAGAAAAAGGGAAAACTAATAGGAAGCCTCATACATTTATATTTATTCAATTTAAGAACTCTAGTGGAAGGAAATCATTTCTGAGTGCCTTTAACAATAATTTTACAGATCTATTGAATAAGTACTGAACAATCTATGTCAGTCTGTAATATATTACTTTAGCTTATCTCTTAATAAACATAAATAAATATGTAAATATTTTAATAAATAAAAATCCATCTCTGTATTGTCAAGAAATGTAATAAAAAAGCACTTCACTCGATATGATACATTTTAGCTTCATTTTATTTTATTTTTAAAAAAATTTTTCCATATTTGCTACTGTAATTTCAGGCTAAATTTACATACTATTACTTCCCACTGAGAAGATCTGTTATTTCTCCTTATGATTTCCATTTTATTTTATTTTAAGAGTGACCTGGGAGAGAAATGAGATGAAGAAGTATATACATATACATTCTTAGGATACTTTGCATAAAGGACCCTTTGTTTGCCTTTTCAATTACTTATTTTATTTTGTCACCTTCAGTATTTCGCCTTACTCATCTTTTGGTAGCAATACCGATGATTACACTATAAAAATCAAAGTCAAAAAACAAAGTACAGTTTCTTCACAGCTTTCTGATAAAAATTAAACATCATTTATATATGTGTGTTAATCTTCCTTTTCTATTTCTTATTATGACTTCTTTTATAATCAGACTTCAAAGGTTTCTTGTTTAAAAACTGTTTATTTTCACATATGCATGGATAATTTGACAACATTGATCTTGTTATAGCCTTGTGTTTCAGATTTATTCCTCCTTCTTCCCACTCCCTCCCCTAGACGGCAAGCAATCTAGTACAGGTTAAATTTATTAATAAAAGCATTTCCAAAACTTATGTTGTTACATTACAATTCTCTCGCTGCACAAGATAAATCAGATTAAAAAAAAAAGAAAATAAATGACCAGAAAAACAAAATACAAGCAAACTACACCAAAAAGAGTGAGAATGTTATGTTGTGATCCACATTGAGTGCTCATAGTCCTCTTAAGGGTTCTTTCCTTTTTTTACCTTTTTTTATGTTTCTCTTGAGTCCTATGTTTAGAGATCAATTTTTTGTTCAGCTCTGGTCTTTTCATTAGACATAAGTGAAATTCACCTATATCATTGAAGGCCCATCTTCTTCCCTAAAAGATAAAGCTCATTTTAGCTGAATAGTTTATTCATGGCTTTATTCCAAGTTTCTTTTCCCTTCAGAATATCTGATTCCAGGCCCTTTGATCCTTTAAGGTGAAAGCTGCTACGTCTTGGGTAATCCTAATTTGGGCTCCTTGATATTTAAATTGTTTCTTCGTAGGTGTTTGTAATATTTTTTCCTTGATGCAATAGTTCTGAAATTTAGCCACTATATTCCTTAAGGATTTAATTTTGGGATCTTTTTCAGGAGGTGATCTGTGAATTATTTCAATGCTTATTTTACCTTCTGATTCTAAGATACCAGGTCCATTTTCCTTTATGATTTTCTATAAAATAATGTCTAGTTCCTTTTTTTTTTCCATCATGGCTTTCAAGAAGTCTAATAATCCTTAGATTGTCTCACCTAGATATATTTTCCAAGTCAATTGTTTTCCTAGGAGGTATTTCATATTTTCTTTTCTTTTTCTTTTTATTTTTTTGACTGATTCTTGAAGTCTTATTGAGTTATTCACTTCCATTGGCTTAATTCTAATTTTTAGAGTATTACTTTCTTCAATTAACATTTTAGCTCATTTTATTATTGGCCAATTGAATTGTTTTGTTCACTCCATTTTTTCTCATTTCACAAATTTTATTTTTCAGTGTATTGGTGTCTTTCTCATAACTATTTTGTAGGACATTATATGCTTCTTCCTTCTTGCAATGATCTCATTTCCTTTCCCTATTTTTCTTCCAACTTTCTGTTAACATTCTTTATGCAATCTTCTGAGAAACCCATGTGAAATGGGGATCAGCTTATATTTCCCTTAGGATTTCATCTGGAGTTGCTTTGCCTTTAGGAACCTCAGGATTTGGAGTCTGTTCTTCTCTCTCTCCATAAAAGCTTTCTATGGTGAGAGTTCTTTTTTTTTTTTTTTTTTTTTTGTTTTTTTGTTTGTTTGTTTTTTTTTTTTGGTTTTGTTTTGTTTTGTTTTGTTTTTTTGTTTTGTTTTGTTTTGTTTTGTTTTTTTACTCATTTTTTAAAGGCCTGAGGTCTGTTTAAAGAAAAGGAGCAATAGCTGCTTTCATTTGTTCTGGGGCAGTTCTGATAGATTTCCAGTACTGGGTAAATCCTGAGTTCTTCCAGGGCTCAGTGCTTTACAATTTGCCTTTTGTAGCAAATCTGCCAAATCACCTGATTACAATAAGGATAGAGTAACCTAAGAGGCTCACCGAAAATTCCCAGGTGAATTGAAGCTGCAACACTCCCCTCACCAGTTCCTTGCCCTGATCTCCCTGTGTTGCAGTCTGGGCTCAGCAGACTGTCCCTCTGCCCTTTTGAAAGAGAGCTGTTCTGATGTACCAAGGCTTCTTCTTCTGGCAATGTATTGTACTCCAAATATTTGTGGGTTCTTTAACTTCTAAACCAGTTTAGAGGCTTAATCTGCTATTGGTTTAAGAGAAGGTCAGAGGAGGTTACAGAAAGTAATGTTTACTCTCCACCATCATAGTTCCCCAAAGGTTCTTATTAAAAAAAAAAAAAAAAAATTCCTGCCAGCAGTGTTACACTCAGTGATTTTCTTCAGCTTAGTTATTTGCAACAAGAAACCCATCTCTATGTTCTGAGCAACTTTTTAAGGAAAGGAAATTATAAAGTAATTGAAAAAAGTAAGAAGTACTAAGAGTAATTAATTTTCATGAAGTTATAATTTCTAAATTATAATTTCTATAGATATTTCTATATAATTTCAATCATCATTTCACTTAGCATCAGTTCATGTAAGTCTCATGTAAGGCTTTTCTAAAATAATCTTGTTGATTGTTTTTTTTTTAATAGAACAGTAATATTCCATAACATTCATATACAATAACTTATTCATCCATTCTCAAATTAATGGACATTATCTCAGTTTTCAGTTTCTTGTTACCACAAACATTTTTGTACACTTTCCTTTCTTAAAGATCTCTTTGGGATATAAATCCTAGTAGGAACACTGCTCAAAGAGTCTCTCTACTCAGAGTTGTCTTAATTTTGCATTTCTTTGATCAATAGTAATTTAGAGCACCTTTTTATATGATTAAAATGGTTTTAATTTCTTTATCTGAAAATTGTCTGTTTATAACCTGTTAAGGACTATGCCTAAGTGTAGGGACAGGTTGAATCTCCAAAAGTCCCTACAGCTGTGAATCATAACAAAGTGAAGGAACTGCAGATCTTCCTTTACTGACACAGATGTTGCTTGTAACTTGGGAATGAAATAAATTGGAGGCAAGAGGGAAGAAGAGAGAGGTCAGAGAATACAGATGCCTCTCAATCTCCTTGTATTGTTATCATCCTTTTACATGAAGGGATCTCTATCCTGCTGGTCAGTATTAGATCCCTAGTAGCCAGTAGCAGTTGGCTTTAGTAACATCCAGTAGCCACTTGCAGGTTGGGCCCAAACAAGGACACATAGGCACAAGAAACACATGGACCAAAGAAGCAGCAGCAGTGCTCAAGAGCCGTTCATGATTAGGATACTCCTAGTAGAGTCCCTTCAGTAATCCATGGGGAAGGAAAGGGAAAAGATCCCGTAAGACTTTTGTACTTGGGTAATTAAAATGAGCTAACATATCAAAAGGCTAAGTCAGGAGAGTTCTCTGTTTGTTAAAAAGTCTCATTCCATGACCTCATAAGAATCAACATAATGTTTCACCCAGCAACCATCCAGAAGAATAGGATGGAAAAGATATTAATAGTGTTGTTTGCATTCCTTAGCATGCAGCCTCAGATAACCGCCACTTCACAATATTGGACAAACTTACTGACCATGCTTTTGGTGGAAAATATTTGTGTTCCCATAAAAGCAAAAATGGGGAATTGTTAAGCACTATGCCTTAAGGGTGAAAAGGCAAGTTGATTCGCCAAAAGCCCCCACAGTTGTGAAACATAACGCACTTGAAGTAATTGCAAATCAGCCATTATTGACAAAGATGTAACTTGTGAATTGGGAATGAAATAAATTGGAGGGAAGAAAAGAGAAGTCAGAGAATGCAACTGTCTCTCAATCCATTATATTATTATCATGCTCTCAAATGAAGGAATCTATCTATTCAGGCGGTCAGAATTAGAACCCAAGCAGTCACTAAGCAGGTGGCTCCTGTAACAATAGCCTTTGATCATTTATCAATTGGATAATAACTTAAATTTTTATAAATTTAGTTAAATTTTCTCTATATTTTAGAAATGAGGCCTTTATCAGAACCCTTAAATGTAAAAAATATTTTCCCAACTTATTGTTTCCTTTCTAATATTGTGTGCATTTTGTTTGTACAAAACCTTTTTAACTTAATGTAATCAAAATTATCTCTTTAGTGTTCAATTATGAGTTCCATTTCTTCTTTGGACATAAATTCCTTCTCTCTACAGAGATTTGAGAGATAAAAAATCGTATGTTTTTCTTATTTGTTTATAATATCATTTTTACATGTAGATCATAAACCCATTTCGACCTTATGTTGGTACAAGGAGTTAAGTGTGGGTCAATGCCTAGTTTCTTCCATAAAAGTTTCAATTTTTCCCAGCAGCTTTTGTCAGAGAAAGATTTCTTATCCCAAAAACTGGGGTCTTTGGATTTGTCAAACACTAGATTGCTATAGTATTGACTATTTTGCCCTGTGATCCTAAACTATTCCACAGTTCAAGTAATCTATTTCTTAGTACCAAATGGTTTTGATGAACACTGCTTTATAATACAGTTTTAGGTCTGTTACACCTAGACCACCTTCATTGGCATTTTTTTCATTAATTCCCTTGAAATTCTTGACCTTTTGTTCTTCCATATGAACTTTTTTTTGTTTGTTTGTTTGTTTTGCTTTGTTTTGTTTTGTTTTGTTTTGTTTTGTTTTTCTAGATTTATAAGAATAAATTATTTGGAGTTTGGTATAGCACTAAAGTAGATTAATTTACATAGTATGTACATTTTTATTGTATTCATTAGGCCTATACATGAGCAACTGATTTTTTTCCCCAACTGATTTGATGTGACTTTATTTGTGTGGAAAGTATTTTGTAGTTATGTTCATAAAGTTCCTGGCTTTTCCTTCCCAGATAGATTACCAAATATTTTATACTATCAACAATTATTTTGAATGGGATTTCTTTGTGTATTTCTTGCTGCTGGACTTTGTCAGTGCTGAGGTGTGTACAGGTATCTCAGAGTAGTCTAGATTTGCATTTCTCTGATCAATGGTAATTTGGAGCACTTTTTCATATGACTAGAAATAGTTTCAATTTCTTCACCTGAAAATAATCTGTTCATATTTTTGAATATTTTTCAGTTGGAGAATAGCATGAATTCTTATAAAGATGAGTCAATTCTCTATATGTTTTAGAAATGAAGCCATTATCAGAACTTTTGAGTGAAAAAAATTTCCCAGCTTATCACTTCCCTTTTAATCTTGTCTACATTGGTTTTATCTGTACACACACTTTTTAACTTTTGCTCACTTCACTTAGCATCACTTAGCATCAGTTCATATTAGTCTCTCCAGGCCTCTCTGAAATCATCCTATTGGTCATTTCTTACAGAACAATAATATTCCATAACATTCACATACCATACTTTATTCAGGCATTCAGTTTCCAGTTTCTTGGCACTACAAAAAGGGCTTTTGCAAACATTTTTGAACATATGGGTCCTTTCCCTTCTTTAAGATTTCTTTGGGGTATAAGCCTAGTAGAAACAATGCTGTGGCAAAGGATAGAGACAGTTTGATAACTTTTTGAGCATAGTTCCAAATTGCTCTCCATATGGTTGAACATGTTCACAGTTCCACCAATAAATGTATCAGTGTCCACATTTTCCCATATCCCTTCCAACATTCATCAATATTGTTTTTCATTTTAGACAATCTGAGAGATGTATACTGGTATCTCAGAGTAGTCTGGATTTGCATTTCTCTGATCAATAGTGATTAGGAGCACCTTTTCATATGACTAGAAATACTTTCAATTTCTTCAGCTGAAAATTGTCTGTTCATATTCTTTGACCACTTATCATTTGGAGAATAGCCTGAATTCTTATAAAGTTGATTCAATTCTCTTCAATTTTAGAAATGAGGCCTTTATCAGAACCTTTGAATGCAAAAAATGTTTTACCAGCTTACTGCTTCCCTTCTAATCTTGTCTGCATTGGTTTTGTCTGTACACACGCTTTTAAACTTTATATAATCAATTTTTTTTTTATTTGTTGTTCAATTATGATCTTCAGTTCTTTGGTCACAAATTATTTCCTCCTCCACAGATAACTATCTTATGTTTTTTAATTTGTTTATAACAGCATTCTTTATGTCTAGGTCATGAAATTATGTCAACCTTATCTTGGTATATGGTGTTATATGTGAGTCAATGCCTCATTTCTGCCATACTAGTTTCCAATATTCTCAGTAATTTTTGTCAAATAGTGGATTCTTATCATAAAAGCCAGGGTCTATAGATTTGTCAAATACTGGATTGCTATAGTTATTGACTAATTTGCCCTGTGATCCTAACCTATTCCACTAATCAACTAGTCTATTTCTTAGCCAAAAAGTACCAAATGGTTTTGATGACTGCTGCTTTAAAATGTAGTTTTAGGTACAGCTAGTGCATCTTCATTTGCATTTTTTTTCATTAATTCCCTTGAAATTCTTGTCCTTCTGTTCTGCCAGATGAATTTTGTTGTCATTTTTTTCTAGATCAGTTTCTTGAGAAACTATTGTTTATTATACCATTAAATAAATAGATTAGTTTAGGTAGTATTGCCATCTTTATCATATTTGATTGACTTATCCAAGAGCACTTGATAATTTTCCAATTGTTTAAATCTGACTTTATTTGCTTGGAATATTTTTGTAATTAGATTCCCAAATATTTTATAATATAGACAATTATTATAAATGGAATTTCTCTTTGTATCTTTGCTGTTGGATTTTGTTAGTGATGTATTAAAATTCTGGAGATTTACATGGATTTATTTTGTGTATTGCAACTTTGCTAAACTTGTGGCCCATTTCTAAGAAGTTTTTAGTTGATTCTCTAGGGTTCTCTAAGTATACCATCATGTCATTTGCAATGATATGTGCAATGCATATAACATGCATAACTTGGTTTCCTCATTATCTACTCTAATTCCTTTAAGCTCTTTTTCTTCTCTTATTGTCAAAGCTAGCTTTTGTAATACAAAATTGAATAGTAATGGTGATCTTGGGAAACCTTGTTTCATCCCTAATCTTATTGTGAATGGTTCCAGTTTATCCCCATTACATATTACATTTGTTGATGAACCAACCAACAAATAAATAAATAAATGGTACTGACTATTTTAAGGAAAAGTCCATTAATTCCTATATTAATAGGAATGGATGTTGGCTTTTATCAAATGTTTTTCCTGCATCAACTGAAATAATTATAGGTTCTTTTTAAAAAATTGTTATTAATATAGACAAACATGCTATTAGTTTTCCTAATATTGAACCAGCCCTGCATTTCTGGCATAAATCCTACTTGGATGTAGTAGCTTATCTGGGACATGATGTACTATAATCTCTTTGCTACTATTTTATTTAAGATTTTTGCATCAATATTAATTAGAGGGGGTTGGTCTATAATTTTCTTTCTCTGTTTTCATCCTACCTGGTTTAGGTATCAGCACCATGTCAGTGTAATAAAAGGAAGTTTGTAGTTCTTCTATCCCTATTTTAAAAATAGTTTATAGAGTATTAGAGTTAATTGTTCTTTAAATGTTTGGTAGAATTCACATATAAATACATCTGGTGGTGGGGACTTTTCTTAGGGATTTGATTAATCTATTTTTTTTTCTTATTCTTATTTCTTGCTTGTTCTATTTATTTTTCTAAAATTGGAATATTTAAGTAATTTATTTCCTCTTTTGTTAATCTGGGCAATTCATATTTTTGTAGGTATTCCTCAATTTCATTGTACTTATCAAATTTATTGGCATAAAGTTGTTCAAATAAGTGCTATTTTTTGTTCTAATTTCTTCTTTATTGGTGGAATGTTCGCCCTTTTTATTTTTGAGACTAACAATTTGATTTTCCTCTTTACTTTTTCTAATCAAATTAACTAAAAGTTTATCTATTTTGTTATTTTTTTTTCATAAAACCAACTCAGTTTTATTTATTAAATCAATAGCATTTTTTTTTCAATTTATTAGCTACATTCCAAATGCCTTTGCCTTTTGGAATATCAGATTTCAGTTCCTTTGATCCTTTAATGTGGAAGCTGCTAGGTTCTGGGTAATCCTTATTGTGACTCCTCAGTTTTTAATTTTTTTTCTGGCTGTTTGCAATATGTTTTGCTTGGTCTGATAGTTCTGAAATTTATCCACAATATTCCTTAGAGTTTTACTTTTGAGATCTCTTTCATTGGGTCTTACGTGAATTCTTACATTGCCTATTTTACTTTCTTATTCTATGACATCTGGACAGTTCAATTTATACTTTCCTAGAAAAATAAAGTCTAGATTATTATTTTTTTAATCATGATTTTCCAGAAATCCAATAATCCTTAGATTGTCTCTCCTAGATCTATTTTCCTGGTCAATTGTCTTCCAAGTTGGTATTTTACATTTTTTAAACATTTTTTTTTGGTTTTGCTTTACTGATTCTTGATATCTCATTGAGTTATTAATTTTGACTTGTTCAGTTCAGATAATTAGTGAACTGTTTTCTTCGTTTACTTTTTAATATCTTTTTGTATTTATCCAATTGGATAGTTAAATGAGGTGTTTTGTTCTATGGGATTTTTTTTTTTTTCTATTTCACAACTTCTGTTTTTAAAGGAATTATTTTCTTTTTCCATTTCACAAATTCTGTTTTTCAGGGAGCTGTTTTCTTTTTCCATTTTGTCAAATCTATTTTTAAGGAGTTATATGTTTTGCCATTTCCATATTTTGTAGTGAATTTTCTTCAGATAATTTATGCATTGCAATTTCCGAACTCTCTTGTAAAGTTTTCATTTCCTTCCCCCATTTTTTTCCAGTTCTCTATTAAGATATTCTATAGTCGCGGACCCAAGATGGCTGATGAAGGCGCAAGTGAGATTCTGAGCTCTTCTCATACCCTCATTACCAATTTTTAAATTCAGCCTTAAAAATAGTGCTGGACTGGTAAATTTCACAAAGATTAAAAGATAGTCAGGAATTTCACCAGAAAAGGTTTGTCCTAAGTAGCAGGAACAGACTGGAACAGGGCAGGGATAGAATTAAGAGTGGGGGCAGCCTCTGTGGTTGAAAAGTTTAAATAGAGCTCTCTACCATCCCCTGACTGCTTTGCTTTGTTCACAGAGTAGTGGAGCAGCAGAGAAATTGGAGCCTAGTGTAGAGGGTACACTTAAGGATGACAGAGCCTAAGAGGATGTGGCTGCACCCACCAAGGATCAGAAGTGAATCAGTGCAGACCATAACACAGCTCTTCATGGCATTCTGCAACTAGGGGTTCTTGTTGGGGGGCAGTCACAAACCTGCAAAGCAGGCACACAACCCGGGGAAGCCGCTCATCTGCACAGTGCGGGGCTTGGCCTGTTGTGGAATTTCCCAAGCTGGACCACGCTCCTCAGGCAGAGACACTTCCAATGATGTGAAGGACAGGGGGACTGCTAATACTCAAAGCAGGCATTTGTAGGGGGGCAGTGATACTTTCACTGCTTAACCTCTATCCCTAAGGCAGTCACTAATTTTCACAGTGGGGCTCCTCACAGGGCACTTACACAGGCCAGGCCTTCATACCCAGGCTTAGTCACTTCCATGTGGAGCTCTTCCCAGAGCACAACCAAAGCTCAGCTGCTCCTTGCAGCTACTGTCCATATATCCATCCTTGCTCTGAAGAGGAAGCTGGTAACCTCCTTGCCCTGAAGGCAGACCCTAAAGGCTTTAAAAAATGAAGAGAAGGATTGATAGCTTGTATACAGAAAAAGAGTGGTTTCCAACCCCAAGGAGACTAATAGCAAACAGCCTTCAGACAATACCCCAAATAATGCTCTCCTAGAAGAGACTATTAAAAATCTCAAAAGACAGTTAGAAGAAAAATGGGGAAGGAGAGAGAAGCTATGCAAGAGAGTAACAACCTCCTGAAATGTGAATTGAAAAAGGTAAAGAATTCAAAGGAAGTGCAGGGAAAAAGAATTAGGGAATGGAAAAGGTAAAGAAATCACAGGAAAGTAGGATCTGTGAACTGGAAAAGATAAAGAATTTCCAAGAAAGTAGGATTTGTGTTTTTGAAAAAAAAAAATAACTCACTAAAAAACAAATTTAGTGAAATAAAAAAACAATTCCATATAGCAAAATAACTCATTTAAAAACTCAATTGGACACATAAAAAAAAAAGTTTAAAAAAAGCTAATGAAGAAAATAATTCATTAAAAATCAGAACTGAATAGAAATGAATGATTCACTGAGACACCAAGAATCAGTCAAGCAATAGCAAAAAAGTGAAAATCTGCAGAAAAATGTAAACTATCTACTTGCTAAAATGACAGACCTGGAAAATAGATCTAGGAGAGACAATCTGAGGATTATTGGACTTCCTGAAAATTATAATGAAAAGAAGAGCCTAGATACTATTTTACAGGAAATCATCAAAGGGAACTGTCCAGATATAATAGAACCAGAAGGTAAAATAGGCATTGAAAGAATTCATCAAACACCTTCTGAAAAAGACCCTAAAAAAAACAAAAACAAAAAAACAAAAAAACTTCACAGAGCATTGTGGCCAAATTTCAGACTAAGGAAAAAAATATTACAAGCAGCCAGGAAAAAACAATTCAAATACCAAGGTGCTACAATAGGGGTCACTCAAGATCTGGCTGCAAAATCAAAGGGCCTGGAATTTGATATTCCAAAAGGCAAAAGAACTTGGAATGCAGCCAAGAATAAACTACCCAGCTAAGTTTAGCATTTTCTTCCCTGGAAGAAAATAGACATTTAATGAAACGGAAGAATTCCATATGTTTCTAAGAAAAAAAAAACATATCTAAACAAAAAAATTGATCTCCAATCATAGGATGTAAGAGAAGCAGGAAAAGGTAAAAAGAACTCTTGAGAACTGTATTTCTGTTTTGGATATACATTAAAACTACATGTATAATTTGATTTTACTGATATAACAAAAAAAAAAAAAGGAAGTAGAAATGGAAAGGGGATAGTGTCAGAAAAAGGGAAAAGAGGAGTTAAAAAGAGGGAAATTACATCCCACAAAGAGGCAAATAAAACCTATCATATCTGAGGGAAGTTAGAGAGGGGAAGGAACATTACTCTCATCAGAATTGGCACAAAGAGAAAATAATTGACATATTTGTTTTACAGAGAATCTCTTTCACATCATTAAAAAGGGGGAGAGGAAAAGAGAAAAGGAAAAGAGTAATAAGGGAAGGGTACAAGGAAGGGAAAAGATTTTAAAGGGAGGAGGAAGGGATACTAAATAGGGAGGGCTGCATGACGCAAGTAGTGCCCATAAGTTTAATATTAGGGAAGGGGTTCAGGGGGAGGCAAGGAAAGAAAGCATAATCTGGGGATATGATGGCAGGAAATACAGAATTAGTAATTTTTACTGTAAATGTGGATGGGATAAACTCTCCCATTAAGTGGAGACTGCAAAAAAAGTCAGAATCCTACCTGCAATATATTGTTTACAGGAAACACATTTAAAGCAGGGAGATACATACAGAGTAAAGGTAAAAGGCTGGAGCAGAATCTATTATGCTTCAAGTGAGGTAAAAAAAAAGTAGGGGTAGCCATCCTTATCTCAGATCAAGCAAAAGCAAAAATTGATCTAATCAAAAGAGATAAGAAAGGAAACTATATCTTGCTAAAGGGTAGCATAGACAACAAAGCAATTTCAATACTAAATATATATGAACCAAGTGGTATAGCATCTAACTTCCTAAAGGAGAAATTAAGATAGTTGCAAGAAGAAACAGATAACAAAACTATAATAGTGGGAGATCTCAACCTTGCACTCTCAGACGTAGATAAATCAAACCACAAAACAAATAAGAAAGAAATTAAAGAGGCAAATAGAACATTAGAAAAATTAGGTATGATAGATCTTTGGAGAAAACTGAATGATGAGAGAAAGGAGTATACTTTCTTCTCAGCAGTTCATGGAACTTATACAAAAATTGACCATATATTAGGACATAAAGATCTCAAAATTAAATACAGGAAGGAAGAAATAGTAAATGGTTTCTTTTCAGTTGACGATGCAATAAAAATCTACATTCAACAAAACGTTAGGGGTAAATAGATCAAGAAGTAATTGGAAACTAAATAATCTCATCTTAATGAATGATTGGGTGAACCAGCAAATTATAGACACAATTAATAATTTCACTCAAGATAATGACATTAATGAAACATCATACCAAAATTTGTGATGCAGCTAAAGCAGTAAGAAGGGGAAATTTTATATCTTTAGAAGCTTACTTGAAGAAAATAAAAAAAGAGAAGATCAATGAATTGGGCTTGCAACTTAAAATGCTAGTAAAAGACCACATTAAAAACTCCCAATAAAATACTAAAGTTGAAATTCTAAAATTAAAAGGAGAAATTAATAATATTGAAAGCAAAAAAAACTATTGAATTAATAAATAAAATTAAGAATTGGTTTTGTGAAAAAAACCAATAAAATAGATAAATCTTTGGTAAATCTGATTAGAAAAAGGAGAGAGGAAAATCAAATTGTTAGTCTTTAAAATGAAAAGGGGGAACTTTCTACCAATGAAGAGGAAATTAGAGAAATAATTAGGAGTTACTTTGCCCAACTTTATGCCAATAAATTTGATAACCTTAAGTAAATGGATGGAAATGGAAAATATAGACTTTCCAGATTAACAGAAGAGGAAGTAAATTGCTTAAATAGTCCCAGTTCAGAAAAACAAATAGAACAAGCCATCAATCAACTCCAGGACTGGATGGATTTACATGTGAATTTTATCAAACCTTCAAAGAACAATTAGCCCCAATGCTATATAAACTATTTGAAAAAATAGGGAATGAAGGAGTCCTACCAAATTCCTTTGTTGACACAGACATGGTACTGATGTCCAAACTAGGTTGTTTGAAAACTGAGAAAGAAAACTATAGACTAATCTCCCTAATGAATATTGATGCTAACATCTTAAATAAAATATTATTAAAAAGAATACAAAAAATCATCCCCTGGATAATACATCATGATCAAGGAGGATTTATATCAGTAATGCAGGGCTATATGATCATCTCAAAAGATGCAGAAAAAGCATTTGATAAAATCCAACATTCATTCCTATTAAAAATACTTGAGAGTATATGAATAAATAGACTTTTCCTTAAAATAACCAGTGGCATCTATTTAAAACCATCAGTAAGCATCATATGTAATGAGGATAAACTGCAACGATTCCCAATAAAATCAGGAATGAAACAAGGTTGCCCACTATCACCATTACTATCCAATATTATATTAGAAATGCTAGCTTTGGAAATAAGAGTGGAGAAAGCGATTAAAGGAATCAGACTAGGTAATAAGGAAACAAAATTATCACTCTGCTGATGATATGATGATGATACTTAGAGAACCCCAAATATTCAACTAAAAAGCTAATAGAAATAACCCACACCTTTAGCAAATTTGCAGGATACAAAATAAACCCACATAAATAATCAGCATTCTTATATGTCACTAACAGAATCCAACACTTAGAGTTACAAAGAGAAATTCCATTTAAATTAACCACTGATAGTATAAAATATGTAAGCATCTATCTGCCAAGGGAAAATCGAAAAGTATAGAAGTAAAGCTACAAAACACTTTCCACACAAATTAAGTCTGATCTTTTGGAAAAATATTAAATGCTCTTAGATAGGGGAAGCAAATATAATAAAGATGGCAATACTACCTAAAATAACCAATTTATTAATGTTATACCAATCAGACTCCCCAAAAACTATTTTTAATGACCTAGAAAAAATAACAACAAAGTTTATATGTAAAAACAAAAGGTCAAGAATTTCTAGGGGATTAATGAAAAAAAAAATCAAATGGAGGTGGCCTAGCTGTACCAGATCTAAATTTATATTATAATGCAGCAATTACCAAAACCATTTGGTATTGGCTAAGAAATAGACTAGGTGATCAGTGGAATAGGTTACCTCCAAAGGACAAAATCATCAATCACTTTAATAATCTAGTGTTTGACAAACCCAAGGACCCCAGCTTTTGGGATAAGAACTCAATTTTTTGACAAAAAATGCTGGGAAAATAGGAAATTAATATGGCAGAAACTAGGCATTGGCCCATACTTAATATTGTACACCCAAATCAGGTCAAAATGAGTTTATGACCTAGGCATAAAGAATGAGATTATAAATAAATTAGAGGAACATAGGATAGTTTACTTCTAAGATTTGTGGAAGAGGAATGAATTTATGTCCAAAGAAGAACTGGAGATCATTATTGATCACAAAGTAGAAAACTTTGATTATGTCAAATTGAAAAATTTTTGTACTAACAAAACTAATGCAGATAAGATTAGAAGGGAAACAATAAAATAGGAAAACATTTTTATAGTCAAAGGTTCCGATAAAAGCCTCATTTCCAAAATATATAGAGAATTGACTCTATAAGAACTCTCTAATAGATAAATGGTTAAAGGATATGAACAGACAGTTCTCAGATGAAGAAATTGAAACTATTTCTAGCCATATGAAAAGATCCTCCAATTAATTAATTTATCAGAGAAATGCAAATTAAGACAACTCTGAGATACCATACACATCTGTCAGATTGGCTAGAATGACAGCGAAAGATAATGCAGAATATTGGAAGGGATGTGGGAAAACAGGGACACTGATATATTGTTGGTGGAATTGTGAATACATCCAGCCATTCTGGAGAGCTATTTGGAACTATGCTCAAAAAGTTATCAAACTGTGGATACCCTTTGACCCAGCAGTGTTACCACTAGGCTTATATCCCAAAGAGTTCTTAAAGAAGGGAAAGGGACCTGAATGTGCAAGAATGTTTGTGGCAGACCTTTTTGTAGTGGCCAGAAACTTGAAACTAAGTGGATGCCCATCAATTGGAGAATGGCTGAATAAATTGTGGTATATGAATATTATGGAACATTTTTATTCTGTAAGAAAGGACCAAGAGGATGATTTCAGAAAGGCCTGGAGAGACTTACATGAACTGATGCTGATTGAAATGAGCAGGACCAGGTGATCGTTGTATATTTCAACAACAATACTATTTGATGATCAATTTTGATGGATGTGGACATTTTCAACAGTAAGATGAACCATATCAGTTCTAATAGAGCAATAATGAACTGAACCAACTACACCCAGCAAAAGAACTCTGGGAGATGACTATGAACCACGACATAGACTTCCCAATCCCTCTATTTTTGTCCACCTGAATTTTGGATTTCCTTCACAGGCTAATTGTATACTATTTCAAAGTCTGATTAGTTTTGAACAGCAAAACAACTGTTTGGATATGTATACATATATTGTATTAAATTTATACTTTAACATATTTAACATGCATTCGCCATCTGGGGGGGGGGAAGGAAGGGAAAAATCAGAACTAAAGGTTTGGCAATTGTCATTGTTGTGGAACTGCCCATGCATATATTTGGTAAATAAAATCTATTAAAAAAAGATACTCTAGTTTCTTTTAAGAGAAGTTTGTGTGAGGACAACCAATTCATATTAATCTTTAGAGTTTTATCTGGAGATGATCTGTTTTTAGTCTCTTCATTGAAATCTCTTCTTCCCTTTCAGTATAAAAACTATCTATGATTAGAATTGGCTTTGCATTTTTATTCATTTTTTTTAAAAGTTGAGTTCTTTTTTTTAGGGCAAGGGAGGTTGTGCAAGCTTTTACTACAAGCATCTGATGCTTCCTCTACAAGCTGCAGCATCACATCATAAACACAATTAAAGAACTTCACCCAAAAGAATGACAATAATCAGACAATATACCATAATTTGATGGATGCAACCAAAGTGTCAATTGGGGAAAATTTATATCTCTAGATGCTTACCTGCATAAATAGAGATAGAGATCAGTGAATTGGGCTTACAACTAAAAAAGCTGAAAGAAGAACATTAATACCATCAATTAAATATCAAAGTAGAAATGCTGAAAATAAAAGAGGAGATTAATAAAATTGAAGTAATAAATAAATCTACAATGTAGTTTTATGAAAAAATAACAAAATAAATAAACCTTTTGTTAATTTGAAAAAAAGAAGAAAATCAAATTGTTAGTCTAAAAATGAAAAGGAAGAACTTATCAACAATGAAGAGGAAATTAGAGCAATAATTAGGAGTTATTTTGACAAATTTGATGTCAATAAATTTGATAATCTAAATAAAATAGAAAAATATCTACCAAAATATAGATTACCCAGGTGAAAAGAAGAGGAAATGATTTAAATAATACAATTTTAGAAAAATGTTGTCATTAAAGATGACAACAACAAGATCAGAATGATCAGTTCTGATGATCATGGCTCTCTTCAACAATGAGATGATTCAAAGCAGTTCCAGGTGTTCAGTGATGAAGAAAACCATTTACCCCCAGAGAGAGAACCATGGGAACAGAGCGTGGAACACAACATAGCATTCTCACACTTTCTGTTGTTTATTTGCAGTTTCTTTTCTTTCTCAAGTTTATTTTTCTTCTTGGTCTGATTTTTCTTGAGCAGTAAGATAATATAAATATGTATACATATATTGGATTTAACATATATTTTAACATATGTAACATGTAATAGACTACCTGCCATCTAGAGTATTGGGTGGGAGTAAGGAGCGAAAAATTTGGAACAGCATATTTTACAATGTTTCAGTTGAAAAATTACCCATGCAGAGGGCGGAGCCAAGATGGCAGAGAAGATACACGCAATTTTGTAAGCTCCCTTCTTCCCTCATTACCAATTAGTTAAATCAGCCTCAAAAATAACGTTGGACTGATAGAAACCACAAGGATTGGAAGCACAACTTACCAGCTGAATAGAATCTGGAGTTTCAACAGAAAAGGTCGGTTCCCAGGGGAGGAAGAAAAAGGCCAGCACAGACAGGGTGAAGTGCTAGCAAACTGAGCCAATCGAGCTGGGGAGAACTCTGGGATCAGAGAAGCCACTGAGATATAGAAGAATCTGGCACAGGCTGTTAGCTCTTCTCTGCTTATAAAACAGCAGTTCAGAAGAGAAATTAGGCCACTATAAAATATAAAGCCAGATACTAGAACCACCCCAATCCGGAAGTGACCTAACAGATTTCTGCAAGGCTGTGCAGCCGCTTTCTGCTGTCCAGGGCTTCACCTTGGGGTAGTTAAGAGCTTGAACAGCGGGGACACAGCCTAAGGCAACATCTAATCCACATAGAGCTGGTCTTAGCCTGAGGCTGTGGAACTCTAGCAGCCAAGGAATTCCCAGAGAAGCAGAACCTTTGAAATAGGGACCACAGTTTTTGGGCAAACACTTCCAGTTTGAGCACAGGGGTTTTTCACATCAGCTGCTGATATCCATGCCTCACAGGACGCATTGGCTGGGCTTTGTGTTACCTTTACTTTTCAGTCCTAAAACTCAGGGCAGTCTCTAGGATACACAGTGGGGTCCTTCACTAGGCAACCCTTGCAGCGCAGTAGTATTAATCACCTCTGAGGCACTTCCAGGGAGGGGGAGGGGAACTCTCTCCCAGAGCTAGCTCTTAGATCAGGCACAGGGGCTGCTGCATCCATCCAGTCTGGGAGGAAGCTGGTAAAGAAATAAATAAATAAACTTCTTATCCCAAGGGCAGACCCCAAAAGATTTTTTAACCATGAGTAAAAAGCTAAAGAGAACCATTGATTCCTTCTACACAGAGAAAGAGCGGGTATCCAACCCAAGGAAGTTAACAGCAGAGAGTCAGCAGATAACACTCTAAAGGGGAATAATACCTGGCCCCCATCACATAACTCTCTCCTAGAAGAGACTATTAAAAAGTTAAGAGAGTTTGAAGAAAAATGGGGAAAGGAAAGAGAAGCTATGATAGAGAATAACAACGTTCTGAAATTTGAGTTGGAAAAAATAAAGAATTCAAAGGAGATGCAAGGAAACAAAATTTGTGAATTAGAAAAGATTAAAAAATCAAAGGAAAGTAGGATGTCTGGATTGGAAAAGATAAAAACTTCTCAAGAAAGTAGGATTTCTGAATTGGAAAAGATAAAAAAGTTTCTAGAAAGTAGGATTTCTGAATTGGAAAAAGAAAATAATTCTCTAAAAAAATTAGGGAAATGGAAAATAATTCAATAGAGCAAAATAATTCATTTAAAAACTCAATTGGGTTTATACAAAAAGAGGCATAAAATGTGAATGAAGAAAATAACTCATTAAAACTCAGGACGGAACAAATAAAAATGAATGATTCATTGAGAACCCAAGAAACAGTCAAACAAAACAACAAAAAAATGAAAAGCTTGAGAATAACGTGAAATACTTACTGGGAAAATCTATAGACCTGGAAAATAGATCTAGGAGAGATAATGTGAGGATCATTGGACTTCCCGAAAACTATGACCAAAAAAAGAGCCTAGATTCTATTTTACAGGAAATCATCAAAGAGAACTGTCCAGAGAGAATAGAAACAGAAGGGAAAATAGGCGTTGAAAGAATTCATTCTGAAAAAGACCCTAAAAAAAGAACACCATGGAATATTGTGGCTAAGCTGCAGAATTACCACACAAAGGAAAAATATTGCAAGCAGCTAGAAAAAAGCAATTCAAATATCAAGGGGCCACCATAAGGGTCACTCAAGATCTGGCTGCCTCCACATTAAAAGACTGAAGGGCCTGGAACCTGATATTCCAAAAGGCAAAAGATCAAGGATTGCAACCAAGAATAAACTACCCAGCTAAGTTTAGCATTTTCTTCCATGGAAGAAGATGGTCATTTAATGAAACAGAAGAATTCCATATGTTTCTAAGGAAAAAAAAAAACAGATATAACAGAAAATTTAATCTCTAATTGTAGGAACCAAGAGAAGCAGAAAAAGGTTAAAAGGAACTCTTGAGAACTGTATTTCTGTTGTAGATATACATTAAGACTACATGTATAATTTGATTTTAATGATATAACAAAAAAGGGGGAAGTAGAAATGGAAAGGGGATAGTGTCAGAAAAAGGGAAAAGGGGAGATAAAAAGAGGGAAACTACATCCCACAAAAAGGCAAAGAAAACCAATCTTATCTGAGGGAATTTAGAGAGGTAGAGGAACATTGTGTGTATCTTACTCTCATCAGAGTTGGCTCAAAGAAAAAATAATTGACATATTTGTTTTACAGAGAATTCTCTCTCATCTCATTAAAAAGTGGGAGATAAAAAGAGAAAAGGAAAAGAATAATAAGGGAAGGGTACAAAAAAAGGGGAAGGGATTTAAAGGGAGGAGGGAAAGATACTAAAGAGGGAATGCTGTGTGATGCAAATGAGGCCCATGAGTTTAATACTGAGGAACAGGTTCGGGGTGGGCAAGGAAAAAAAAAAGGCATAATCTAGGGATAATATGATGGCAGGAAATACAGAATTAGTAATTTTAAATGTAAAAGTGAATGGGATGAACTCTCCCATTAAAGAGGCAGATAACAGACTGGATCAAAAGTGAGAACCCTACAATATGTTATTTACAGGAAACACATTTAAAGCAGGGAGATACATACAGAGCAAAGGTAAAAGGCTGGAGCAGAATCTATTATGCTTCAAGTGACCTCAAAAAAGCAGGGGTAACCAGCAGGTATAGACATCCTTATCTCAGATCAAGCAAACGCAAAAATTGATCTAATCAAAAGAGATAAGGAAGGAAACTATATCTTGCTAAAGACTAGCATAGACAACAAAGGAATTTCAATACTAAATATATATGCACCAAGTGGTATAGCATCTAACTTCCTAAAGGAAAAGTTAAGAGAGTTGCAAGAAGAAATAGACAACAAAACTATAATATTGGGGGATTTTAACCTACCACTCTAAGAATTAGATAAATAAAATCACAAAACATATAAGAAATAATTTAAAGCGACAAATTGAATATTAGGAAAATTAGGTATGATAGATCTTTGGAGAAAACTAAATTGTGACAGAAGTATACTTTCTTCTCAGCAGTTCATGGAACCTATACAAAAATTGACCATATATTAGGAAATAAAGATCTCAAAATTAAATGCAGGAAGGCAGAAATAGCAAATGCCTTTTTCTCAGATCACAATGCAATAAAAACTACATTCAATAATAATTTAGGGGTAAATAGACCAAAAAGTAATTGGAAATTGATTAATCTCATCTTAAAGAATGATTGGGGGGGGGGGGGCAAAGCCAAGATGGCAGAGAAGATACATGTGAATTTGTAAGCTTCCTTCTTCACTCATTACCAATTAGTTAAATCAGCCTCAAAAATAATGCTGGACTGATAAAAACCACAAGGATTAGAAACACAACTTACCAGCTGAAGAGAATCTGGAATTGTAACATGCCCTCCTGGCAGTTACAATTACTAGTCTGTCCTAGACCCAACAGAGTACCTTTGACCACTGTCCTTTGCAGTGTAAACTCTACCCGGCTCGCGTCCTCTGAGGCCTTCAAAAGTCTCTGGCCACAATCTCTTGAATCTATAGCTTAATAACTGGAAGCACACTTAAGAACAGCCATGTGTAATCTTAAAAGCCTTTATTATACCTACTCACATAATGCCCTGACTGATACCCTGACTTGTTGGTTCCTGAGTGAATGCCTGGTCAGAAGACCCACGTGTTCACTACCAAACTCCTTACCTCTTTTGGCTACCCATCTTGGCTTGGCCACCCAGGCTAGGGAGCCAGGGTGAAGAACTCCAGGTTAAAGAGAGCAAATGCTGCCTGCAGTGGGCTTATAAAGGGCCTGTGAGGTCACACACACAGCCAATCAGCAAGAGAGTCACCAATTAGAAAGCTATCTCAATGTGGACAAGATCCCACCTATAAGGCAGTCCTAATATCCACAGAAATTACTTCTGGGCCTCAATCTCCCAATGTGCTGTGGTGCCGCCAATTTAAAGGGCCCTTACAGATTCTGAGGGGAGGAAAATAAAAAGACCAGCACAGACAGGGTTAGGTGCTAGCACAATGTGCCAATTGGGCTGGGGAGAACTCTGGGATCAGGAAGCCACTGAGATAGAGGAATCTGACAAAGGCTGTTAGCTCTTCTCTGCTTATAAAACAGCAGTTCAGAAGAGAAATCAAGCCACTTTAAAATATAAAGCCAGATAATAAATCCACCCCAATCCAGAAGTGACTTAATAGATCTCAGTGTGGCTGTGCAGACACCTTTTGCTGCCCGAGGTTTCTCCTTGGGGTAGTTGAGAGCCTGAACAGCGGGGACACAGCCTGAGGAAGCCTCTAATCCACATAGTGCAGGGCTCAGCTTGAGGAAGTGGAATTCTAGCAGCTGAGGAATTGCCAGAGAAGTAGAACTCCCAGAGAAGTGGAACCTTTGAAGTAGGGACCGCGGTTTCCGGGCAGACACTTCCGGTTTGAGCGCAGGGGCTTTTCACGTCAGTTGCTGATATCCACGGCCCCACAGGAGGCATTGGCTGGGGTTTGTGACACTTTCACTGTTCAGCCTTAAACCTCAGGGCAGTCGCTAGGCCACACAGCAAGGGTCCTTCACTGGGCACTCCTCAAAACATAGCCATGCTAACCACCTCTGAGGCATTTCTGGGGAGGGGGAGGGGAACTCTATCCCAGAGCTCTCTCTTAGCTCAGGCGCAGGACTGCTGCATTCTACGTCTGGTCTGGGAGGAAGCTGGTAAATAAATAAACTTCTTACCCCAAGGGCAAACCCCAACAGATTTTTAAAAATAAGAAAGAAGCTGAAGAAAATGATTGACACCTTCTATGGAGAGAAAGACTGGGTATCCAACCCTGAGGAAGCTAACACCAGACAGTCTCCAGATAATACCCTAAAGGAGAATGATACCTGCGCCCATCACATAACTCTCTCCTAGAAGAGATTATTAAAAAGTTAAGAGAGTTTAAAGAAAAATGGGGAAAGGAAAGAGAAGCTATGATAGAGAATAAAAATGTCCTGAAATTTGAGTTGGAAAAAAATAAAGAATTCACAGGTGGTGAAGGGAAACAAAATTTGTGAATTAGAAAAAATTAAAAACTCACAAGAAAGTAGGATTTCTGAAATGGAAAAGATAAAAAATTTTCAAGAAAGTAGGATTTCTGAATTGGAAAAAGAAAATAACTCACTAAAAATAGTTAAATGGAAAAAAAATTCAAAAGAGCAAAATAATTCACTTAAAAACTCAATTGGGCATGTACAAAAAGAACTAAAAAATGTGAAAGAAGAAAATAATTCATTAAAAATCAGGACGGAACAAATAGAAATGAATGATTCATTGAGAAACCAACAATCAGTCAAAGAAAACAAAACAAAACAAAAAATGAAAAGCTGGAGAATAACATCAAACACTTTCTGGGAAAATCAATAGACCTGGAAAAACAGATCTAGGAGAGATAATCTGAGGATAATTGAACTTCCCAAAAACTATGATCAAAAAAAGAGCCTAGATTCTATTTTACAGGAAATTTGTCATTTAAGGAAACAGAGGAATTCCATTTGTTTCTAAGAAAAAACCAGACTTAAACAAAAAATTTGATCTACATCTACAAGACTGAAGAGAAGCAGAAAAAGGCAAAAATAGCTCTTGAGAACTGTATCTGTGTTGTGGATATACAGAAAGTACGCATTGGATAATTTGATTTTAATGATATAATATAACAAAGGGGAAGTAGTAAAGGGAAGGGGATAGTAAGGGGTAAGGAGAGAAAAAAAGAGGGAAACTACATCCCAGGAAGAGGCATAGAAAATCTACCACATCTGAAGGAATTTAGAGAGGGGGAGAATCATTGCGTGAATATTACTCTCATCAAAGTAGGCTCAAAGAGTAAATAACTGACATATTTGTTTTTCAGAGAATTCTCTCTCATCTCATTAAAACAGGGGAGAGGAAAAGGGAAAAGGAAAAGGGAAATAAAAGAAGGGTACAAAAAAGGGGAAGGGACTTAAAAGGAGTGGGGAAGGATACTAAAAAAGGCTGCGCATCACAAGTGGGGTCTATAAATTAAATATTGGGGAAGGAGTTCAGGGGGGTCAAGGGATAAAAAAAGCATAATCCAGGGATAATAAGATAGCAGAAACTACAGAATTAGTAATTTTAACTGCAAATGTGAATGGGATGAACTCTCCCATTAAACAGAGGTGGATAGCAGAATGGATCAAAAGTCAGAACCCTACAATATGTTGTTTACAGGAAAAACTCTTAAAGCAGGGAGATACATACAGAGTAAAAGTAAAACATTGGAGTAGAATCTATTATGCTTCAGATAAAGTCAAAAAAGCAGGGGTACCCATGTCTATCTCATAACAAGTGGTATAGCATCTAACTTCCTAAAGGAAAAGTTAAGAGACTTGCAAGAAGAAATAGACAGCAAAACTATACTAGTGGGAGATCTCATCCTTGCACTCTCAGAATTAGATAAATCAAAGCACAAAACAAATAAGAAAGAAATTAAAGAGGTAAATAAAACATTAGAAAAACTAGGTATGATAAACCTTTGGAGAAAACTGAATGATGATAGAAAGGAGTATACGTTCTTCTCAGCAGTTCATGGAACCTATACAAAAACTGACCATAAGGACATAAAGATCTCAAAATTAAACGCAGGAAGGTAAAAATAGTAAATGCCTTTTTCTCAGATCACAATGCAATAAAAACTACATTCAATAAGAAGTTAGGGGTAAATAGACCAAAAAGTAATTGGAAACTGAATAATCTCATCTTGAAGAATGACTGGGTGAAACAGCAAATTATAGAAACAATTAATAATTTCACCCAAGATAATGACAACGATGAGACATCAGACCAAAATCTGTGGGATGCTGCTAAAGTGGTAATAAGGGGAAATTTTATATCTTTAGAGGCTTATTTGAATAAAATAGAGAAAGAGAAGATTAATAAATTGGGCCTGCAACTTAAAAAGCTAGAAAAAGACCAAATTAAAAACCCCGAACCAAAAACTAAACTTGAAATAGTAAAATTATAAGGAGAAATCAGTAATACTGAAAGTAAAAGAAACTATTAAATTAATAAATAAAACTAAGAGTTATTTTTAGGAAAAAGCTAATAAAATAGATAATCCTTTGGTAAATCTGATCAGAAAAAGTAAAGAGTAAAATCAAATTGTTAGTTTTACAAATGAAAAGGGGATCTTTCCACCAATGAAGAGGAAATTAGAGAAATAATAAGGAGTTGCTTTGCCTAACTTTATGCCAATAAATTTGATAACTTAAGTGAAATGGATGACTACCTCCAAAAATATAGGCTTCCTAAATTAACAGAGAAGGAGATAAATTGCTTAAACATTCCCATTTCAGAAAAAGAAATAGAACAAGCTAGTAATCAACTCCCCAGGACCAGATGTATTTACATGTGAATTCCACCAAACATTTAAAGAACAATTAGCCCCAATGTTATATAAACTATTTGAAAAAATAAAGCCTGAAGGAGTTCTACCTTTTATGAGACAGACATGATACTGATACCTAAACCAGGTACATTGAAAACTAAGAAAGAAAACTTTAGACCAATCTCCCTAATGACTATTGATGCTAAAATCTTAAATAAGATATTCGCAAAAAGACTTCAGAAAATCATCCCCTGGTTAATACACTATGATCAAGTAGGATTTATCCCAGGAATGCAGGGCTGGTTTCATATTAGGAAAACTATTAATATAATTGACCATATTAATAATCAAAGATCATCTGAATAGATGCAGAAAAAGCATTTGATAAAATCCAACATCCATTCCTACTAAAAACGCTTGAGAGTATAGGAATAAATGGAGTATTACTTAGAATAGTCAGGAGCATATGTTTAAGGCTGTCAGTAAGCATAATATGTAATGGAGAAAACTGGAACCCTTCCCAGTAAGATTAGGAGTGAAACAAGGTTGCCCACTATCACCATTGCTATTCAATATTGTATTAGAAATGCTAGCCTCAGCAATGAGTCCATAAAGAGATTAAAGGAATAAGAGTAGGTAATGAGGAAATCAAACTGTCACTCTTTGCAGATGATCTGATGGTATACTTAGAAAACCCCAGAGATTCTAATAAAAAGTTATTAGAAATAATTCACAACTTTAGAAAAGTTGCTGGATATAAAATAAATCCACATAAATCCTCAGCATTTTTATACATCACCAACAAAATACAATAGCAAGAGATACAAAAAGAAATTCCATTCCAAACAATTGTCGAGAGTATAAAATATTTGGGAATCCATCTACCAAAGAAAAGTCAGGAATTATATGAGCAAAATTACAAACACTTGCCTCAAAAATAAAGTCAGACTTAAATAAATGGAAAGACATTCAGTGCTCTTGGAATATAATAAAGATGACAATACTCCCCAAACTAATCTATTGATTTAGTGCTATACCAATCAGACTCCCAAGAAATTATTTTAATTCCCTAGATAACAACAAAATTCATATGGAAGAATAAAAGGTCGAGAATTTCAAGGGAATTAATCAAAAAAAATAAGTCAGATGAAGGTGGCCTAGGTGTACCTGATCTAAATCTATATTATATAGCAGCAGTCACCAAAACCATTTGGTATTGGCTAAGAAATAGAGCAGTAGATCAGTGGAACAGATTAGGTACAAAGATCCAAAAAGGGTACAAATATAGCAATCTAATGTTTGACAAACACAAAGATATCAATATTTGGGATAAAAATTCATTATTTGAAAAAAAATTGTTGGGAAACCTGGAAATTAGTATGGTAGAAATTAGATATGGACCCACACTTAACACCATATATTAACATAAGATCAAAATGGATCCATGATTTAGGTATAAAGAATGAGATCATAAATAGATTAGAGGAAGAGAGGATAGTCTACCTCTTACACCTGTGGAGGAGGAAGGAATTTATGACCAGAGGAGAACTAGAGATCATTATTAATCACAAAATAGAAGATTTTGATTACATCAAACTAAAAAGTTTCTGTACAAACAATACTAATGCAAACAAGATTAGAAGGGAAGTAACAAATTGGGAAAACATTTTTACAGTTAAAGGTTCCAATAAAGGTCTCATTTCCAAAATATACAGAGAACTGACCCTAATTTATAAGAAATCTAACCATTCTCCAACAGATAAATGGCCAAAGGATATGAATAGACAATTCTCAGATGATGAAATTGAAACTATATTCACTCATATGAAAGAGTGTTCCAAATCACTACTGATCAGAGAAATGCAAATCAAGACAACTCTGAGATCCCACTACACACCTGTCAGATTGGCTAAGATGACAGGAACAAATAATGGTGAATGTTGGGAGAGGGATGTGGGAAAACTGGGACACTAATACATTGTTGGTGGTGTTGTGAAAGAATCCAGCCATTCTGGAGAGCAATTTGGAACTATGCCCAAAAAGTTATCAAACTGTGCATACCCTTTGATCTAGCAGTGCTACTACTGAGCTTGTATCCCCCCAAAAAAACTAAAGAGGGAAATGGGTCCTGTATGTGCCAAAATGTTTGTGGCAGCTCTTTTTGTAGTGGCTAGAAACTGGAAAATGAATGGATCTCCATCAATTGGAGAATGGTTGGTAAATAATGGTATATGAAAGTTATGGAATGTAACGCTTGAGAGTATAGGAATAAATGGAGTATTCCTTAGAATAGTCAGGAGCATATGTTTAAGACTGTCAGTAAGTATAATATGTAAGAAATGACCAGCAGGATGAATTCAGAAAGGTTTGGAGAGACGTACATGAACTGATACTGAGGGAAATGAGTAGAACCAGAAGATCACTATACTATACACTTCAACAATAATACTGTATGAGGATGTATTCTGATGGAAGTGTATATCTTCAACATAGAGAAGATCTAATTCAGTTCCAGTTGATTAATGATGGACAGAAACAGCTACACCCAGAGAAGGAACACTGGGAATTCAATGTTAACTGTTAGCCCTACTGTCTATCTATCCAGGTTACTTATACCTTCTGAATCCAATACTTAACGTGCAACAAGAAAATTGGATTTACACACATATGTTGTATCTAGGTTAAACTGTAACACATTCAATATGTATGGGATTGCCTGTCATCTAGGGGAGGGAATAGAGGGAGGGAGGGGAAAATTTGGAAAAATGAATACAAGGGATAGTGTTATAAAAAAAATTACTCATGCATATATACTGTCAAAAATTTTTATAATTATAAAATTAATTAAAAAAAGATTAAATAAATAAATAAACTTAAGAGCTTCAAAATAGCTCTTCATATAATAAAGAAATGAGGTAAAAAGAAGGAAATAAATTTTTTTTCCAGAAAAAAAAAGAATGATTGGGTAAAACAGCAAATTATAGACACAGTTAATAATTTTACTCAAGATAATGATAATGACAAGATAGCATACTAAAATTTGTGGGATGTATCTAAAGTGGTAATAAGGGGATATTTTATGTCTTTGGAGGCTTACTTGAAGAAAATAGAGAAAGGGAAGATCAATGAATTGAGCTTGCAACTTAAAAAGCTAGAAAAAGACCAAATTTAAAATCCTCAATCAAACACTAAACTTGAAATTCTAAAATTAAAAGAAGAAATTAATACTGTTGAAATTAAAAAAAAAAAACAAACAAACTATTAGACTAAAAAATAAAACTAAGAGTTGGTTTTATGAAAAAAACAATAAAATAGATAAACCTTTGGTAAATCTGATTAGAAAAAGGAGAGAGGAAAATCAAATTGTTAGTCTTAAAAATGAAAAGAGACAACTTTCTACCATTGAAACGGAAATTAGAGGAATAATAAGGAGTTACTTTAACCAACTTTATGCCAATAAATTTGATCACCTAAGTGAAATGGAGGACTATCTCCAAAAATATAGGCTTCCGAGATTAACAGAGGAGGAAGTAAATTGGTCAAATAGTTCAATTTCAGAAAAAAAAAACAAATGGAACAAGCTATTAATCAACTCCATAAGAAAAAATCCCCAGGCCAGTTGGATTTACATATGAATTCTACAAAACATTTAAAGAACAAATAATCCCAATGCTATATAAGCTTTTTAAAAAATAGGGAATAAAGAGTCTTACCAAATTCCTTTTATGACCCAGACATGGTACTGACACCTAAACCAGGTAGGTTTAAAATAGAGAAGGAAAATTACAGGCCAATTTCTCTAATGAATATTGATGCTAAAATCTTAAATAAGATATTAGCAAAAATACTACAGAAAATCATCCCCAGGATAATACATCATGATCAAGTAGGATTTGCAGCAGTAATGCAGGACTGGTTCAATATTAGGAAAATTCTAATTGACCATATTGATAACCAAATTAACAAAAAACATATGATCATCTCACTAGATACAGAAAATACATTTGATAAAATCCAACATCCATTTCTATTAGAAACACTTGAACATATAAATGTACTTTCCTAAAAATAATCAGTAGCATCTATTTAAAACCATCAGCAAGCATAGTATGTAATGGGGATAAACTGGAACCATTCCAAATAAGATCAGGAGTTACTCACTTTCACCGTTATTATTCAATATTGTATTAGAAATGTTAGCTTTGGCAATAAGAGTTGAGAAAGAGATTAATGAAATTAGAGTAGGTAATGAAGACCTTCAAAGGTTAATTTTACACAATTTCAACGTCCGATTCTTTTTGTACAGCAACATAACTGTATTGACATGTATACATATATCATATTTAACATATACTTTAACATATATAACATGTTTTGGTCAACCTGCCATGTGGGTGAGTAGGTGGGGGAAGGAGGGGAAAAATATATTATATATATATATATTTACATTTAAAAGGAAATTATTTAATCTAATCCTAACAAATTAATGGATGAAAGAACAAATCACAGACACAATCAGTAATTTCATCCCAAAGAATGACAGTAATGAAATAAAATTCCAAAATTTATGGGTCGTAGCCTAAGCAATAATTAGGGGAAATTTTGTATCTCATAAGGCTTACTTGCATAAAATAGCAAGAAAAGATCAATGAATTGGGCTTCCAATTTAAAAAGCTAGTAAAAGAACAAATGTTAAACCCCCAATTAAATAACAAACTTGAAATTCTAAAAATAAAACGGGAGGTTAATAAAATTTAATGAAAACTATTGAATCAATAAATAAAACCAAAAATTGGTTGTATTGAAAAAAAAAAAAATAGGTAAACTTTTAGTTAATTGATTAGAAAAAGGAAAGAAGAAAATCAAATTATTAGACCAAAAATTGAAAAAGGAGAACTTTCCACCAAGTAGGAGGAAATCAGAGCACTAATTAGGACTTATCTTGCTCAATTACATATCAATATATTCAGTAATCTAAATGAAATGAGGAATACTGACAAAAATATGTATTAACAAAGTTTACAGAAGATATAATTTATTTAAGTAATCCCATTTTAGAAAAAGACATAGAATGAGCCATTTATCAACCTCCAAAGAAAAAATCTCCAGGCCCAGAGGAATTTACATGTCAATTCTAACAAACATGTAAAGAAAAAAAAATCAAATGCTATGGAAACTATTCAAAAAAATAGGGAAAAAAAAGGGGTCTTAGCAAATACTTTGTATGACACAAATATGGTGCTGATATCTAAATCAGGTAGGATGAAAACAGAGAATGATAAGTATAGGCCAATTTTCTAATGAATATTGTTGCAAAAATCTTTATAAAATATTAGCAAAGACTTTTTGACTAGACCAGCTTTATGGAGGGTCTCTAGATGAGCCTTGGTCTTAGTTTGAGTAGTAATGAAGGCAAGAGAGACACCATGAGGATAGTAAAAGATGGAGTCTGGAGTCTCCTCTATGTCTGTGTCTGAGTTTCTTAGTCAGAGATACAGCTCTAGCACACACACTCTCCAGTCCTCTCAGCCCTTAAATATCTGAGTACAATTACATCACTACAGCACACTGAGCATGTGCCAACTGTAGAACCATTACATTACCATATTACACTAACAATATGCAAACTAGAAAACCATTATCTTATCAATTACAATAAATAAATACTGTTCTGTAAGTATCCTTGCTTCAAGTAGAACACAGGTGGTCATGCCCTCCTTGACTTGTCAGGAAAAGGTGTGAACATCAAGGGAAATGGGGAGCCAAACCAGATATTCTCAGCAGGTTTCCTCTGGGCTAAAGGGTCTTATACCTTACCTTCACAGAGCCAGAGAAAACAAGGGGACAGAAGGCTGGAGGCTGGAGCATAAAGGTTTGGACTCAGAGAGATTCATTGACTTCATCTCACATCACCTTGGTGGTAGGCTATCCTCCTTAATTTCTCCACTGCAACCAAGACTCTAGAAGGCCTCTAAGAAAGCTAACCGTGGCCCAGGAAAGGAGACAAGACTTTGAAAGAGATAACAAAGGATTGGGATTTTAATACCTGGCTGTACTTGTGATTACTCTGACTGAAAAGAATGCTGCTCCCAGAGACCCCAAGGAAACTGAAACAAAGAACATTACATTTTGGCGCCCAACATGGGGCCCTTTTGGAGATCTTTGGGGCAGCATTCTGGCAAGTTATATTAAATATATTAATGAAGGTGGCCCAGTTATATTAAAAACAATACTATAAAGCAGCAGTCAACAAAAAAACATTTGGTATAAGCTAAGAAATAGAATAGTCATTCAGTAGAGTAAGTTAAATTCACAGGACAAACTAGTCAATAACTATAACAATCTAGTGTTTGACAAACTCAAAGACCCCAGCTTTTGGGACAAGAACTCACTATTTGAAAAAGCATTCTGGGACAATTGGAAAGCAGTATGGCAGAAACTAGGAAATGGCCCACATCTGACATTATATACCAAGATAAGGTTGAGATTAATTCATGATCTAGACACAAGGAGTGATATTATAAGAAAATTAGAAGAACAAAAAAATAGTTTACCTCTTAGATTTTTGGAGAAGGAAGAAGTTTGTGACCAAAGAAGAACTGAATATCAATACTGAACAACAAATAGATAATTTTGATTATATTAAATTAAAAAGGTTTTGCACAAACAAAACTAATACAGACAAGATTAGAAGGGAAGTAATAAATTGGGAATGCAATTTTACATTTAAATGTTTTTGTGAAGGCCTCATTTCTAAACTATATAGTGAACTGACTCATATTTATAAGAATTCAAGCTATTCTCCAATTGATATATTGTCAAAGTACATGAAAAGTGTTCAGATGAAAAAATTAAACACTTTCTAGTCATATGAAAATATGTTTTAAATCTCTAAAGTACTAAATCAGAGGAATACAAATACAAATTAAGACAATGCTGCAGTACCACTACATACCTCTCAGATTGTCTAAGATGACAGGAAAATATAATGGCAAATGTTGGAGGGGATATGAGAAAACTGTGGCACTAATAGCTTGTTGTTGGAGTTGTGAATTGAACCATCCATTCCAGAGAGTAATTTGAAAATATGCTCAAAATATTAATTAACTGTGCATACACTATGATTCAGTAATGTTTTTAGTGGGCTTATATACTAAAGAGATCATAAATGAGGGAAAGAGACCCACAAGTGCAAATATGTTTGTGGCAGCCCTTTTTATAGTGGCAAGAAACTGGAAATGGAGTACATGTCTATCAGTTGATTGAATGCCTGAATAAATTATGGTATATGAATATTACGGGCATATTAGAAAGCACTGGAGAGACTTACGTGAACTAAGTGAAATGAGCAGAACTAGAAAATCATCATACACAGCAACAGCAAAGATATATGATGATCAATTCTGATGGATGTAGCTCTTCTTAACAATGAGATGATTCTGGCCAGTTTCACAGATCTCATGATGTTGAGAGTAATCTACTTCCAGAGAGTGTCTGTGGGAACTGAGTGTGAATGACAACATAGAATTTTCATTTTCTTTTGTTGTTTTCTGAATTTCATTTTCTTTCTTATTTTTTCCTTTTTGATTTGATTTTTTTGTGCAACAAGATAATTGTATAAATATGCATGTCCATCTATTTTTGCATATATTTTACTTGCTTTCTAAGAGAGGGAGGAAGGAAAGGGGTGAGAAATTGGAACATGAGGTTTTTCAAAGGTCAATGGTGACAAATTATCCTTGCATATGTTTAGAAAATAAAAAGCCTCAATAAATAATAGAGAAATAAATTTCATTATCCAGTCATATATGCATAATAGATGAGTGACCAAAATTGAGAAAGTGACCCCTAAATTCTTTATGTCCTTTAATGAACTCCTTCTGGTCAATTTTTCTTTTCTTTTCAAGGTCTCATTTTTTCATGAATAATAGAAGTACACATTTATTGTAGGATACTTCTGTTTTTATTCAGACAGTAATATAATAATACCATCTTTTTCAGTGAAATACATCAAAAGTCTATATAAATTTTTTATAACAAAGTCCTGATGTAAAAGAAACATTGCAAACATTTCTAGCTACCATTTTTGAGACTGCAGAAGCAGTTATGTTCTTTTAAAAGACTTTGTACTAAGACTTGAATCTAATAATGTAATAGCTGTGTGATCCTGGACAATTTATTTAACTGCTCACTGCTCTTAGTAATTCCCTAAAATGAAGTTGCATAGAAGGTGCTGATTTACATTGCTAGAGGGAGTTTTAAATTTCTAATATTTTGGGTTTTTACTTTTTCCACACAACATATCATAAGCAGACCAAAGAATTTAGTTGTACATTAAATAAGTAAGGTAGATCATTCATTCATTCTAAAATATTTACTAAATAAAATGTGCAAAGTATTGTACTAAGGATTAAAAAATGTTTTCTTTCCTGGAGGAATTTTCACTCTATTAAATTTAACAAATGCTTATCAGAGTCAGTCTTGGGAAATTAACAACCAGTACAATGTTCTAGAATAAAAATTCTTTTTGATCCTAATTCAAATTTAATTTTGAAGACTTGGTCTTTAAAAGCCAATATGGAGGAAGCACTAGTTACATGTATAATAAATATGCACTCTCTTTTTCTCCCCCTCTCCCTCTCTCTTTCTTCCTCTCCCTTTCTCTCTCTCTCTCTCTCTCTCTCTCTCTCTCTCTCTCTCTCTTTTTCTTTTTCTTTCTTTCTTCATATTAATGTATAGCTAACCTGAATAAAAAATTGAGAGTTCTGATTTATTTTATTTCAAAGTTCTTTATAGGAATCAAAATTTTTTGGAGCTGGAAAATACCTTCAACATTTTTTATTCTAACTCTTACCTCTTAAAGGTTAAGAAACAGGTGCGTAAAGATCATTTAATGTGCCCCAAATTATAAGAAATAAACATATCTTTTAATTCTAAAGAGCAAAACTAAATACAATTTGAAATATGAGTACATGTTGGTTTTGGTTTGGTTTGGTTTTGAGTGTGTGTATGCATATATATATATATATATATATATATATATATATACAGAAAATTTATGTCACGTTCTGGTCCCTACTTTTTCCCCCTCCACATTACCACTCCCAGCAATCTTCTCTCTTCATTATATCCAAGCTATTTAGCATTCCAAATTTTAAAAGTATCTGTGCCTCTTTCCATCCTCTTCCCCTATGTTGTCTGCCTTCCTTTACCCACTCCATCTCACATGCTATTTGTCTTTGTAACTCACTGCTCATCTCTATTGTGCTATACTTTTTGTAGCTGAAGAAAGTATGATTTCCTTTTCTTTTTAATTTTTGGCTACCATGTCACTGGATGACTAGATGCTTACTCAGTGAGGAAAATGAGGTGAGGTACATGGAGAATAGCAGCCACTGGAAGCAAATTCAATTCTTGTAGTATGGCCCAGGATAAAACTTAGAAGATTGCATTCTATTAATTATAGTATATAGATTTTAAACAAAAACTTTATTAATTGATCATTTGAATTATTGAAATGCAGCTTTATTAAGAAAGAATAGAGTTCCTTTGGGGAGTCAATATAAGTTCCACACACCTTCTTTAAGTAAACTATACTTCAAGATTGAACAGTCAAAAAAAAATCTTTCAATCTATTGGTGGGACATTGTGTACTATGCATTTTAATTTTGTCATAGAGAAAAGTAGCAGTTTAGGCCTCAGATCAGTTTGACACCTTCATTTGGATTTTATGTAAAAATGCCTGCATTTTTGACAAAAATTCCATTTCTGCAAACTGAATGAATGGGATGGAGCGAGATCTCTCTGACAGTCAAGGAAATTGTGTAAGGCTTCACCAACACCAAAGTTGGTGTAGGCCTGAACCAATAACTATTAGGACAAACCGACCTCCCCTTCCTGCTATTTTTCCAGGACATCATTCACTTGCTATCTCAACCTAAACTAAATATGGGCAGCTATAGTCTTATTGGCCAAAGCTCAATTTCCTGGGGTAGTTCCCAAGTTTAGAATGTAAGACTCATTCCTTCAGCCAGTGAGGATGAGGGTTAGTGAGGAGGAATTTTTTAGGAACTATTAAATGTGCTGTTCTGTCTTTATATGGTATCTCTCTCTTCAATTGTTTGTTTGATTGAATTGATGCCCCCTTCTCAGGAGAATGTATAATAAACCTTCATTTTGCTCCTAGAGATATATGTAGCTGTTTTATTTATGGTGGTCACTCACTTCTTTCCCTGAGCCGCACACTGAATAAACTTCTAAGTCATCTCCATATCTTTAAAAAGAAATCCTTAGTTGACTTTTATCTTATTTAATATATTACACATTCAGTATTATACTCTATCCTGTTTTCTTAAATGTTGCAAAATGTAAGATTTGTTAGATTTTAGGCTTCTTATACTTGAGGCGGGGAGGAGAAAGTTTACTATTATGTTTGAATATATGAGAATTTTTAGGACTTCACAGTGTACCCAACTTATTATACTGAATTCCTTTATATCAATATGTTATTACTTTTATACCTATTTTTTTTTAATTTTGATACTTTGAACAGTTCAGTAACTTCATTAATTTCTACTAGGGTGAAGATTGTAACCCCTTCAAACTTTTCCAATCCCTGTGTTTTGTTTTGATTTCTTTTTGTTTTGTTTTGTTTTGTTTTTTGGGTTTTTGTTTGTTTGTTTGTTTTTCCCTGTGGCTACTCAGGGAGCTGAGAGAAGATTTGGGAAAGATGGCAGAATAGGATGGAAAGCAATAAGCTCTCTGAAACTTTCCCACAAACATTTTTTTTTTTCAAAAAATCATCTCAAAGAAAATTTTGAGCAGCAAAAATAATTAAAAGGTAGGATAAAGCAGTTGTCCTACTAGGACAGTTTGGGATCTTAGGAAAACCGGGGTGGAAGCCTGCTTGATTGACATGCAAAGACCTTCTGACAAACTCTGCTGAATTAACAAATAAGTCCTGGGACAGGAAGCAGCAGAAATTTTCACCTTACTGAAATGATTGGGGGGCAACAGCTAAGCAGGGAAAGATTGAAGCTTTCTCCTTAGTTGCTAGACATGCAGAATATTGACCAGAGAAGTCCTGTGTGACTGTGGGTAGGAAGAAGAAGCACTTGCCCAGATAAGTTTCATTGCAGAGGGATGGGACCACTGTTGTGCATATTCTTTGATTTTTAATACAACTATTACATTTGTTATGTAATTAGGAGTAATTAAGAGAAAAGGAAAATAACCTTTATGTTCTAAAACATTTATGGCATCATTGTTTGTGGTGGCAAAGAACTGAAAATATAGGTGACATCCTTCAATTGGGAAATAGCTAAACTGTTTTTTAAAATTTTTATACAAATAAATCTAATGCTGCTAAAATTAGAAGGGAAATGCTTAAATGGCTGTGGGGGAATGTTATGGAAATGTTGTAGCATATTTCTCAGATAAAGTTCTTATTTCCAACAAACTAAATATGTTTGTATCTTTTTGAGTTATTAGGAATAGGACATTTGCTTGTATTACAATGGGTATCACTAGCACTAATATTATAAGCACCATATTAAAATAATTGATTTAAGCTTATAATTGGAAGGGATAGGCCCTAATTGGTAAAAAGTCAAAGGAGATGAATCAGAATTTTAGGAAGAAATTCAAAACATACTAAAAATATAACAATAATCTTCCTAATCACTAATAATTAGAGAAATGCAAATTAAAGAATTTTAAAGGGCTTTAAAAAGATCTACCTCAACACCAGCAGTTTGATGAGGTTGACTATAAAAAGAAAATGACAAATGTCGAAGAATGTGTAGAAAAACAGGTACAATGTTGGTAGACCTGGAAATTGATAGATCAGTTTTAGAAACTAATTTGGAACTATTTTCAATAAGTTATTAAACTGTATATACCCTTTGTCCTAGCTACAGTACTAGTAGATCTGTACTCCAAAAACCAAACCAAACCAAACAAACAAAGACAAAGAAAAAACATTCATTTGAACCAAAATATTTGTAGTATCTCTTTTTGTGTGCTGGCAAAGAACTGAAAATTAAAGGGAGATACCCATCATTTGCTGAATGATTGAACAATTTATTTATTGAAATGTTATTGTGTTAATTTGAATGTTGAAGGGGATGGTTTCAGAGAAACCTGAGAGAATTTGTGTAAACTATTGTATTGAATAGGGCAAGAACAATTAATTCTATAACAATTATGTTGGGAATAAAATGAACAATTTTGAAAGCTTTTAGAACTGATCATTAAACAGATTTACCATGATTACAGAACTCTAAATAGGAAGACTATTCTCCTCCTGATAGATGATGGGGTAAGTGAATGAGACACACATTTTATACAATGGACAATATAAGGATTAATTTTCCTTACTATGGATAGTTGTTACAGGGGATTTGTTTTTCTTTCTTCTTTTCCTCCCTTTTCTTGGGTAGAGGAAGTGGGAAGATAGAAAAAAATAAATGCTGGATAATTGAAAAATACAATTCAATTAAAAGCAATTGTGATTAACTAACTTTCACTTTCAATCACATGTCTCTCTATGGTGATTTTGCATGTTCTTCATTAATAATATGTTGTACCCTACTGATAACCACCATGTACTGTTCCCATTTTATGATGCAAAATTCTAATTCTTTGGATTAAATAGAATGATAATCAATAGGATGGAGAACATGTGCAGAGGATCCAAGTATGTAAAATTTAAACAGATCAAGGGAAGCCAGTCAATGCTTTTGGAAAATGAAAATGAGAGTAAGTTGGACAGTCTTTGAGAAAGAGCAAAAACTTTTTAATGATCCCAGACTTCTCTCTGAAACAAAGGCCCATTTAAAAAACACACAATATTCTGTTAGTAATGTTCTTTATTATGTCATGAGATACCTCTGCAAGTATAAATGTGCTATCTTTGTAATATGAACTTGACATAACTTCTGTTCCATATTATAAATTTTATCAAACATAGAAATATTTCATTAAGCAATTTACTTCTGAATTTTAGTCAAGGCCACAAAGTCACCTTGATATATAGTCCTTAAAAAGGTCTTTTCCATGAATTTCCTCATGCATAAATGAAGATGATCAAAGCCTCATTGGAACTATAAAGGACTTATGTGATTCCTTCTATTCCCATAAAACAATTCAAGCTTTTAGGAACCTATCTGCATTTTGACTATGAAGTTAATACTTTACATTTAAAATAATATTAATTCTCTGGCTTCAATAAGACACAATAGGAGAGGAGTTAGCCAAGAGTGGTTTCACTTTTCTTTTAGTAATCATGATTTTGAGGTAGGGCTATCCAACCATATAACTTTATTACAAAATTCAGCATGACATAAATTATTTCCTTCTATTTTGCTGCAAATTCAATCTGAATAGGGAATTCAAATCTGGTATCTGTTCCCTTCACCCTTTTTCTCGTTATGTTCTTCTCTATTTTGCTGAAAACAAACTAAAAAGGAAATGAGAATAAGTGCTAAGCACAGTCTCATATATTGTACATTTTTAATACATGGTAATTAACTGCTTGTCTGTGATTGAATATAAAGATGGGAAAATAAATTCTTGAAACCATTGGAAAGGGTCTTTTATAAGCAAAATTATCTAACATCAAAGAAATATCTAATTATTTACAGTACCTGAGAAATTCTAAAGACATTGGAAGCACTGGAAACTAAAATACCTGTCCCTTTCTGAGTCATTAGCCAAAGAATTCCTATATATATTGCAATTTGTTTCACTGTTACAGCCACCCAGAATATAGCCATTCAGTTTTGAATTGTAGGGTTTTCTCTTAAATAGGAGAAAACACACCTGCAATGGATAATTTTGAGAACAGTATAAATAAGACACATCTTGAGAATGGAAGAAAATGATGTGTCAGGCAACTGATGGAAAGGTTAGTTGATTTAAATTGGAATACAGAATCTTATCATTAGTCATAAAAGAGGCATGTGGCCTCAAAATAAATTATTATGGACATAAAGAAATTAAGACTTGCAGAATCAGTATAAAATAGGACCTGGGCATAAAAGAAAATAAATAACACTTTGCTTCCTCCTGCATCCACTTTTTCTTTGGGTTTTTTTTTTTTTTGAAGGAATACTGTTCATTCTGTATTGGTTTTGCTTAAAGCAGGTGACAATGGTAGAAAATTTAAAAGCACCTTTGTATTAGGCCATGAAATGAATTTTATTATACACACACACACACACACACACACACACACACACACACACAATCACAAAATCTTTCTCTTTCTCTTTCTCTCTCTGTATATAGATAGATAGATAGATAGATAGATAGATAGATAGATAGATAGATAGATAGTAGATAGATAGAAAGTAGAATTTCCTTCCAGTTATGAAAAATTAAAATTCCTTTATGCTGCTAAATACACATTCTGTATTTAGATGGATCAGATAGCAATATAGTGATGGGCAAAAGAAAATAAAAATAAAGTAGGAAAATATGATAATCCAAGTATGATTACATATGTTTAGCTATGGACACGTGCCTGAGATTTTTTTTTCTCTACCAAAAATGGGATAGATATAGGGAATCATTATGTGTATAGTTAAGAGAGGTGATATTAATAAATAAAAATAAGACAAATAATTAAAAATCATAAGTGAGAACCTAGAGCAGAATTATTTTAAGGAGTACTCAAGCTATTGATATTATTTATTCTTGCTCTATGATCTGAAGAAAATCAATTTTTAACAGGCAGGACCATTTTTCTAAAATACATCACATTTTCACATTCCTCTTGCCATGGTACAATAGTGGACTAAACCTACATATTTATTTAGCTATTATTCCTGTAGACTGGATTTACATATAAGCTCTTTCCACTCATCTTTTGCTGGAAAGACTTTTATCTGGACAATAAAAGGTATTTCATAAAGTCCTATGAAATAAAATCCTTAACTAAATCAATTTATTTCCACATGTATAATTTCAGAGTACCACATATATATTTTATTCTATAATGTATCCATAATGTTATCTATCATTCTAGAAAGCAGAATACTGTAGTTCCTAATCCTCTGCATTCAATTGCTTCATATTTAAAGCTTTCGTGGACTGCTTCAACTTTTTTTTCCTTGATAAATAAAATCTGTTACCTATATACCTAAAATTCTAATCTTGTATTACAGGATTTGTATATATCACTTTGCATATATTATGTATATTGTGAGATAGTCAGTAGTTTAGTAAATAGAAACCTAGGCCTGCAGGCAGGAAGTCTTTAGTTCAAATTAGATTTCAAACACTTACTAGCTGTGTGAACCTGTGCGAGACTCTTAACCTTTGTTTTCCTTAATCTACTGAAGTAAATGGCAAATCACTGCAGTACTTTTGCCAAAGAAACCCACTGAACAGTGCTGACTTGCTATGGTCCACAGGTCACATAGAGTCAGACATAACTGAAAAACAATGAATGGTGTTTGTGTGCAAAGTCTTTGCTCCCTAACTGGAAAATAACTCTTTAAAAGGAAGTGTAGAAAAAGAGAAAGAATATTTGATTTTGAGTTCGGTTGTGTCAGCTTGAGTTCTACTGCTGCCATTTCTTTTGTGATCTTATCCCTAGTATGTTGGCCCCTGGATGATTAAATTTTGTTAATGCCAACCCATTAAATAAATATCAGTAGTAGGAGATTAGAAAATGAGAAAGAAGGTGTTAAGCCTGACACAATTTTAGACTACCTACAAATAATTCTTTAACAATTTGTATGATTATGAGTAATCTTTGTCCAAAAAACAAAAACGAGGATCCTAAAGAAACTGAATAACACTGAAATATATTGTCACTCTTAACAAATTCAGAAGCCATAAAATTAATGTAGTATAACTCACAAGTTCTCCTTGAAGAGAAGTTGACAGAGTTGATTTCTGTGACCACCTAAGGATTATAAGAAATATAATTTTATAGGACATGTGGCCATATAACCTAGCAATGCTAATAATGAATATAATTAGACAGAAAATCTATTCCTTTTCATGCAATTAACATGAAATTCTAATCTTAAGTTTTAGCAACTGGTAGAAGTGGTAATGTAGCGTGCGTAGCCACTTTAAGATTCCTTGTCTGATCTACCTTTGGGACAAGATTCCTAAGGGAAAAGATCTGTATCTGATCCAGTTTGGGCTGTACCCATCCCCCAATTGGTTTGGGTTTTCAGCCCCCTTTGATACAAGATCTGGTCAGAACTAGTTTGGGCTGTACCCAGCCCCCCCCCCCCACTGGATCTGAGCTGGCTTGGATAAAGCCCACCAAAAATCTGGCCTTCAAGGAATTAACCTGAGCTCTGCCCATTACTTCTTCAAACAGATAAAAAGAGCAAAGCTAGAATCATCTTTGGTTCAGAGATTTGAAAGATGCCAGCTAAGATGCTTGCATCAGAGATTCTCTGTCCCCGCCGCTTTCAGGGTATATCTTCCTCTATCTAATGCCTTGTACTAACGAGACCTTAACCTTGCTTCCAAACCTGGCAATAAACATCTTTTACCCATCTAGGTTTTTGGCCTGTAAATTCATTTACAGGGGACTCTCGCCGCCACTAGACCTGATTTAACTTTGTATCCTTGCGCCGAATCCTAAGGGGGTTGCAGGGGAGCTCCATGTGACTTCCTGTACCCTGAATCCTGCCATTAGACCTCACTTAATCCTATTGAGGTATATACTTCATTATTAGGTATTTACCTCATGATTTGGTTCAAGTTACCTCATCATTTTGAGGTTCCCTATTACCTCATCAGTAATGCAGTGAAATATTATAAAGAATTTGATTATACTCTCAAATGTTAATAAATATGTAATTTGATAGGATTCATCTTCAATGAAAAAGTCAAAACTGGGGAGAAGGAACATCCAAATAATTGTGAGGAAAAAAATATTTCAGGATCAAGAAGTGAAAAAGAATCAAAGGTGCATAGATTATGTGTACCTGAACATCACGACCATTTCTTTAAGAAAAAATGAAAGGTAAATTTGATATATACTGAAGTTACACAATATGCAATTCACAATACTTTATCAGATTTAAAAATAATTTTACTTGTTCTGCCTTGCTCAAAATTAACTGTTCAAAATTATATATATATATATATAATATAATTTTACAATGTTGTTAATCTTTTCTATGATATATATATATATATATATATATATCATAGAAAAGATTAACAACATTGTAAAATTATATTAAAAGATAAAATGAGAAGATATTTTTCAAAAAGGAAAATAGTTTACTAAATTATGACTTCTTTCAGAGATGTTGATACAAAATAATTATCACAAGGATGAGAGTCAATGATACCAGAAATAGTTCAGGTATAAAAAGCAGAGACATATTTGCTAAGGGCAACATTACCTCATTCTAAAACAATATTTTCCCAAAATATTGATTACATATATTATATATGTATAAATAAAAAATAGTGTAAAATTATACTAGTAATTATGTACATACATAGCATATAGTATTTAGACCTTAAAACAGGAAAACAAATGGAGTAATACTAAATCCTAAAGTGAATATTACTTTTCTAGGTTTTATTGATTAAAAATGTGACATGAATATTTTCATATCTTAGGAAAATAAGTTCACTACTTTTTTTAAAAGAAAGAACATCAATATGTCTGCACTATTTATATAGTTTCTCCAAGAGACTGATTGATGAGTGGAGAGAAATGAGGCAAGAAAACCATTTATGAAACTGTTAAAATAAACATTCCACATTTGAGAAGATGAGAGCCTGAATGAGGGCTCTAAACTATTAGAGAGAAAGGGAGAAATATTTGGTAAGTATAAAAATAATAGAATTTGGGGGCAGCTAGGTGGCACAGTGGATAGAGCACCAGCCCCGAGTTCAAATCTGGTCTCAGACACTTAACACTTCCTAGCTGTGTGATCCTGGGCAAGTCACTTAACCCCAGCCTCAGAGAAAAAAAAAAACAAAAACAAAAAAAAAAAAACGATTTGACAACAGATTAGCTATGTGGGGTAAAGGAGAATGAGGAATAGGAGATATAGCTGTGGTGCAAATCAAAAGTGACTGAAGATATGTGTTCTATATAGTAATAGGAGAGTTTAGAAGATGTATGGATTTGGGGATAAAACAATCATCTAATTAAATCAATCAAAAATATCATAACATATCCATGGCTGTTTATTCTGTGTGATTCACTCCTTCTCAGAAAAAAATGAAAATTGGGAAGGTAGAACTTTTATGAATCATTGGCCCCAAAGCTCACCTTTCAAGAAGCATCTGCCACAACCATGAAATGATCTTTGGATCAAGAGAGGTATTTGTTGGAATTTGAAGGGAGAGATTTACCAAAAGCATCTGAATAACTGCTGGTGCTATGCATTCTCAAGTAGTGATTAGTTTATAATTTCTCTGAGGGGCCATATTCAGGTCAGAAGTGGAGAGGATGAGACCTTACAGAATTGTGGGAAAGATCTGAAAAGAGTGTTTGAGATAAAAGTTAGGTGGAGTTGTGTTAACAACTTCCCCCTTTTAATTGGTTATTTACCCACTCCTTGAGAGTTGTCATAAGTTTCTAGGAGTCTCTGGTCCTAACTCTGGAGACCATATTCATATATCCTGTGAAGTGATAGGGTATGTATTTTATTTCACACATGCTGCAATCTAAACCATAAATTGTTTTCATTCTATGAGTATTCCCAAAAGATGCCTTTTGTTTTAAAATATACCTAATTTGCCTTACTTCCACAGATAGTCATTTCTAACAACAAATAATAGAGAGAACTAACTTATCAAATGAGGCTAACAGTTATACAGCATAAACACTCCTAATCGAGAGATGTATGTACATAGCATAGTTAATGGAGTGCCAGGCCTGGAATCAGTAGAACCTGAGTTAAGATTCAGCCTCAGTTATTAAATGTTTGACTTTAAATAAGTCATGACCTCTCTTTGCCTCAGTTTTCTCATCTATAAAATTAAGATAATAAACAGCACTTAGCTCCTGGTGTTGTTGTTGAGGATCAAATGAAATAATTGTAAAGTACTTGGTACAGTGCCTGACACATACTATATCTTATATTAATTTGTTTAATATAGACCTGCAAAGAAGGAAAGTCTAATAACACTGGTTTTTAATAATTTTTAATTTCCCTTTCTACCACCACCATTGGGAAAGTAATAAAGAAATATATGTACATATATTACTGAGGGTTATGGAGAGATGGAGGAAAGGATTCAACTTCAACTTGGGGAGGAACAAACTTAATTGTAGATTTTTTTTTGCAGTAATGTCCTATTCTTCATGACTTCATTTTGGAAACGTTCCTGGAAAAATACTGGAATAATTTGCCATTTCCTTCTCTATCTCATTTTACAGATGAGGAAACTAAGGCAAATAGTGTTAAATGATTTGCCCAGGATCACACAGTTAACAAGTGTGTGAGATCAGGTTTGAGTTTGTGTCTTTTTGACTCTTAAGTTTGGCATTCTTTCCACTATAAAACTTAGTTGTCTGTAATTACAAACTTCTAAAATATTATAACTAAATATGATTTATTCTCATTGCTTTTTAACGATCTGAATTTAAGTGAAAACTATCACAATCCTTATTGTATTTTCTGATTATTGTAATCTTTTGATCTTTTGTTATCTATCACATATACTAGAACAATAGATATAGAAACATATAGTAAAGATGACTGTTTGAAATATATGAGTTAAGCATAATTCCTATGAGAACTGATTCAAGAATGACTAAAATTAAAAAACTAAATGAAACAAATTTGTACATCTTTCCATATTTTTTTTCTCTCCACACCAACTGAAAAAAAAAACATAGTAAGGAAATCATGCTGAAACTCTGGATCTCATATTCAGTACTTAACAGTCTCCCTCTCTGTAACCCCATCTATTACTTATACAGCTCTTAAAGTTACTGCCATTGATAGGACACTACAATCTCCAAATCCATCAATTGATTCAAAACAGTTCCAAAGAATAGAGAGTAAAACAGGCATAGAATCCTCAATCAAAAAATGATGGATTCTCCTTCCTTGAGGTTCTCTAAGCAGAGTCAGGATGACAATTTGTTGAATATGTTATAGTGGTCATTTTTATATGTATGAGCTATATGAGATAAAAGATTCTTAACCTTTTTATGTCATGGACCTCTTTGGAAATCTATAAAGTGTATGGATATTTACTTGAAATAATGTTTTAAATAAAATACCCAAATTACAAAGGAACTCACATATTAATGAAAATTAAAATATATTTTTCCTCTTCTAAGAGATTTTTTAAAATCTATCCCCAGCTAAAAAACTCCTGAAATAGATTGACTCTGAGCACCTTTACAGCTTCTAAATTTTGTGACTGCATGAATTGAAGAAATTACAGAGGCTAAGATAATTCCAAAGAATTCATTAATCACATTAAGAAAGAAGCAATATATGATTTATGATACAGAGCTTCAAATAAAAAGGGTAATGAATAAACATTTATATAGTAGATAGACAGATACAGTCATCTGTTCAAACATATATATGTGTGTGTGTGTGTGTGTGTGTGTGTGTATATATATATATATATATATATATATATATATATATAGAGAGAGAGAGAGAGAGAGAGAGAGAGAGAGAGAGAGAGAGAGAGAGAGGAGAGAGAGAGTTAATTATATTATTATAATATATACATATATATCCCTCTGTGGGGGGGAGTTGTAAATACATGTGTGTATGTACCAAGCATTCCACTAAAGAACTTTTTATTTTTTATTTATCTTGTTTGCTTATAACAACAACCTAAGAGGTAGTACTATCATTATCCCTATTTCACAGCTGAAGAAACTAAGACAAAAAAAAAGTTAAATGACTTTCCCAAGGTCACAGAGATAACTAGTAAGTGTCTAAGATCAAATTTGAATTCAGGTCTTCTTGACTCCTGCACCACAAATCTATGTATTGGACCACTTGCTGCCTTGACTTTTTTTCTAGTATGCAGCCTAAGCAGCCTTTGAAAGAATGTTTTTTGTTTTTGTTTTGCTGAGGCAATTGGTGTTGTCACTTGCCCAAGTTCACACAGGTAGGAAGTATTAAGTGTCTGAGGCTAGCTTTGAACTCAGCTTCTTCTGACTTCAGGACTGGTGTTGTATCCACTGCACCCCCTAGCTGTCCCCATTTTTTTGTTCTAATCCACAAATGTAAGCATTCTTAGAATGGTTTCAGATATAATCTTGAATGTAACCTGGTAATAATAAGGGAACAATTCATACATTGGTTACATAGAGCTACCAGTTATTAGTTTTCATTTTTTAACTAAATCAATAATGTCTCTCAAAACCAAGGTTAAATAAATCTTAGCTCATCCTTACAACTTTTATTCTGTAATTAAAATCCACAATAGAAATCTTTGGGGGGAGGAATATACAATTGCTAATTTCAGAATTCTCTTAAGTATTTCTTACATTTTTTTAACACTCAAACTACTAAAAAAAATCACTAAAATTTTTAATTTGACTTCTTTTTTCTGGCAATAATATTCAATTTTTTTCTGTTGTATATTATCATCAACTTAAAAGAAGATGAAATCAATTCTGAGTGCTCTTATTTTTATTTTTACCTACTTTAAAGACTAAGAAATAGTGTTTTCCCCTTAAATATTGGTATGCTTTGAGACTTTGATCATTCCTTTTGGATGGTAATTGTATTTTCTATTCATTTTTCTCCAGACAGTATTAATCCATCCCTTCTTTACAACCAAGGGATATATCAGAATGTTTGAATTTTATGGTAATGTTCTAGAAATAAAAGCATGAACACTTCAATGACACTCTTGACAAAGAACCTGAGATACCGCAGGAAATCAAAATCCTCCTTTCAGAAAAAAAGTACAATATTTTTCTTACACTTACTCTTCAAATGGTTATTGCTTTACTTGAATATGAATTATTTTCATCCATAATATCAAAATTATTTAAAAACTGGAAGGACAACCAACTAACTTGGTGTCAATATTGATGGCATTTTTAATCTGCTTAACAACAGGAGGCTGAATAAGTGATCTCTTCAATTGTTTCTTACTTTAGCAAAATATGACTTTTTGAAAAGCACTAGTGATAAAATTTTCTAGCAAGCAGCTTTAATTCTAATATTAACAGACATTCATAGCTTTCACATAACAATGTACATGTACATATTTAAGTTAAATATAAAGGAAAGAATTCTGCAATTAAAAAGAGGACCTTTGACTGTATCACTGATATTACTTGTGTTATCTTAGGCAAGTTACAAAACCTATCTGAGCTTATTTTCTCCTCTCTAAAATGTAGGAACTAAGTCACCTTTAGGTTCAATATCTAATCTAACCCCTCTAATTTAGTCCAGAAGGCGTGGCCTAATATTCTTTGTTGGGGACCCATAGAACTTAACTATGCCACACACTGACTGACAGAATTAAGAAGCAAAAAAAAATATTTTTCTTCCTTTTTTCTTTTAGTTCTATAATCAAAATATTAGGTAAAATTCTTTACTCAGATTACTATCTGCTAAAAAGACTTATTAAAACTGAATAGGAGTATAAATAAGGTCAATAAAATATTATTTAATAGTATAGTCATGCTTAAAAGCTTAAAAAGGTGCTGGTTACTTTTTGTACACTTTGAACAAAGAGGTTCCCTTTATCAAGCACTTTATTGGGTTCCTCTAATGTTAAAATATAATAGCATAATGCAATTTGTATATTCATTTTTTGTTGATTTACATTTAAATAATATCTCTGGGATACATGTCTCTATGGGATAATACTGAATTACTTATCTTTCATAAAGAGCAAATGATGGTAATGAACATAACTTTTTAGACCAGTGAATATAATCCTTAAAAATCAATTAAATTTATTTTATATATGTTTTAAATTTTAAAAAGTATTACCAGAGAAGTTGACTATATTTTAGTCAATATTTTGGTATAGTCATTGAGGAAGTAAAGCATTTAATGAGTGCCTACTCTCAAGCATTCTGTGGAGTTTTGGGACAAATAAAGAAAAGATAACCTTGGTTTTAAGGGGCTCTCAGTCAAATGGGGACAACAAAATTCAAAAACTAACAAGCAAATAAACAAAAACTATATACATTCAAGTTACATTCAGGATAAATGAGAATAATTCAAAGGGAAGGCACTGAGAATGAGGACTGGGAAAAGTTTTTTGAAGAAAGTAAGAATTTAATTGAAACTTAAAGGAAACCCTGAGGCAGAGATATGGGAGAGAATTCCTGGTTAAGGGATGGGCCAACAGAAATACAGTACATTAGGACACAGACTGTCCTGTTCAAAGAACCACAAGGAAACCAGTGCAATGTCCAATTCTAAAGGAAGTAAGTCAGAGAAAGCCTACCAAAGTTCAAGATTTTCTGTGGCTATGCTTTTATATTGAGGGATTTTGAGATTTCTTTATCTGATCATAATCTGCTGTCAAGCATCTTCTCCCTCCACTTTGCAATCTCATATCCTCTTCATTGTTCTTGATGTGGCCTCCAATTCCTCAACCCTTTAATTATTTCCCAGGCCATTACTCTATTCACTTGTTATACAGGACTCTCTTCCTAAATATGACCCATTGGTGAATCAATTCAGCACCACACTACCTTCCTTAAATCTTTGGTCTCCTCATTATTTTCACAGACCTTGGCCTACCAGCCTCAGTCTTGGATTACTCCTACTAATAAAATTGGTGTAATTGACACCAAATGATGAGATTTAGAAAAGGCATCAAATCAGTGTCCTTCCCTGCTTGTCTCAGGAAAATATTATCAATACTTCAGGCTTTTTCTTCCAACTCTACTTAATGACCTAGGATCTCATCACTGCTATCTTCTGCCTTTCCTCAACATACATGTTGCTTATAAACCTGAAGACAATTATCTTTTCCATGGGTCTTAGCATTCTAAACTGATTCTCTTATATTTTGAAACCCTGAAGACTATTCCTTTTAGGAAAAAAATGCAAAACTCCCGGTATTACATTTGAAACCCTTCACAATCTCATGCTAACCTGTATTTCATTTAATTTCACATCACGCCTCCTTGTAATTTATTATATTATATATTTAACCAAAGTTGTTCATCCAGTTCATAACACTCCATACCAGATTAACCTACCTTACCTCAGTATATCCTCTTCATTGCATTCACTTCTTTTAAACCCACTAATATACTTGAATATTTCCAGTCTTCATGTTGCCATTTGAATGTCTAGAGTTTCTACATTCATAGCTAAAACATCTAGAAACAAGCGTAAATTTCTTTGGCAAATTCCAAAGGTAAATGCATTTGCTTTGACCTTTTGCAATATCCAGCTAAGGGAAAAGAAAACAAATTTAAGCTTGTGAAATATTTTTAAGTGGTTGAAGATCCACATGTACATTCAACCTGAGGCAGCTATTTCTACAGCTCTTCATATATGTGGATGTGAGTGTATTGTTGAGTTATTTCAGTAATGTGCAAATATTCATGACCCCATTTTGTTATTTTCTTAACAAAAATACTGATGTAGTTTGCCATTTCCTTCTGTAACTCATTTTTATAAAAAAGGAAACTGAAGCAGACAGTTAAGTGAGTTGCCCAGGTAGTAGGAAGTGAACTCAGTAAAATGAATCTTCCTGATTCCAAACCCAGTGCACTATTGCTCTATCGAATATATCACTTAGCTATCTCAGGGGTATGTAAGTGAGTATTATGAGATAAATATAATATTTTGAGTTATAAATTCAAATTTCTACTGATATATTCATAATAATTTTACCAATATCGACATTCAATGAATATGAAAAAAAAATCTGTCATAAAACAAATGTAGACTGTGAATGATTACTAAATTGCCACAAGCTTTTTTGCAGTCGATAGTTTAATAGTATTGAGGATAGCAGGATAGTCACCATAACTCTGCAATACTCACCTTTAAACAACCATAAAATAACACCTAAAAACAAATCCTGGAAATGCAGAACCAACAAAAAGACTGGGGTAGGATAGGAGACACTTATCTTTGAGTTCAAGAACCTTGGAAGACTGGATGTGAGTAGAACTAGGAGAACACTGTACACAATAACAGCAAGATTATACAATAATCAATTATAATGAATGTGATTCTTATAAACAACGAGGTGATTCAGAACAATTCCAATGGTCTTATGATGAAGAAAGCCATCTGAACCCAGAGAGAGGACTGTGAGAAATGAGTGTGGATTACAACACAATATTTCCACCTTTGTTACTTTTGTTTCCTTTCATTTTGTTTTCTCCCTCATTTTTTTTTCCTTTTTGATCTGATTTTTTTTTTTGTGCAGCATGATAATTGTGGAAAGAATCATATATGCTTAATATATTGGATTACTTAGCATCTAGAAAACAGAGTTAGGGAAAGGGAGGAAAAAAATTTGGAATACAAGGTTTTGCAAAGGTGAAGGTTGAAAATTATCTATACATATGATTTGAAAATAAAAAAGTTTTAGTAAAAAATGACCTTGGAAGATCAGCAACAAAGATCTATCTCACTCAATAAAAGGGAAACACAATTTAGGATGGGAAGCATCCCAGTAAACTAGGAGCAAGCTACACCTGAATACATGATTGTTAGATCCAGAGCCATAATGTAGAAGAGCAAGCTAATGCCAACAACAGGAACCCCCACATGCCTCAGCCAGCAAGGGTAACAGACAGACTCTGGCGTTGAGAACTGCCAAAGGCTTTGTCATAGCCCTAGGCAAACACATGAGTTCCAACTCTATGGACCTGCACTTGTATCAGCATAGCCATGGGCAAACAGGCATCCTCCAGAGACCAGATGACCTTGTGCTTCAATATATACCTAGAGAAGAACAAATCTCAGCACATACCAGGCACCATGGCTACTCAGTACCAGGTAAACTGACAGATTTCTACATTCTCTAGTAGTGCTAGCTATCTCCTTCTCCACCTTGAAGTACAGCAACAGCCATGAGGGGCCTAGTGGGCCTAAAGGCAATATCAGTAAATCACCAGGTAAATAGCCAACACATGCAGCCTCTGGCACAAGAAGCCAAAAACAGTGTTTCTTTAATCCTGGAAGTGGAGTTCAATTTTAAAAGAAGGAAAAAGGACAATAAAGAGGAGCAAAAAGTCCAAAAAAAAAAAAACAAAAACAATATGAAATCACAGAGTTTTTAAGGTGACAGGAAAGATATGATCAAAAGAGAAAAACAATGTCAAAACAAATATAAGAAAAACAACAAAGAAAAAAATGGGAATGGTCTCAAAGCAGAAAATCCTTATGGACGAGTTAAAAAAAAAAGAATTTGAAAATCATTTAATGTAAGTAGAAGACACATTTTAAAAAGAAATGAGAGGAATGCAAGGAAATTACCAAAGAGGAGTCAACTGCTTTAGGAAATATCAACTTTTTAAAACAGAATTGGTTAAGGAGAAAAGGAGACAGAAAGATCCACTGAAGAAAACTACTTAAGTACAATTGACCAAAAGTACAAAAGCTAATAGAGGAAAATATGACCTTAAACATTAGAATTGGGCAAGTGGAAGTTAATGACTCTATATGACAATAAAAATCAACTAAACTAATTCAAAGGAATTAAAAAATGGAAGAAAATATAAACGTCTTATGGGAAAACAATTTATCTGGAACATAGATACAGGAGAAACAATATAAACATCATTGCATTACCTGAAAGATATAATCAAAAGGAGGACATAGACAGCATCTATCAGGAAATTTTCAAGGAAAGCTACTCTGATGTCCAGGACAAAACAGGTATTGAAAGAATAGCTGGTCACCTCAGAAAAGAGATTCCAAAATAAAAATTCAAAGAAATGTTATAGTCAAACTTCAGAACTATCAAGTCAAGGAAAACACACTACAAGTGGCCAGAAATAAACAATTCACATATCTGGAAGCCACAATCAGGGTTGCAGAAGATTTGGCAGCTGCAATATTAAAAGATTGGAAGTCAAGAAACATGAAGTTCTTCAAAGAAGCTAAAACCACAGTCAAAAATCTCTTACTTGGTGAAATTAATCATGCTACACAGAGGGAAAAATGATCATTCAGTAACAGAAGAATTAAAAGCTGTCATAAGAAGAAGATGGGAATTAAATCAAAACAATTAACTCTAATATCAAGACCCAAAAGAAGCATAAACAGGTAAAAAGGGAAAATAAAACATTAGGGAGGCAATACAACAAAACTGTTTACATTTCTGCATGGAAAAGGATACTTACAATTCTTAAAAATTGTACACCTAATAGTACAGTTAAAAGGAATACTGAGATGGTATAAGTATGAGGTGGATTTGAAGGAATGACAAAAAATTAAAAGATGAGAAAGAGAATTTCACTGGGTACAGAAAGAAGGGAGAGATAGAATGGAGTAAATTATTTCATATGAAAAGGCATGAGAAACCTATTACAATGGCGGACAAAATGAGAGGATAAGTGGTGTACATTGCTTGAACCTTACTCTCATCAATATTTTCTCCAAGAAGGAATAAGATATGCAATTAGCTGAACATAGAATTCTATCTTACTAGATGGAGAAATAGGTAGGAACAAGATTAAGTGGGGCATGGGGACTTGACAGAAGAAGAGACAGATCAGGGGAAGTGATGGAAACAGCACTATCAAGGAGAAAAAATGGTGAAAAGAGAGAAAGTACAAACAGGAAAAGAATGGAATGGAAGGAAATACAGAGTTAGCAATCTTAATTGCAAATATGAATGTAATGAATTCCCCCCCAAAATAGAAATGGACAGCAGAGTAGATCAAGAATCAGAATCAGAATAACATGTTGTTTATAAGAAACAAATTTGAAGCAGAGAAACACACAGAGTAAATAATGGGCAGGAACATAATCTATTAGGCTTCAGCTGAAGTAAAAAAAAATCAAGGGTAGTAATCCTGAGCTCAGAAAAAGTTAAAAAATAAATCTAATTAAAAGAAATAAAGAATAAACTACACATTGGTAAAAAAAAAAAAAAAAAAAAAAAAAAAAAAAAAAAAAGTACCATAGACAGAAGCAGAGCTTAAGATGGCAGAGTGAAGTCAGGATGTTGCTCAAGATCGCCAGTTCCCGTTGAAAATCATATGAAACAAAGCCTCTATACAGAGTCTAATAAAATAAAACTATTCTTCAGGTCAATATCTAGGATGAAAGGGTTTTTTATCCCGGTCCAAACAGGGACTGGGAAAGTCAGTGAGAAAATCTTAATTACAGAAGATCAGCAGCTGAGCTCAATTAGCAAGGCAGACCAGTGGGGCATCCTTAAGTTTCAGCTCAAAAGATAAATTGCCAGCTAAGGAAACCAGACTTTCTCCCAGAAAGAGGAAGTAGGACTATCGCCTGCTGTGAGCAAATTATCTTTTTTTTTTTAATTGAAGCTTTTTATTTTTCAAACATGTGCATGGGTAATTTTTCAACATTAACCCTTGCAAAAGCTTGTATTCTAATTTCTCCCACCATCCCCCCACCCCCTTCCCTAGATGGCAAGCAATTCAATATATGTTAAACATGTTAGAAATATATGTTAAATCCAATATAGTCATACGTATTTATACAATTATATTGCTGCACAAAAAAAAATCAAATCAAATAGGAAAAAAATTGAGAAAGAAAATAAAATACAAGCAAACAACAACAAAAAGAATGACAATGCAATGTTGTGAACCACACTCACTTCCCATAGTCCTCTCTCTGGGTATAGATGGTTCTATTCATTACAAGATCATTGGAACTGGTCTGAATCATCTCATTATTGAAGAGAGTCAAGTCCATTAGAATTGATCATCATATAATCTTGTTGCCATATATAATGATTTACTGGTTCTGCTCATTTCATTTATCATGAGTTTACATAAATCTCTCCAGGACTTTCTGAAATCATCCTGCTGATCGTTTCTTATAGAACAATAATATTCCATAACATTAATATACCACAATTTATTCAGCCATTCTCCAATTGATGGGTATCCACTCAGTTTCCAGTTTCTGGCCACTACAAAGAGGGCTGCCACAAACATTCTTGCACATACAGGTCCCTTTCCCCTCAAGATTTCTTTGGGATATAAGTCCAATAGTAACACTGCTGGATCAAAGGGGATGCACAGTTTGATAACTTTTTTAACATAATGCCAAATCGCTGTCCAGAATGGCTGGATGTTGCCAAATTCCACCAACACTATATCAGTGTCTCAGTTTTCTCACATCCCCTCCAACATTCCATTATCTTTCCCTGTCATTCTAGCCAATCTGACAGGTGTGTAGTGATATCTCAGAGTTGTCTAAATTTGCATTTCTCTCATTAATAATGATTTGGAGCATCTTTTCATATGGCTAGAAATAATTTCAATTTCTTCTTCTAAAAATTGTCTGTTCAGATCCTTTGGCCATTTATCAATAGGAAAATAGCTTGATTTCTTAAAAAATTAGAGTCAATTGTCTATATATTTTAGAAATAAGGCTTTTTTAATCATTAGGGAGATTGGTCTATAACTTTCTTTCTCCGTTTTCAACCTACTTGGTATAGTCAGGCATTTTGTAGGACTCCTTCATTCCTTATTTTTTTCAAATAGCTTATATAGCATTGGGGTTACTTGTTCTCTAAATGTTTGGCAGAATTCACATGTAAATCCATCTGGTCCTAGGGATTTTTTCTTAGGAGTTAATTAACAGCTTGTTCTATTTGTTTTTCTGAAATGGGACTATTTAAGCAATTTACTCCTTCTGCTGCTAATCTGGGAAGCCTATATTTTTGGAGGTAGTCCTCCATTTCACTTAGGTTATCAAATTTATTGCTATAAAGTTGGTCAAAGTAGCTCCTTATTATTCCTCTAATTTCCTCTTCAATGGTGGAAAAATTTCCCTTTTCATTTTTAAGACTGACAATTTGATTTTCCTCTTTCCTTTTTCTAATCAAATTTACCAAAGATTTATCTAGTTTATTGGTTTCATTTATTAATTCAATATTTTTTTTTTAAATTTCAACAGTATTAATTTCTCCTTTTAATTTTAGTATTTCAAGTTTAGTATTTGATTGGGGGTTTTTAATTTGGTTTTTTTCTAGCTTTTTAAGTTGCAGGCCCAATTCATTGATCTTCCCTTTCTCTATTTTATTCAAGTAAGACTACTAAAGATACAAAATTTCGCCTTATTACCTCTCTGGCTGCATCCCACAAATTTTGGTATGTTGTCTCATCATTGTCATTTTCTTGGATGAAATTATTAATTGTGTCTATGATTTATTGTTTCACCCAGTCATTCTTTAAGATGAAATTATTTAGTTTCCAACTAATTTTAGTCTGTTTACCTCTAGCTTTTTGTTGAATTTAGTATTTATTGCATCGTGATCTGAAAAGAATACATTTACTATGTCTGCCTCCCTACATTTAATTTTGAGGTCTTTATGTCCTAATATATGGTCAGTTTTTATATAGGTTCCATGAACTGCTAAGAAGAAAGTATACTCCTTTCTGTTTCCATTCAATTTTCTTTTTTTTTAATTTAATATTTTTATTTACCAAATATATGCATAGGTAATTTTACAACATTGACAATTGCCCAACCTTTTGTTCTAATTTTTCCCCTCCTTCTCTGCCCCCCCAGGGATTGGCAGATTGACCAATACATGTTAAATATGTTAAAGTATCAATTAAATACAATATATGTATACATGTCCAAACAGTTGTTCCATTAAGTTTTCTCCAAAGATCTACCATACCTATTTTTTCTAATATTATATTTACCACTTTAATTTCTTTTTTATTTGTTGTGTGGTTTGATTTATCTAATCCTGAGAGTGCAAGGTTGAGATCTCACACTATTATAATTTTGCAACACATTATTTCTTCTTGCAACTCTCTTAACATCTCCTTTAGGAAGTTAGATGCTATATTACTTGGTGCATATATGTTTACTATTAATATTGCTTCATTGTCTATGCTACAATAGCAAGATATAGTTTCCTTCCTCATCTCTTTTAATTAGATCGATTTTGCTTTTGCTTGATCTGAAATAAGGATGGCTATCCCTGCTTTTTTGACTTCACCTGAAGCATAATAAATTCTGCTCCAGCCTTTTACCTTTACTCTGTATGTATCTCTCTGCTTTAAATGTGTTTCATCTAAACAATATATTATAAGGTTTGGCTTTTGATCCAGTCTGCAATCTACCACAATTTTATGGGAGAGTTCATCCCATTCACATTTATGGTTAAAATTTCTCATTCTATATTTCCTGCCATTTTATTATCCCCAGATTATGTTTTTCTTTTTCTTACTTTTCTGTACTTGGAGAAAAAAGAAAAGAAAAGCAAAATGAGCAAAATTAAAGCATATGAAGAAGTACAAAAGACCAATTACTGTAGAAGGGGAAAAGGAGAGGGATGAACATTGTTTGAAGCTTAATCTCATCAGTTTTGGTTCAAAGATAGGATGAAATATACACTCAGGTATAAAGATTTATCTTATACTACAAGGAAGTAAGAGGAAAAAGGGAAAAGAAAAGGGAGAAGCAGGAGAGAAGGAAAACAGAAACACTAGGAGAAAGGGTTAAAAGAAGAAAGGAGGTATGATAGAAGAGAGAATAGATTGAGGGAAGGGTTAGTCAGAAAACAAAACACTACTAAGGAGAGACAGGGCAAAAAAGGAGAAAGAAATATATAGAGAAGAGAAAATAGTGTGTAGGGAATAGTAACTGTGATTGAGAATGAAATGAACTCTCCCATAAAATAGAAGAAGATAGCAGAGTGGATTAAAAACCAGAATCCTAAAATATTATTTTTATAAGAAACACATCTGAAACAGAGAAATACATACAGAGTAAAGGGAAAAGTTTGGAACAGAATTTGTTATACTTCATCTGAAGCTGAAAGAAGTGGTTTTGATACTATACACACACACACACACACACACATACATATATATGTATATATACATATATATATATATACATATATACACACACATACATATATATGTATATATACATATATATATACACATACATATGCACACACACACACACACACACACACACACACACACACACACACACACATATATATATATATATATATATGAAATAAGTGGTACAGCATCCAAATTCTTAGAGAAGACATTAAGCCAGTTATATTATAGGAAGAAATAGATAGCTAATAGATATAGAAATAGATACTAATGAGGGATTTCAAACTCCCCCTCTCAGGAATCAGATAAATCTAACCACAAAATCAATAAGAAAGAAATTAAGGAGATTAATAGATTTTTTTAAAATTAGGGATGCAATCCTGATGGACGTGGCTCTCTTCAACAATGAGATGATTCAAGCCAGTTCCAATTGCTCAGTGATGAAGAGAAACATGTACACCTAAATAGAGGACTGTGGGAACTGAATATGGGCCACAAACATAGCATTTTCACTCTTTCTCTTGTTCTTTGCTTGTGTTTTGTTACTCTCACAAGATAACTGAGTAAATATGTATACATATGTTATATTTCACATATATTTAACATATTTAACATAGATTGGACTACCTGCCATCTAGGAGAGGGGGGAGGAAGAAGGAGCAAAAAATTTGGAAAGGAAGGTTTTGCAAGGGTCAATGTTGAAAAAATTATCCATGCATATTTTTTGTAAATAAAAATATTTAATAAAAAAAGAAAATCAGATATGATAGACCTCTAGAGAAAGCTGAATAGGGATAGAAAGGAATATACATTTTTCATGGCATATGTCCCCTACACAAAAATTGTCCATGACTTTGGGTATAAACAATTAACAATCAAATGCAGAAAAGGCATAAATAGGAAACGCATCCTTTTCAGATCACAATGCAATAAAAAGAAAGGGCCAAAAAAAGATATGCTAAAAGAAAAAAATTAGAAATTATATAATTTCATCTTAAAGAATGAGTGGATGTAACAACAAATCCTAGAAACAGTCAAATAAATTTCATCCAAGAGAATCATAATAATGAGACAACATAGAAAATTTAGGGCATGTAACCAAAGCAATTATTAGAAGACATAAATGAATAAAACAATAAAAGAGAACATAATGAATTGGCTTGCCAATAAAAATGCTAGAAAAAAAACAATTAAATATCAATTAGAAATTGTAAGCACTAAAGGACAGATTAACAAAATTGAAAGTAAAAAAAAAAGCTATAAAGCTATTGAGCATATCTTTACCTAATATATCTCATATATATATATATGCATATATATAACATATAATGTATATATTACATGAGACATGTATATATAATATTATATATTATAAGACATAATATGTTATCTTATGTCTTATATAGACATGAACAGTGATCAACAAATAAAATTAAGAGTTGGTTTTACAAAAAAAACAACAAAATATATAAACTTTTGGTTAATTTGATTTAAAATGAAAAAGAACAAATTACCAACATCAAACCTGAAAAATGTAAATTAAAAGAATAATTAAAAGTTATTTTATCCAATTGTATGTGAAAAAAATCTGACAATCTAATTAAACTTGATGAATTTCTGTGGAAATATGAATTACCCAAATTAACAGAGGAGGAAATAAAATAATTTTCTACTTTTTATTGTAGTATAATTATTTTTAATAATTTTTAATACACATTACTTTATAAATCATGTTGGAGGAGAAAAATCAAAGCAAAAGAGAAAATCCATGAGAGAGATTAAAAAAAAAAAAGAAGAAGAAAAAGAAGAAGAAAACCAAAGCATTCAGTTTTCCATAAATCTTTTTCTGGATGCAGATGACATTTTCTGTCCATAGTCAATTGGGATTGTTTTGGATCACTGAACTGCTAAAAAGAACCAAGCCTTTCATAATTGATCATCTCACATTCTTGCTCTTATTGTATGCAATGTATTCCAGATTCTGCTTGTTTTCCTCACCTGACGTCATATAGAATACTACCCAGGCTCTTTTTTTGGTCATGGCAGTCAGATAGGCCAATATTTTTTAAATTGTCTCTTTTGGATCTATTTTCCAGGTTGGCTGTTTTGCCAATGAAGTATTTCACATTATTTTTCCCATTTTTTCATTATTTTTAGTATGTTTTTTGATTTTTCACTATCTCCCTAAGTCATTAGCTTCTATTTCCCCTGTTCTAGTTTTTAATATGTGATTTTCTTCAGTTTTCTGCTTTATCTCTTTTTCCATTTTGATTTATTCTTTTGTTTAATGAGTTATTTTCTTCAGAAAAATTTTTCCTTTCTTTTCCAAACTGTTGACTTCTCATTCATACCTCTCATTATTTTTCTCATTTTTCCTTCTACCTCTCTTATTTGCCTTTTTGAAATCTTTTATGAGCATTGTCAAAAAGCCTTTTTGGGCCTGAGACCAATTTAATCTCAGTCTTTGAGTTTTCTTGTGTGGATATTTTGTCCCCATCTGAGTTTGTGTTTTGGTCTGTCCTGTCACCATAGCAGCATTCTGTGGTCAAGATTTTTTTTCTGTTTCTTCTTCATTCCTTTTCTTTTGGTTTTTCCTCTTTCTTAACTTTTAAGTTGAAGATCTACTCCTAGGTAAAGATGGCACTGTCCCAGGCTTCCTGTGCAACTCTGAGCTTTGGATTTGAGCACAGGGGTCCATTTTGTGTGTAGTGGGGGTAGCTTTGCCTGCTCCAATCAGGAAACAGCCTGGTTTTCCAGAGTTTGCCTTCTGAGCTGAGGCTGAAAGCTGTCCCATGGGTTTATTCCTCTACTGGCCCAGGATTGATGGTCATAGTTACTGATTTGCTGTGACTAAGACGCACTCTCTAGCATTCCCAGTCTATCTGCCTCAGACTGAATACCCTTTTCACTCCAGTTAGACTAACTTTTCTTGAAGTTCAAATCAGTATTTGGTTTCATTTAATCAGATACTATTCACAAGAATGTGTTCATGTGGTTTTTGAGGGAAACTGTAAGAACTTGAGCAGCTTCCAAATTTTGCCATTTTTGACTCTAAACTCCATTAATAAAATATTTAAATGGCTATGTGTTAGAAAAAGAAATTGAATGAGCCATCAATGAACTCCCTAAGAAAAAATCTCCAGGGCTACATGTAATTACAAGTGAATTCTACCAAACATTTATAGAACAATAAATTACAATACTATATAAACTATTTAGAAAAATAGGCAAAGAAGGAAACCTGATAAATTATTTCTATAACATTATGGACCAATTTCCTTAATGAATATTGATGCAAAAATCTTAAATAAGATATTAGCAAAAATACTTCAGAAAATCATCCCCAGAATAATACACTATGATCAAGTAAGATTTATACCAGGAATGTAGGGCTGGTTTAATATTAGGAAAAATATTAGTATACTTGACCATATTAATAATCAAATTAATAAAAAACATATGATCATCTAAATAGATGCATAAAAAGTATTTCATAAAATCCAACATCCATTCCTACTAGAAATGCTTGTGAGTATAGGAATAAATGGACTATTCCTTAGAATAATCAGGAACATATATTTAAAACCGTCAGTAAGCATAATATGCAATAGAAATAAACTGCAACCTTTCCCAGTAAGAGCAGGAGTGAAACAAGGTTGCCCACTATCACCATTACTATTCAATATAGTACTAGAAATGCTAGCCTCGGCAATAAGAGCCAAGAAAGAGATTCAAGGAATTAGAGTAGGAAATGAGGAAATCAAACTATCACTCTTTGTAGATGACATGATGGTATACTTAGAGAACCCCAAAGACTCTGCTAAAAAGCTATTAGAAATAATTCAGAATTTTAGCAAAGTTGCAGGATACAAAATAAATCCACATAAATCCTCAGCATTTTTATATATCACCAACAAAATGCAACAGCAAGAGATACAAAGAGAAATTCCATTCCAAACAAATGTTGAGAGTATAAAATATTTGGGAATCCATCTACCAAAGAATAGTCAGGAATTATATGAGCAAAGTTACAAAACACTTGCCACAAAAATAAAGTCAGATTTAAATAATTGGAAAGACATTCAGTGCTCTTGGATAGGCCGTGTGAATATAATAAAGATGACAATACTCCCCAAACTAATCTATTTATTTAGTGCTATACCAATCAGACTCAAGAGAAACTATTTTAATGACTTAGAAAAAAATAACAACAAAATTCATATGGAAGAATAAAAGGTCGAGAGCTGCAAGGGAACTAATGAAAAAAAACTCAGAGGAAGGTGGTCTAAGTGTACTTGATCTAAAGCTATATTATATAGCAGCAGTCACCAAAACCATTTGGTATTGGCTAAGAAATAGACCAGTCGATCACTGTAACAGATTAGGTACAAAGGACAAAAAAGGGTACATCTATAGCAATCTAGTCTTTGACAAACCCAAAGATACCAATATTAGGGATAAAAATTCATTATTTGGAAAAAAAACTGTTGGGAAAACTGGAAATTAGTATGGCAGAAATTAGATATGGATCCACATTTAACACCATATACCAAGATAAGATCAAAATGGGTCCATGATTTAGGCATAAAGAATGAGATCATACATAGATTAGAGGTACAGAGAATCGTCTACCTTTCAGAGCTGTGGAGGAGGAAGGAATTTATGACCAGAGGAGAACTAGAGATCATTATTGATCACAAAATAGAAGATTTTGATTACATCAAACTAAAAAGTTTCTGTACAAACAATACTAATGCAAACAAGATGAGAAGGGAAGTAAGAAATCGGGAAAATATTTTTAAAGTTAAAGGTTCTGATAAAGGCCTCATCTCCAAAATATACGAAGAACTGACCCTAATTTATAAGAAATCAAACCATTCTCCAATTGATAAATGGTCAAAGGATATGAACAGACAATTCTCAGATGATGAAATTGAAACTATATCCACTCATATGAAAGAGTGTTCCAAATCACTACTGATCACAGAAATGCAAATTAAGACAACTCTGAGATACCACTACACACCTGTCAGATTGGCTAAGATGATAGGAACAAATAATGATGAATGTTGGAGGGGATGTGGGAAAACTGGGAAACTAATACATCGTTGGTGGAGTTGTGAAAGAATCTAACCATTCTGGAGAGCAATTTGGAACTATGCCCAAAAAGTTATCAAACTATGCATACCCTTTGATCCAGCATTGCTGCTATTGGGCTTATATCCCAAAGAAATACTAAAGAGGGAACAGGGACCTGTATGTGCCAAAATGTTTGTGGCAGCTCTTTTTGTAGTGGCTAGAAACTGGAAGGTGAATGGATGTCCATCAGTTGGAGAATGGTTGGGTAAATTATGGTATATGAAGGTTATGGAATATTATTGCTCTGTAAGAAATGACCAGCAGGATGAATACAGAGAGTCTTGGAGAGACTTATATCAGCTGATGCTGAGTGAAATGAATAGAACCAGAAGATCGCTGTACACTTCAATGTTGTATGAAGATGTATTCTGATGGAAGTGGATATCTTCAACATAAAGAAGATCCAACTCACTTCCAGTTGATCAATGATGGACAGAATCAACTATACCCAGAGAAGGAACACTGGGAAGTGAATGTAAATTGTGAGCACTACTGTCTATCTACCCAGGTTACTTATACATTCAGAATGTAATATATAATATGCAACAAGAAAATGGGACTTACACACATATATTGCATCTAGGTTATATTGTAACACATGTAAAATGTATGGGATTGCCTGTCATCAAGGGAAGGGAGTAGAGGGAGGGAGGGGATAATTTGGAAAAATGAATACAAGGGATAATGTTATAAAAAAGAAATTACTCATGCATATATACTGTCAAAAATTTATAAATAAAATTAAAAAAAAAACCAGGAAATATAAAACACACACACACACACACACACACACACACGCACACACACAAAATATTTCTATAACACAAATATGGTACTGATACCTAAACAGGAAGATAGAAAACAAAGAAAATTATGGACCATTCTCCCTAATTAATACTGATGCAAAACTTCTAAATAAAATATTAGCAAAGGGATTACAGCAGGATAATGCACTATGACCAAGTAAGATTTATAGTAATTATGCAAGGCTGGTTCAATACCAGGAAAACTTACTATCATTAACCATATCAATAACAAAACCAATAGAAATTATATGATAATAGATATAGAAAATACTTTTGAAAAAAAAAACACAGCACCCATTCCTGTTAAAAAACACTGGAGAACATTTGAATAAATGGAGTTTTCCTTAAAATAATAAACGGCATTTTTCTAAAGCTATCAGAAGGTGAGGTTAGAAGCATCCCCAGTTAGATCAGGGATGAAACAAGGATGGCTATTATCACCCCTATTATTCAAGATTACACTAGAAATGTTGGCTCTATCAATAGAAATGAAAAAAAAAAAGAATTAGAGTAGGTAGTGAGGAAATAAAACTATCAGTCTTTGCAGATGATATGATACTATACCTGGAGAATCCTAGAAAATCTAGAAAAAAACTACTCAAACAATTGACAACTTTAGCAAGGTTGTCGAATATAAAATAAAACCATACAATTCATCAACATATACATATATATAACTGATAAAGCCCATCAGGAAGAAGTAGAAAGAGAAATGCCCTGTAAAATAACTATAGAAAAAATAAAATATTTTGGTTTCTATCTGCTAAGAAAAACCAGCAACTATATGAACAAAATTGAAACATATTTTGACACATATAAAGTCATATTTAAACAATCGGAAAAATATCAGTTGAGGGAGTAGAACCAAAAAGGTGAAAACGAGATAGGTATTTTACTGGGTTCTTCCCATATCCCTCAAATTAACAGTAAATCAAGCCTCTGAACTGCTTTGTAGTGTCAGAACCCATGCATATTGGAAGTATAACAAATTTCCAACAGAAGATAATTTCAAAGATCTCCAGAAAATATTTATTTCAATCAGAGGGATATGAACTGAGCTCTGGCAGGCTGAAAACAGATGCCAAGTGCAGGAAGCACACAGTCCCAGGATGGTGTGGACTCCATGTGCCAGAGAATCTACCAGGAAGAATCTATAGCAGTACTGGCTATTCTGTCCTGATTGCAAACTAATAGATCAGTAGACTAGTTATAAGACATCTAACACAAATACAAAAGGTAAATAATGAGTCCCCAAATGACAGAATTACATGTGACCTGGTCATGTCAAACCAGCACTGGAAGTTAATCCGTCTTCACAAAGTGCAGCCAATATTACTTGTAGAAAAAGCTTGAACAAACTCCTCTTTGCCTTAAAAGCAGACCCATAACTTTAAAAAAAATGCAAAAAGCAACATAAGTCTGACGATACACAATTTTAATGGAAAAAGAAAAGAAGAGATTTCAAACCTTAAGTACACTAAAAGCAGGTCATCTCCAGATGAAGCACCAAAGGATAATACAAATTGATCCACATCTCACAAAACTCTCTTGGAAGAAATTAAAAAGGATCATAAAAAAGAGTTAGAAGAAAAATAGAAAAAGGAAACGAGAACGCTGCAAGTATGTTTGGAAAAGGAAACAAATTATCTGAAGAAAATTCAACACAAAATAGATTTTTCAAATGGAAAATGCATATAACTCTTTATGAAATAGATTTAACAGAATGGAAAAACAAAAAACAAAACAAAACAAAAAAAAAAAAAAAAAAAAAAAAAAAAAAGACTGCCTGAAAAACAGAATTTGTGAAATGGATAAGGAAAACAACTACTTATGGCAGAAATTAGGCATAGACCTACTTTTTTTTTTTGATCTAGAAAATATTTATATATAAAGCAATAGTGATCCACATATGAAAAGTAGAAAGGGGGGGCAGAGCAAAGATGGCGGAGAACATACATGCAAATTTGTAAGCTCCCTTTTTCCCTCAATACCAACTAGTAAAATCAGCCTCAAAAATAATGGTGGACTGATAAAAACCACAAGGATTAGAAGCACAACTTATCAGCTGAAGAGATTCTGGAATTTTGACAGAAAAGTTGGTTCCAAGGGGAGGAAAAAAAAAGACCAGCACAGACACTGTTGCATTGGGGCTAGCATACTGTGCCAAATGGGAGGGGAGAACTCTGGGATCAGAGAAGCCACTGAGATAGAGGAATCTGGCATAGGCTGATAGATCTGCTCTGCTTTTTAAAATAGCAGATCAGAAGAGAAATCAAAGCCACATTAAAGCAATAGCCAGATAATATAATCACCCCAAACCAGAAGTGACCTAACAGATCTCAGCACAGCTATGCAGCCGCCTGCTGTTCTACAGAACTTTTCCTTGGGGTAGTTAAGAACATGAACAGAGGGGGAACACAACTCAGGGCAGCCTCTAATCTACAAAGTGCGGGGCTCAGCCTGAGGCAGTGGAATTCTCCCTACAGCAAAACTCCAGCAGCGGAACTCCCATAATAGCGGAACCTTTGAAGGAGTAACTGTGCTTTCCAGGCAGACACTTCCAGTTTGAGTGCAGTGGCTTTTCTTTTTTTTTCTTTTTTTTTTTTTTAATTTTTTATTATATATATATTTTTTATAATATTATCCCTTGTATTCATTTTTCCAAATGATCCCCCCCCTCCCTCTATTCCCTCCCCCCGATGACAGGCAATCCCATACATTTTACATGTGTTACAATATAGTCTAGGTACAATACATGTGTGTGAATATCATTTTCTTGTTGCACAATAAACATTAGAATCTGAAGGTACATGCAACCTGGGTAGACAGATATTAGTGCTAATAATTTACATTCACTTCCCAGTGTTTCTTCTCTGGGTGTAGCTACCTCTGTCCATCATTGATCAACTGGAAGTGAGTTGGATCTTCTTTATGTTGAAGATATCCACTTCCATCAGAATACATCCTCATACAGTATTGTTGTTGAAGTGTACAGTGATCTTCTGGTTCTGCTCATTTCATTCAGCATCAGTTGATTTAAGTCTCTCCAGGCCTCTCTGTATTCCTCCTGCTGGTCATTTCTTACAGAGCAATAATATTCCATAACCTTCATATACCATAATTTACCCAACCATTCTCCAACTGATGGACATCCATTCATCTTCCAATTTCTAGCTACAACAAAAAGAGCTGCCACAAACATTTTGGCACATATATGTCTCTTTCCGCTCTTTAGTATTTCTTTGGGATATAATCCCAGTAGTAGCACTGCTGGGTCAAAGGGTATGCACAGTTTGATAACTTTTTGGGCATAATTCCAGATTGCTCTCCAGAATGGCTGGATTCTTTCGCAACTCCACCAGCAATGTATTAGTGTCCCAGTTTCCCCACATCCCCTCCAACATTCATCATTATTTGTTCCTGTCATCTTAGCCAATCTGACAGGTGTGTAGTGGTATCTCAGAGTGGTCTTAATTTGCATTTCCCTGATCAGTAGTGATTTGGAACACTCTTTCATGTGATTGGATATAGTTTCAATTTCTTCCTCTGAGAATTGTCCGTTCATATCCTTTGACCATTTATCAATTGGAGAATGGTTCGGTTTCTTATAAATTAGGGTCAGTTCTCTATATATTTTGGAAATGAGACCTTTGTCAGAACCTTTGTTTTTAAAAATATTTTCCCAATTTTTTACTTCCCTTCTAATCTTGTTTGCATTAGTATTATTTGTACAGAAACTTTTTAGTTTGATGTAATCAAAATCTTCTATTTTGTGATCAATAATGATCTCTAGTTCTCCTCTGGTCATAAATTCCTTCCTCCTCCACAGCTCTGAAAGGTAGACGATTCTCTGTACCTCTAATCTATGTATGATCTCATTTTTATGCCTAAATCATGGACCCATTTTGATCTTATCTTGGTATATGGTGTTAAGTGTGGGGTCCATATCTAATTTCTGCCATACTAATTTCCAGTTTTCCCAACAGTTTTTTCCGAATAATGAATTTTTATCCCTAATGTTGGTATCTTTGGGTTTGTCAAAGATTAGGCTGCTATATATGTATCCTTTTTTGTCCTTTGTATCTAATCTGTTCTACTGATCTACCGGTCTATTTCTTAGCCAATGCCAAATGGTTTTGGTGACTGCTGCTATATAATATAGCTTTAGATCAGGTACACTTAGACCACCTTCCTCTGAGTTTTTTTTCATTAGTTCCCTTGCAATTCTCGACCTTTTATTCTTCCATATGAATTTTGTTGTTATTTTTTTCTAAGTCATTAAAATAGTTTCTCTTGAGTCTGATTGGTATAGCACTAAATAAATAGATTAGTTTGGGGAGTAGTGTCATCTTTATTATATTCGCTCGGCCTATCCAAGAGCATTGAATGTGTTTCCAATTATTTAAATCTGATTTTATTTTTGTGGCAAGTGTTTTGTAATTTTTCTCATATAATTCCTGACTATTCTTTGGTAGATGGATTCCCAAATACTTTATACTCTCAACATTTGTTTGGAATGGAATTTCTCTTTGTATCTCTTGCTGTTGCATTTTGTTAGTGATATATAAAAATGCCGAGGATTTATGTGGATTTATTTTGTATCCTGCCACTTTGCTGAAATTTTGAATTATTTCTAGTAGCTTTTTAGCAGAGTCTTTGGGGTTCTCTAAGTATACCATCATGTCATCTGCAAAAAGTGATAGTTTAATTTCCTCATTTCCTACTCTAATTCCTTGAATCTCTTTCTCGGCTCTTATTGCCGAGGCTAGCGTTTCTAGTACTATATTGAATAGTAATGGTGATAGTGGGCAACCTTGTTTCACTCCTGATCTTACTGGGAAAGGTTGCAGTTTATTTCTATTGCATATTATGCTTACTGAAGGTCTTAAATATATGCTCCTGATTATTCTAAGGAATAGTCCATTTATTCCTATGCTCTCAAGAGTTTTTAGCAGGAATGGATGTTGCATTTTGTCAAATGCTTTTTCTGCATCTATTGAGATGATCATATGGTTTTTATTAATTTGATTATTAATATGGTCAATTATATTAATAGTTTTCCTAATATTAAACCAGCCCTGCATTCCTGGAATAAATCCTACTTGATCATAGTGTATTATCCTGGGGATGCTTGTCTGAAGTCTTTTTGCTAATATCTTATTTAAGATTTTAGCATCAATATTCATTAAGGAGATTGGTCTATAATTTTCTTTCTCAGTTTTCGATCTACCTGGTTTAGGTATCAGTACCATGTCTGTGTCATAAAAGGCATTTGGTAGGACTCCTTCATCCCCTATTTTTTCAAATAATTTATATAACATTGGGGCTAATTGTTCTTTAAATGTTTGGTAGAATTCACATGTGAATCCATCTGGCCCTGGGGATTTTTTCCTGGGGAGTGGATTAATAGCTTGTTCTATTTCTTTTTCTGAAATGGGACTATTCAAGGAATTTATTTCCTCCTCTGTTAATCTAGGGAGCCTATATTTCTGGAGGAAGTCATCCATTTCACTGAAGTTATCAAATTTATTGGCATAAAGTTGGGCAAAGTAACTCCTTATTATTTCTCTAATTTCCTCTTCATTGGTGGAAAGATCCCCCTTTTCATTTGTAAGACTATCAATTTGATTTTCCTCTTTCTTTTTTTTGATCAAATTTACCAAAGGTTTATCTATTTTATTGGCTTTTTCATAAAACCAACTCTTGGTTTTATTTATTAATTCAATAGTTTTTTTACTTTCAATATTATTGATTTCTCCTTTTAATTTTTGTATTTCAAGTTTAATTTTTGGTTGGGGGTTTATAATTTGGTCTTTTTCTAGCCTTTTAAGTTGTAAGCCCAATTCGTTAGTCTTCTCTTTCTCTATTTTCTTCAAATAAGCCTCTAAAGATATAAAATTTCCCCTTATTACTGCTTTAGCTGCATCCCACAGATTTTGATATGATGTCTCATCATTGTCATTATCTTGGGTGAAATTGTTAATTGTTTCTATAATTTGCTCTTTCACCCAGTCATTCTTTAAGATGAGATTATTCAGTTTCCAATTACTTTTTGGTCTATTTACCCCTAACTTTTTACTGAATGTAGCTTTTATTGCATTGTGATCTGAGAAGAAGGCATTTATTATTTCTGCCTTCCTACATTTAATTTTGAGATCTTTATGTCCTAATATATGGTCTATTTTTGTATAGGATCCATGAACGTCTGAGAAGAAAGTATATTCCTTTCTATTGCCATTCAGTTTTCTCCAAAGGTCTATCATACCTAGTTTTTCTAATGTTCTATTTACTTTTTTAATTTCTTTCTTGTTTCTTTTGTGGTTTGATTTGTCTAAATCTGAGAGTGCAAGGTTGAGATCTCCCACTATTATAGTTTTACTGTCTATTTCTTCTTGCAGTTCTCTTAACTTTTCCTTTAGAAAGTTAGATGCTCTACCACTTGGTGCATATATGTTTAGTATTGATATGGCTTCATTATTTATGCTACCTTTCAGCAGGATATAGTTTCCTTCCTTATCTTTTTTAACGATATCTACTTCTGCTTTTGCTTGATCTGAGATAAGGATGGCTACCCCTGCTTTCTTGGCTTTACTGAAGCATAATAGGCTCTGTTCCAACCTTTTACCTTTACTCTGTATGTATCTCCCTGCTTTAAGTGTGTTTCCTGTAGACAACATATTGTAGGGTTCTGATTTTTGATCCAATCTGCTATCCGTCTCTGTTTGATGGGATCGTTCATCCCATTTACATTTACAGTTAAAATTACTAATTCTGTATTTCCTGCCATCGTATTATCCCCAGATTATGCTTTTTTCCCTTGACCCCCCTGACCCCCCTCCCCGATATTTAATTTACAGACCCCCCTTGTGACGCGCAACCCTCCCTCTTTTTTTTTTTTTTTTTTTTTTAGGATCCCTCCCCCCTCCCTCCAAGTCCCTTCACTTATTCTCCTTTCCCTTTTCCCTTTTCCTCTCTCCCCTTTTAATGAGGTGAGAGAAAATTCTCTGAAAAACAAATATGTTAATTTCTCCTGATGAGAGTAAGATTCACACAATGATTCTCCCCCTCACTAAGTTCCCTCAGATATGGTGTATTTTCTATGCCTCTTCCTGGGATGTAGTTTCCCTCTTTTTATCATTCCTTCCCCTTTTTCTGAACCGACCTCCTTCCCTTTACTACACCCCCCCTTTTTTTCTTTTATATCAGTAAAATCAAATTATCCTTGAGTACTTTTTATATACCCACAACAGAGTTACAGTTCTCAAGGGTTCTGTGTACCTTTTTCTGTTTCTCTTCAGTCTTGTGGATGTAGATCAAATTTTTTGTTTAAGTCTGGTTTTTTTCTTAGAAACATATAGAATTCCTCTGTTTCATTGAATGACCATCTTCTTCCATGGAAAAAGATGCTAAACTTAGCTGGGTAGTTCATTCTTGGTTGCAGTCCTTGATCTTTTGCCTTACGGAATATCAGGTTCAAGGCCCTTCTATCTTTTAATGTGGAGGCAGCCAGATCTTGGGTGACCCTTATTGTGGCACCTTGGTATTTAAATTGTTTTTTTCTAGCTGCATGCAGGATTTTCTCCTTTGTGTGGTAATTCTGCAGCTTAGCCACTATATTCCGTGGTGTTCTTTTTTTAGGGTCTATTTCAGAAGGAGTTCGATGAATTCTTTCCACATCTACTTTCCCTTCTGTTTCTATTATCTCTGGACAGTTCTCTTTGATAATTTCCTGTAAAATAGAATCTAGGCTCTTTTTTTGGTCATACTTTTCCGGAAGTCCAATAATCCGCAGATTATCTCTCCTAGATCTATTTTCCAGGTCTATAGATTTTCCCAGTAAGTATTTGACGTTGTTCTCCAGCTTCTCATTTTTTTTGTTTTGTTTGACTGATTCTTGGGTTCTCTGTGAATCATTCATTTCTATTTGTTCCATCCTGACTTTTAAGGAGTTATTTTCTTCTTTCACAGTTTTTATTCTTTTTGTAAATGCCCATTTTCATTTTTAAATGAATTATTTTGCTCTATTGAATTTTTTTCCATTTCCCTAATTTTTTTTTGAGAATTATTTTCTTTTTCCAATTCAGAAATTCTATTTTCTTGAGACTTTTTTATCTTTTCCAATTCAGAAATCCTACTTTCCTGTGTTTTTTTAACCTTTTCTAATTCATAAATTTTGTTTCCCTGCATCTCCTGTGAATTCTTTATTTTTTCCAACTCCAGTTTCAGGACTTTGTTATTCTCTATCATAGCTTCCCTTTCCTTTCCCCATTTTTCTTCAAACTCCCTTAATTTTTTAAGAGTTTCTTCTAGGAGAGAGTTATGTGATGGGGGGCAGGAATAGTTCCCCTTTAGGTTGTTATCTGCTGTCTCTCTGCTCTTAACTTCCTCGGGGTTGGATACCCGCTCTTTCTCTCTATAGAAGGAATCTATAGTTTTTCTGACTTTTTTGCTCATATTTAAAAAATCTTTTGGGGTCTGTCCCTGGGGTAGGAAATTATTTATTTACTTCTTTACCAGCTTCCTCCCAGACTGGATGGATGCAGCGGCTCCTGCGCCTGAGCTTAGAGAGAGCTCTGGGAGAGAGTTCCCCACCCCCTCCCTGGAAGTGCCTCAGAGGTGATTAGCACTGCTGTGCCCGAGGGCGTTGAATAGTAAAGACAGCACAAAGCCCAGCCTATGTGTCCGGGTGGGGCGTGGATGTGGATGTCTGCAGCAGGTGAAGTGAAAAGCCCCTGTGCTCAAACTGGAAGTGTCTGCCAGAAACCGCGGTCCCTAGTTCAAAGGTTCCGCTTCTCTGGGACTTCCTGGAGCTGAGTTCCACTCCCTCCTGCTAAGCTAGGCAGTGTGTGTTGCCTTGGGCCGTATCCACCCACTTATCAATCTCTTAACTATTCTCAGGTGGTAGCTGAGGCCACACCCCCTGGTACCAAGATCCACTGAGTCACCTCCAGGGTCCCGGAAAATCTAATCTGAGTTTTAAAACACTTTGACATTCTCTTCCGAACTGCTAAACAATTAGCAGAGAAGAGCTAACAGCCTGTGCCAGATTCCTTTACCTCAGTGGCTTCTCTGATCCCAGAGCCCTTCCCAGCGCAATGGGCAGAGCACGCTAGCACCCAGCAGTCTGTGCTGGCCTCTCTTCTTCCTCCCCTGGGGACTGACCTTTTCTGTTGAAACTCCAGATTCTCTTCAGCTGGTAAGTCGTGCTTCCAGTCCTTGTGGTATCTATCAGTCCTGGGCTTATTTTGAGACTTAATTTATCTAATTGGTTGTGAGGGAGTGAGGACATTCACAGAGTCGTGTGTTTCTTCTCCACCATCTTGGCTCCGCCCCCCCAAGTGCAGTGGCTTTTTGCATCAGCTGATAATATTCACGGTCCCACAGGAGGCTTTGGCTGGGGTTTGTGATGCTTTTACTATTCAACCTCTAGTCTCAGGGCAGTTGCTAAGCCACACAGCAAGGGTCCTTCACTGGGAACTCTTCACAATGCAGCCATGTTAAATATCTCTAAGTCACTTCCGGGGCGGGGAGGGGAACTCTCTCCCAGAGCTTTCTCTTAATGCAGACACAGGAGATAACCTATCCTAGTCTGAGAGGAAGCTGATAAATAAATTTCCTACCCAAAAGGCAGACCCCACACAGATTCTTAAGTAAGAAGCTTAAGTAAGGAGCTGAAGAGAACAATTGACACTTTCTATACAGAGAAAGAGCAGGTATCCAACCCCAAGGAGAATAACAGAAGACAGTCTGCAGATAACACCCTAAAGTGGAATGATACCTGCCCCCCATCACATAACTCTCTCCTAGAACAGACTAATAAAAAGTTAAGATAGTTTGCAGAAAAATAGGGAAAGAAAGAGAAGCTATGATAGAAAATAACAAGGTCCTGAAATTTGAGTTGGAAAAAAATAAAAAATTCACAGGATGTGCAGGGAAACAAAATTTGTGAATTAGAAAAGGTTAAAAAAATCACAGGAAAGTAGGATTTGTGAATTGGGAAAAGAAAATAACTCACTAAAAAAATTAGTGAAATGGAAAAAAATTCAACAGAGCAAAATAATTCATTTAAAAACTGCATTGGGCATATACAAAGAGAACTAAAAAAAATGTGAATGAAGAAAATAACTCATTAAAAATAAGGACTGAAAAAATAGAAATGAATGATTCATTGAGGAAATAAGAATCAGTCAAACAAAACAAAACAGCAAAAAAAGAAAAATGAAAAGCTGGAGAATAACGTCAAATACTTACTGGGAAAATCTATATAACTGAAAAATAGATCTAGGAGAAATAATCTGAGGATCATTGAACTTCCCGAAAACATTGATCAAAAAAAGAGCTTAGATTCTATTTTACAGGAAATCATCAAAGAGAACTATCCAGAGATAATAGAAACAGAAGGGAAAATAGGCGTTGAAAGAATTCATTGTACACCTTCTGAAAAAGCCCCTAAAAAAAGAAATCCATGGAACATTGTTGCTAAGCTGCAGAACTACCAAACTAAGGAAAAAATTATTGCAAGCAGTAAGGAAACAACAATTCAAATATCAAGGTGCCACAATAAGGGTCAAGCAAAATCTGGCTGCCTCCACATTAAAGGATCGGACGGTCTGGAACCTGATATTCCGAAAGGCAAAAGAACAAGAATTGCAATCAAGAATAAACTACCCAGCTAAGTTTATCATTTTCTTCGATGGAAGAAGATGGTCACTTAATGAAACAGAGGAATTCAATTTGTTTCTAAGAAAAAATCCAGACTTAAACAAAAATTTTTATCTACATCCACAAGACTGAAGAGAAGCAGAAAAAGGTAAAAAGAACTCTTAAGAACTGTATCTCTGTTGTGGATAAACAGAAAGTCCGCATTGGATAATTTGATTTTAATGATATAATACAAAAAAAAGGAAGTAGTAAAGGGAAGGGGAGAGTATCAGGAAAAGGGGAAGGAGAGATAAAAAGAGGGAAACTACATCCCAGGAAGAGGCATAGAAAATCCACCCCATTTGGGATTTTCTTGACAAAGATATTGAGCAGTTTTCCATTTCTTTTTCAGCTCACTTTATAGATGAGGAAATTGAAGCAAACAAGGTTAAGTGACTTGTCCAGGATCACCAGCTAGTAAATAACTGAAGTCAAATTTGAACTCAGGAAAATAAATCTACCTGATTTCATATTGGAAACTCTAACCTACTATACCATCTAGCCGTTACTGCGATGAGAGATATGAATCCTTAAAAAAAAAAAAAAGGTGGCAGACTGAATAGAATACTAAACTTGGTAATCAAGAAAATCTGAGTTCAAATCCTGATTCATACATCAACTAGAAGTATGATCTTGGGCAAATCAGTTTACCTCCCTGAGACTTGTTTTCCTCTTCTAGTCAATGGTAATAAAAGGATCTAGTGCTAATACTAGAGTACCCTGTAGGTAGACACCTAGTAGGCTCAGTGAATAGAAAACCAACCCTGGAGTTAGGAGTACCTTAGTTTAAATCTAACCTCAGATACATCCTAGCTAAATGATTCTGGGAAAGTCATTTAACCCTGTTTGCCTCAGTTTCCTCATCTGTAAAATGAACTACAGAAGGAAATAGCAAACTACTCTAATATTTTTGCCAAGAAAATCCCAAATGAGATCATAAAGACTTGAGTAAAATGAATGAGCAACAAAAAAGCTTATGGGTAAATATAGGTTTTGATGATCAAATAGAAGCATCAAACATATGAGATAATTTGCAAATTTGAAAATATCACATAATTTATTACTCTCATGAAATCTATTTATTGTTCTTATTAAAAGCTTACTCATATAATTTTAATCATTAAAGTTTTGAATATCATTACATTCAATTTATGTTTCATGATAATGTACATTTAAATAAAAAAATCAATTTAAAGTGATATAACTTTAAATTCATTCTGTGCATTATCATCAGAAATCTTTGTCCATTCATTCACTTTTTTCTTTTATTAGTATTTTGGTGATTCTTCATTGAATATTCATAACTAGAAATCCTTTTACTTCAAGGACAGGATGTACTTATGATATAGTATATAGAAAAAAGTGGGGGAAAGACATGGAGTCACCTGAGGAAAGGGCAACAGAAGTGAAAGGCATTCCTCTTCCAAAGATAATTACCTCCTATCCCCATATAATAATTTAGTTATCTATGAACTGTGGGGATAAAGTATAAATTTGAAAAGTGGATCATAGTTACAAGATTTAGAAGTTGCAATCAAGTGCTGAGTGGACTGGGCATAGGTAATCTGGGAGAAGAAGCAGCATAAAAAGACAGCTCTGAGTGGAACTCACTCTCTTGCTTCCTGCTACCCCTACTAATGTGATGACTGAATAAAGACAGATTGTTTGCACCTCCCTATCAGTATGAAAGAAATGAGGATCAAATGCAATATGATGCAGCAGTATATGCAGCAGTGTTCCAATGTGCCCAATGAGCATTTAGTAAAATTTAAGCTTCTGCAAAACAGGCACCCTCAATGCCTAAAATTAAACAAGGCCCAAATGAACCCTCTCCTGATTTCATGGCCTGCCTACAGGCAGGTTGAGAGATCTATGGGCAAAGGAGAAACTGCTGGTTTTCTTATTCAGAAGTTAGCTAGGGATAATGCTAATGCCCCCTGTCAGAAAGCCATGCTCTCATTAGATGGGGACTCAAATCTTGAGGAGATAATAAAGAGATTTGAGAATGTCAACTCCAGTGCCTTTCTAATGGATGCCCTCTCAGTGGCTATTTCTAAAGGGGTCACAGAAGGAATGAAGGCTAGGGAATACAGGATATGTAATCAATGTGGGAAGACTGGTCACTTCAGGGCCCAGTGTCATTGGGCAAGGGAACTCATCCAAAAGTCATATACTATAATTACATGAAAGTCCAGTTGAAGGCTGGACATATAGAACCAACATCCAGCCTATAGAATAGCCTTGTATTTATCATAAAGAAAAAAAATCAGGGAAATTCAGAATGCCAGTGGACCTTAGAGCTGTTTATGCTACTATTGAACCTATGGGGGCCTTACAGCCTGGCATGAAGTTTCCTAATTTAGTACCCACTGGCTGGCCAGTTACAGTAATAGCTATACAATATTGTTTCTTCTCCATACCTCTGGCTCCTGAGGATAAGAAAAGACTTGCTTTTACCATTCCTTCCATGAACAATGTAGAGCCAATGGGAAGTTCTCCCCCAAGGGATGTGTTATAGCCCCACTTTGGGTCAGGCATACATAGCAAAAATGATAGAACCAATTAGAAAGAAGTGGCTACTTGTCAAAATACTATATTATGTGATGATATACTGTTATCATCAAACATCGGGAAAGATCTCTCTGCCTTACTTAAAGAGACCATAAGCATTCTCACTCAACATGGATTGGTGGTAGCACCAGAAAAGATCTAACATAACTATCCTGTCATTTACCTTGGGCTCTATATTGTGACTTCTAGAGTTACTGATCAGATACATAACTTACAATTAGACAAGGTGAATACTCTGAACCTATTTCAGAAACTAGTTGGACAAATTCAGTGGTTAAGGGCTCACAGCCCTATTCTTGTTTCTTTAATGCAGCCTTTTCATGATATCTTGAAAGGAGAGTCTGATCTAAACTCCCCTGTAAATGGACCTCCTCATCAAAGGACACTATTTATAAGGTCATTGCTCTCACTTCTAAATCAGAAACAGCAAGGTGGGATCCTATGTGTTCCATAGAGGTCTCTTTAGTTGACAAAAAAAAATGTCCTTTTGCAGTAATCAGTTTTGCCATCTTCAAGGAGTACACAGAGACTGCACTGCTTGCCTCACAGGTAAAGAACATGACAGATAAGTTTGCCCATGTCTTGCAGGTCCAGGCTAATATTGATCAGCAGATCAAGGGTCAAAAGCACGAGTTAGCATCTATCACCCAAGAACAAACTGTTGTGGCTTGAATTGAAACAACAAATGCCAAGTGATGGATGATCCTCCCAAGTTTGCTTGACACTCCTCATGCACAATGGCACTTTCAACCTCCTACCAATATACACTGACACACCCTTATTTCCTTCCTCTTGTTGCAATGACACTTGCACCATTATCACCATATAGGCCATGAACTTTTTGGATGAGCTAAGGGCAATACGAACACTGAAAAACTTTGCACTGGCTTAGTTGATGGATCAAACACACTTCCTTTCCCATCCCCTCTATTGTATCCCATGGGCTTTTTGTATTGTTGCTTCTTTTGGTTTTGCCTACTTTTCTAGGACGCTTTGTATGCATTCTTAGAAATTCTATAGAGGTACTTACAGAAGAGTTTCTCATTCATAAACATGAAAACACTCAGTCTTATTAATAAAAAGGGGGGAGTTATTAAGGGCATAGAGGAATTCCTCTCTCTGAGATTTGCCATGTAGCCTATATGTCACATCAGTTTTGGCAGGGAGGGCCCAGGAGGTAAAACGAGGCATGGCCTCTGAGGTGGAAGGTTGTATTTTGGAAGAGTTATAGGAAATTTTAATATGTTCCTTGAGGTGGCAAGGGGTGTGTCCTCTTGTTAGTTCTCCTCCTTGGGTGGAATGTCAACTCCACAGGTCTTGGTCTGTGGCTCTACCTATGGCAATGCTGAGTGGGCTGGGCACAAGTAATCTGAGAGTAGAGGAAGCATAAATAGACAGCTCTGAGCAGAACTCACTCTCTTGCTTCCTGCTATCCTTATTGATATGATGAGTGAATAAAGAAGACTGTTTGCACCTTCTAAATGGGCTCAGCCCTGTATGTATCCAGTGGGGCACCAAAGACTAATTAAAGTATGCTTCTGATGACTCACTGCATTTAGGGAGAAGTGTGCTTGGACAATCCAGCATAAAAAATATCAATTTTTCCCTGGTACTCTGGGTTTTCCTCCTGGATGTTAGCCTTTGTAAATAAAACTTCAAATTTTGTCTCTTAAAAGTTTGCTCTAAAGTTTCATCAGGAATCAAAAACCTACTAGACTATATTTCAAATAATCAATTTTCTTCTCTTTTAAAAATTAGTAAATTTTCCTGAAACAAATGCTATGGCATTTTCTACAGTTGTTCAAAGATCATTGTCAGCAGTTTGATAATCATATCATTTTTCTTTTTCTGGTTCCTTGCATTGTATTATTCCAGGCCCAATGATTAAAACTCACCGAATATACAATTTACTTATGTATCTTTAATTTTAGTCCCCTCATAACCACTTTTGTTCTTATTGATCCAAAAATCATTTTTCTTTTGCATAGAAACAGAAACAAGATGATAGTTGTATAGTAGTTTTTTACTCGATTTTAATTGTTATTATGCCATTTATCCAATGAACCTATAATTTTTTGACTGTTGCAATAGTTTCATAATTGGACTATTCATCTTAAGACTCTTTCCTTTCCAAGTCATCCTCTATGAAACTATTAGTGATATTCCTAACACACAGCAGGGCTGATTTCATCTTCCTGCTCAAGAAGCTATGGTGGTTATTATTGCCTCTAGGACAAAATAGACATTCCTTTACTGGACATTTAAAGCACTTCTTCATCTGTCTTCAGTAAGATTCCAGAATCTTCAAGTTTATTACAGATTGTTCCTTTTCATGTGTTCTATATTCTGCCCAAGCTAATCTACTGGATATTCTACATACTCTGGTTTTCTACACCTATGCTTTAGCAAAATCTGTTTACCCTATATTTGCAAACTCCCTCCTCATTTGTGGGATATTTGATCCTTTCAAAACTCAAGATCAAGTGCCACCTCCTATGTGATATCTTTCCAGATTATTCCCAGGTGCTAGTGATCTCTTCTCAAAATTAAACTGTATCTTTAATTTATCTATATTGTAAACTGAATAGTTTTTTTATTTACTTATACAATTATTTTGTTTTGTCTTATAGAATGCACAATCTTGAGGACAAAATGTTTAAATATTTTTGTCATCCTGTCCTCAGTCATAGAGTGGGAAATTGTTAGAATCTTTACTAGGTGCTAAGTCGGTACTTAACAATTCTCTAGCTCATAGTTCACACCTTTAGTTCAAACCTTTAAAAGAGTTTACACCTTTAAAAGGAGCTAGCTCATTCCTTGTAAGGAGTTTCCACAAGCCCCTGGGAGTACCCACAAGTCCATTCTCTGGGAGGAAAAAAGGAGTCAACACTGAGTGGGCAGGGTGAGTCTGGAAGGAGTCAGTCTGGAAGAAGGCAGTCTGGAAGAAGTTAAGAGTCTGAAAGGGGTCAGTCTGGATTGGGTCAAGGACAAGACTTCCCAGGAGAACTTCAGGGAAGCTGGAGGAGATTCAGAGGCAGGATTCAGGAAGAAGAGGATTCCAGATTCTACCTTCATGCTGAACTGGAGGCTTTGGATTCAGAGGGAGCTAGAGACTGAAGCTGGCTGGAGAGATTCTGACAGGAAAAGATTCAAGACTTTGAAAGACACAATAAAGAACTAAAGCCAAAGCTACCTCCCCAGAAGTTCCCCAAGAGATCTCCTCCCAGAGAATGATCGCAAATCTAGAGACAACAGAACATTACAGGAAATAGTAGGTGTTTAATTGATGAACTTCTTTTCCCCAATGTTCTAAAAATCCCCTATTGTCACTAAATATTTATCAAAATCCTAATACTTTCTCAGTTTAAAGACTTGTGAAATGACACAAGGCAATTTACAAATTCTTTATTGGCTCTTCATGCATCCAACTTTTATATAAAGATCAAGATCTGTCAGTGAGTTCCCCCCAAATGTTAATATCAGTCTTTTTAAACAATTTTCTCATCAAAATCATGTGAATAATGAACCTTCAAAATTTGATTCTCAATCATTTCCCATTTTTTAGCTGATTTCCCTGAAAAATATTTTAGGTCATAGAATTCCACCTATCTCCTCTCTAAAATCTTTGAAATTTGATCCCTTAATAAAGTATTCATAGAGTTTTCTCTCTCATAATTATGAATTCTACTTAAAGATGGAGTGGTCACTTTTCCTGAAAGTTCTTATAACTTCTACTCAGCAATCAGTTGCCATTATTAATGGGAATCAGGTTCTGAATAATAATTCACCTCATTATCTACTACAAATTTAGTAGAATGAGATAGTCATTAGAGCAATTCAGGAACTTATATCAGGCACTTTACTTTTGGCTGAGAACTCAAGGAGTTTTCTAAACAGTTGCAGTCTCACCATTTAAACAGCATGCCCTATTCTCCAAGTTGTGACCCAGTTCCTCAAACACCTCATTTATTTCTTTCTTCAGTCTATGTGGCCTATGGTATATACCCATAACAGATTATTTATGATTTTTGCTTCAATTGTCTTCCTCAAAAACAAACAAACAAAAAAAAAACTTATAACATACTTGTCTTATCTGAAATGTCACAATATGGAATGCTACTTCACTAAATGTTTTTGTATATGTCTAGTCTATTCTTTTGTTATGAAACATACTTGCCTAAGGTGATATTAAAGTCATATATTGTATCCCATAAATATTAGCAGTTCTCATGAAGTCAGATCTTTCAATTTATACATTATTATCTTTTATGTTATTTTATCAATCTGAAACAATTTTGTTTTACTATTAACTCATTCTTTTTTTTGATGCATGTAAATTTGTTTCATTATTTACATATATATGTTTATATATGTGAATTACATTTTAATTTTGTATATACATATTTTCCAATCTTGAATATTATATTTTATAACCTGACAGTACATTCAGTTACCAAGAATACTGCAATAATATAAAATAAAAAATAAAAAAATACTGTAATAATATCTGGACACTAGATTTTATGAGAGAAGCTTCATTGGTTAAGTTCTATTCAGATAAGGGTATCCATCATTATATATAAATTCTAAAACATCACATAAAACACAACTGAAGGGGCTCAGAATATAATCTAAAAATGGAAAACTTATGCTTGAAAGAAGTGGTGGTCAGAAGCAAAATACTGGAGAGCAGGGAAAGGGGTAAAGGAAAGAGAAAAGCATAATTTGGAGTAAATAAGATGGTGGGAAAAACAGAACTAGTCGTTTTTACTGTGAATGGGAGTGGAGTGAACCCTCCCATAAAATGGAAGTGTATAGCACACTGGATTAAAAACCAGGATATATTGTTTACTACAACATATTGTTTACAAGAAACATTTAAAGCAGAGTGATGCATACAGAGTAAAGATAAAAGGCATCAAGTGAAGTAAAAAAAAAAAAAAAAAAGCAGGGGTAGCCATGATGATCTCAGATCAAGCAAAAGCAAAAATTAATCTAGCTAAAAGAGATAAAGAAGGAAACTATAAATAATGAAGAACTATCAGTATTAAACATGTATGTACCAAGTGGTATAGCACAGAAATTCCTAAAGGAGAAGTTAAGAGAGCTGCAAAAAGAAATAGATAGCAAAATATAATAGTGGAAGATCTTAATCTTGCTCTCTCATAACTAAATAAATTGAAGCACAAAATAAATAAGAAAGAAGTTAAAGTGGTAAATACAATACTAGAAAAACAAGTTATAATAGATCTTTGTAGAAAATACAATATATAGAGATTCCCCAAATACATACACCCCTTAAATGTTTACATAGCGTTAGCCTCACAACCACCTAAATACATAATACAAGTATTAGCATTCCCACTTTAGAGATGAAAAAATTGATGTGTGATGTTCTCCACATAGAATGTATGTAATTAATGTTTGTTGACTGACTGATTGATGAATGAATGAATGAATGAGATTTCTGCGAGATTAAGAAAGATACATAAATATGAAAAAATAAATTTTTGGCTGGAAGTCAGGAAACCTTACTGTCATATTATTTCCTCAACAATTATGATTCATGTGACAATGGACAATTGATTTCTTTTCGGTAGTGTTATTTCCCTATCTGTTAAAAAGAGATGACCAAATAAGATTAACTCTAAAAGGGATTTCATTTCTCTCACACTGTTTCTCTTAAATAATCTAACTAGATTAACTCAGCTAATAAATATTAGAACTAAGACTCAAATTGATATTTTCAGATTGAAAAACAAACAAACCAAACTCCAAAGCAGCACTGTTTTCATTATGCACTACTGATGTGTAGATTAAACAAAATTCTCTATTGTGAATTGCAAGAAAGCTTCTTGGAATCCTATTATATCAAAGAATAAAAATTACTTCTAAAAGGATATTATTCTCTGTATTGTTACTGTGATAAAGAAAAAATAATATAGTATCTTAAGCTAATAAAGTCATAAGGGATCTGGATCTGTGAACACATTGTATTTAAATAATGATATGGATTGTGATTGTATGTTATAGCTCATAAACAGAAAAAAATACCATATGTAAAGGCAGTGCTTACTAAGAGTGCTAGATATGTAATGAAAGAACATAGCTTTGAAGATGAGTTCAATTATTTTTCTTTGTGTAAATTTGAACAGGTGATTGGATTTCTTTGTATTTTTTTCTTCATCTATAAAATGAAGGCTTTTATTCAAACTTTCCTTCCAGCTCTAAAGCTATTTTCTGGAAACTAAGAGACAGAAATCTATCTTTTCCTTTTCTCTCACTTCTAAAGGCAAAACACTTTAGGAATTTACAAAATTGAAGTGAAAAATGCCAATCATTTTTTGTACAACAATAGCCTTTATAAAGTCAATTTTTCAAACTCATTGCATTTTAAATTCAATGAATATTGTTTATAATCAGTTATACAAGATAATTTATATGAAATTATTTGTCTTTTATTTTAACAGCGTAATTTTATTCAGATCATAAATATCATCTGAATTTGGCACTATCTGTATGTCTGCAATTTAATAAGTTGGTAACTCGAATAACTGCATGATACAGGAACTCAAAAATAAATCCAAACTTTTTAACTTTACTTCCAAGAATCTTTGATTTTCTCAGAATGTGTATCTCTCTTTCTGTCTCTCTGTTTCTCTTTCTATCTGTCTCACTTTCTCCACATATGTGCTCTATTCTCAGCACCATATCTTAGGAAGGCATATGGTAAGACAAAGGTTATCAAAAAAAAAGAAAGATCAGGATAATGAAAACTCCAGAACACTGGTTCATAAATGTCAGTCACAAGAACTTAGAATATTTATTGTGGAAAAATATATATATAAGAATGATGGACAATATCTAACCAAAGAAGAAAACAAATATTTCAAGAGAAGAATAAGAAATAATTTATGGGAGTTGTAGAATTAAAACTGGTGGTGGTGGGAAACAAACAACTGAAATGAATAACAAACAAATGGAATGTTTGTCTAAATATTGAATGGGTTTCTCTATCAGTCTTCAAAAATGAAAGTTGAACAACCTGGCTGCAGTTGTTGGAAAAGCAATTCCTGATATTGAACTAGATGAATTCTAAAGTCCCTTTCATCACTATTATTGTATAATTGTATACGGGGGTGGAGCCAAGATGGTGGAGAAGGTGCATGCAACTTTCTAAGCTCCTCTCATACCCTCAAGACCAATTATTAAATTCAGCCTCAAAAATAGTGCTTGACTGGTAAAATTCATGAAGATTAGAAGTACCAGTCAAAGATAATCTGGAAGATCACCAGAACAGATTTCTCCTGGGTGGCTGGAGCAGATCAGTGCAAGCAGGGAAATAGGGGAGACTAGCATCCAGAGCAGATGAGAGGCGGGGGTGGCCTCTGTGGCTAGAAAAGTTATAGACACAACTCTGCCACAGGCTAACTGCTCTTCCTTTATTACAAAGCAGTAGACCAGCAGAGAAATTAAAGTCAAAGGTAGAGCATACTCTAAAAATTCCACAACCTAACAGGATCTGGCTATACCCACCCAAAACCAGAAGTGACTCAGCACAGATCACAACACAGCTGTACAGCTGCATTCTTCAGCACAGGACTCTGGCAGGCATTCATTAACCTGCATGGCAGGGAGACACAGCCCAGGACACCCTCTAATCTGCACAGTGGGGGTCTCGGCCTGGGGCAATAGAACATGCAGCAACTGTGGTGCCCGGGGCAGGGCCACTTCCTGCAGGACTATTCACTGGGCAACTGCTAATACCCACCGCCCCACAGCAGGTTTTGGCTTGGGGTAGTGACACTTTCACTGCTCAAACTCTAGCCCCAGGGCAGTCACTAATTCACAAAGCAGAGTTCTTCTCAGGGCACTTCCATAGCTCAACCCAAGTCTAGTCACTTCTGGTGGGGAAATTTTTTCCCAGAGCACTCCTGAACCTTACAGCTCTTTATAGCCCATTCACAGGACCCTACCATCCATACATCTATTCTTGCTCTGCATAAGAAGCTAATAACCTCCTTTCCCTAAAGGCAGACCATACAGGCTTTAAAAAATGATTTAAAAAATCAAAAGTACGATCAATCACTTCTATAAAAAAAGAAAGCAGGTTTTCAAACCAGAAGAGACTAATAGCAGATAGTCTCCAGACAATTTTTGGTCCCCAACACAAAAAGATCTCTCAGAAGAGACTAATAAAAATCTTAAAAGATAGCTAGAAAAAAAATGGGAAAAGGAAAGAGAAGCTATGCAAGAGAGTAACAACTTCCTAAAATGTAAATTGCAAAAGTTAAAGAACTAACAGGAAGTGCAGGGAAACAAAAATTTGTGAAATGGAAAAGGTAAAGAACTCTCAGGAAAGAAGAATTTGTGAATTGGAAAAGATAAAGAACTCCCAAGAAAGGAGGATTTGTAAATTGCAAAAGAAAAAAAAATAACTCACTAAAAATTATTGAAATGGAAAAAAAATTCCACAGCAAATTATAGACAAAATTAATAATTTCACACAAGATAATGACAACGATGAGACATCATGCCAAAATTTGTGGGATGCAGCTAAAGTGGTAATGAGGAGAAATTTTATATCTTTAGAGGCTTACTTAAATAAAATAGAGAAAGAGAAGATAAATGAATTGGGTATGCAAATTAAATAGCTAGAAAAAGAGCAAATAAAAAACCCTGATCAAATACCAAACTTGAAATTCTAAAATTAAAAGGAGAAATTAATAATATTGAAAGTAAAAAAAAAACTATTGAATTAATAAATAAAACTAAGAGTTGGTTTTATGAAAAAAAAAAACAATAAAATACATAAACCTTTGGTAAATCTGAGTAGAAAAAAGGAAAGAGTAAAATCAAATTGTTAATCTTAAAAATGAAAAGGGAGAACTTGCCACCAATTAAGAGGAAATTAGAGCAATAATAAGGAGTTACTTTGCCCAGCTTTATTCCAATGAATTTGATAACCTAACTGAACTAGATGACGACCTCCAAAAATATAGGTTTGCCAGATTAACAGAGGAGGAACTAAATTGCTTGAATTATCCCATTTCAGAAAAAGAAATAGAATAAGCTATTAATCAACTCCCTAAGAAAAAAATCCTCAGGACCAGATGAATTTACATGTGAATTCTAACAAACATTTAAAAAACAATTATCCCAAATGTCATATAAACTATTGGAAAAAATAGGGAATGAAAGAGTCCTACCAAATTCATTTTATGACACAGACATGTACTGATACCTAAAAAGGTAGGTTGAAAACTGAAAAAGAAAATTATAGACAAATCTCCCTAATGAATATTGAAGCTAAAAATCTTAAATAAGATATTAGCAAAAAGAGTACAGAAAATCATCCCTAGGATAATACACCATGATCAAGTAGGATTTATTCCAGAAATGCATGGCTGGTTCAATATTAGAAAAACTATTAGTATAATTGACTATATTAAAAACCAAATTAACAAAAACCACATGATCATCTCAATAGAGGTAGAAAAAGCATTTGATAAAATCTAACATCCAATCCTATTAAAAGCATTTGAATAAATATACTTTTCGTTAAAATAATCAGTAGCATCTACTTAAAACCATCAGTAATCATCATATGTAATGGGGATAAGCAAGAACCATTCCCAATAAGATCAGTAGTGCGACAAGTTTGACCACGATCACTATTACTATTCACTATCGTATTAGAAATGCTAGCTTTGGCAATAAGACTTGAGAAAGAGTTTAAAGACTTCTGGCCAAGATGGTAGCGTGGAGGCAGACATCTGCTTAAGCTCTGCATTTTCTCTCAGAATTTACTTCATGACAAGCCTGAGAATTAATGCTTCACCAGAAAAGAAACCCACAAATAATCACCAATGGAAGACATCCTTGAAATTCTCCAGAAAAAGTCTGTGTTTGCTCAGGGGAGGAGACAAACAGACTGGGCCCAGACTGAGGGCAGACGGTGAGAGTGAGGCAGACAACTCACACAGCTCAGACCAGAGGGGGAAGGGGTGCAATCTCTTTGGTTTCTGCGAAAAGACTATTACCCCAGTGTGGATGTTCCATCTTGGCAGCAAGCCAGGAGCAGCAGAGAGGGTGTAAACACTGGAAGTGAAGAATAAAACTCTGGAAAGCTATCATCTCTCAGTACTTGGCCACCCCAATCCCCACCAGGAGTGACTCAGCATGTTCTTAGACTCTCAGACCACAGACACAGCACAGCCATCACTGTTCTGTTAGTGCCTTGCTGCTGTCTCCCGCAATCTGTAGAACAGGCCCAGGTTTACCATCCAGCCCTATTCCCCCCCCCCCCTTCTCAATTTGTTTTCTTCAATTCCCACTCTGACAAAATGAACAAAAAATTTAAAAGGGCTCTAACCATTGACAGCTTCTGTGTGGAGAGAAAGCAGATTTCAAACAATGAGGAGACTAAAAGCAGATTGTCTCCAGAGGAATCCCCTAATAGGGATACAATCTGCTCCTCAATATAAAAGACTCTCATAGAGGAACTCAAAAAGGCTCTCACAAGAGAGATAGAAGAGAAATGGAAAAAGGAAAGGGAAGCTTGGCAAGACAGTCTGGAGAAGTCATACCACACATTTAAAGACAGAATGGATAAACTGATCAAATCATTGAGAAATAAAATTAGTGACCTGGAAAAAAGAAAACAGCTCTCTAAAAAATAAAATTGATGAAATGGAAAAAAAATTCCATAGAAAATAAAAACAAACTTGGACAATTACAAAAAGATATAAAAAAGTGAGTGAAGAAAATATATCATTGAAAATTAGAATGGATAAAGTAGAAATGAATGACTTCAGGAAAAACCAAGAAGTAGTCAAGCAAAACTAGAAAAACAAAACAATTGAAAATAATGTAAAGTAACTTATTGGAAACACAACAGACCAGGAAAACAGATCCAGGTGAGAAAATTTGAGAAAAATCAGACTCCCTGAAAAATGTGAGGAAAAAAGGAACCTGGACACTATTTTCCAGGAAATTATCAAAGAGAACTGCCCAGACATTTTGGAAACAGAGGTAAAATAGACATTGAAAAAATGCATCGATCACATACTGAAAGGGACCCTATAATCAAAACGCCAAGAAATATAGTGGCCAAATTCAAGAACCATCAGACACAGGAAAAAATATTGGAATCTGCTAGAAAAAAATAGTAAGTAGTCTAAATAGTACCATTTCAGAAAAAGAAATAGAACAAGTTATTAACCAACTCCCTAAGAAAAAATCTGCAGTACCAAATGGATTTACATGCAAATTCTACCAAACATTTAAAGAACAACTAACTCCAATGCTATATAATTTAGTTGAAAAAAATAGGGATTGAAGGAGTCCTACCAAATTCCTTTTATGGCACAGACATGGTACTGTTACCTAAACCAGGTAGGTTGAAAACAGAGAAAGAAAATTGTATACCAATATCCCTAATGAATATTGATGCTAAAATATTAAATATAATATTAGCAAAAAGACTACAGAAAATCATCCCCAGGTTAATACATTATGATCAAGTGGGATTTATACCAGGAATGCAGAGCTGGTTCAATTTTAGGAAAACTATTAGCATAACCGACTATATCAATAACCAAATTAACAAAAAACATATGATCATCTCAATGGATGTAGAAAAAGCACTTGATAAAATCCAACATCCCTTCCTACTAAAAAAAAAAATTGACAATATAGGAATAAATAGATTATTCCTTAAAATAATAAGGAGCATATATTTAAAACTATCAATAAACATTATATGTAATGGCGATAAACTGGAACCTTTCCCAGTAAGATCAGGAGTGAAACAAAGTTGCCCACTATCACAATTACTATTCAATATTGTACTAGAAACGCTAGCCTCGGCAATAAGAGCAGAGAAAGAAATTCAAGGAATTAGAGTAGGTAATAAAAAAATCAAACAGACATCAAACTCTTTGCAGATGACATGATGGTATACCTAGACAACCCCAAAGACTTTGCTAAAAAGCTATTAAAAATAATTTAGAACTTTAGCAATGTTGCAGGATACAAAATAAATCCACATAAATCCTCAGCATTTTTATACATTACCAACACAATCCAATATCTAGACATAGAAATAGAAATTCCATTCAAAATAATGGTTGATAGTACAAAATATTTGGGAATATATCTAAAAAAGGAAAGTCAGGAATTATATGAGCAAAATTACAAAACACTTGCCACAAAAACAAAATCAGATTTAAATAATTGGAAAAATGTTAAGTTCTCTTGGATAGGCTGAGCGAATATAATCAAGATGACAATACTCCCTAAACTAATTTATTTATTTAGTACTATACCAATCAGACTCCCAAGAAACTATTTTAATGACCTAGAAAAAAATAACAATAAAAATTATATGGAAGAACAAAAGATAGAGAATTTCAAGGGAAGTAATGAAAAAAAAAAATCAAATGAAGTTGGCCTAGCTGTACCTGATCTAGAACTATATTATAAAGCAGCAGTCAGGGTGAAACAGCAAATTATAAAAACAATTAATAATTTCACCCAACATAATGACAATGTTGAGACATCATACCAAAATCTGTGGGATGCAGCTAAAGCAGTAATAAGGGGAAATTTTATATCTTTAGAGGCTTATTTGAAGAAAATAGAGAAAGAGAAGATTAACAAATTGGGCCTGCAACTTAAAAACCTAGAAAAAGACCAAATTAAAAACCCCCAACCAAAAATTAAACTTGAAATACAAAAATTAAAAGGATAAATCAATAATATTGAAAGTAAAAAAAAAAACTATTGAATTAATAAATAAAACCAAGAGTTGATTATATGAAAAAGCCAATAAAATAGATAAAACTTTGGTAAATCTGATCAGAAAAAGGAAAGAGGAAAATCAAATTGTTAGTCTTACAAATGAAAAGGGGGATCTTCCCACCAATGAAGAGGAAATTAGAGAAATAATGAGTTACATTGCGCAACTTTATGCCAATAAATTTGATAACTTAAGTGAAATAGATGACTTTCTCCAAAAATATAGGCTTCCTACATTAACAGAGGAGGAGATAAATTGCTTAAATAGTCGCATTTCAGAAAAAGAAATAGAACAAGCTATTAATCAACTGCCCAGGAAAAAATCCCCAGGACCAGATGGATTTACAGGTGAATTCTACCAAACATTTAAAGAACAATTAGCCCCAATGCTATATAAACTATTTGAAAAAATAGGGGATAAAGGAGTCCTACCAAACTCCTTTTATGACACAGACATGGTACTGATACCTAAACCAGATTGATCAAAAACTGAGAAAGAAAATTATAGACCAATTTCCTTAATGAATATTGATGCTAAAATCTTAAATAAGATATTAGCTAAAAGATTTCAGAAAATTATCCCCAGGTTAATACAAGTAGGATTTATACCAGGAATGCAGGAGCTGGTCTAATATTAGGAAAATTATTAGTATACTTGACCATATTAATAATCAAATTAATAAAAACCATATGATCATCTCAATAGATGCAGAAAAAGCATTTGACAAAATCCAACATCCATTCCTACTAAAAACTCTTGAGAGTATAGGAATAAATGGACTATTCCTTAGAATAATCAGGAGCATATATTTAACACCGTCAGTAAGCATAATATGCAATAGAAATCAACTGCAACCTTTCCCAGTAAGATCAGGAGTGAAACAAGGTTGGCACTATCATCATTACTATTCAATATAGTACTAGAAACGCTAGCCTCAGCAATAAGAGCCAAGAAAGAGATTCAAGGAATTAGAGTAGGAAATGAGGAAATCGAATTATCACTCTTTGCAGATGACATGATGGTATATGTAGGGAACCCCAAAGACTCTGCTAAAAAGCTATTAGAAATAATTCAGAATTTTAGCAAAGTGGCAGGATACAAAATAAATCCACATAAATCCTCAGCATTTTTATATATCACCAACAAAATGCAACAGCAAGAGATACAAAGAGAAATTCCATTCCAAACAAATGTTGAGAGTATAAAATATTTGGGAATCCATCTACCAAAGAATAGTCAGGAATTATATGAGAAAAATTACAAAACACTTGCCACAAAAATAAAGTCAGATTTAAATAATTGGAAAGACATTCAGTGCTCTTGGATAGGCTGAGTGAATATAATAAAGATGACAGTACTCCCCAAATTAATCTATTTATTTAGTGCTATACCAATCAGACTCCCAAGAAACTGTTTTAATGACCTAGAAAAAATAACAACAAAATTCATATGGAAGAATAAAAGGTCGAGAATTGCAAGGGAACTAATGAAAAAAAAAGTCAGAGGTAGGTGATCTAAGTGTACCTGAACTAAAGCTATATTATATAGCAGCAGTCACCAAAACCATTTGGTATTGGCTAAGAAATAGACCAGTCGATCAGTGGAACAGATTAGATACGAAGGACAAAAAAAGGGTATATCTATAGCAATCTAGTCTTTGACAAACCCAAAGATACCAACATTAGAGATAAAAATTCATTATTTGGAAAAAACTGTTGGGAAAACTGTAAATTAGTATGGCAGAAATTAGATATGGATCCACACTTAACACCATATACCAAGATAAGATCAAAATGGGTCTATGACTTAGGCATAAAGGATGAGATCATAAATAGATTAGAGGAATAGAGAATAGTCTATCTTTCAGACCTGTGGAGGAGGAAGGAATTTATGGCCAGAGGAGAACTAGAGGTCATTATTGATCACAAAACAGAAGATTTTGATTACATCAAACTAAAAAGTTTCTGTACAAAAAAGACTAATGCAAACAAGATTAGAAGGGAAGTAACAAATTGGAAAAATATTTTTAAAGTTAAAGGTTTCGATAAAGGTCTCATTTCCAAAATATATAGAGAACTGACCCTAATTTATAAGAAATCAAACCATTCTCCAATTGATAACTGGTCAAAGGATATGAACAGACAATTCTCAGATGATGAAATTGAAATTATATCCATTCATATGAAAGAGTGTTCCAAATCACTACTGATCAGAGAAATGCAAATTAAGACAACTCTAAGATACCACTACACACCTGTATGTGCCAAAATGTTTGTGACAGCTCTTTTTGTAGTGGCTAGAAACTGGAAGATAAATGGATGTCTATCAATTGGAGAATGGTTGGGTAAATTATGGTATATGAATGTTATGGAATATTATTGCCCTGTAATAAATGACCAGCAGGAGGAATACAGAGAGGCTTGGAGAGACTTACATCAACTGATGCTGAGTGAAATGAGCAGAACCAGAAGATCACTATACACTTCAACAACAATACTGTATGAAGATATATTTTGATGGAAGTGGATATATTCTGATATATGAAGAAGATATATTCTGATGGATCCCTTCCAGTTGATCAATGATGGACAGAAATAACTACACCCAGAGAAGGAATACTGGGAAGTGAATGTAAATTGTTAGCACTACTCTCTATCTACCCAGGTTACTTATACCTTCAGAATCTAATACGTAATGTCCAACAAGAAAATGGTATTTACACACATACATTGTATCTAGGTTATATTGTAACATATGTAAAATGTATGGGATTGCCTATCATCAAGGGGAGGGAGTAGAGGGAGGGAGGGGATAATTTGGAAAAATGAATACAAAGGATAATATTATAAAACATTACTCATGCATATATACTGTGAAAAAATTATAAATAAAATATTCTAATTATAAAATTAATTTAAAAAATAAAGTAAATGGAGTTAAAAAAAATAAAACAGCAGTCACCAAAACCATTTGGTATTGGCTAAGAAATAGATTAGTTGATCAGTGGAATAGATTAATTTCACAGAACAAGATAGTGAGTAAAAATAGCAATCTAGTGTTTGACAAATCCAAAAATCCCAACTTTTGGGATAAGAATTCATTATTTGACAAAAACTGCTGGGAAAACTGGAAATTATTATGGCAGAAACTAGGTATGGAGCCACACTTAACAACACATACTAGATCAAAATGGGTCCAAGATTTAGGCATAAACAACGAAATCATAAATAATAAATCAGAGGAACATGGGATAGTCTACCTCTCAGACTTGTGGAGGAGGAAGGAGTTTGTGTCCAAGGGAGAACTAGAGACCATTATTGATCACAAAATAGAACATTTTGATTACACCAAATTAAAAAGTTTCTGCACAAACAAAACTAATGCAAACAAGTTTAGAAGGGAAGTAATAAATTGGGAAAACATTTTTACAGTTAAAGGTTCTGATAAAGGCCTCATCTCCAAAATATACAGAGAATTGACTTTAATTTATAAGAAATCAAGCCATTCTCCAATTGATAAATGGTCAAAAGACAGACAATTTTCAGATGACAAAATTAAAACTATTTCCATCATATGAAAGAGTGTTCCAAATCACTATTGATCAGAGAAATGCAAATTAAGACGACTCTGAAATATCATTACACACCTGTCAGATTGGCTAAGATGACAGGAACAAATAATGATGAATGTTGGAGAGGATTTGGGAAAACTGGGACACTGATACATTATTGGTGGAGTTGTGAAAGAATCCACCCATTCTGGAGAGCAATCTGGAATTATGCCCAAAAAGTTATCAAAATGTGCATACTCTTTGACCCAGCAGTCCTACTCCTGGGCTTATATCTCAAGGAAATACTAAAGAAGGGAAAGGGAACTGTATGTGCCAAAATGTTTGCAGCCCTTTTCATAGTGGCTAGAAACTGGAAAATGAATGGATGTCCATCAATTGGAGAATGGTTGGATAAATTATGGTATATGAATGTTATGGAATATTATTTTTCTGTAAGAAATGACCAACAGAATGAATACAGAGAGGCTTGGAGAGACTTACATCAACTGATGATGAGTGAAACGAGCAGAACTACGAGATCATCATACACTTCAACAATGATACTGTATGAGGATGTATTCCAATGGAAGAGGATGTCTTCAACATAGAGAAGAGCTAATCCAATTCCAATTGATCAGTGATGGACAGAATCAGCTACATCCAGAAAAGGAACACTGGGAAATGTGTATAAACTGTTAGCTTTTTTTTTTTTTGTTTTTCTCCCCAGATTATTTTTACCTTCTGAATCCAATTCTTCCTTTGCAACAACAGAAACAAAATTCGGTTCTGCACATATATATTGTACCTAGGATACACTATAACATATTTAATATGTATGGGAATGTCTGCCATCTAGAGGAGGGGGTGGAGGAAAGCAGGGGAACAATTCGGAACAGAAGGGAGTACAAGGGATAATGTTGTAAAAAATTACCTATGCATATGTACTGTCAAAAATGTTATAATTATAAAATTAATTTTTAAAAATCTTTTTATGTTTTTAAATTATTTTAAAAGTATAATAAATCACTCATCTTTGTTCACTGATCATTTTAATTTCTACTTCTTACCTGAATCACCTCACACACACAGGTCTTCCTCATGAAAGTAGCAGGAGAAGAACTCTGCGAGTTGATTATGAACCACTACATAGAATTCCCAATCCCTATATTTTTGTCTTCCTACAATTTTGACTTCCTTCACAGGCTAATTGTACACTGTTTCAAAGTCTGATTCTTTTTGTACAGCAAAATAACTATTTGGACATGTATACATATATTATATTTAACTTATATTTTCACATATTTAACATGTATTGGTCAACCTGCCATCTGGGGGGGGGGAAGGAGAGGAAAATTTGAAAGTAAAGCAATTGTCAATGCTGGAAAATTACCTATGCATAAAATTTTTGTAAAAATAAAAACAAAATAAAATAAATTTTTAAAAAAGAGAAAAAGTTTACAAAAATTAGAGTAGGTTATGAGGACACCAAATTATCACACTTTGCTGATGATATGATGGTATCCTTAGAGAACCCCAGAGATTCTACTAAAAAGCTATTAGAAATAATCCACACCTTTAGCATAGTTGCAGGATACAAAATAAACCCACATAAGTAATCCACATTCTTATATATCACTAACAAAATCCACCATTTAGAGTTACAAAGAGAAATTCCATTTAAAGTAGTTACCAATAATATAAAATATGTAGGAATCTATCTGCCAAGGGAAAATCAGAAACTATATGAGCAAAACTACAAAACACTTTCCACACAAATTAAATCAGATCTAACCAATTGGAAAAATATTAAATGCTCTTGGATAGGGCGAATAATAAAGATGACAAGTCTATTTAAACTAATCTATTTATTTAGTGCTATACCAATCAGACTCCCCAAAAAACTATTTTAATGACCTACAAATAATAACAACAAAGTTCATATAGAAAAAGAAATGGTCAAGAATTTCAAAGGAATTAATGAAAAAAAAAAAAAAAAAGTTCAAATGAAGGTGGCCTAGCTGTACCAGATCTAAAATTATACTGTAAAGCAGCAGTTATCAAAACCATTTGGTATTGGCTAAGAAATAGACTAGTTGATCAATGGAATAGGTTATGTTCAAAGGACAAAATAGTCAATAAGTTTAAAAATCTAATGCTTGACAAACCCAAAGACCACAGCTTTTGGGATAAGAACTCACTTTTTTACAAAAATTGCTGGGAAGATTGGAAATTAGTACGGTAGAATCTAGGCCAGCGGTTCTCAAACTATAGCCCACGGTCCCAATATGGCCTGCTGAGGACGTTTATGCGGCCTGCCAGGTTATGGCAAAATCAGACAGAAAATGACATTTGACCTATATTATTACCATTAGCAATGCACATTTCCAGCACTGGGCTGAGGCAGCAGTGACAGAGTGTGAGATGATACCAAGGTGAGGTGAGTTCCCAGGTCAGGGTGCATGGTGTGGGGAAGGGAAGAGATGCAGAAGACAGAGAACTGATGCTGGCAGCCTTGTAAAGTAACAGAAGCCACCACAAACAGAACGCTCGAGGGATGTATAGTGCATGCTGCGCATGTCATGGCCACTGCAAGGGAAATATATGGGCTGTGTCTGGTGCATGGATATAGTAATAGCAATACAAGTCCCAGCTTGACTTTATCATTATCATTATGCTGTAATGCAATGGCTTTCTCTCTAGTACATGTTGCGGTACTGACTGCTGTTGTTGCCCAGAGTGAAACTCCTGGTACCAGGCCTATATCATAGTGACCTCACGTCTGGCTGTTCTGGTCATCAGTTTTATCATTGTGTGTATGTTCTGTAGTTTCATAAAGAGATGGAATATTGCTAACATATGTCATCATCTTATAATCACTGGGGGTCTGATCCTAGTGCCCCCCACTTATCCTGAGTATGAGGGGGTGCAGAGCTGGTGTACTGCTTCATCCCCCTTGAGATTCTTAAGGTCCCCATTTACTTGTGCAGCTTCAAGTCACATGATGACCTCCCCTGGAAGCCCCAATGTACAATTTGTCACTGAAGCTCATTCTGCGCATACAATATATCGTGCAGTTATATACTTATATGCACAGTCTTGCCTGCAATTATGATAAACTATGAGTGTAGCACGTACTATCATACAGCGCTGGATCATGATGATTGATCCCAGGATTCAGAAGAAGCCAGGGAAGGCTGCCTGAGTGGTGACTTGTGTGCAGTAAAGATCTGAAGCAGGAGAAAGAGTGAGGGAAATGGAGGCATCTCAGTGCAGAGGCAGCTTGGTGGAAATTGGGCATTGCAGTCTGTATGTCTCTGTGTGGGCAAAGATATTTCTGGTATATTGTTTTTGTAATGCTGTATATATACATATACATATATGTATGTATTTTACTAATAGCAATTTGGAATCCCTTAGAAATAATGATGTCAAGAAAAAGAAAAAATGACTTGGAGTGTAGGATATTCAAAGAACAGTGGCCTTATGATTACTTTTTCATGCAGTACAAGGAAAGAACTGTATGTCTGATATGCCAGAATAGAGTGTCTGTGTTCAAAAAAATATAATTTGCATCAACACTATGAAACTCAACATAAAGATAAATATGATTGGTTGGGGAAGTGAGAAAAGATAAAATATTAAAACTGAAAAATACATTGACAACTCAGCAAAATATTTTTGTGAAGCAGAAGTAGCTAAATATTTCATCACTTCGAGCAAATTTTCAAGTTGCCAAGCTAATAGCATGTACTGGCACACCATTCATGGAGGGAGAATTTGTTAACGAATGCCTTCTTTTGGTTGCCAAAGAGATGTGTCCAGAGAAGGCCAATTTATTTAGTACAGTGAGTCTTTCAGGACCTACAATTACATGGAGGATTGAAGAAATGGGAGACAATCTGGATCAGCATTTGCAAAACTCCACAAAAAAATTTTTATATTTTTACTTGGCACTCGATGAAAGCAATGATGTTTGTGATTCTGCACAACTTCTAATTTTTATTCGTGGACGAATGATTATTTTGAAGTCATAGAAGAATTTGTTGCACTGCAAAGCATCAAAGGAACAACTACAGAAGAGGATATCTATGAAAAATTTTGCCAAACTATGAATGGTTTGGAGCTGGACTGGGCTAAACTAGCCAGCGTAACAACTGATGGTGCCCCTAGCATGGTGGGGTCCAAAGAAAGGAGTAATTGCTGGCATTAACCAACTGATGGATAAACAAAACCATTCTCATCCAGTAGCCATACACTGTCTCATCCACCAACAAATGCTATGTAGTAAATCACTGAAGTGTGATTTACACTTCATAACAGTGACTCTGTTATGAAAATTGTGGTATCTTGTGTTAACTTCATTAGAGCTAATGCAATAAATCACAAACAATTTCAGGAATTTCTGTTTGAGCTAAATGTTGAGTATGAAGATGTTCTATATCACACCAAAGTCCATTGGCTGAGTCGAGGTATAGTTTTGAAATGTTTCTATGACTTACTTTCACAGATTACAACTTTTCTGCTTTCAAAAAACAAGTACCTTCTGCTCAATGATGCAGAATAGAAATGGTACCTTGCCTTTCTGAAAAATGTAACAGAGCTACTCAACAATTTCATTATGCAACTTCAAGGAAAGGGGAAGCTCATCTGTGATATGCAATCACATGGCAAAGCATTTGAAGTAAAATTAGGCCTCCTCATCAAAAAAGTGAAAGAGGAAAACTTCTGCTATCTCCCCACAACTCAAAATCAGTTAGCAGAAAAACCACTGATTGTATTCCCAAATAAAACGTGTGGATTCATTGGAAAAATTACAAAAGGAGTTCCAATTTAGATTTAAAGAGCTTCATCTCCATGGACAGGACACACAACTTTTCCATAACTCATTTTCTATTGACATTGAAAATGTGGATACAATTTACCAAATGGAACTGGCTGAACTGCAGAATTGTGAGTCCCTGAAAGATTCATTCAAGTCAAGCAGCCTTCATAATTTTCTCGGAGACATATCCTCATCTCAGGAACCATGCACTTAAAGTGGCAACCATCTTTGGCAGCACTTATGTCTGTGAACAGACTTTTTCTAGAATGAAAGATTTGAAATCTCCAACTAGATCAAGATTAATGGATGTACACTTGCATCACTTGTTATGATTAGCAGTGACAAATATGGAACCAGACATTGACCATCTCATTAGCCAAAAACAGGCCCATAGTTCCCATTGAAATACTGGTAAGTTTGTTGATTGAACTTACTTCATTTTAAATATTGTATTTGTTCCCGTTTTGTTTCTTCACTTCAAAATAAGATATATGCAGCATGCATAGGAATTTGCTCATAGTTTTTATTTTTAGTATAGTCCAGCCTTCCAACAGTCTAAGGGACAGTGAACTGACCCCGTATTTAAAAAAGTTTGAGGACCACTGCTATAATTCATTGTTCAATGTCTTTACTCTAACCTACAGTATTAAGAATTGCAAACTTTATCCAAAAATATGATAGCTAAAAGTTCTGTATGCCACTTTGCCTTTCTTTGCTGGTGTAGGCATCAATTGAGAGTTTTTTCATAATAGTCTTTCTCTGAATGCTGATTCATAAAGAGCTATTCTCTATTCTATAGGGCATCTTTTAATAGTTCTTCATTTTTTTCTTTTCTGATTGTAACAGAAAGTTGAAAAAACCATACCCTCTCACCTTTCTGGGATATGCATAACATCTTACAACTTCTTTCTTCTCATTGCAAGTGGTTTCCCTGGAGTTTTTGCTACCCTTATTTTTAGACTGAAATAGCTTTATATTCACAACAAAACTAATTAATTCATCTTGTTCTTATGTTGCATTTAGACTGTTGGATTTCTCTACTTTGAAAGTTTTTAGATCATTGCTGGCTTTCTCCTCCTTCAAAATATATTTTCTCTAATTAAGTTAAAAAATTCTTTGAATCATTTAAACCCTGAAGAAACTGTGACTATCTCTTCTGCCTACAAATCACTGTGCTCTCCTAGGAAAATTATCTGTAATGTACACAGAGAAAGAAGGGCCATTATACTTGCCCTCAAATAACAAATGATCTAGATGGAAGCACAAGCAATCCAAGATTATGAAACAATCTATAGCTGAAGACGAATATGTATCATAGAGACAGAAAGTGAAATTTAGATTATAGCCTATGGTCTTCAATAAATATAAGAGATTATATTAAAGCTACTTTAATGCTACAGATTTGAATGTTCTGATCTAAAATACATTTTTGACATTACCAATAAAGGACTAAAAATTATAAAAAATTGCCTCAAGTATGGTGCTTTTCTATTTATCTTTTTTCTCAGAGACAAAAAAATAAATGCTTGATAATTGATTTTTAAAAATAATTTAAAGAGAATGTTGTCTGTCTCTCTGGTCTTATATATTTGTTTCTTTTAAACAATCATATGAAATCATAAAAATCCATTTTTTAAAACAGAGATAATTCAAACTACATTGAAAGTTACTTTCCAACTTTAATGAAAAATTAGACACTCACAGGAGGGGACAAGAGTGTACTAAAAGGCTACTAAATAAAAAAAAGAAATTTAGTAAATGCTGACATTAATTCAAAGACATATATAAATATGTTGTATTTTTAAAATAAGTTTTTTTAGAAGCTTTTACAAATTAAAATTTTAAATATATGCTCTGGAAAGGAGTAATTCTGAACAAGTCAGTTATTCTAAACTGCAGTTTCTGAGATAAGGTGTCATTCTTCTTCTAATAATATTCTAATTTCAAACTTTTAGTACAGTAATTTACATTACTCCTACATGAGGGAGACATAAAGATATGGATATAATGGGACCAAATTTCTACCTTTACTCATCACTTTGTTTTGAGTCTTGAGAAATGTCAAACATAAATTAATTTTATCTAAAAAAAGAGTTGTGCATTAATTACCTACACTATAAAATAGGTCACATGAATAATGACAACAAAAATGAAACACTTTCAAAATGCATAGTATGAATTTCCATGTTACTTTTTTAAACTAAATTAAAATTGTTGGGCTTCCTTTTATTCTGCTCAAGTATTAAAAAACACATTATCTCCCTTTCAGAAAGACTCCCATAACTCTACCATTGGATTTCTAATTTAGCTACAAGGTTACGTTTACAATTAGCAATGGGCACTTTTCCTATTTAGGGTTTCACTGCCTTCCTTCTATGTCTTCCCTCCTATTGCGTTATGAGATTAAATACAATTAATATCATTAGGTGAACAATCTATTGATTGTCTAAACCAGAAAACCTTCAGAATTAGCACTCTGGTAAGTGACATCTTTTATGGACATGTTCTAAAAAAACAAACAAATAAACAAACAGACAGACAAATAAACTTCTTTGAAAACTTCTGTAGATTCTACTTAGCACTGTTTTTCAAAAAACCAAGTAGCTTTAACAAGCTAACAAAGAATATATGCCTTTTGTTCATAATATCCTACTGATTTTTAATAGCAGCAATAGGGACAACAATCACCACACAGCAAATGCCAGAGTTTTTCATATATCAGAAAGTACTTTATTTAAAGGAAGTCATGAATCTGTCAGTATTGAAAAAAATGTCTTTTTAATTCAATTTATGAATGCTATTAAATTAAGTGAAAAATATAAATATCTTTAACAATTTTTTGTACTAGTTTTACTCTTAAATATTTGAGAATTCCTATAATGATTTGAATTTAAAGAGCTTTTCTCATTCACTGAAAAATGAACTTTGGTACAGGTTTTTATTGATTTTATAAATCCTTGAAATTTAGCTCTACTAATGAACATCTTCCCGAGAACAGTGGCTAGTTCATATGCGCTTTGTAATTTGGCTTATACATTACAAGATTAGTAGTAGTCAGTAAATGGTGATATCTGGGTATATAACCAATTTGAAATAATGGTGAACTGTACAACTTGTTCCTCTACTAGAAATGCCTAAAAGTCATATTTTAATTTATTATCTATATTCCTTTAAGAAAGTTAACTTGTGGCAATCACCCATGAAACAAAGACAAATACAAAAGTGTCTTCAGCCCTGTTTGACTATTTTCTGATTTATTATCAATAGTGGTGAAAGAGAAAAGGTAGTAGATTTTTAAAAATCATATACTTTTTAGATAATTTCTTAAATGACCAAGTGTATGTAATGTAAAATTGTCCAATGATTAAAGATAGAACATACTAGAAAATTAACTAACTCATTTCAGTATTGACATTCTCACTATATACGAATCCACACAAAATAAATTTGTATATACAGAGAAATGTGGGTTCTTGACCTTCTTTAAATAATCAATTTTTCTTAAAATGGCTTTATCATGTGATCAGAGACAGCAAGAAACATCAGTGTACATTAGGAAGGAGAAAAACACATTAGTTGTAGCATTGGCTCGAACAGTACTGTAATGACTATTTGCAATGGAAAAATTGTACTAAGAACCAATATTCTTTAAAGTAGTTTAACATTCACTTTAATGGTAGATTAATTCATTGTAGTGGTAGACACAAGGGAAGACAATGAGAAATATGATAGGAAATATGGTTCAAGGGGAAAAAAAAGATATAAGTAATATTTAAAAGACAGAAGAGATCAAAGACTGTTTACATATACTTCCTCACTCCAGTCCCAGAACTCTATGCAGTTTTTTAACTGTACCTACCTCAGTTTTTCTTTCTCATATTTTTATATATCACATAGAATTCCTTAAAAGACAGAAGAACATAAATAACTTTGTTGGTCAACCCTTCATTTGCAAATATCAAACAAATCACAAGAAACAGAGATATATGCAGAATGCATTTGTTTGAAATATTTTTGAAGATATCAAGTACAAAGTACAAATGGAGGCAGAATAAGGAAGATTATTATAAGAAATTGATTCACTGATCTTCCTCCTGTCTGTGCATAACATTGTGGTTTTTATATCAAGTCCCAGGGTACTACAATTCTTCCTCAATGAAATCTATTTTTACAAAACAAAACATCAGCTTCTACTATTTAGAGAAGAGGAGAAAAATAAATGTAAATAAAATAAGATCTTGGTTAATGTATGATATAAAATTTGATGGATACCTCATAAAGTTTCTGTATATGAACATTTGTATATTTCAGTATGTGTCTATCTCTCTATATACAACACAACAGAATCACTTAATATTAAAAATATCAAAATACCTTAAGTAAAAAATAGAAAGTTATTGTTTTATCCATTGAAGAGGTCCACCTCTTCATGAACCATTTGGAATTTTCCTGACAAAAACATTGAAGTAGTTATTCATTTTCTTCTCCAGATCAATTTGCAGATGTGGAAACTAAGGGCTTGCTCGTCACATAACTATTGTATGTCTGAGGCCACATTTCAGTTTGGGTTCTCCTGACTCTAATCCTGGTACTCTATTCATTGTGACACCTAGTTGCCCTATTAAAAAAAAATACTAATAAAAATAGCTAAAGTAACCTAATTTTGTTTACTTACAATATTTATACCTACAGATAAGATAAACAGTCAGTTACTAGATAAAAACAAGATCATGAGAATATGAAATACATACCAGAGGGTTTTTTCCATATAAAGTAACTTTTAAAAACTTATTGATTTTGCTATAGTGCAGGAGAAAGAATACTGAAATAAAAATCAAAAGATCTTAATTCTTGCCTCTATTACATCTCTTGTAGAACAAGTTTTGAAACTTATTTGAATTTCAGTTCCCTTTTCTGTAAAATAATTTCGATAATATTAGTTGGTATTTTTACAAACTCTTTAAGATTCAAAATACTTTTAATATACTTTCTTATGTGAAGAGATTATTAGACTAAAGGTCTGAGGTTCCTTCCATAAGTAAAATCCTCTGAGACTCTATGATCCAGAGCAGAAGTATTTATCCTTTGATCTGTAGGCAGTATAGCACCCCCTCAAAATAAAAACAAAAACAAAAAACACAGCTTTTGTAAATGGCCACAATTAGATTAAGATATAACTGGGAAATATATAATAAAATAAATAGAAATAAAATAAAACACTGGTAAAGCCAATATGTAGTTTATTAACTTTATATGTGCTTAAAGAAATCCTTATGTATGGTTTAATGGCCCCTATTTCTATTTGAGTTTGACATTATTGAACTAAAATCTTAAACTGTTTTCCCAATATTGCACTTTATTCCTTGCTGGTAAACCGTGAGTACAAATAAAAACAAAACCAATCAAAAGGAAACCTTAAGATTGACCCAGATATGTATAAATTTATAAAGAAATTTTTAGACAAAAGACCATTTAAACATTCTGAAACATGTATAAGCTAAAACTTTTATAAAAAGGAAAAAAGTCAAAGGTTATTCCACAATCTCCATTGAAATTTTAGCTAAACACACCTGAAATCAAAATACAAACATAAATCAGAAATTAGCTCTTTTGCAAGTCAAAAATACCTAGGAAAAAGTTCTTCATTCCAACAAAATAGAAAATTAGATAAAACTATGAAATATTGACCAAATAGGAATACCTTGCCAAAATGAAAAATATAATTTACTTCTCTTAAATCTCATTCAATCATAGAAAGACAACACATTATATAAGGAGTACAGTGTATGAGGTATTCAAGGAGTAGCAGCACTTCTGCTTTAAGGACTTGCTTTTCAACTCTTTACAAGCTGCTCATTCATTTGTCACCTGCAGCTCTCAGAAGCTGCAACATGCCCATGTTCCAGTAAATGATCTTGCTAAATAGGCTAGGCCAGATTGTGTTAAGGGGTGGTTTACCCCAAGTATCTGCTTAACAATAAGATGAGGACATTTTGTTCCAGTGGCCATGAAGGCAGTTGAAGTAGATTCTGTGGAGTACTGAGAGCTTGGCCATATATCAAAAACTTCAAGGTCCTGGGCTGTCACCAGTCTTCCTGACTTTTATCTTGTTCTTAGATATAAGGAGTAGGGGGATAATTTTGTGCATCTCTGCTTAATTTAAATCCAATTCACTCATGGTATCACTGATCATCTTTGAAAACAAAGAACAAACAACAACAGATACATTTCCCTTTTGTTCCCCTAGAAACAAACTATGATCAAATCATTAAAATTTGATTTAAGAACTAAGAAATTCAAAGGGGAAACATAAAGGAAAACACAAGATCTAGTGTCTAAGGAGATCTAACAATCATACTGCAGAAAAATATAATGTTTGTTATTTTATGTAAAGGTATTAAAACTTTGAAAAGAAAGCAGAAACCTGGGACATAATTGCATCCAATATGTTTCATTCATTCAATTATAATATAATAATATTTCAAACAAAAAGAAAAATAAAAAAATGAAGGTAGTAGTTAGTATAATTGCATTTTTATATCTAACTTGCTCTGTGAATTCACTTCCTGAAAAAGTTATATTTGTTTAATGATATATTATTGGTTATTGCATATTCATATTTATAGAGAAGTTTTATAATGCCACAATGAATCTATACACACATTATCCACTTCAATATACATTAAATGAAATCACTATAATTGTTCTTGTATTATTAAAGTATTAATAATGATTATTCTGTTGCAATAAGTTGAAGGGAAATTCTGATATGAATAATCTATGATAATCAGTAAGATTTTGCTTTCTATATGTTCTCTTTCTCGTAACAAAAACAAAAATGAAGAAGGGATGTGCAGTTTATTGCTTTATGATTTTCTATCACAATGATAAGATTGAATCAAATATATACAAGTTAATTAAATCATAATGTTCTCAAATATAAAATATAAATGTTCTTCTGTCTGAAATACATCATTTAAGATCACATAAGATAGTGTTTTATGTGCTATGCAAATCTTAAAATATTATATAAAAATTGGCACAGTTGAAAGAGTGCAAAGCCTGGAGTTTAGAGAGACTCATCTTCCCAAATTCAAATCTGGTTTCAGACAGATCAAGCTAAGTGATCCTGGGCTAGTCACTTAACCCTGTTTGACTCAATTTTCTCAACTTTAAAATGAATTGGAGAAGGAAATGGTAAACTACTTTAGTAGTCTTGCTAAGAAAATCCTAAATGGAGTCAGAGGAGTTGGATTCACCTCAACAAAAACAAATTAAAACAGGTTACTAGTCCTACTACATAATCTCTTTGTCTTTGATTTCAAACTCACAGCAAAGTGCTTTTGGTAGCATGATTCCATTTCTACTCAGTAGACTTGCACCAAATAGAAAGAAAATGAATGGAAAAAGGTGAGGAAAAAAACCTACCATATTAGTAGACAAGTCTTATGTGCAAAACACTAGGAATTCTCTATCCAGAAGTATATTTTAGTGGAAAGACCATAGGACTGGGAATCAGAGACCTGGATTCCAAACTGTTTTGGTCACTTAGCATTTATAATATCCCTTTTACATATGCAAAACTGAGGTTTATATAGTTTTTGATTGAATTAGACATGACTACACAGTTGAATAGTATCTGAATCTGTTTGAATTTCTGTTTTCTTATTCCAGATGCAACATAAACATTTCAATATATTTCTCAATGATAACTGAGGTCTACATTTTTTTTCAATTCATTTCATTTCAAAGATCATCTTTTGCCCTGTGTAATCAATAATGTTGTATGTAACTTGGTAAATGTCTTACACCTTATAATCAATGTAAATCAATTTCAGACATGTTTTAAAAAGCTACTGAGAGCAAGATATTTCTTAATGCTTAACTCTAATAATAGCTTCTTTTTCATTAATATCTTCAGTATTCAGGAAATTTAATACAAAAATTTACAAACAAGACCTAGGCAACATTGTCCACCATTGCCAAAATAAGGATCACTAGCACACCTTCTTCTCTAGAGTCTTTAATTAAGGTGCCTTGGGAAATGCAAATCAATGATATGCAGCCAATCAATTGGTTGTAGCATATATAATCATGCAATAATTGATTTTAATGAAAATCGTAGCAAATGCTCCATATAGAGAAGCAACATTGCCTTCTATAGAGTTGGCAATATCTGCCTTACCTATTTTCAGATAATGAGAATATTATTAGCATGAGTATCTACAGAAAATAGTTTAGAACAAGTATGGTAAGAAAAGTAGTCTCACATACTCTCTTTGGATATTTGTAGCTGGGTTGTCTCCCTTAAGTCTGGAAGAGTTATCATAATAATATACATCTATGTACTTTAAAGTTTATGTAGACCTTTCCTTAAGATAACTCCATTGGTTATATCATAGAGTTATATCCCCAGTTTTATTGATGATAAAAGATGGGAAATGTATTGATCATATTAGCAACTATCAGTCATCATTTAAATCAGAATTCCCAGAATTAAATAAAACTTTTTTGTACCTGGTTAAGAGGGATACCTGGCCTTCCAGGGCATATCCTGAGTCATACCTGAAGCATTTTCTTCAGCCACCCAAACTTCACAGCAATGGGTTTACCTCTATGTGGCAAATTAGTACCCAGGCTTTCCAGCTGTCTGATTTCCTGGTACAATTTAACCCAGCAAAACTTTTATGCACAATAATACCCTACTAGATATCATTCCCCAATAATTAATGTATTTACTAGACATTTATTCCATCCTTATATCTTGAACCCCTAGCTATATCATTTTTAACTCACCTCAGTGACCAATCACTTTATCCCAATTACCCTCAACTCAGACTCTAAAATCACCCAACTATTGTAGAATTCCTAATCCATACATGAATTAGCTTTCATCTTAAATCTCTTCTTTTTCCATTATTTTCCTTGTTTTCAACTCATTAGTTCTGATGGAGATGGAAGAAAGGAGTTAGAATATGTTCCTTATGGCCCTTTTCAGGTTGCCATTCTATCGCCATCAGTCAGTAAGTTCTCTTCCTTTGTGATTCATTAATCCATATTTATCATTAGAAATGCTAGTGATTATTACCCGTAGACTTCCAGTACATCTCTTCCCTGATAGTCTTCTCTCCAATTCTGCCCTCATAAAATACTGAACATAAAATGTTCAACAAACACTTTAATATTGCCTCCTAAACCCCTAATATCTTAATTCTTCAACTTAGTAATTTCTTATTACCTTCTCCTTCTCTACCCCACCTCAGTTACATAGAGATAGTGAACTCTTGAATTCTCCATGTTGTAAAAATGCACAACTTCATGTTCATGAATTCTAAAAATTCTAAAAATTAAATTCTAAAAATTAAAAATTCTAAAAATTACAATCTTTTCTAATTCCATCTCTTTGTAATTCCTAAAACCTAGTTATTCTTTATCCTCACCGTGATCTCCAATTTCTACTCAACACAGTTCTTTCCGGCGCCATCTCCCACATTCCAATAGATTTACTCTTATTTCTTCCCTTATTTTAATCCCTTGATAAACCAGTTAAATATATATATATATATATATATATATATATATATATATATATATATATATATATATATATATTGTCTTCTTATCTTGTTTCCCTTGGTCCTTTGTTTTATGGAAGATCTTGCATTAACATTTACTTTTATATTATTCCCACCACTGACTTCTTTTACTCATACACATATACTACTGAACCAAGATGAAGAAAATGAAATTTTGTTGACTGGATCCAACAGAAGTTTATGTTACATAATCTCAACTGGGCCTCACTAAAGCAAGTTTTTACACGTCTAATTTATTCACTTTTCATTAATTTAATAGATTTTCCAAAACTTTCTTTTGATTCCTCTTCAAAACTTCTATGACTTCCCACCACCCACATTTTCAGCTGAAAATGTTTGTCTTATATATCCCTGAAAAAATTGAGGCCCCTGACCTCAAAAAAGGTCCCTTTTTCTTCCACATCACCTGACATCATTAATATGCCTCTATCCATTTTTTCTTTCTTTAGTATTTCACACAAAGAGGTAGCCTACTCTTTGCCTTTGTCAATTCCTTTAATGCACAAGTGATTTAATTTCATCTTATTTTTTACAATAGTGCCCCCATCCATCATTCTCACTCTCATTTAGCTTTAGTCTCTCCCTATATGCTCACTAATTCCCAGATACCTACAGTTTTATCTATCTCTGCCATCCAGAAAACTTTCGAAATATATCTGCTAATTGTATATATATATATATATATATATATATATATATATATATGTATGTATTTTTTTTCTCCCTATAATCTATGCTTCTACTTTCTCTCTCCTTTTTTAACTTTTGAAGTCTGGTTTCTGATCTCATAATTCTACTAAATTTGTTCTCTTTAAAATTGCCAATCTCAAAACCCTAGATTAAGGTCCTTTCTTAATCCTCAACTTTCTTAACCTTTCTGCACTTTGACAATATAAAACATCCTTTTCTTTGTATTCTCTTACCTTTAGATTTTCATTCTATTGCTCTTTATTGGTCCCCTCCTTTGCTATTTGACTATTCCTACTCTTTTTTTCATTTTACTGTTTTTTGCTGATACTCATCCTTCTGCTGATACAACATAAACTTCTTACCATTCCTACTCAGTCTCCTTTGTTGCATCTTGGTCCAGATCATACCTGTTGACCATGAATGTCCCCTGTTTTTGCTATGGAATCTATTCTCTGCTCTCATCAGTGATCAATTCTAATAGCTCCTCTGGATTCACCATAAATTCTAAGCATATAATTCCCAGATTATCCTGATAGAGATCCTCATTATTTCAGTATGAACTATTGTAATACCTTGCTAGTTTGTCTCTTTTCCTCAAACTTCTCCCTACTCTCTTTCTATCCATTTGTGTGACAAAATGATCTTAAAAGATAAGTCTGATAACTTCATTCAACCACTATTCAATCAAATCTAGTAGCTCCTTATTTCTTCCAGGATGAAATATAAAACTATCTACTTTTGCTTTTAAAGTCTTTCATAACTTGTCTCTTTCCTGTCTTTATAGTCTTCTTATACTATATGCTTCTTGCCTATCTCCATATGTTGCATATAGTGACACTGGGTTCCTAGTTGTTTTACCACTGGACACTTTTTTATGTAATAGTATTTTTCCCCAATTACATGTAAAAATAGTTTTCAGCATTTACTTTTATAAGATTCTGAGATCCAATTTTTTTCTCCATTTCTCTCTTTCCTTCTCCCCCAGCATGATGGCAAACAATCTGATATGTAATACATGTACAATCATATTAGTCATATTTATACATTAATCATATTGTGAAAGAAGAAATAGAACAAAAGGGGAAAACTACAAGAAATAAAAACAACAAAAAAGTGAAAATTTTTATGCTTTGATCTGCATTCAGATCCCAAAGTTCTTTCTTTGGTTGTGTCTAACATTTTCCATCACGAGTCTTGTAGATTTGGATTACATGCATTGTTGTGAAGAGCTAAGGCTATCAAACTTGATCATTGTTCATTGTTGTTGTTACTATATATGATATCCACTGGGAATTTTTATTGATTGTTTCCTATGTCTGAAAATCTCTCCCTCCTCATCTCTATCTCCTGGCCTTCCTAGCTTCCCTCAAGTCTCAGCTAAAGTTCTGCCTTTTGCTAGTATAGAGGACTCTAGGGTCTCTAACCCTAGGCCCCAGCTTAGCTAATAAAAATGACTATTGTAAGCATTTCTAAATCTCAGTATGTTTAAACTAAAGTTTGCTGAGGCCCAAAAAATCTAAACTTATTGTTAGTGGTTTTCAAAAATGTTTACATTTATAACAGTATTTTATTAGTAGTATTTTTTTCCAAATACATGTAAAGATAGTTAACATTCATTTTTATAAGATTTTGTGCTTTTTTTTTTTCTCTTCTCTCCTTATCTCCACTCCTCCCCAAGGCAGCAAACAATCTAATATAGGTTTAAAATGTGCAATTCTTTTAAACATTTACATATTTTTCAAGTAGTACAATAAAAATCAGACCAAAAGGGGGAGAATAAAAAAGAAACCACTATATTCAGTCTCCATCAGTCTCTTTCTAGATGTGGATGGCATTTTTCATCCCAAGTCTATTGGAATTGTTTTGAATCACTGCATGAACTAAATTGTAATGAACTTAGTCCATTAATATATATATATATATATATATATATATATATATATATATATATATATATATGTATATATATATATATATATATATATATATATATATAATTTTGTTAATGTATACAATATTCTCTTTCTGTTCACTTCATTCAGCATCAGTTCATATAAGTCTTTCCAGGGTTTTCTGAAATCATCCAGCTCATCATTTCTTACAGAACAATAATATTCCATTACATTCATATGCTATAACTTATTCAGCTATTCCTTTGGTGATGGGAATCCACTAAATTTCTAGTTCTTTGCCAGTACAAAAATGGCTACTATAAATATTTTTGCACAAGTGGATGCTTTTTTCCTTTTTTATGACCTATTTTGGGAGATCATACAAACCTAGTTATGAGACTATTGGATCAAAGAGTGTGCAGTTTTATAGCCCTTTGGCCATAATTCCAAATTGCTCTTCAGATTGATTGAATCAGGGGCAGCTACATGGCACAGAGGATAGAGTACTGGCCCTAAAATCAGAAGAACCTAAGTTCAAATCAACCTAAGACACTTAACTAGCTGTGTGACCCTGGTCAAGTCACTTAATTCCAATTGCCCCAAAAAACAAAGGAAAAAAAAATCAAAATGATTGGGTCATTTCACAACTTTAATAAATGTTAGTAATTTTCATAAACTGGAATGAGGCCCAGGATTAGGATCCATTATGTCCTCTTCACTTTCTTTCCCCTTCCTTCTGTCCACATAGGGATGCTCTTTTAAAAAATTATGTTTTTGATTGTTGAAGATAATTTGGGATTTACTGGTTAAATTTATTAAGAACCACACCTTACAAATCACTCTGACTCTCACTGATTGAACCAACAATAAGTCCCAGGCCAAGCTCCAATTGGTCATTGTTTGGGTCCTTATTGACTCAGAATAAATGCAAATAACAATCATTTCTGTTTTAGCCAGAAATCCTGAGAGTATTCTCTTCCCAGATTTATTGAAGTCAATTAATCAATTGGCTCATTCTTTAACTTAATCATTACCTGTTTTTAATAATGAATGGGCAAGGCCTCAGTTGAATTGAGACCTGTTAAAGACTTTAGCTTAAAAAGCACAAGGTCTCCTTTTACATAAAAGGTCATCTCTAGTTGTCCTGATCTGGCCATGAGATCCAAATGACCCTGGAGGAGAAACTGAGGCAGGTTATCTTGCACAGCCCTCCCTCATTTAAATTTAATTCACTTGCATGTCATGGTATCATCTTTCTAATGTCATGATCCTTTTCAAGAATGGAAGACAAACAAAAACAATATGTGTAAATGAATGTGATAACTGCATGTAAAAATCATAGACAGAAAATTTTAGTTTTTTGTGTTCTTAAATCAAGTTGACCTTATAAATGAAGCTGGAAGCATATAATAAATAAAATACGCTTCTGGATTCTTAAGGCATTAAAATTTAACCACATTTCTTTGCCCAGCTATTGAGTCAAATTCCTCATTATGACTACCAAGTTCGCCCTGATGAAGGCAATCTTTAGCAGCATAAAATATATTAAGAAGAGACCAGAACAAAATTGTTACAAATTAAAGACACTTTCCCTTTCAGAAATGAAGCAAAGAGTCTCAAAAACAGCATTTATTATAAGACACTATGGTCTGCTCCCTTGGTACATTAGCAGCAATAGAGTTGAATGTTAATTATTTCTCATGATGCTTACTTTAAGACAGACATTTTGCAGCTAACCATAGTAGCATTAAAATCAAATGAGATTCTATGAAGACACAAAATTCTTTTGTGCAACACAATTTAAAATCTTTTTCAAAAAAAATCTACAGATATACCTGGAGGCTAAACTGTGTTGGAGAGCTTATAGTTTTATGTATATTTCTGTTATGTTGGAAATTTGGTTTTGATTTTAGAAAGCCAATAATGTTCACATTACAAAACAATTTGATATTATGTTCTATTAGATCTGTAATGAATAAGTAATTTGCTTTCTTTCCTAGAATCGTTGATACCTATCATTCAATTTTAATTTTATTCATTTGCCACAGAAAATACACTTTCAGTTTACATTGACAATGACACTGAAAGTCTAGAAATTAAATAGCTGAAATAGTACTTGACTTATTCTGGAAAACTGCAATGAAAGGTCTCTTTAAAAAAAAAAAAAGCTAACTAATAGATAATTTAGTAGACTAAAATGCTTTCTAATGAAGAGTTCATGCAGAAATTTTCCCTTCCTTTATTGTTTCATCTTTATTTAAATGCGGTGCTTTTCATACCTGTTTCTCACAGTTACCTTCTTATTAATGTCATTGAAATACTCAGACCCAATAAAATTTTATGATATGAATAAAAATGAATTGGTTAAATTCATTTAACCAATGAAAAGTATTCCGTGATCATTTGTATATTGCATAAACTTGAGAACAGATTTTCTTAAAGACCATCCATATCAATCCTATTTCTCTGAATCATAAAGTTACTCTTTATACCCTCTAGTCCCACTCTGCAATTTTACAGATGATATCCAATAGGGTAAAGTGAATTGACCAACATCACAAAAGTTAGGAGGATACTCAGGATAAAGAATCTAGAATTTCTTATTTATAATAAGTTGGATGGATTTTTTTTTAATTCTAAAATTATTTCTTCAACAGTTAGCCCATTTAATAAAAGCACATCAAAACACAAATAGTAAAATGGAAGATCTATTTATTTTGTTCAAATTTTTCTTTTTCTCTATTTTGAATGAATTATAACAATGACTTGCATTTCTATCTGAATTTGGTGTTTCAAAGGAAATGTACATATTTAATCAAGTTATCGTTACCAAAACATTTTGAGATTGGCAAGGCAGATATTATTCATATTGTACAGATGAGGGAGCTGAAGCTCATGGAGTTGGAGTAAGTTGTTTAAAATGATATCAATAATTAATGACCAAACTCCCACTAAAATTAAACCTCAATCTGCCCTGTTTTATTTCTTTTTTCATTCAATTAGATTGCTTTTTAGTTAGTTTAAAAAATAACTGACTCCTCTCAAGATTTGGTTAATAGAAGGAAGTTAAGCTTGATTCAGTACCCTATCCCATTAAGTGAGACCTGCATAAAGTTCATAGAAATTTGGCTCAAATGTCATATTGAAAACTTTAATCTCAAAATTTTGGATTCAGTATATATATACACCAATTCAAAATAACATATTAGACATTATGAATATGGCAGCTTAACTGCTAAAATTGGACATACAAATAAAAAAAAAATAAGCATGTTAATGTGCGTAGCCATGTTTACTTTATAGGATCTCTTTCCAGGTTTTTGTTACTCATACTCTTGTACTTAACCTCTCTTTTTACAGATCCAAAAGCAAACCAGTGTCTCCAGCTAAAGAATTGGCAACCCATGGTTTAAGAGATAATAACCATCTGATGATTATTTCCATTCTCAGATCTTTTTAAAAAATAAATATTTCATATTTATAATCTTGACCTTTTTGGTTTTTAAGGTGAAATAAAAATTAAGAGATCTTGTTATTTCTGAGATTAAAAAAAAAAGTATAATTCCTCCATGCCCCTTGGAAAACTCCCATAATTCTTTGTTTTTCAAATAAAGATTAGGATACATTCAAAGCAACCAAAAGTAAGTTATGTATACCTATTTATTATTATTATGTATATAAATTACATATATATATATATATATATATATATATATATATATATATATACCTATATTATACCTTTTTCACCCACAAAATTAAGATGGGGTATTACAGGAAGTTATGAGGGAAATTATTCTTAACTCATCTGCTACTACACAGAAAATTTTTGTAGTAACTTTAAACTTGGGGTTCCAGAGGAAAATGAAAGTAATTTGTATAGAAGATTATTGGGTGGTATTCCCCCAAGTAAAGAAATCTCTGAGAATGCCTCCATGTGATTATCTCCCTGCCTGGCAGTCTAATGTTTACACTTCTCCTCCAAGCCTCTCTTCCCTCCAGGTCAATTACCTGTCCATTTCACATTAAAAAAAAAAAAACAAAAAAAAAACTTATTAATACCTATTCAAATCCCTTCTTTGAAAATTCAGCAAATAGGGCCTTTCACCTCATCATTCAGCCCTCATTACAGCTTAAAGCCAAACCAGCCCCTCCCCCAAGGACATAATGCTAAAAAGGGAAGACACAGAAGCATTAACCTCAAAACTGAGATTGAAAGAAGAGAAATATTTGTGGAATTAAGTAAATACTGTAAAAACTTATTTTCTCGAGATACTATCCTGTGATTAAAAGGCAACAGAGAGCATATGAAACTGATAAACATCATTGAAGATATTGCCCTCCTTTACCTATGCTAAAAAGGGAAACATTTTCTTTGCTAAGCTCCTTAATAGAATATTTAAGAAAAAGAATAATCTATAAAATAGTCAAATCATAATTAGAGCTTAATAAAATCAATCTAATTTGTTGTGTATTTTAATTACTTATTATTTTACCCTGAATTTTCTGAGAGGTTGCTAGTTTCACCATATCACTAATGCCTTCTGGTAGTTTCAACATTTAAAAAAATATTTTTTTAAAGAAAAAAAAATCTAAAAATTGACGATATTATATTTTCAGTTTCAATACTTGTTTTGCTTTAGCAATCAATGTCAAGAAACAATACTCTTATGAACATATATATATATGTATGTATGTATATATATATATATATACATATATATATGTATACACATGCATATATATACATATATACATTGTTCAGACTTTGATTTTTCAAGGTTTTTCCCCAGAGGAATAATTGTCTCTAAATAAAAAAATAATAGCCTTATTTTAATTAATTAGATTAGCATTCTACTGAATTGTAAAAATGCTAAAAAAAATACATTTAAAATATAATACATACCTTTAAGATATTATTATCATTTTTTTTCTTAGCACAGAGGCAAATACAGTGTATTATATGAATGACAAATTTTATAATAATTTCCCTTCCAAACTCATTCTCAGTTGCAGAACCTTATATTTTGGAAGCATAAGCAACAATGTATTGGCCTAATTTCATTTCCGGTAAGTGAAACTCATTACATAATGTTAACTGACTCACATGTATACCTTAACGGTATAGTTTCAATCAAGATATACTCATGTCCTATCACTTAAACTGCAACATATGGACTTCTTTCTGCAGTTGACACATAATTAGTTTCAAATTCTTAGGTTGAAATGTCTGACAGTGTTTCGAATACCTTTTAACTGATTTAAAGCAAAGACAATTCCTTTTTATCTGCTACATACTCCAATAGCATTGGAAATTATACACTCTGCTGCATGATGATGATAATGCATGATCTCCCTTATAATGTTAACCATCACTTCTTCTCTTGGTAAATATGTGTACTCTTAAATATGTGGATCAACATTTCATAAATGTTAGAACTTCACTGTTTTATTCAATTTGTCCAGAATTTTTGAGCATTATTATTATTTCCCTACTGTCCTAAGATATTATTCTGTAGAAGATTTAATATTTATTAGAAAATCATGGTTGTTAAGAGATTCCTTAAAGGGACACTGTAAATAATCACATATGATGTGAATATACAACACAAAATAGTGGCACAAAGTAGTCTCATCGTCCACAGAATGCTTAATCCTGGTTTTTGTTACAATATCTCTGTGTGTACATACACCTACACATATTTATACACCCATGCATATATACACATACATACATACATGTGTACATACACACATATGCTTATTGTATGGCTACTGTGTTCTCAGTAATGTACTAGATGCTAGGAAGAGGTTGTTTTTGTCTTACTAGATATAATCAATTGCATTATGTCCAAGACAATGTTAAATGGACTAGATTTTAAACAGATAACCTGTCCTAAATCTCCATTTCTACATACTTAATTTCATCTTTCTTCTAAATGCTTAAGCCTCCTTTTCCTCCCTCCCTTTTCTCCACTCACAAAATTGTCCCAGTAGTATTTTTTTCTTCCTCCTTCACCTCCAATCAGTCTCTTAAATAAAGGGAATCACTAAAATACCAGCCAGGAAATATTCAAGGCAAGAATGCTTTATCTTCAAGTAAAGGGGAATGAGAAGCGATGGGTGCGGTACTCTTCATCCTTCACCCTACCCCAACCCATCTCACACAGATGGGCTTTCATTCCTTTTCACTGCAGCTCAGAGGTGCATTTCTAGGTTCTCCTGTGCACCTAAGAGCATTCCAGTCTGAAGAACAGCCTCCAAATCTTGCCTATGGAAAACTTCCCTAAAGAAGGCACTTAAATGTTAAGAAAAAGAGGAGGAGGATCACAGATCATTTTTAATATATACCACACAGAGGTGTCAAGACAGGTCTGCTTGTAGAATTATACCTCCCCCACCTCCCTACCGCCCCTCCCCACCCCCGCCCTGAGAACTGGCAGACGAAGACACAGTAAAGGTAGACAGAAAAAAAAAAAAAAAAAAAAAAAAAAAAAAAAAAAGATATTACCTCGAGAGGATGCCCTTAGGTCGTGAGCCAAAAGCTGGCCCCTTCAGTGGCTCAAGTGCAGATCCCGATTTGGAATCTCACTACCTTGCTTCGCTATGCCAGGAGGAGGGACTGGGAACTCCGGATGCCTCTGTTCCTAGCCAATACTGTGTTTCCCAGACCCTGGTACGAAGCACACTACCCCTTGGGTGCGCTAGCTCCTTTCACTCGCTTTTGCATTTCCCAGCTGCTCCCCCACCCATACTTAAAGGCGGCACCCTGTAGGAACCTCTAGCGGAAGAAAAAGGAACAGCATCAGTTCCCAAATTAGACAAGGAGAGGCTAGAGAGTAGAGCATCCAAAGATTGCAGCTTGGCGCCAGCTGCCACCAGCGAAGGTGCCACCCGTTTTTACTCTACTTACCAGCTATACCTTCCCTAGCAGAACACCCTATGAGCTTACAGTCCCCTAAGGCAATAAGGGTTTGGGACTGAAATGCTTAAAACGTTTACAAATGCTGAGGGGGCATTAGGGGAGAAGCAATCTTATGGGGGGGGGGGGAAGCTAAATATACACACGTACACGACAGTAAACCTAGACTACATTGATATTTATACCTCTCATTAGCTTCTAAAAAGTACAATGACAGGACACGATTTTCCACTTCCTGCTTTGCAAGCACTTAGGCTTGCATCAGCACCATCTCCATCATGGGCAACCTCGTTTAATTCCTACCGTAATACCTTTCCCTGACCCCCTCCCAATTAATCTCACAAAAAAATATTTAAGGACTTTCAAAATTATAACAAAGTTGCATTTAAAATAAAAGACATGCATAACATATCTGGTTTCAGTTATCCTCCCAGAAATAAATCAGGCAGCAGTATTGCTTTTTCTTACCTTGAGGCGGTGTCCTTAAAACCCAAGGAGGTGGATATAATGGACACGAGTCTGGGGGCTCTTTTTGAGTTCCAACATCTCAGCTCTTTTTGCTTTCCTATTTTAATGTTATTAGAGTAGATGAGGATTAGAAGAGCGCATATAGCTTTCTAACCTTATACAATATGAAAAGAAGGATGGTCACAACCTCACTAGCACTCTAGATCCTCCTTTTCCAATTTGGTTTCCTATTTAATTTTCTTTCCTTAAAAAACAAAACAAAAAACACTTAAATGAATACAGAATTAGGACAAAAGCTGCTGCTATTCTCCTCTTTCCTCGTCTTCTTCCCCTCCCCCCCCAGCTTAATTGGCAAAATCCTCAATCGCTGCTCGGATTTTCTGAATGGTTGTGCGGGGTGTTTGGGGGCGGAGGAGGTTGGGGTGAACAAGAGATCCAAGGCAAAGCTTGAGAAAAATATCTTTTTCTGGGCACCTCAGAGAAGAAGCTGCTAGCCTTGAGGAAACTTTGAAGTGAAGAAGTGGCGGGCTTCAGAGAAGATGTAGTGGAGGAAAGCTCGGCTCTAGGTGAGAAGGAAGAGAAGGCAAGCAAAGAAGAGGATAGGAGATGGGAACGAGCTAGAGAGAAGAACTAGCCGCTCCTTCACTTGCAGTCACCCACTCCATGCAGGCAGCGCTCAGGCGCACATTTACATTTATATTAATTATATTATATTATATTATATTATATTATATTATATTATATTATATTATATTATATTATATTATATTATATTATATTATATTATATTATATTATATTATATTATATTATATTATATTATATTATATTATATTTATTATATTTATTATATTTATTATATTATATTATAGATATACACAGACACAACATGCAAGCCCAGTCCCACACCAACTGCATGTTAGCGGTATGCTAACGTTTCGGGAATTAAAAGGAAGAAAAGGAAATAGAGAAGGGAGAACCGATGGAAAATAAAATAAATAGTAAATTGCTCCTCAATAGTTAACAGATTGCAACAAAGCAAACCCCAATGTCTTATCAATCATTCTATGCCCTCCAAGCATCTTATTTCCCCCTTTTTTTTTTTTTTCCTGGTGATTTCTACCTTACAATTGGGGGAAGAGAAGGGAATCCGGGAGATTGTAATATAACCTTTTCCTGGACCCCTCCTACTCCCATCACTTTTTTTTTTTTTTTTTTTTTTTTTTTTTTCTCCTCAGAGACTGAGTCTCTGCAGCACTTTGCTTGGGAGACAAGGGGTTTCCCACAATTTTTAGTATAGAAATACCAAGAAATCTCTTCCCTTTTGACGTCCCCTTTTACCCCTTTTTCTCTCCTCTTCTTTTCTTGCCTTAAAGCTCCTAGGGGCTCGGATGCAGTCTTTAACGTCCTCAAGCAAAAAGGGCAATGGATTAGGCGTTCCCTGCTTTTTAATTTAGTTTACGTTAAGTAGTATACGCTTATACTGCAGGTTGAACGGTAGCAGGTGTAACCCTCTGCTGGAAAAGGAGGAGGGGTTAAAAACCATAGAGAATCAGACCCTTTTGCAGCCATTTCCAAGGCTTTGTATGGAAGAAGCAGTTAAGAACTCCTGCTTACTCCAATACTCATGTTATCCTCTCTATACTATTGCCACGAGGGATCTTTTGAAATGGAGCTCTGGGAGAGAGACGTTTAATCAAAGGGAAATACAAAACAAAACAAAAAAACAACTCGCACTTTTCTGTATTTCTGCTTAGATTTCGTGAGAAACTTCATTACTCATCTCTAGAGCTCCCCTTCCTTCTAAAGTTTGCTTAATTTTTTTTTTAAATTTAATCCCAAATATGGGGGAAGAGTAGGTCAAAGAAACTAAACTTCCTTGCCTCCCTCCCTCCCTCAACATTGCTTTCCCTCGTTTACCTTTTTTTTTTCCCCCTAGACATCTGATCAGTCTATGATACACCTGCCAGTAGATCTGATTTCCTTCAGAAATATTCCTGGAGCAAAATCCGGAATCAGATTAAGGAGCTTCCCCCCCCCCCCCATTGGATAAGAGCAAGGGGATTTTTTTTCCCCAGAAAGGTGGCATCTGTCTGTGTGTGTCACTTGAGATCGGAAAGGTGAGATCTGTTTACTTGGCTTTTGGACTAATTTTAATTACCGGTCTGTTAGTGGCTTTTAATCTGAACCTCATTTATCCTTTGCTTAGGTAAGCGATGAAGTTTCCTTGATTTTTGAAACTGGGCAAGTTTAAGCTAGATGTCGTCAGGATTGACTGTCAGAGGGGGTGACCAAAATTTAAATTAGAATTTTAAAAGGTTGAGATAAAGCGGGCATGTGAAAAGAATGTGGAAACGGAGACCGATTTTGATTTAATGAAAATGAGGAAACTACATCAAGCTGTTGTGAGAAGAAAAATAATTGTCTTTACGTTGGAATCTAGAGCTTTCAGAGAAAATGCTTCAGGTGATTGAAACCATCTGGCCCTGGAAAAGAATGGTGCTTTGCAGAATGGCAGAAATACATTTTCTGGATTAAGATTGGGTGGGAAAAAAACTGGGGTAAAAAAACCTAAATTGAATTGTCCTCATAATTTTATATCACCATTTTAATATGTCAGTGAACCAAAAAAAAATCCTCGATTAGAAACTTAATAATATAGCAGTGATGGTCTAAGTATGCACGAGTTTGCTAAGTCTGAAACATAATGTACATGGAAATTCGAAACCAAGTGATTTTTTGTTTGTTTTTAGAAATCAGCCATAGAAGGTTTTGATAAAAAGGTCATGATTTAATTGATGTTTAAACAGATGACATAGTTAATTTGAAATCATGGAAGAATGAGGTACTTTATTCATGGAAGTTAATGGTTAGGGAGATGTTTTATTTGTCTTTGAATGTTGTTTTGCAATGAATTCTTATTTAGATGTAATGATCAAGAATATGATGAGAGTTTTGAGTTCTTATATGATTTAAAATTCAAGCTGGTGGCAGCATGAATCAAAAACTGGAATAAGCCTGAAAACTGCTGTTTCTTTACAAGCTTTCATATCTATATGTTTTTTTGTAAAACTCCTAAAGTATCTTTTCATTTATTGAAATAAAAATGTCAGACAAAAAATATAATTTTTCATTTTTCTGATCAAAGACTCCTTGCCAAAAAAAAAATGCTGAAATATTTGACCCATTACAATGGATGATACCATTATCTTACCCATAGATTCATTTGACTATTCAAAATACTCTGAGATGGCAGCAGAGAATAATTAATATTTTGCATTGTTTGGTGAAGTTTAAAAGATAGAATAGAGGGTGAACTATGGAAAAAGCTATAGATATTTTTTGTTGTTGTTCTTGTTGGTTTTTTATAGATACTTCCCAGGGGAAGAGAGCTGTTAACTTTCTAACAAAAAAATAACATGCATTATTGAAACATTCATTATTTCAAATGGCTTAAATTTGCTTTACAACTTGTGGGACTTTAGAAATTTTAATTGAAGATAATCATTCTTTTTAGAAGGGATCATTTTTTTTAACCTGTTTAGCTTCTCCAATTATCTTCTTTATTAAACATATAGGAAAGTAGTAACAACCTGGAATCTAATTTTCATTTCCAATATCCAATCTTCTCTTTTCCCCCCACCACAGTGGAGATATTCACAAGATTCCACTAACCATTCCATCTTGGAAATTCAGACTTCATCAATGATTTTTCAAGACCCAGCAGACCTAAGTATAGCAACGCTTCCTCCAACCCTCTATTTATACCACCTGAAAATCTGGCAAAATGCAATACAAACAATGTTTATTTCATTTCTTATTTTTTGTGGCAAGTATTTGCATGACAGGAGTTTACTATGGCAAATATTGCTTTTTTTTTCCCCCTGAGGCTGGGGTTAAGTGACTTGTCCAGGGTCACACAGGTAGGATGTGTTAAGAGTCTAAGATTCTATCCACTGCATAACCTAGCTGCCCCCAAAATTTGCTTTTTGTATCAAAGATTAAATCCTATTCCAAGATTCATAGGTTAGTATTTAAGATTCAATTATTGATTCAGTATAAGAATATTAGAGATTTGAAACAGATATTTAATACAAAGTAAAATTCAATAAGACACTGACCTCTCCATTGCTGAGCATCTCTTTTTCCATTGTGATAAACTAGAAACATTATATTACACATTTTTTCCTTGAATAGTTATCAAACAATTTAATGACTTTTAGTTTTCCTTGTTGTGGTTACATCTAAAAATAGGAATTTAAATTTAATCACTAGTGTATATGTGAAAAATACAGGATTTCTATCAAGATAAAAGGAATGAAAAAAGATGTGATTGGATATTAATAAAGTGGGGCAAGTTGTGTTGCTTTTTTGAAAGTAAAAGTATTCTTCTGGAGAATTAAGAAAAATATCACTTCTTTCCTGCTATTTAAGATTAATGTTTTCATAGCTTTCTACTATTACATCATAGCTCCTACTTTTTCAAAATCTTTTTGACAAAAATAGGAAAAAAAAAAATTGATTATTTTTAGTTGAAAAAAAAAGTCATACACTCGAAAGATCTACAGCTGAAAAAGAAACTTAAGTATCAACTAATACAAAATCTATCTCTGTACTGATAAGGGAAAATTGCAGTCCAAGGTAGTAGTTAAAATAATCTGTCCCAAGGTCCAATGATGGTAAATGCCAGAGATATGATTTGTCTTGAGACTACAGTCAATTCTATTTTTTCACTTTTCCACAGTGCTTTTTTCTAAAGAATGATATTATTTTCTCACAATTCATTTTATGTATAAAAAACTGCTTGCCATAGTTTCATCTCCTTTGATTCCAGGACTTATAATACTATTATTATGAAAGCTTTCGAATAATGAATTCCATTGCATAGTATAAAGAAAAAATCAATTTTGGAAGCTTTAAGTCTCATTTCCTACTCAAATTTTTTCCTAGATCTTAAATACTCGTTAATATATGTTTGCCGATTTTCTTTTTGGGGGAACTAAATCAATTTTGTAATTTTTTGAAAGCTTCAAGACATGCTGAAAAGATACTGTGACCCATAATTTCCCTATACTATGCATTGTATTTCTACAGTTTTCCTTTGGGAACAGAAGGGAAGCAGATATTGCTCAAATTCAAAAATAGTTTTTTGTTGTTTTTTGGAAAGATGAGAGTTCTTGAATCTTCTCTGTGCTGTTTCATGAATAACTAAAGTTGACAAATAAGGTATGTCATCTATGTAATTATGTCATCTGTGTAAATATAGTCATCATAGAAATCATATATTTTATATATAATAGGAAACTTTATTATGTGATTATTATTATTAATTTCTCTGTAATCATGAATAACATATTTAATCTTTTAGATTCTTAGTTTCCTCAGCTCTAAAATAGTAACATTTATATTACCCACTTAAGATGATTATGCAAATTTAAAGTGAAACTACACAAATGTGAATTTTCCTCACCAACATCACAATCATCATCCCCACCACTACCATTATGGTATGTAGTAAAGAGAATTCTGATAACTATACTAGATAAAGTGATGTTCTGCAAGAAAATATATGCCCCTGTCCTCAAGGACACCCATAATTACAAATGCTTGAATAAGGAATTCAGTAACCACTCAGGCTGTCTTTTTTGCTCTGGGAACTGAAAAAGTGAATCCTGAAAAGGTATCTACCAAAAAGTGGATAAAAGACAAATGACCAAAGATTTATAATGGGTCATATCCAGTTGCAAAATTTCATTGGGTCTCAAACCATGAGGGTTTCTTCCCTGGAGGGGAGTGTAGGAGTGTGGAAAGGGAATGCAAGCTGTACAGGGCTTTTTACTATGCTCCTAGCTTTCCTCTCTTGTTTATTCCAAAATTGTAAAACGTAAAGCTCAAGCAGCCTGATTATATTTAGAATGAGATTCTTGTGCTTCTTTTTGTTTTTAATTTTTTAAAATTATTTTTTATAATTGTAACATTTTCTTTGACAGTACATATTCATAGGTAATTTTTTTTTTGTGCTCCCTTCTGTTCCAAATTTTTCCCCTCCTTCCCTCCACCCCCTCCCCTAGATGGCAGGGCATTCCCATACATATTAAATATTTTTATAATATATCCTAGGTACAATATATATGTGCAGAGCTGAATTTTGTTGTTGTTGTTGTTGTTGCAAAGGAAGAATTGTATTCGGAAACTAAAAATAATCTGGGAAGAAAAACAAAACAAAACAGTGCTCACAGTTTTTATACTCATTTTCCCAGTGTTTCCTTTTTTCTGGATGTAGCTGATTTCTGTCCATCACTGATCAATTGGAATTGGATTAGCTCTTCTCTATGTTTGAAGATATCCACTTCCATCAGAATACATCCTCATACAGTATCATTGTTGAAGTGTATAATGATCTTCTGGTTCTGTTCATTTCACTCAGCATCAGTTGATGTAAGACTCTACAAACCTCTTTGTATTCCTCCTATTGGTCAATTCTTACAGAACAAGAATATACCATAACATTCATATACCATAATTTACCCAACCATGATCCAATTGATGGACATCCATTCATTTTCCAGTTTTCTAGCCACTATGAAAAAGGGCTGCCCACAAAACATTTTTGGCACATACAGGTCCCCTTTTCCCTTCTTTAGTATTTTCCTTGGGATATAAGCCCAGTAGTAGTATGGCTGGGTCAAAGGGTATGCACATTTTGATAACTTTTGGGCATAATTCCAGATTGCTCTCCAGAAATGGTTTGGATTTCTTTCACAACTCCACCAATAAATGTATTAGTGTCCCCAGTTTTCCCAAATCCTCTCCAAACATTCATCATTATTTTGTTTCTTGTCATCGTAGCCAATCTGACAGGTGTGTAAGGATATCTCAGAGTTGTCTTAATTTGCATTTCTCTGATCAATAGTGATTTGGAACACTCTTTCATATGAGTGGAAGTAGTTTTAATTTCATTATCTGAAAATTTTCTGTTCATATCCTTTGACCATTTATCAATTGGAGAATGGCTTGATTTTCTTATAAATTAAAGTCAATTTCTCTGTATATTTTGGAGATGAGGCCCTTTATCAGAAACTTTTAACTATAAAAAATGTTTTTTCCCATTTTGTTACTTCCCTTCTAAAACTTGTTTTGCATTAGTTTTTGTTTTGTGCAGAAAACTTTTTAATTTGGTGTAATCAAAATGTTTCTATTTTTGTGATCAATAATGGTCTCTAATTCTCCCTTGGACACAAACTCCTTCCTCCTCCACAAGTCTAAGAGGTATATTATCCCATGTTCCTCTGATTTATTATTTATGATTTCATTCTTTATGCCTAAATCTTGGAACCCATTTTTGATTCTTATCTTAGTATGTGGTGTTTAAATGTGGGGTCCATGCCTACTTTCTGCCATACTAATTTCCAGTTTTCCCAGCAGTTTTTGTCAAATAATGAATTTCTTATCCCCAAAATTTTGGGATGTTTTGGGTTTTGTCAAATACTAGATTTGCTATTTTTTTATTCACTATCTTGGCCTTGTGAACCTAAACCTATGCCACTGATCAACTAGTCTATTTCTTAGCCAATACCAAATGGTTTTTGGTGACTGTTTGCTTTATAATATAGTTCTCGATCAGGTACAGCTAGACCACTTTTAATTTAATTTTTTTAAAATTACTTCCCTTGAAAATTCTCGACCTTTTTGTTGTTTCCCATATGAATTTCTGTTTGTTATTTTTTTTTCTAGGTCCACTAAAATAGTTTTCTTGGGAGTCTGATTGATATAGCACTAAATAAATAGATTAGTTTAGGGAGTATTGTCATCTTAATTATATTTGCTCGGCCTATCCAAGAGCACTGAATGTCTTTCCAATTATTTAAATCTGACTTTATTTTTGTGGCAAGTGTTTGGTAAATTTTTGCTCATATAAATTTCCTGACTTTTCCTTTGGTAGATATATTTCCCAAAATATTTTTATACTATCAACCGTTATTTTGAATGGAATTTCTCTTTGTATCTCTTGCTGTTGGATTGTGTTGGTAATGTATAAAAAATGCTGAGGATTTATGTGGATTTTATTTTTTGTATGCTGCCACTTTGCTAACAATTCTGAATTAATTCTAATAGCTTTTTAGCAGAGTCTTTGGGGTTCTCTAAGTATACCATCATGTCATCTGCAAAGAATGATAGTTTCATTTCCTGATTTCCTACTCTAATTCCTTGAATCTCTTTCTCGGCTCTTATTGCCAAGGCTAGCGTTTCTAGTACTATATTGAATAGTAATGGTGATAGTGGGCATCCTTGTTTCACTCCTGATCTTACAGGGAAAGGCTTTAGTTTATCGCCATTACATATGATGTTTTACTGACGGTTTTTAAAATATATGCCTTGTTATTATTTTTAAGGAATAGTCCATTTATTTCCTATACTCTCAAGAGTTTTAAGTAGGAATGGATATTGGATTTTATCAAATGCTTTTTTTGCATTTATTGAGATGATCATATGGTTTTTATTAATTTTGATTATTAATTTTGGTCAATTATACTAAACAGTTTTCCTAATATTAAACCAGGTCTGCATTGCTGGTATAAATCCTACTTGATCATAGTGTATTATCCTGGGGATGATTTTCTGAAGTGTTTTAGCTAATATCTTATTTATGATTTTAGCATCAATATTCATTAAGGAAATTGGTCTATACTTTTCTTTCTCATTTTTCGATCTACCTAGTTTAGGTATTAGTACCATATCTGTGTCATAAAAGGAATTTGGTAGAACTCCTTCAATCCCTATTTTTTCAAATAGTTTATATAGCAATGGAGTTAGATGTTCTTTAAATGTTTGTTAGAATTCACATGTAAATCCATCTGGTCCTAGGGATTTTTTTCTTAGGGAGTTGGTTAATAGCTTGGTCTATTTCTTTTTCTGAAATGGGACTATTTAGACTACTTACTTCTTCCTCTGTTAAACTGGGCAAGCTATATTTTTGAAGGTATTCTTCCATTTCATTTAAGTTATCCAATTTATTGGCATAAAGTTGAGCAAAGTAGCTCCTAAGTATTGTTCTAATTTCCTCTTCATTAGTGGTGAGTTATCCCTTTTCATTTTCAAGACTAACAATATGCTTTTTTCTTTCCTTTTTTTAATCAGGTTTACTAAGGGTTTGTCTATTTTGTTGTTTTTTTCATAGAACCACCTCTTAGTTTTATTAATTAATTCAATAGTTTTTTTTTTTTTAATTTTCAATTTTATTAATCTCACCTTTTAATTTTAGAATTTCAAGTTTTATGTTTGTCTGGGGGTTTTTAATTTGTTCCTTTTCTAGCAATTTTAGTTGTAAGCCCAATTCGTTGGCCCTCTCTTTCTCTATTTTATGCACATAGGCCTGTAGAGATATAAAACTTCCCTTTATTACTGCTTTGGCTGTATACCACACATTTTGGTATGATGTCTCCTTATTGTCATTTTCTTGGGTGAAGTTATTAATTATGTCTATGATTTGCTGTTTTACCCAATCATTGTTTAGTATAAGATTATTTAGTTTCCAATTATTTTTTGGTCTATTTTCCCCTGGCTTTTTATTAAATGTTATTTTGATTGCATTATGGTCTGAAAAGGATGCATTTACTATTTCTGCCTTACTGCATTTGATTTTGAGGTTTTTATGCCCTAGTATACGATCAATTTTTGTATAGGTTCCATGAACTGCTGAGAAGAAAGTATACTCCTTTCTGTCTCCATTTAGCTTTCGCCAAAGATCTATCATATCAAACTTTTCTAGTATTCTATTTACCTCTTTGATTTCGTTCTTATTTATTTTGTGGTTTGATTTATCTAATTCTGAGAGTGCAAGGTTGAGATCTCCCACTATTATAGTTTTGCTGCCTATTTCTTCTTGCAGTGCTCTTAATTTCTCTTTTAAGAACTTAGATGCTTCACCACTTGGTGTGTATATGTTTAATATTGACACTGTTTCATTTTTGATGGTACCCTTTAGCAGGATATAATGCCCTTCCTTATCTCTTTTAATTAGGTCAATTTTTGTTTTTGCTTGATCTGAGATGAGGATGGCTACTCCTGCTTTTTTGACTTTGCCTAAAGCATAGTAGATTCTGCTCCACCCTTTTACTTTTAGTTTTAATGTATCACCCTGTTTCAGGTTTGTTTCCTGTAAACAACATATAGTAGGATTCTGACTTATGATCCAATCTGCTAATTGCTTCCTCTTTTTGAGGGAGTTTACACCATTCACATTTATGGTTAGAATGACTAATTATATGTTGCTTGCCATCCTGTTAACCCCTGCTTATGCTTTTCTCCTTTCCTTCCCTCTTAACCCTCTACCCAGTATTAAACTTGTAAACACCACTTGCTTTTCACAGCCCTCCCTTTTTAGTATCCCTCCTCCACCTTAAATTTCCTCCCCCTATTTTGCCCCTTTTCCTTATAATTTCTGTACTCCCTTCCCCTTAGCTTACTCCTTCCCTCTCACTTTTCAATGAAGTGGAAGAAGTTTCACCATAAATCAAATATGTCTATTGATACACACTATGTTCATCTCCCTCCTTTCTTTCTCTCAGATATAATAGGATACCTTTGCCTCTTCATGAGATGTAGTACCATCACTTTACACTTTTTTATGATATAATTTCCTTTCCACCTCTATTTTCCAGGACAAATTATGCATATGTTCTTTACATATCTTTATGGCAGAAATATAGTTCTCAAGATTTCTTTTTACCTTTTTAGAAATCTCTTGAGTTCTGTATTTGAAGATCAAACATTTTGTGTAGGTCTGGTTTTTTCATCGAGAATAGGTGGAATTCATTTATTTCTTTAAATGTCCATCTTCTTCCCAGGAAAACGATGCTCATTTTTGCTGGGTAAGTTATTCTTGGCTGCATACCAAGTTCCTTACCCTTTTGGAATATCATGTTCCAGGTCCTTCATTCTTTTAATCTGGATGCTGCTAGATCCTGAGTTATCCTTATTGTGGCTCCTCCATATCTGAATTGCTTTTTTCTAGCAGCTTCCAGTATTTTATCCTTTGTCTGATGATCCTTGAACTTGGCCACTATATTTCTTGGCGTTTTGATTTTAGGGTCCCTTTCAGTAGGTGATCGATGAATTTTTTCAATGTCTATTTTACCCTCTCTTTCCAAAACGTCTGGGCAGTTCTCTTTGATTATTTCTTGGAAAGTAGTGTCCAGGCTCTTTTTTTCTCACATTTTTCAGGGAGTCCAATTCTTCTCAAATTGTCTCTCCTGGATCTGTTTTCCAGGTCTGTTGTCTTTCTAATAAGGTACTTGACATTCTTTTCAATTGTTTCATTTCTCTGGTTTTGCTTGACTACCTCTTGGTTTCTCCTTGAGTCATTCATTTCTACTTGTTCCAGTCTAATTTTCAATGATGTATTTTCTTCACTCACTTTTCTAATATCTTTTTGTACTTGTCCAATTGAGTTTTTATCTTCTATGGAATTTTTTTTCCATTTTATCCATTTTATTTTTAGAGAGCTGTTTTCTTTTTCCAGCTCACTAATCTTCTTTTCCTTGGAGTTGTTTACCTTTTCCAGCTCACTAATTTTGTTTCTCAATGATTTGATTTCTTAATCCACTCTGTCTTTAAATGTGTGGGATGACTTCTCCAGTCTCTCTTGCCAAGCTTCCCATTTCTCTTCTAGCTCTCTTGTGAGAGCCTTTTTGATTTCCTTTATGAGATTCTTTTGTATTGACAAGCAGCTCATATCCCCAGTAGGGGATTCCTCTGGGGACAATCTGTTTTTAGTCTCCTCAGTGTTTGAAGTCTGCTCTCTCTCCATACAGAAGCTGTCAATGGTTAGAGCCCTTTTGAATTTTTTGTTCATTTTGTCAGAGTGGGAATGGAAGAAAACAAATTGACAAGAGAAACAATTGGTCTGTTTTTGGGGGGATGGGGCTGGATGGTATTAATGGGCTTCCTCTACAGACTGAGTATGAGGGCAGCAGCGAGGCACTAACAGGACAGGGATGGCTGCACTGCGTCTGCACTCTGAGGCTCTGAGAACGCACTGAGTCAGTCCAGGTGAGGGTTGGGGGTAGCTAGGTTCTGAGAGACACTAGATTTCCAATGTTTTAATCTTCACTTCAGGTGTTTACACCCTCTCCACTGATCCTGGCTTGCTGCCAAGATGGAGTATCCACAGTGGGGTAAAAGCCTTTACGCAGAAACGGCAGAGATTGTACCCCTCCCCCTCCAGTCTGAGCTGTGTGAGCTGCCTGTCTCACACTGGCTTGCCTGCCCTCAGTCTGCACCCAGTCTGATTGACCCTCCCCCGAGCAAACAGATCTTTTCTGGGGAATTTCAAGGATGTCTTCTCTTGGTGATTATTTGTGGATTTCTTTCTCAGTCAAGCATTAACTCTGAGGCTTGTCATGAAGTAAGTTCTGAGAGAAAACGCGGAACTCAAGCAGCTGTCTGCCTCCACGCCGCCATCTTGGCCGGAAGTTGATTCTTGTGCTTCTTGAAATAAAGGAGTATTGGCCAACATGATTAGAAGGCTACCTGCCTTTGGAATTACCATCAAAAATAGGACCTGGAAGTCCACTATGTGACTGGACATGCAAGATATAAATCTTACCTAGATGCTTTCTCACTTGCTCTTGAAGTTCCTTAAAGAGTTGATATATCTTAGAGGCTACAAATTTTATTTGGGCTATGGCAATTCTTTGTACCACAACCACTTAATAGGCTGAATCAGATATTATATTTATATCTCCTGGATAATAAGTAAGAGCTAGAATGATTGCATACAATTCATTCTGCTGAGTAGACTGAAAGGGAGTTCTAACTACTCTCTTTATTGTTAAGTCACGAGAGTATACAGCACAAATATTATTTTTAGATGTATCTGTAAAGATAGTTGATCCTTTAAGAGGAAATTTAGAAACCTGTTCTTCAAGAATCCATCACCAATTATATAATAGTCTGGTTATCTTTAATGGAGACCTGTGTGTAAAATTTGGAGCCATGGCTAATAAAATTTGCCACTTTGCAATGGTTTCACAGCATCACAGCATACATTAATTTGTGCATTGGTGAAAAAAAAAAAAAAAAAAAAAAAGATGTATATCATGTCAGGTCTTATCCCAGATAATTGTACTGCCTTTAATAAAATTTTAGCCACAAGCACAGGGTAAGGAGTAAGGCTTTGTTCTGGTTGTGCTGGGAGGTTCAACCACTATATCACACTGTCTCCCTGATGAAGGACTGCTCTGGGTGTCTCTTGTAGCAAAAAGTGATATTTCTAAGGGGTTTTGAGTGACTCTTTCAACCACATTGGATAAAGCCAGCTCAACTTCTCTCAAAGCCTTTTGAGCTTCTTTTGTAAGCTGGCATGGTGAGTTTAAAGCAGTGTTTTCTCTTAAAATGTCATATAATGGTTGCAACTGATAGGTAGTCAAGCTTAATACTGGATGCATCCATTGAATATCTCATCAATTTCTGGAAGTCATTTAAGTTATTTAGCTTCTCTGTTCTTAAGGAGAGTTTTTTTTTTTTTTTTTTTACTATAAGCAGCTTAGGGTATACTTCATATCCTAAATATTGAAAAGGAGCATGTCTTTGAATTTTTTCTGGAGCTATGTGCAATTTATAATTCCTTAGTATTTCTAGGTCTTTTGTAGACATGCTTCTAACATTTATTCCTCAGGTGCACATCCCCATATATCATCCATGTAATGTAATAACATCACTTTTGGAAATGCTTTTGTTACTTGAGTAAGAGCAGCAGCAACATACATTTGGCACATAGTAGGGCTGTTTTTCCCTCCCATTGGTTAAACTCTCCGTTCATATCTCTTATAAGTTTCAGCTAAGTTAACACTGCGCACTGAATAGGCAAATCTTTTCATATCCTCCTTATCTAGAGGGATAGATTAGAAACAATTCTTAATGTCTATAACCCACACAAGCCATTCTCTAGGCAACTGAGTAGGAGACTGAAGTCCAAATTGAAGAGTTCCCATAGTTTCCATCTGTTCATTTACCTTTCTTAAATCAGTCAATATCCTCCATTTTCCAGATTTCTTTCTTATAACAAATACTGGAGAATTCCAAGGACTTAGAGAAGGTTGTAATTGTCCTTGGTCAAGTTGCTCCTGTACTATATCTAATAAGGCCTGAATTTTATCACTACCTAAGAGCCACTGTTCTATCCACACTGGTGTATCACTTTCCATTGGATAGGAACAGGTGAAAGTGTTGGCAGGCCTTCAACAGCAGCCCTGACTAAAAAACTGAATTACTCATTTTTAATCCTAATTGTTGTAAAATATCTCTTGCCCACAAATTGATGGGGATTTTTCAACTATGAAAGGAGTAAAAACTCCTGTTTCACTTTCAAATATCCATCTCAAAGGGGTAGCACTAACTTCAGCTGTTAATTATTCTTCTACGCCAGAGATGTAGGTGTCTGCCTTAATCTTTGGCCAGTGACTCAGCCAGTTGGCTCCTCTAATGACTGTACAATCTGCACCCTTGTCTACCAATTCTTCTAATGGCATGCCATTTATATAGATAATGAGCATAGGTCGGTCAGCTGTTACGGCTGCTGTCCAGTATATTCCTGGATTTTGTTGCTTGAAGTCAGAATATGGGTGACTATTACCAGATTGCTTATTAGGAGTCTGTATCAGTAAATGTGATGCTACTACTTCTCCTGGTTGATAAGTCACACATTGTCTACCTGTATTAGTATATTGGTCATGTCTGGGTACTGAACTTCTAGACACTGTCTGGGTGTACTTAAGGCTGCCATCATGCCTTAAGTATTTTTTGCCTTGGGCCCTGGGGCTGGGTCCCTTATCCTGTTTCCCTGAATCTGTTTACACTCTGATACTCAATGGAAGCCTCTGTTTTTTTTTTGGACACGGGGTATTGGGTCTTGTTCTCCCACCCTTTCTCTCACTCTGATTCTATGGCAACATTGAACTTTCAGATGCCCTACTTTACCACACTGAAAGCAATGATGAGTTTCTCTGGAAGTCCCTTGCCAAAGGGACCCTGTCTTCCCATGTTGGGATCTTGGGAAGTCTGAATCATAACCTGGCTATAAAAGGTATTTGTGCCCACTGTGGCACAGCATCTTATGATTTCCTTTAAAGGAGCACCCTTGCATAATCCTAGTATAATCCTTCTGCAAACCTCATTAGCATTTTCTTTAGCAAGTTGCCTTATCATAATGTCTATTACTGCATTTTCACCATTAGTTCATATGGCAGTTGTCTGCAAATGTCCCACAAAATCAGCAAAGGGTTCATTTGGCCCTTGTGAAATTTTTGTGAAGGTCTCACCCTTATTGTTTTAACTAGGGAGAAAAGCCCATGCTTTGATAGCAGCAGCAGCAATTTGCTCATATGCTGCTAAAGGGTAATTAATCTATACTGAAATGTCTGCATAAGAAACTACACCTGTTAGTTGGTCATAGGTGATTGGAGGATTAACTCCACTATGACTATTTTGTTGGGTTTGTATCCTACAGAGCCACAAGTTTTGTCCAGGTTCTAAGCATGTCCTTGCTATAGATTTCCAGTCCCTAGGGGTTAAGACTTCATAAGCCAAATTCTATAATAACATCTTGACACAAGCTGATGTAGCTCCATAAAGAGAGCAAGCCTTTTTCAGGTCTTTGAGGATTTCTATGTCAAAAGGATAGTATCTTCTACTTTCTTGACCTGAAGAGTTAAACTATTGAGTCATGGGATATATATTGATTTTCAGATCAGCTTAATCCTGGCCTTCTTTTGTGGCTTTAAGTAGTGCCTTTTGCAATCTTGTCATAGGAGGGTGTGATTGCTGAGGGGGAAGTGCTGATAATATCACTGCCCCTCCCACTACTCCTCCTCCCTCTATCAGGAAAGATCACTTAACTCCACATGCCCTCTAGTGATATTGCTATTAATCTGTTCATTATCTTCCTCTTTTTCCTTACACTTCCTCATCTGGCTGTTCTTAAATTTTTTTCTTTTTTCTATAACCTGCAGGATTCTTTAAGGCCAATTGTATTATGTTGTGTGTATAGAATGTTTCTTTGGAAATTGAATCAGAACCATTATCACTATAATATTTACAAAGTTGATCTACTAGTTTCCAATTATCTGCCCCTATATCTTCTTCACTGAAGAACCAAGGGGAGGTATATTCTAATGTATCCATGAATCCATCAATCTGCTCCCAAGTCATAATTAAACCAGTCTCTTTATCAGTCTGAATATGCTTCATGTAGAGCTCCTTAAAGGTGGGGTTGGGGGTGTGGATGTGGGTGGGATAGAATCTTTTCCTAATATCTGCCCCATTTCAACTAGAAAAGGTTACTAGTTTAGCCCTTAACAAAGTAAGTTCCCTGTTTGTCTATTAAAATACTCACCCTATTTCCTGGTCCTTGAGGGATTCTTCAGTGAAATTAAGTTTCTTGGCCCCACATTGGGTGCCAAATGTGGTGACCACACTAGCACCCTGGATTACTTAGAATCAGCCGGAGTCAGGATAAGCAAAAATCTTTATTCTTGGTCTTTAAGGGTACAAGTGAAGAGAGTAGACATGTAGGATCTCTGTGACCTCACCTCTTTGTCTCTCTCACAGAAGTGACCCTTGCTAGTCTCCCTGTACCTCCTAGTCCCTCCCTCAATTCTCTGTATATACCAAACAATTGGACCAGCACAGGATAGTGGGAAGTGCCATTTTCTAAGCATATGCTTATTGAGTATTGTCCAATTGGTAATTAGCCTCAAGTGCTTGATTGTCTGACACCAGTGCATTGACTCAAAAGTTTCAGCCCTTCACAAAACTGCATACCCTTTGATTCAGCAGTGTTACTACTGGGCTTATATCCCAAAGAATAGTAAAGAAGAGAAAGGTACCCTGTATGTGCCAAAATGTTTGTGGCAGCCCTTTTTGTAGTGGCTAGAAACTAGAAAATGATTGGATGCCCATCAGTTGGAGATTGTTTGGGTAAATTGTGGTATATGAATGTTATGGAATATTTTGTAAGAAATGACCAGTAAGATGAATACAGAGAAGCAGAACCAGGAGATCATTATACACTTTAACAACAATACTGTATGAGGATGTATTCTGATGGAAGTGGATATCTTCCACAAAGACAAGAAATAATTCAATTCCAATTGACCAATGATGGACAGAATCAGCTATACCCAGAAAAGGAACACTGAAAAATGAGTATGAACTTTTTGCATTCTTGTTTTCCTTCCCAGGTTATTTTTACCTTCTGAATCCAACTCTTCCTGTGCAACAAGGGAACTGTTCAGTTCTACACACATATATTATATCTAAGATATACTATAACGTAATTAACATAAAAATCATCATTGAAACTTCAAAAAAAAAAAAAAACCCACTAGTATCTTTGTAAAAAAACAAAAGCAAAAACAACAGCAAAAAAAAAAAAAAAAAACCTCAAATAGTTTTATGAAGTGCTAGACATAACTGAAAAATGACTAATAATAGTAAGAGTGGTCAGAAAGCCTTCATAAAGGAAACAAGATTTTTGTAGGATCCCACAAAGAGACCAATAAGTCACCCTATTTAATCCCCTCATTTTACAACTAAAGGATTTAAGGAGGAAAAGATGTAAATAACATGGCAAAGGAAAAAGTAGTCGTTTGTAGCATAGTGACATTTTAATTCAACTTCTAATTTCAAATTCACTTCAGCTGGGTTTTAAAGAATCAGTAAGATTTGAACAAATTAAAAAAGGGGAAGGGCTGGAGTATGCAGTCTAAAAAAAATTAAGAGTTAAGTGAACAGAAAGAAGAATAAAAGGGCATACCTGGGGCAGTTAGTTAAACAAATTTATATGACTTTTTTCTGTTATAAAAAGTAGGATCCAGATTTATCAATGGGAAATTGAGGCCTGGCCAATCCAAAGCTGATAAAGAAAGGAAAATCGATGTATTATTCTCTAAGAGAAAAAAATCTGCTTTTTACAGATAATGATAGAGATTTCACCGAAATATCACTAGTACACACAGATATGAAAATGCCTCTATTGAAGCAAATTTAAATCTCTTCTATATTTTATAATATTAGAGAATTAAGTAGAGGGTTGAATGGTAAAGTGATTGTGATTTACCCAGGATAACTAAGAAAATGGAAAAAATGGAAAAGGTGGAACTTGAACCCACAACTTCCTGTCCTTTGATCTCTTTTTCTAATCACTATGTGGTGCTGTAGCAAAAACTGTAAGGCTCTACATACAAGGACATAATGTTGACTAAAAGTTAGTTCCTTATCATTTCAGGTGAAAAACCAAACTATCTTGGTGTTTGCACAGCAACAGATTCACTGGCACCAGAAGTCCTGAGACACTGGTCCTCTAAGTAGGTCCCTCTGAAATGTTATTGTCCATTAATATTCTCAAAAAAAAGTATTCAAAAATAATAAAGAAAAGTACTCTAGATAAAAAGTTCCCCTAAAGCATTATTGTTTTGGCTATATTCCACAAATATTGGTATATTATTTCAATAATGAAAAATTATTTTATTTGATGATAATACTTATTATTTCTTTGATTTGTTTTTTGACTTTTTTATTTGATTTTTAAAGGATTACTTTTAGTTTTCAATTAATTTCAATCTTTTCTTCAAAAAACATTTACTGAATGTATTTTCTTATCTTGTGGTCAGTGAAGGATCATTTATAAATATTTCTGCTTTGCTGAATTTATGATTTTTTAATGCTCTAAGTGTATCATTAAAGGTTTTCATTTAGAAACTTTTAGTTCTCTGAAAAATTATATATTCTAAATTTTCCAAATGAAAAATATTCTATTGGACTTCATGTACTTTGGAGAACTTACAAATTTTTCTCTGAAAGGTTAGAATGGATCATCCTTTTTAAATTTTCAGATTCTTCCCAATGGATTGTGTAAATAACTTCTGTTCCCTCCTCCTCAATTGTATTACAAGTATTTCTTTTCCCTTCATTAATAAAATTATGAAGAAATTATTAATTAGATCTACTAAAATTATTGATAACAATGCAATGAAAATACTTAGTATTGATGGGGACACAATTATAATATTTCTGTGGCCTTTGTCATTTGACTTTGAACTTTCTAAAGCTACAGAAACATCAAGAAGATAAAGCACCACTTCTCTTAAAAATTGCACTAACAATAAGATAAATGCAAGTCTTTCTGAAAGATTGCTTGTTCATTAGAGTGTCTAGTGGAGAGATTAAGCAACATGACTATGAATTCAATTACAAATAAGCCTAAATATAATATGATAAAGCTTACTTGCCTGGCATACCATTTGAACAACTCAAATTGTGGCTTTGTTTTAGTTTTTCCTTAGTTTGGAGGCTTCAAACACATTCATATTAAAATGATTTATTTTTACAAGTTATTAAATAGAATTTTTATAAGCAAGAGATGAATAGAATGCGATAACTGTTTTTCAGGCATGTTACACACTCAGATCCTTATCTGATGCTATCAAATTATATTCTGATACATGAAGTTCTAAAAGGGATGCCCTTTAATTGTAAGAGATCACACTTTATATTTTGCAACATTTAAACAACTTAGTCAAAGCATTGCTGCTAAGAGTTCTCAAATATTATTCCCTCCAAAGTGATATTAGGTATATTTTTATGTAGAGACCCTTAATTTATGAAACAAATTCTCCATTAACTGGAACCTAGTTTACCAAAACCAATCCTAAGTATTTTCCTTTTGCATTCTCTGCCCTTTTTGATATATCATAAATTAGAACACCTGTGATAAGCAAAGGAGGTAGGGAGGAAATGCATAGTAGAGATTAATTTTTTAAAAAGCACCTTTTGAAATAATAGATATTTAATCCAATATCTTATAACTTTTCTATCTCTTTTATAAAATAAAAAGTGACGTGAAAATAAAGAGGTAAAGTACAATAGCTCCTTATGCATTCAATACAAATTCATTGAAATTTACTATGGACTTGCTTAAATGCTATAATAAGAAAAGAAACATAAATGACCTTCAATGAAGTAAATAAAAAAGATGTATGGGTGGGCATGAGCAAGCTGCAAAATATTAGAGAGGTAGAATTATGCACTCAGGTGCTATAAAAGATGTTCTTGAAGAAATGCAATAGCAAAAAAATATTATCCACGGGGAAAAAGTAGACAGTCCTCTACTGATGTTATCAGATATACTTGCTGGCATCGATTAAAAAAAAAAAAAAAAAGAAAGAAAGAAAGAAAGAAAAGAAAACTTGAAGTTAGCCCCAGCTCATGGGATCCTGCATCATTGGATGAAATAATTGTGTTATTGACATTACAATTTTTTTTTGGAGTAGATGTGACAACATCTTTGGCTCTGGCTCTCTCCTCTCTTTCTCACCTCGCTCTCTTTCCTTCTCCCTCTCTTTCCCCCTCTCTTCATCATTTCTTTATTTTATGTCTTTATATCTATATCATATGATGATATAGATATAAATGAATCTGTGAATATGGACTGAAATATTGAATGAAAAAAAATTCTATATAACTCAGAGAAAAAAAGAAAACTCAGTTAACCAGAAGAATGTTTTCCTTAAACATTCCATTTAAATCAGGTTTCCTTGGGATGGTTTGGTTGCTCTGATTCATTATAATGAATTTTTTTAGTTTAAATCATGAACTTTCTTCCTAAATCTATTCCTATATACATTTACTTATTTTTACTAATCTATGCCATTCATTTATTTTACTAATTTATGTTTTTTTTCTTTCATTTTATTTTCTTGTGACTTCTTAAGTGATTTTATCATAAAAATGTTTAAAAATGTCTTAAATGAACCAATCATGTCATACAAATGTTCATGGGCAGGATTCATCTTGGTATATTATGTGAACCTGGAAACCAAACAAAAATTTAAAGGCATTGTGTAGCTAAAAGTGGATTGTTTGGTTTTCCAAAAATATTTTAATTTTTCTAAAAGGATGACAAAGGAAAGATCATTGATATTATAACTGGAGATCATTTGTAACTGATTATTCCATCTAGTAGTAAACATTTTTGAAATGCTCATAAGCTCCATAATTGTAATAACCCTTTGAGCATATTCCTGTAGACTCTAATTCTTTCTTTGACACTTTCATGGAAATGGAAAGGAAATAAGTATAGAACTATGTCTTTGGAGAGGAAATAAATATAGAACTCTTGTTATATAATGGAACCCTCTTTCAACTTAATTTATAATACAAATCAAATATATTTTCCTCAAATCATATTCCTCGGAATATAACAACTGTAAATAGTAATAATGGGAACAAAGGAAACCTCAAAATACTGTTCACTGTAAAATATCTTTATCAGTTCTCCAATAGCAAGACCCATAATATTTAGATTTTGAGTTTTAAGCTTTACAAATACAAACATTTCTTGTTGAATTTTAAAAGTAAATTTTAACAATAGAACAAATCATATCCAGTGCATTAAGCACTTTCCTCACATCTGTATGAAGATGGTGTTCATAAATGAGGGCATAAGAAAAGGAATAAAATTCTTCTCTAAATGTTAAAAGTTAGTGTTTTCCATAAATAATAGCTAATCTCTCATATTTTTGCATTATATCTTATAATATCTTTCACTATCTTCAAACATGTTGCTATTCAAACATGGTGAAGATGTGGGAGATGCTCAAAAATCATGCATTCCCCCCAGATTCCTAAGACTTCCTATTGCTGGTTCTCTGACAAAATTTATTTTGGTAATTCTCTTTCCTGACTAAAGTCAGTCCATACTGAAACTATACGCTACCTATATGCCATAAAATGATATGTGACAATTTATGGGTATATACAGCAATAAGGATGAAACTCAAAATAACAAAAACATTCAAGGCTGAGGAAACTTAGGGAAGTCCAATAATCCTCAGATGAGCTTAAATAACATGTACAAAAAGAAATGGCTTGCCACTCATTTGTAAAATTATCTTGTGTTACCTTGTTAAAGAAGAGGGACATAGCTCCCATTATCCTTAGCTCTGTTTGCTCATTTTAATCACACTGACACTGAATAACTAACTTTTGTCAACTGGTAAATCTATTGAATGAAATGAACAGCTAAGTATTTTCCCATTTTATTTCTGATTAGAAAAATGAACAAATAAAATGGTTTGTCCTTCACATTACTCATTGGGACTATTCCTATTTTATTCAAAATTTAAATAAAATAAATAAAAATTAATGAAAAATTCAATCCAAAAATTATTGAAGGACTTTGTTCATTATTATATTAACTTCGTAAATCCATAGTTAATGATAACATATAGGCAGTGTGATGTATATTGGAGTTATAAAGTTAAAAAAAAGCATAAGCTATTGTCTTTAAAGAGCATATATTCAATCTATTTTACATTTGTATGGATAGAAGAGAGTTAATCAGAATATATATATATATATATATATAGTTGATTAAACTCTCTTATATTTAAGAATAAGTGGAGACAGAAAGGTTAAATAACCTACCTAAGATTGTGTATGTAATCATCATCTGGGGTGGGATTTGAATCCAGACCTTTTGAACACAGAACCAGTGGTCATTCAACACTACCAATTTCATCAAGTTGTATATTTGTATCTTTTCAGTGTAGCATTCTTTCTTGGATTACTCTCTCCTTCCCACCAATTTGAACCTCATTTTTTTTAAAGCCTTTATGGTCTGCCTTTAGGGCAAGGAGGTTACTAACTTCCTTTGAAAAGCAGGGATAGGTATATGGAAAGTAGCTGTCCTGTCAATGGGTTGCAAAGAGTGGCTGAGGTGTGGGAGTGCTCTGGGAAAAGTTCCACACTGCAAGTGACTAGGCCTGGGTATCACAGCTGACCTGGGGAAATGCCCTGGGAGGAGCTCCACTGTGAGGAAGCTGAGCTGTGAAAGTATCATTGCCCCCTCCTTCGCCCCCCCCCCCCCCAGCCCACTTTGGGTATTAGCAGTTGCCCTATCCTTCAGAGCACCAGAAATGTCTCTCTGCCTGGGGATCGTAGTGGAGCTGGGGAAATCCCAATGCCCCAGGGCAAGTCCCACACTGTGAAAATTAGAGGTTGCCGCGGGTTGTGCCCTCTGCTGTGCAGATTTGTGACTACCCCCCTGGAAAGCCTCTAACTGCAGAATGCCATTGCAGAGTTGTGTTATGGCCTACACTGAGTAACTTTCATTTCTGGGTGGGCACAGCCAGATTTTGTTACGCTCTGGCATCCTTCAGGGCGGCATCCACCTTAGGCTCTAATTTCTCTTCCAGTCCACTACTCCACAACCAAAGCAAAGCAGTCAAGCTATGGCAGAGAGCTCTTTGTAAACCTTCCAACCACATAGGCCATGCCTGCTCCCGGTTCACTCCAAAAGCTAGCTTCTGGCTCTATCCCTGACTGTTCTGGTCTTTTCCTGACACTCAGGACAAAGATTCTTTGGCGATCTTCCAGATTAACTTTGGCTGCTGAGTTATTGCACTTCCAATCTTCATGAATTTTACCAGTCAGTGCCATTTTTGAGGCTGAATTTAATAATTGGTAGTGAAGGTAAGAGAGAAGCTCAGAAAGTTGTGTGTGCCTTCTCCACCATTTTGACTCCCAATTTTATGTTTTTAAATAGTTACATAAATAAAATAGATAAAGAATAGATCAATGAATTGGATATATAGCTAAAAAAATTTAAAAAAACAAATTTAAAAAAAAACAAATCACAAATTAGAAATTTTGAAAACGAAAGAGCGAAATAAAATTGAAATTAAAAAAATTATTTTAAAAATAAACAAAACTAAGAGCTGATTTTATGAAAAAAACTAACAAAATAGATAAACCTTTGACTAATTTTATTTAAAAAAGGAAAGAAAAAAAAAACAAGATGCCCACCTCAAAAATGAAAATGACAAACTTACCACCAAAGAAGAAGAAATTAAAACAATAAATAGGAGCTATTTTTCCCAAATGTATGCTAAAAATCTGACAATTTAATTGAAATGGATGAGTACTTACAAAAATATATATTGCCCAGATTAATAGAAGGCAATAAATAAATTGCTTATAATGTAAATAAATTGCTTTAAGATTCCCATTTTATAAAAAGAAAGTGAACAAGCCATCAATGACATTCCTAAGAAAAATTTCTCCAGTGGCAGATAATTTACAAGTGAATTCTATCAAACATTTAAAAACAATTCCAATACTATGTAAATCATTTGGAAAAAAATAGGCAAAGAAAAAGTACTGTCAAATTCCTTCTATTACACAAATATAGTGCTGATACATGAACCAGCCCAAATAAAGAAAGAAAATTACAGACTAATTTCTCTAATGAATATTGATGCAAAAAAATTAAATAAAATATTAGCAAAGAGATTACAACTTATCAAGAAGACAATATACTATGATAAAGTGGACCTTATACCATCAATGTAGAGCTGATTCAATATCAGGAAAACTATTGACATAATATATAATATCAACAATAAAACATATGATAATATCAATAGAAAAAGCTTTTGAAAAATACAGGATCAAATTCCTTCTCAAAAAAGAAAAAAATTGGGAACATAGGAATAGAGTTTTCATTAAAATTATAAGCAGCATCTATCTAAAACTACCATCAAGTATTATTTGTAATGTGGAGAATGTATAAGGTCAGGGATAAAACAAGTGTTGTCATCATTGTTCTTTAATATTGTACCAGAAGTTTTGGCTTTATTAATAAGAAAAGAAAAAAATGAAAGGAATTGCAATAGACAATGAGAAGATAAAACTATCACTCTTTACAGATGATATGATGGTATATCTAGAGCATCCTAAAAAATCATCCAAAGACCTACTTGAAGGAATTCATAAGTTAACAAAATTGTAGGGTATATCAGATCTTTGGAGAAGGGAAGACTTTATGACCAAAGAAGAATTAAAGATCCAAACATTCTGAGCAGCAATATGGAACTATCTACAAAGACATAAAAACTGTGTATAACCTTTGATCCAGCAGTGCCACTATTGGCCTATATCCCAAAGAAATCATAAAAGAGCAGAAAAGAACCCACAATGCAACATTGTTTGTAGCAGCTATTTTTGTGTTGGAAAGGAATTAAAAATGTATACATTCCCATCTATTAGGTATTGGGGAATGAATGAATAAGTTATGGAATATGAAAGTAATGAAATATTATCATTCCACAAAAAATGATGAACAGGTTGATTTTAGAACAGCCTGGAAAGATTTACATGAACTGATGCTGAGCAAAACAAGCAGAACCAGGAAATCATTGTACACAGTAACAGCAAGATTCTGTGGTGATCAACTATGATAGACTTGATTCTTCTCAGTGGTTCAGTGATCCAACACAATCCCAATAAATTTTTGATAGAAAATGCTACCTGTATCCAGAGGAAGAAATATAGAGACTGAATATAAAGCAACACATGTTATGTTCACTTTTTTCTTCTGGGTTTTTTTTTTTCTCTCTCAAAGCTTTTCCCTTTTGTTCTATTTTTTCTCTCCCAGCATGATTCATATAAATATGTATAAAATGAATGCATATGTATAACATAAAAAGAAATGAAAATAAAAGGGACATATTTATATGAGACTTTTCATATGCTAAGCATTGTACTAAGTATATTATAATTATTATATTATTGTAGGGATTAACATTGTCCAACAAAAAGCTTAAGGAAGAGTTCTGATCCAATGGCATTTTATTAATAGCATTCTAATGAAGTGGTGCTCAGATCTTCCTCATTATTCAAAATGCCTCTTCTTCACTGACTTTTCTAAAATAGGATTTGATGCCCAAATATGCAAAGGAAACATGGCATAATACAGAATCTCTGTGACTATTGACATATTAGCAAGGTAAAGGTAAAATAACAAGTTGAGTGAAGCATGAGCATCTCCACTGACTAAGTGGTCATATTATGACCATGACCATTATGACCATTATGATCATCTTATGATCACCTGCTCATGTTTGACAAGAGAGAATGTTCTGGAGATACAAAAATGATATGTTTGGTGGAGCTTTCCAAAATAAAACATTCCACCCAGGCTGGGTTTGGACATGGAAATCAAGTAAGACATGATAGAGATATCTTTGTCAGCATTCATGTAAATGAGCCTCAGTAAACAAGTAGTTTGAGGACCACTATAAGAACCTATATATCCCTAAAAGATTCATGTGATATACCAAACTGATTGGAATAGATCAGGAGTTCAAATTAATTATTTCTTCTTCTTCTTCTTCTTCTCCTTCTCCTTCTCCTTCTCCTTCTCCTTCTCCTTCTCCTTCTCCTTCTCCTTCTCCTTCTCCTTCTCCTTCTCCTTCTCCTTCTCCTTCTCCTTCTCCTTCTCCTTCTCCTTCTCCTTCTCCTTCTCCTTCTCCTTCTCCTTCTCCTTCTCCTTCTCCTTCTCCTTCTCCTTCTCCTTCTCCTTCTCCTTCTCCTTCTCCTTCTCCTTCTCCTTCTCCTTCTCCTTCCTTCTTCTTCTTCTTCTTCTTCTTCTTCTTCTTCTTCTTCTTCTTCTTCTTCTTCTTCTTCTTCTTCTTCATTTTTATTTACCAGATATTTGCATGGGTAAATTTTACAGCATTGAAAATTGCCAAACCTTTTGTTCCGATTTTTCCCCTCCTTCCCTCCACCTCGATGGCAGGTTGACCAATACATGTTAAATATGATAGAGTATAAATTAAATACAATATATGTATACATGACCAAAGAGTTGTTTTGCTGTACAGAAAGAATCAGACTTTGAAATAGTGTACATTTAGCCTGTGAAGGAAATCCAAAATGCAGGCAGAAAAAATTAGAGGGATTGGGAATTCTATGTAGTTGTTCATAATCTTCTCCTAGAGTTCTTTTGCTGGGTGTAGCTGGTTCAGTTCATTACTGCTCTATTGGAACTGATTTGATTCATCTCATTGTTGAAAATGGCCACATCCATCAGAATTGGTCATCATATACTACTGTTGTTGAAGTATACAATGATTTCCTGGTCCTGCTCATTTCACTCAGCATCAGTTCATGTAAGTCTCTCCAGGCCTTTCTGAAATCATCCTGTTGGTCATTTCTTACATAACAATAATATTCCATAATATTCATATAATACAATTTATTCAGCCAATCTCCAATTGATGGGCATCCACGTAATTTAATTTCCAGTTTCTGGTCACCACAAAGAAGGCTGCCACAAATGTTCTTGTACATACAGGTCCCTTTCCCTTCTTTAAGATCTCTTTGGGATACAAGACAAGTAGCAACACTGCTGGGTCAAAGGGTATGTACAGTTTAATAACTTTTTCAGCATAGTTCCACATTGCTTTCCAGAATGGATGGATGTGTTCACAGTTCCACGAGCAATGTATTAGTGTCTCTGTTTTCCCACATCCTCTCCAACATTCCTCATTACCTTTCCCTGTCATTCTAGCCAATCTGACAGGTGTTTAGTGCTATCTCAGAGTTGTTTTAATTTGCAATTCTCTGATTAATAACGGTTTGGAGCATATTTTCATATGACTAGAAATAGTTTCAATTTCTTTATCTGAGAATTGTCTGTTCATATCCTTTGACCATTTATCAATTGGATATTGGCTTGATTTCTTATATATTAGAGTCAATTCTCTATATATTTTGGAGATGAGGCCTTTATCGGAACCTTTGAGTGTAAAAATGTTTTCCCAGTTTATTGTTTCCCTTCTAATCTTATGTGCATTAGTTTTGTTTGTACAAAAACTTTTCAATTTGATATAATCAAAATTTTCAACTTTGTGATCAATAATGATCTCTAATATTTCATCTATGGACATAAATTCCACAGGTCTTAGAGGTAAACTATCCTATGTTCCTCTAATTTATTTATAATCTCATTCTTTATGCCTAGGTCATGAACCCATTTTGACCTGACCTTGGTGTACAGTGTTAAGTGTGGGTCAATGCCTAGTTTCTGCCATATTAATTTCCAAATTTTCCCAGCAATTTTTATCAAACATTGAGTTCTTATCCCAAAGGCTGGGCTCCTTGGGTTTGTCAAACACTAGGTTATTAGAGTTATTGATTATTTTGTCTTTTGGAGCTAACGTATTGCACTGATCAACTAGTCTATTTCTTAGCCAATACCAAATGGTTTTGGTAACCACTGGTTTATAATATTATTTTAGATCTGGTGCAGCTAGGCCACCTACATTTTGATTTTTTTTCCATTAATTCTCTTGAAATTCTTGACCTTTTGTTTTTCCATATGAACTTTGTTATTTTTTTTCTAGGTCATTAAAATAGTTTTTTGGGAGTCTGATTGGTATAGCACTAAATAAATAGATTCGTTATTTTCATCTTTATTATATTTGCTCCCCCTATCCAAGAGCATTTAATATTTTTCCAATTAGTTAGATCAGACTTCATTTGTGTGGAAAGTGTTTTATAGTTTTGCTCATATAGTTTCTGATTTTCCCTTGGCAGATAGATTCCTAAATATTTCATACTATTGGTAGTTTCTTGAATTGGAATTCCTCTCTGTAACTCTAACTATTGGATTTTATTAGTGACATATAAGAATGCTGATCATTTATGTGGATTCATTTTGTATCCTGCAACTTTGCTAAAGGTGTGGATTATTTCTAATAGCTTTTTAGTTGAATCTTTGGGGTTCTCTACGTATACCATCATATCATCAGCAAAGAGTGATAATTTGGTTTCCTCATTACCTATTTTAATTCCTTTAATCTCTGTCTCCACTCTTATTGCCAAAGTTAGCATTTCTAATACAATATTGAATAGTAATGGTGATAGAGGAAAACCTTGTTTCACCCCTGATTTTAATGGGAATGGTTGCAATCTTTCCCTATTATATATGATGCTTGTTGATGGTTTTAAATAGATGCTACTGACTATTTTAAGGAAAAGTCCATTTATTTCTATACTCTCAAGTGTTTTTAATAGACATGGATGTTGGATTTTATCAAATGCTTTTTCTGCATCTATTGAGATGATCATGTGATTTTTGTTAATTTGATTATTAATATGGCCAATTATACTGATAGTTTTCCTAATATTGAACCAGCCCTTCATGCCTTGTATAAATCCTATTTGATCATGAAGTATTATTCTATTTTCTGTAGTCTTTTGGTTAATATCTTATTTAAGATTTTAGCATCAATATTCATTAGGGAGATTGGTCTATAGTTTTCTTTCTCAGTTTTCAACCCACCTGGTTTGGGTATCAATACTATGTCTGTGTCATAAAAGAAATTTGGTAGGACTCCTTGAATGCCTATTTTTCAAATAGTTTATATAACATTGGAGCTAATTGTTCTTTGAATATTTGGTAGAATTCACCTGTGAATCCATCTGGTCCTGGAGATTTTTTCTTCGGGAGTTGATTAATAGTTTGCTCTATTTTTTTTTTTTTCTGAAATGGGACTATACAAACAATTTACTTCCTCCTCTGTTAATCTGGAAAGCCTATATTTTTAGAGGTAGTCCTCCATTTCACTTATGTTATCAAATTTATTGGCATAAAGTTGGGCAAAGTAACTCCTTATTATTTCTCTAATTTTCTCCTCATTGGTTGACACTTCCCCATTTTCATTTTTAAGACTAACAATTTGATTTTCCTCTTTCCTTTTCTAATCAGATTTATGAAAGGTTTATCTATTTTATTGGTTTTTTCATAAAACCAACTCTTAGTTTTATTTATTTGTTATAGTATTTTTACCTTCAATATTATTAATTTCTCCTTTTAATTTTAGTATTTCAAATTTAGTATTTGATTGGGGGTTTTTATTTTGGTCTTTTTCTAGCTTTTTAAGTTGCAAAGCTCAATTCATTGATCTTCTCTTTCTCTATTTACTTCAAGTAAGCTTCCAATTATTACCGCTTTAGTTGCATCCCACAAATTTTGGTATGATGTCTCATCATTGTCATTATCTTGAGTGAAATTATTGTGTCTAAAATTTGCTGTTTCACCCAATCATTCTTTAAGATGAGATTATTTAGTTTCCAATTACTTTTTGATCTATTTATCGCTAACTTTTTGTTGAATGTAGTTTTTATTTCATCATCATCTGAAAAGAAAGCCTTTACTATTTCTGCTTTTCTGCATGTAATTTAGAGATTTTTATGTCTTAATAAATGGTCAAATTTGTATAGGTTCCATGAACTGTTGAGGAGAAGGTATACTCCTTTCTGTCACCATTCAGTTTTCTCCAAAGATCTATCATACCTAATTTTCCTAATATTAGATTTACTTCTTTAATTTCTTTCTTATTTGTTTTGTGCTTGGATTTATCTAATTCTGAGAGTGCAAGGTTGAGATCTCCCACTATTACAGTTTTGTTGTCTATTTCTTCTTGCAACTCTCTTAACTTCTCCTTTAGAAAGTTAGATGCTATAGCACTTGGTGTATATATATATATATTTGAAATCGTTTCATTGTCTATGCTACCCTTTAGCAAGATATAGTTTCCTTCCTTATCTCTTTTGATTAGATCCATTTTTGCTTTTGCTTGATTTGAAATAAAGATGGCTACCCCTGCTTTTTTGACTTCACATGCAGCATAATAGATGCTGCTCCAGCCTTTTACTTTTATTCTGTATGTATCTCCCTGCTTTAAATGTGTTTCCTGTAAACAACATATTGTAGGGTTCTGACTTTTGATCCAGTCTGCTATCCATTTCCGCTTACTGAGGGATTTCATCTCATTCACATTTACAGTTAAAATTACTAATTCTGTATTTCCTGCCACCCCTGATTATGCTTTTTTTCCTTACCCCGCCAGAACCCCTTCCCTAGTATTAAACTTATTCATCACGGAGCCCTCCTTCTTTAGTATTCCTCCTCCCTCCTTTTAAATTCCTTTCCCTTTCTTGTTCCCTTTCCTTATTGCTCTTTTCCTTTTCCCTTTTCCTCTCCCCCTTATTAATGAGGTAAGAAAGAATTTCCTGTAAAACTAATATATCAATTATTTTCTCTTTGAGCCAATTCTGATGAGAGTAAGGTTCACACAATGTTCCTCCCCCTCTCTAACTTCCCTCAGATATAATAGGTTTTCTTTGTCCCTTGTGGGATGTAGTTTCCCTCATTTTATCTCCCCTTTCCCCTTTTTCTGATACTATCCCCTTTCCATTTTCACTTCCTTTTTTTTTTTTTGTTATATCCTTAAAATCAAATTATACATGTTATCTTGTATATCCACAACAGAAATACAGTTCTCAAGACTTCCTTTTACCTTTTTCTGTTTCTCTTGAGTCCTACAATTGGAGATCAAATTTTTTGTTTAGATCTGTTTTTTTTCTTAGAAACATATAAAATTCATCTGCTTCATTAAATGTCCATATTCTTCCATGGAAGAAAATGCTCAATTTAGCTGGGTAGTTTATTCTTGGCTGCATTCCAAGGTTTTTGCCTTTTGGAATATCAGATTCCAGGCCCTTTGATCCTTTAAGGTAGAGGAAGCCAGATCTTGAGTGGCCCTTATTGTGGCACCTTGGAATTTGAATTATTTTTTTCCCCGGCTGCTTTTTTTTCCTTAGTCTGATATTTCTGAAATTTGGCCATAATGTTCTGGGGATTTTTTTTTTGGGGGGGGTCTTTTTCAGAAGGTGTTCAATGAATTCATTCTATGCCTATTTTACCTTTAACCTCTGAGCAGTTGTCTTTGATGATTTCCTGTAAAATGGTATCTAAGCTCTTTTTTTCATCATAATTTTCGGGAAGTCCAATAATCCTCAGATTGTCTCTCCTAGAACTATATTTCCAGGTCTGTCATTTTGGCAACTAGATAGCTGACACTTTTCTCCAGATTTTTATTTTATTATTATTATTATTATTTTTTTTTTTTTTTTTTTGATTTTGCTTGACTGATTCTTGGTGTCTCAGTGAATCATTCATTTCTGTTTGTTCAGTTCTGATTTTTAATGAGTTATTATTTTCTTCATTAGCTTTTTTTTTTTTTTTTTTTTTTTTTTTACTTCTTTTTGCATGTGTCCAATTGAGTTTTTAAATAGTTATTTTGCTCTATGGAACTTTTTTCCATTTCACTAAATTTGTTTTTTACTGAGTTATTTTCTTTTTCCAATTCACAAATCCTACTTTCTTGGGAATTCTTTATCTTTTCCAATTCACAGATCCGACTTTCCTGTGATTTCTTTACCTTTTCCAACTCCCTAATTCTGTTTCCCTGCACTTGCTGTGAATTCTTTACTTTTTCCAATTCACATTTCAGGAAGTTGTTTAACTTTTCTAATTCACATTTTAGGACATAACTGCTCTTTCCTTTCCCCATTTTTCTCCTAATTCTCCTTCAGATTTTTAATAGTTTCTTCTAGGAGAGCATTATTTGGGGTATTGTCTGGAGGTTGTCTGCTATTAGTCTCCTCAGGGTTAGAAACCTGCTCTTTTTCTGCATAGAAACTGTCAATTGTTTTCTTCATTTTTTGTTCATTTTTTTTTCAAGCCTTCAGGGTACTGCCTTCAGGGCAATGAGGTTGCCAACTTCCTCTGCAGAGAAAGGATAGGTTTATGGACAGTATCTTCCCTCTCAATGGGCTACAAAGAATGGCCGAGCTGCAGAAGGGCTCTGGGAAGGGCTCCACCTGGAAGTAAGTATGCCTAGGTATCCCTTGCTGGGCTGTGTAAGTGCCCTGTGAGGAGCCCCACTGTGAGGATTAGTGACCACCTTGGGGCTATAGGTTAAGCAGCAAAGGTATCACTGCCATCCCACAAACACCCACTTTGAATATTCGCAGTCTTCCTGTCCCTCACCCCAACGGAAGTGTCTCTTCCTGGGGAGCACAGTAGAACTGGGGAAATTCCACTACCCCCAGCTGAGCCACTCACTGTGAAGATGAGAGGCTGCCCCAGGCTGTGCCCCTGCTTTATGTGACTGCTCCCCACCACGAGCCCCTCACTGCAGAATGTCACGAAGAGTTGTGTTATGGTCTGCACTGAGTCACTTTTAGTCCTGGGTGGCGCAACCAGATCCTCTCAGGCTCTGGCGTCCCTCAGAGTACCCATTACCACAGGCTCCAACTTCTCTGCTGGTCCCCTACTCACTCACCAAAGCAAAGCAGTCAGGCTACAGCAGAGAACTCTATGTAAACCTTCCAACTGCAGAGGCCTCCCAGCCCCTGTATCTATCCCTGCTCTGTGCTGGTCTGCTCCCACCACCTCAGGTCAAACCTTTTCTGGCGATATTCCAGATTCTCTCCTGCTGGTAAGTTTTTGTATTTCCAATCTTTGTGGGTTTTACCAATCAAGTGCTATTTTTGAGGCTAAATTAAATAGTTGGTAGAAAGGGAATTAGAGAGCTTAGAAAGTTCCATATAGCTTCTCCATCATCTTGGCTACCCCCCCTGCAGATGAATTATTTCCATCATGGATTGCCAGAATCCATGGCAATGTCAGAAGAGGCAGTCCCCTTACTAAGGCACAAAAGTGAAAAAAGGAAGAAGGAAAAAAGAGGGAAATTGGCGCGCACGCACACACACACACACACACACACACACACACACACACACACACATATATATATAAACATTAACTCATAATATTCTCTCTCTCTCCCTCCCTCCTTCTCTCTTTCTCTTTCAGTAAATACATAATACAGTAAGTCTAAAGTGACTTACAAAACTATAAGGGACAGATATCGCCTAGTAAAACATGCCCTATAAGATATGTAAATTGGGAGACCATTTGTTCAAGTGCAGTAACACAAGCATTTTCTGCCCTATATACAAGAAAATGTTAGAAACAACCACTCTGTTATGATGATGACAGGTGACATTCATGCAAACAACAGAAACAGATCTAGATGACTGTAGCTTGGGAAGTGGAAAAACAAAATAATTATTAGTAATTGCTGTCAATGATGGAGACTAAAATGTAGAATTCTTAGTCCCAGTCACTGCAAGCTCAAGAATCAGTGGATTAGGAACCATTTGTGGAGAGCATGATAATGAAGGTGATGTCCTTACCAAAACAGGAGGAGTATGAATGGGTGTTGAAAATGGAAAATAATCAATATTTTCATTAAGATTTCATGATACTACAAAAGTTACAATTAGGGTATGTTCTGAGGAGCATGACCTTAAGGTGAAATTTTTCAGGTGACCTGCAGAACCACTTCTTCCCTTAGGAAGTTGAGATTCTGGTAGGGAGCTATTAATAAAACACTTTTAAAATATTATAATGACCCTAATACACAACTGAATTTATTTAAAAGTTGTTAAAATAATTGTAATTGTCCTAAAATTTTTTGGTAACTGTTATATAAATATAATGAGTAGTCACTTCCAAGATAGTATGAATCAAATAAGTTATGGGAAAAAAACAAAAAACAAAAAACATGTATGCCTTTAAAAATATACACACCATTCAAGTGATAATAATAAAACCAAACAAAATTTGCTATTCTCATTTAGATAAGGAAAGATATTCTATCATACATCTTTTTTTTTCTTTTAATCAAAACTGAAGATATTTCTGTTTTAGCCTTAGGACAACAGTTTGTTCCCATAAACTATTCCGTCAATACCCAATTATCTTTATATTAATTTTTCTTTTTTAAATTAATTTTATAATTATAACATTTTTTGACAGTACATATGTATAGTTAATTTTTTACAACATTATCCCTTGTACTCCTTCTGTTCTGATTTTTCCCCTCCTTCCCTCCACCCCCTCCCCTAGATGGCAGACATTCCCATATATATTAAATATGTTATAGTATACCCTAGGTACAATATATATGTGCAGAACCGAATTTTGTTGTTATTGTTGTTCAGAAGGTAAAAATAACCTGGGGAGAAAAACAAAAATAATACTAACAGTATACACTCATTTTTCAGTGTTCCTTCTCTGGGTGTAGGTGATTCTGCCCATCATTGATCAATTGAAATTGGATTAGCTCTACTCTATGTTGAAGATATCCACTTCCATAAGCATATATCCTCACATAGTATTGTTGTTGAAGTGTATAATGATCTCCTAGTTGTGCATATTTCACTCAGCATCACTTGATGTAAGTCTCTCCAAGCCTCTCTGTATTCCTCCCGTTGGTCATTTCTTACAGAACAATAATGTTCCATAACATTCATATACCATAATTTATCCAACCATTCTCTAATTGATGGGCATCCATTCATTTTCCAGTTTCTAGCCATTACAAAAAGGGCTGCCACAAAAATTTTGGCACATACCCTTTCCCTTCTTTAGTATTTCCTTGGGATATAAGCCCAGTAGTAGCACTGCCAGATGAAAGGGTATGCACAGTTTGATAACTTTTAGGGCACAATTCCACATTGCTCTCCAGAATGACTGGATTCTTTCACAACTCCACCAATACTACATCAGTGTCCCAGTTTTGCCACATCCCCTCTAACATTCATCATTATTTCTTCCTGTCATCTTAGCCAATCTGACAGATGTGTAGTGCTATCTCAGAGTTTTCTTAATTTGCATTTCTCTGATTAATAGTGATTTGGAACACTCTTTCACATGAGTGGAAATAGTTTCAATTTCATCATCTGAAAATTGTCTTGTCATATCCTTTGACCATTTATCAATTGGAGAATGGCTTGATTTCTTATAAATTAAAGTCAATTATCTGTATATTTTGGAGATGAGGCCTTTATCAGAACCTTTAACTGTAAAAATGTTTTCCCAATTTGTTACATCCCTTCCAATCTTGTTTGTATTAGTTTTGTTTGTAAAAAAAGCTTAATTTGATGTAATCAAAATTTTCTATTTTGTGATAAATAATGATCTCTACTTCTCCTTTGGTCACAAATTCCTTCCTCCTCCAAAAGTCTGAGAGATAAATTATCCTATGTTCCTCTAATTGATTTATGATCTCGTTCTGTATGCCTAAATCATGGACCCATTTTGATCTTATGTTAGTATGTGGTGTTTAGTGTAGGTCCATGCCTAGTTTCTGCCATATTAATTTCCAGTTTTGCCAGAAGTTTTGTCAAATAATGAATTCTTATCCCAAAATTTGGAATCTTTGGATTTGTCAAACACTAGATTGCTATTTTTATTCACTATCTTGTCCTGTGAACCTAACCTATTCCACTGATCAACTAGACTATTTCTTAGCCAATATCAAATGGTTTTGGTGACTGCTGCTTTATAATATAATTCTAGGTCAGGTACAGCTGGTCCACCTTCATTTGATTTTTTTTTTCATTACTTCCCTTGAAATTTTCGGTCTTTTGTTCTTCCATATGAATTTTGTTGTTATTTTTTCTAGGTCGTTAAAATAGTTTCTTGAGAGTTTGATTGGAATAGCACTAAAGAAATAGATTAGTTTAGGGAGTATTGTGACCTTGATTATATTCGCTCAGCCTATCCAACAGCAATTAATGTCTTTCCAATTATTTAAATCTGATTTTATTTTTGTGGCAAGTGTGTTGTAATTTTGCTCATATAATTCCTGACTTTCCTTTGCGAGATATATTCCCAAATATTTTATACTCTTGACAGTTATTTTGAATGGAATTTCTCTTTGTATCTCTTGCTGTTGGATTGTGTTGGTAATGTATAAAAATGCTGAGGATTTATGTGGATTTATGTTGTATTCTGCAACTTTGCTAAAGTTATGAATTATTTCTAATAGCTTTTTGGCAGTCTTTGGTGTTCTCTAAGTTTATCATCATGTCATTTGCAAAGAGTGATAGTTTGATTTCCTCATTACCTACTCTAATTCATTGAATATCTTCCTCTGCTCCTACTGCCGAGTCTAGTGTTTCTAGTACAATGTTGAATAGTAATGGTGATGGTGGGCAAACTTGTTTCACTCTTGATCTTACTGGGAAAGGTTCCAGTTTATTGCCATTACATATGATGTTTACTGACGGTTTTAAATATATGCTCCTTATCATTTCAAGGAATAGCCTATTTATTCTTATTCTCTCAAGTGTTTTTAATAGGAATGGGTGTTGGATTTCATCAAATGCTTTTTCTGCAACTATTGAGGTGATCATATGGTTTTTGTTAATTTGGTTATTGATATAGTTGATTATGCTAATAGTTTTCCTAATATTGAACCAGCCCTGCATTCCTGCTATAAATTCCACTTCGTCATAGTGTATTATGCTGGGGATGATGTTCTGTAGTCTTTTTGCTAATATTTTCTTTAAGATTTTAGCATCAATATTCATTAAAGAAATTGGTCTATAATTTTCTTTCTCTATTTTCAGCCTACCTGGTTTAGGTATCAGTACCATGTCTGTGCCATAAAAAGAATTTGGTAGGACTCCTTCAATCCCTATTTTTTCAAATAATTTATATAGCACTGGAGTTAGTTGTTTTTTAAATGTGTGGTAGAATTCACATGTAAATCCATGTAGTCCTTGGGATTTTTTCTTAGGGAGTTGGTTAATAGCTTGGTCTATTTCTTTTTCTGAAATGGGACTATTTAGACTATTTACTTCTTCCTCTGTTAATCTGGGCAAGCTATATTTTTGAAGGTATTCTTTCATTTCATTTAAGTTATTGAATTTATTGGCATAAAGTTGGGCAAAGTAGCTTCTAACTATTGTTCTAATTTCCTCTTCATTAGTCGAGTTCTCCCTTTTCATTTTTAAGACTATCAATTTGCTTTTCCTCTTTCCTCTTTTTAATCAGATTTACTAAGGATTTGTCAATTTTGTTGGTTTTTTTCATAGAACAAACTCTTAGTTTTATTAATTAATTCAATAGTTTTGTTTTTTTGTTTTTTTTTTTTTTTTTACTTTGAATTTTATTAATCTCACCTTTTATTTTTAGAATTTCAAGTTTCGTGTTTGTCTGGGGGTTTTTAATTTGTTCCTTTTCTAGCATTTTTAGTTGTAAGCCCAATTCGTTGACCTTCTCTTTCTCTATTTTATGCAAGTAGGCCTCTAGAGATATAAAACTTCCCGTTATTACTGCTTTGGCTGTATCCCACACATTTTGGTATGATGTCTCATTATTGTTATTTTCTTGGGTGAAGTTATTAATTATGTCTATGATTTGCTGTTTCACTCAATCATTCTTTAGTATGAGATCATTTAGTTTCCAAATATTTTTTGGTCTATTTTCCCCTGGCTTTTTATTAAATGTAATTTTCATTGCATTGTGGTCTGAAAAGGATACATTTACTATTTCTGCCTTACTGCATTTCATTTTGAGGTTTTTATGTCCTAGTATATGGTCAGTTTTTGTATTAGTTCCATGAACTGCTGAGAATAAAGTGTACTTCTTTCTGTCTCCATTTAGCTTTCGCTAAAGATCTATCATATCAAACTTTTCTAGTATTCTATTTACTTCTTTGACTTCTTTCTTATTTATTTTGTGGTTTGATTTATCTAATTCTGAGAGTACAAGGTTGAGATCTGCCATTATTATAGTTTTGCTCTCTATTTCTTCTTGTAGCTCTCTTAATTTCTCTTTTAAGAATTTAGATGCTGCACCACTGGGTGCCTATATGTTTAATATTCATATCTCTTCATTATCTATGCTACCCTTTAGCAAGATATAATGCCCTTCCTTATCTCTTTTAATTAGATCAAGTTTTGTTTTTGCTTGATCTGAGATGAGGATGGCTACCCCTGTTTTTTTGGCTTTATCTAAAGAATATTAGATTCTGCACCACCCTTTTACCTTTATTCTGAATGTATCACCCTGTTTCAGGTATGTTTCCTGTAAACAACATATAGTAGAATTCTGGCTTTTAATCCAGTCTGCTAACTGCTTCCTCTTTATGGGGGAGTTTACCCCATTCACATTTATGTTTCGGATAACTAATTCTATATTGCTTGCCATCCTGTTAACCACTGCTTATGCTTTTCTCCTTTCCTTCCCTCTTACCCCTCCCCACTATTAAACTTGTGAGCACCACCTGCTTTTCACAACCCTCCATTTTTAGTATCCCTACTCCCACTTTAAAATTCCTCCCCCTATTTTACCCCTTTTCCTCACAATTTCTGTATTCCTTTCCCCTTAGATTTCTCCTTCCCACCCACTTTTCAATGAAGTGGAAGAAGTTTCACCATAAATAAAATATGTCAATTGATACACACTATGTTCATCCCCCTCATTTCTTTCTCTCAGATATAATAGGTTACCTTTGCCTCTTCATGAGATGTAGTACCACCACTTTACCCATTTTTATGATATAATTTCCTTTCCACCTCTAATTTCTAGGAAAAATTATACATGTGTTCTTTACATATCTTTATGGCAGAAATATAGTTCTCAAGATATCTTTTTACCTTTTTAGAAATTTCTTGAGTTCTGTATTTGAAGATCAAACATTTTGTGTAGATTGGTTTTTTTCATCAAGAATAGGTGGAATTCATTTATTTCTTTAAATGTCCATCTTCTTCCCTGGAAAACGATGCTCATTTCTTCTGGGTAAGTTATTTTTGGCTGCATACCAAGTTCCTTAGCTTTTCAGAATATCATATTCCAAGTCCTTCATTCCTTTAATGTGGACCTGCTAGATCCTGCATTATCCTTATTGTTGCTCCTCCATGTCTGAATTGCTTTTTTGTAGCAGCTTCCAATATTTTTTCCTTCGTCTGATGGTTCTTGAAGTTGGCCACTATATTTCTTGGCATTTTGATTTTAGGGTCCCTTTCAGTAGGTGATCAATTAATTTTTTCAATGTCTAATTTTAGCCTCTTTCTAAAACGTCTGGGCAGTTCTCTTTGATAATCTCCTGGAAAATAGTGTTCAGATTCTTTTTTTCCTCACATTTTTCAGGGAGTCCAATTATTCTCAAATTGTCTTTCCTGGATCTGTTGTCTTTCCAATAAGGTACTTATTCTTTTGAATTGTTTCATTTTTCTGGTTTTGTTTGACTACTTCTTGGTTTCTCCTTGAGTCATTCATTTCTACTTGTTCGAGTATAATTTTAAGTGATGCATTTTCTTCACTCAACTTTTTTATATCTTTTTGTAATTTTGCAATTGACTTTTTAAGTGAGTTTTTTTCTTCTATGGAATTTTTTTCCATTTCATCCATTTTATTTTTTAGACATCTGTTTTCTTTTTCCAACTCACTAATGTTTTTTCTCAATGATTTGTTTTCTTTATCCACTTTGTCTTTAAATGCGTGGGATGACTTCTCCAGACTCTCTTGCCAAGCTTCCCTTTCCTTTTCCTATTTCTCTTCTAGGTCCCCTGTGAGAGCCTTTTTGATTTCCTCTATGAGAATCTTATATATTGAGTAGATCATATCCCCCATTCCCATGGAGATAATCTGCTTTTAGTGTCCTCAGTGTCAATGGTTAGAGCCCTTTTAATTGTTTTGTTTATTTTGTCAGAGTGGTACTTGAAGAAAACAAATTGACAAGAGAAACAAATGGTCTGTTTCTGGCCCGGGGGGTGGTGGGGGTGGGGCTGGATGGTAATACCGGGCTTCCTCTACAGACTGTGGGAGACAGCAGGGAGGCACTAGAAAGGCAGCAATGGCTGTGCACTGCTTCTGTGCTCTGAGGCTCTAAGAAGGCGCTGAGGCACTCTGGGTGGGGGTAGGGTTTTCCGGGTCTGGAGAGATGCTAGCTTTCCAGGGGTTTTATTCTTTACCTCTGGTGTTTGCACCTTCTCTGCTTCTCCTGGCTTGCTGCCAAAATGGAATATCCATACTGGGGTAAAAGTCGTTTTGCAGAAACAGAAGAGATTGCACCCCTCCCCCCTTTCTGGTCTGAGCAGTGTAAGCTGCCTGCTTTGCTCTGGCTGGTTGCCCTCTGTCTGCTCCCAGTCTCTCTGTCCTCTCTCCCAAGCAAACACAGACCTTTTCTGGCAAATTTCAAGGATGTCTTCTGTTGGTGATTATTTGTGGGTTTCTTTTCTGGTCAATCATTAATTCTGAGGCTTTTCATGAAGTAAGTTCTGAGAGAATATGCGGAGCTCAAGCAGCTGTTTGCCTCCTCTCCACCATCTTGCCCAGAACTCTATATTAATTTTAAGAAGGATCGAAATCTTAGACTAAGTAGCTCACATCTTATCTTCAATGAGAATTTATGAAAATAAAGTGTTAATATAATATTAATAACCTGTAATGATCATAGAAATTTGTCATATGAAAAAGAGAATTAAGTAAAAAATGACTTCCTAATTTCATGTCAGTTCCAGCCTACAGTCAGTATAGATAGCCAATTTTATTGAGTTAAGGTTCCTTTTAAGAGGAAATACATACTAGGGAAAATTGTCAGGAGAACCTTATCTTGTGCCAAGAGTAATTTCACCAAAGCATCTTCATTAGAACTCCAAGTGTAATTCATGGATATCAGCTTCAAAGAATTACTGGATTCATGAATCATTGGCCTAATAAGATTTCTAGTTGAGCATACCTGGAATCAAACTCAGGATAATATCAGTTACAGTTACATGAGATTGAATAGGAAGTTCTATTCATTTTAACTTCATAGCATTAGGTGGATTTTTAATTAAGGATCACATATCTTTGATGTAGATGAACAAAACTTCAAGGAATTTAATTTTATATTTCTAAAATAAACTATGTTCTCACATTAGCTTTAAAAATCTTCCATCTAGATCTGCTTCTTGTCACAATCTCAATATAAAACAGTGCTATCAGAACAATCAGAGTATATTAAAAATATACAAATCACCTGAAACTCCAGAGAATGTTGATTGTTGCATCGCACAATCCTAAATTGGAAAAAATATCTTTCCATTTCTTAATATTAGATAGATATTTTGAATAACTTTACATGCAAAATGTTTAATCTAATTTTGAAAATTATGTCACATTTTTCACTTTGAGAACTCCCACAAATGATATTATTACAATGAAAGAATGTTATAGGGTGATTTCTCTTAAGCTAAGTAATCCATCAAATGTAAGCTTTCATAATCTCTATTATCTGATTCAAATGACAATTCATAATGATCGCTCACTAACATATGTTATTTAATCAAAAATCACCAGTACTGTTCATCTTCTTTTATGCTTGCTCTTATAAATTGGATTTGCTATGTAAAGAGAAAGACAAGGACTTAGCAGTATTTGTTCTGTTTGATTTCAAGTATGAGTCATAGATAACCAATTATATGACAGGATGGCATATCTAGTCTCAGAATTAACCAGGTATGAAAATTTATTTACTTATACTGGGATAGGTCAAGAGAATCCTACCTTTATAGTTGCAATGTCATTCTCTTGATTTTTCCAGGGACAGACCTGAGGCAGTCCTTAGACTGCAGGGGCACATGACATTTCCTTTTGAATAATGAACCAGCAACTTTATGCAAGAACTGGATTCAAGGAAAAATAAAATCCCAAAGAGACTCTTCCTCAAAAAAAAATCCCAAAATTTCACTAATTACAGCTATTAGATGATTGTTGTTTTACTCATATGTTAGTTTTAAAATCTCATCTAGAATTTCATCTTTTCACACCTCTCATTCCTGCCTTCCATACTCAACATTAGTTTGTGGATGAAATAAAAGGGGAACATTATACTATTTCTAAAATACAGTGGAATGAGAATGAGATGGCATTCCCCAGCAGAACCTGTGTAAGCAAGTGGATCATACCTGGGCACAATTTCCAAGAGAGGGTTGGGCATAATAATAACCTTCCCACCCCCTTTTTTTTTGATGAGTTTCAAAGAGAAAGTGACAGCTAGCAGATAGCTACCACTGGATGTGACTTAAAAGATAATCTGATCAAAATCTATACAAATTGAGCAAGTGGCTGTAATTCAAATTGCATAATTCAATTTCAAATTTGCTTAATTTGAATCTGTTGTCCCTTGTAAACCTCTATTAATCCACTCCCTCCCCCAAACACACACATTTATAAAATTAAAAAATATATATACCTGAAGAGAAGTGGCTTATTTATCTCAGTCACCCAGACTCAAGAAGATTTTTTAGAATTGTAATGTTGTTTCCAATTCTTCACTACAAGTTCATATACAGTAAATAGTTAATTCAAAATAATAGCATCAATAGTTACATTACATGAATTTCCAAATGATCCCAAACAACATGTACTTATTATTCAAAGATTTCATTTCTCTATTTTTGGTGAAAGAGACACTAATTCCTCATATGGCACTGCTGCCAATGTTTATTACTTACTACTAATAAAAATTATTTACTAATAGTTATATAAATATATGAATAATTATTTACTAATAATTACATAAATATGTAAGTAATATAATTATTTACTAATTATTATTTACTACTACTACTACTAATTATTATTATTGTTATTATTAATTTCTAGTTTTTATATACTCTAATAATATACTCTAATATCACATATATGATATATTTATAATGTACCAGTATTCAGATTGAAAAGAAAGAAAAACTTGCTTTAAAACCTTCTTAGCCTTTTTGTATTTAAAACATCACCAATAAAGTGGGAATAATTTAGTTAAATATTTTCCAAACTTATCAATTTATCAAAAGTCATTTATCTTATTACCCTTGGCATTTTAATGCTAATCATAGCAGTTTATGCATATCACCTTTTTCTATATCTTAAAAGTTGCTTAAGCCTATAGTTAGTAAGATTTAAAAATGTTTAATCTTTCATTTCCCTTTTGTTAACTTTCCATGTCAATAAATGGAAAAGAATTTTGTTCTATTGTGTTGCCTCAGGGTCTAAAATAATATAGTTCTCATCCTTTACACAAACTAGGCACTGTGTCAAGCACTTCACAACTTTTTTCCCCCTAAATAATCTTGGGAGATAAGTGTAAATGTTTACTATGCCCTTTGTACATACAAAGAATGAGTAAATTATCTAATTTTCCACCATTACAATTGTTCAAACCAATTTTGCTTTAGAATGAAAAGTTGCAATAATTAAAGTTCATTTTGCACAAGGTTCCATTATTTTCAATTGTGTTATATTAAAAAAAAAAGTCATACGGAGTCAAAGTGGCAGAGGGAAACCAGGAAGCCTGAGCTCTCCAAAGTTTCCCTCAGAAACAAAGCTAAATCAAACCTCTAAATGGATTATGATATCACATAACCCCACAAGTGGGTAAAATAATTTTCCAGATGAAGAGAACTTAGAAAGACCTCAGAAAAGAACTCTTTCATTTGGGTAAAGGGGGAACACAGTCGAGTCCCAGGCATAGTGTGGGAAATCTAGTGAGAGACTCTCAGATGCAGTATAGGTCAGCAGGGAAGGCCTGTTTGTCCTAGCTCAGCAATCCAGTGGCATAGTAGTTCTGATGAGGTTTAGATTTGGGGTTGCCAAAGAAAATGAGGTCTAGTGGTGGCACAAGCAGTTCTCTGTAAAGGAATTTACAGACCAGAAAACCTAGATTGATAAAAGAAATTTATTATGGGGAGTGGAAGTAATGTTAAAGTCTAGTTAAGAAAATAGGTAAGGATAAAGAAAGGAGGATACTGGAAACATTTCAGTGGGCAGAGAGTCCTTGGGATGCCAGGCGGTGTGCCAGGCATGGGTCTGGCAAGTTTAGACCCTCTGCAAAGAGAGGGCTTCAATTTGGCTCTTTTATAATAGGGGCTTTTAGCTATAAGCTGAAGGGGGCTTGTGTGTGGAGTCTCAGGTTGGCTCCTGGCTGGGTCTCAGCCAGGGTTAGAATTTGAATTGAATTCAATGGGTTTTGGGACTGAGCTGTCCCTACACAGATAACAAAGATGAAACTGTTTGTGCTTGGGGTGGAGTCCCCTCACTGAGGCAGAATCAAAGAATGTTTTCTCCTTTAAGGATTTTTCAGAGTTTTGGGGTTCCCTCTTCAATTCAACTGTGAGATATCTAGTCCCAGCACAGAAGACAAAATATGAATACTGGATCTCCAGCAAACAGGCACATTATGCTAGCGTGCTACAGTGACTAGGAGTCTATCCCCAGAAAAAAAGAAGATTGGGACAGTGTCCCCTATGCCTTAGGAACACAGCTCAACATTAAAAATGAGGAAAAAACAGAAAAGAACTCTCTGACAACAGAAAACTACTATGATAACAGAGAAAATCAAAATACAAATTCAGGAGAAAGCAATGGCAAAATGACTACATGTCTCCTGAAAGGAGAATATGAATTAATCTAGAGCTCAAAATATTATTGGAAGAACTCAAAAGACATTTAAAAAAATCTAGTAACAGAAGTAAAAAAAAATAGGAAAATAAATACAAATAAAGAATTATGAAAAAAGAACTTGGAAAAGAAAGGACAATAATGGACTTAATTTCTTAAAAATAGAATTGATAAAATGGGGGAAAAAAGTTCACTGAAGAATTTAACTAAATGGAAAAAGGGATAAAAAAAGGTAACTAAAGATAATTGAAATAGGATAAAATTGAATAGAATAAGAAAGTAATATACATTTTCTATGTGGTACATGGAACCTATACAAAGATCATTAAAACCTCTCAATCAAATGCAGAAAGGCAGAAATAACAAATGCATTCTTTTCACATCATGATACCAAAAATATTACATGTAATAAAGAACCATTATGAAAAACTAAAAGCTAATTTGAAACTAATCTAATCCTAAAGTGTGAGTATGTCAAAGAACAACTCATACAAGAATCAATTATTTAATCCAAGATAATCACAAAAATGAAGCAACATACCAAAACTTATAGGATGCAGCCAAAACAGTTCTTTGGGGAAATTTTACCTCTCTAGAGTGCTTATTTGCACAAAGTTAGAAAGAGGAGATCAATAAACAGGTCATGCAACTAGAAAAACTGTAAAAAGAAAAAAAAATAGCCCCAAAATAATACCAAATTAGAAATTCTGAAAATCAAAGAAGAGATTAATAGTATTGAGGGGCAGCTAGGTGGTGCAGTGGTTAGAGCACCAGCCCTGAATTCAGGAGGACCTGAGTTCAAATTTGGTCTCAGACACTTAACACTTCCTAGCTGTGTGACCCTGGTCAAGTCACTTAACCCCAGCCTCGGGGGGGGGGGGGGGGGGAAGAAAAAGAAAAGGAAAAAGAGATTAATAATATTGAAAGTAAGAAAACTATTGAATTAATAAATGAAGCTGAGAAAAAACCAACAAAATAGTTAAGCCTTTGGTTAATTTGATTAGAAAATAAAGAAAATCAAATTACCAGTAACAAAAATGAAAAAGATGAACTTACAACCAATGAAGAAGAAATTAAAGCAATGATCAGGAGCTATTTTGCTAACTGTATGCTAATAAATCTGACAATCTAAGTAAAATGAATAAATATTCATAAAAAAATGTAAGTTGTTCAAATTAACAGAAGAGGCAATAAAATGTTTTAAAAATCCAAATTTAAAAAAAAAAAAAAAGAAATTGAATAGCCATCAGTGATCTAAGAAAAAATCTCCAGGATCATATGGATTTACAAGTGGATTATGCTAAATTTTTAAAAAGCAAGTAATTCCAATATTATGCAAACTATTTGAGAAAAATAGGTGAGTCATAACAAATTCATTTTATGATACAAATGCTGATTCCTAAACCATGAAGCCAAAGAAAGCATAGGCCAATTTTCCCAATGATGTGATCAACTATGCTGATAGTTTTCCTGATAGTGAACCAACCCTAATTACTGCTATAAAATCGCTCTTGATACATTTTCTTGGTGATAAATTGCTGTAATCTTTTTACTAATGATTTACTTTAGATTTTTGTATCAATTTTCATTGGTAAAATTGGCCTATGTTTTCTTTATTTAGTAGAATCCACTTGTAAATCCATATATGTTTGCTCAGGGGAGGGGACGAACAGACTGGGTGAAGACTGAGGGCAGGCAGCCAGAGTAGGGCAGGCAGCCAGAGCGGGGCAGGCAGCCAGAGCGAAGCAGGCAGCTCACACTGCTCATACCCAGGGGGGAGGGGTGCAATTTAATGTGTATAAACTGGGACCATTCCCAATAAAATCAGGAGTGAAACAAGGTGGCCCACTATCACCTTTATTATTCAATATAGAAACACTAGCCTTGGCAATAAGATTCAAGGAAGAAATTAAAGGAATTACAGTAGGTAATGAGAAAAGCAAATTATTACTCTTTGAAGATGATATGATGGTATACTCTTTAACCTGGCATTCTTCACCCTGGCTTCCCAGCCTGGGTGGCCAAGCCAAGATGGATAGCCAAAAGAGGTAAGGGTTTTGGTAGTGAACACGTGGGTCTTCTGACCAGGTGTTCACTTGGGAACCAACAAGTCAGGGCATCAATTAGGGCATTATGTGAGTAGGTATAATAAAGGCTTTTAAGATTACATGTGGTTGTTCTTGAGTGCGCTAACGGTTATTAAGCTATAGATTCAAGAGATTGTGGCCAGAGACTTTAGAAGGCCTCAGAGGAGGTGAGCCGGGTAGAGTTCACACTGCAAAGGACAGTGGTCAAAGGTATTCTGGTGGGTCTAGGACAGACTAGTAATTGTAACTGCCAGGAGAGCACGTTACAAATGGAACCCCAGAGATTGTACTAAAAAGCTATTAGAAATCATTCAGAACTTTAGCAAAGTTGTAGGATACAAAATAAATCCACATAAATTCTCAGCATTTTTATACATTGCCAACAAAGTCCAAGAGCAAGAGATACAAAGCGAAATTTCATTCAAAATAACATAACATAAATAATATAACATAATATGGGATATTAGCATAATAACATAAATAACATAAAACATATGGGAATCTACCTAGCAAAGGAAAGTCAGGAATTATATAAAACACTTTCCACACAAATAAAGTCAGATTTAAATAATTGGAAAAATATTAAATGCTCTTGAATAGGCTGAGTGAATATAATAAAGATTACTATATTCCCTAAACTAATTGACTTATTTAGTGCTATACCAATCAAACTCCCAAGAAACTCTTTTAATAATTTAGAAAAAAATAATAACAAAATTCATATGGAAGAACAAAGGGTTCAGAATTTCAAGGGAATTAATGAAAAAAAAATCAAATGAAGGTAGCCTAGCTGTACCTGATCTAAAACTATATTATAAAGCAGCAGTCATCAAAGCCATTTGGTATTGGCTAAGAAATAGATTAGTTGATCAGTGGAATAAGTTGAATAAGTTAGGTTCACAGGACAAAATTGTCAATAACAATAGCAATCTAGTGTTTGACAAACCCAAAGATCCCAACTTTTGGGATAAGAATTCATGGTTTGACAAACTGCTGGGAAAACTCGAAATTAATATGTCCGAAATTATGCATGGATCCACACTTAACACTATACACAAAGATAAGAACACAATAGGTCCGTGTTTTAGGCATAAAGAACAAAATTATAAATAAATTAAAGAAACATAGAATAGTTTCCCTCTCAGACTTGTTGAGGAGGAAGGAATTTGTGACCAAAGATGAATAAGAGATCATTATTGATCACATTTTTACAGTTAAAGGCTCTGATAAAAGCCTCACTTCCAAATTAAATAGAGAATTGACTCTAATTTATAAGAAAACAAGCCATTCTCCAATTGATAAATGGTCAAAGGATATGAAGAGATGATTTTCAGATGATGAAATTAAAACTATTTCCACTCATATGAAAGCATGTTCCAAATCACTATTGATCCAAGAAATGCAAATTAAGACAACTCTAAGATACCACTACACACCTTTCAGATTGGCTAAGATGATAGGATAAAGTAATGATGAATGTTGGAGGGGATGAGAGAAAACTAGGAAACTGATGCATCGTTGATGGAGTTGTGAATGAATCAAACCATTCTGGAGAGCAATCTGTAATTATGCCCCAAAAGTTATCAAACTGTGCATACCCTTTGATCCAACAGTGCTACTCTTGGGATTATATCCCAAAGAAATACTAACGAAGGGAAAGGGATGGGTATGTGTCAGATTCTTTGTGGCAGCCCTTTTTGTAGTGGCTAGAAATTGGAAAATGAATAGATGACCATAAATTGGAAAATGATTGGGTAAATTATGGTATATCAATGTTATGGAATATTATTTTTCTGTTAGAAATGACCAGCAAGATGAATACAGAGAGACTTGGAGAGACTTACATGAACTGATGCTGAGTTAAATGAGCAGAACCAGAAGATCACTGTACACTTCAACAACAATACTATATGAGGACATATTCTGATGGAAGTGGATATGTTCAACAAAGAGAAGATTAATTCAGTTCCAATTGATCATTGATTGACAGAATCAGCTACACCCAGAGAATTAATACTGGAAAATGACTGTGAACTGTTTGCATTTTTGGTCTCCTTCTCAGGTTATTTTTACATTCTGAATACAATTATTCCTGTGCAACAAGATACCTGTTCGATTCTGCACTCATATATTGTATCTAGGCTATACTATAACATATTTAACATGTATAAGACTACCTACCATCTAAGGGAGGAGGTGGAGGGATGGAAAGGAAAAGTCAGAACAGAAGTAAGTGCAAGGGATAATGTTGTAAAAAATTACCCCGTATATGTAATTGTCAATAAAAAGTTATTTTAAAAAAAGTTATAGAGATGACTCTGCCATAGGCTGACTGCTCTGCCTTAATTAAAAAGCAGTAAATCAGCAGAGAAATTAAAATCAAATGTACAGGATATTCTACAAACTCCAGAACCTAACAAGATATGACTATACCCACCTAAAACCTGAAGTGACTCAGCACAGACCACAGCACAGTTGTACAGCTGCATTCTGCAGAAAAGACTGGTGCAGTCACAAATCTGCACAGCATAGGGGCACAGCCCAGAACAGCCTCTATTCTACATAGTAGAGGGCTCAGCCTGGGGCAATAGAACTTCTGCAGTGAGATTGTGCTTCCTGGGTAGAGCCACTTCTGGTGCTATACAGGACTATTTCCTGGGCAACTGCTAATACTTACACTGAGCTTTACCCTGGGGCAGTGACATTTTCACTGCTCCACCTCTAGCCCCACTGCAGTTGCTAATATGGATAGCAGGGTTCTTCCCAGGGAACTTCCACAGCTAAACTCAGGCCAAGTCATTTCCAGTAGGGAACTTTTTTCCAAAAGCACTCCAGTACTTCCCATCTCTTTGCAGTTTGTTGGCAGGAGAGCTACTGTCCATACACCTATTCCTGCTCTGCAGAGGAAGCTGGTAACCTCTTTGCCCTGAAGGAAGACCCTACAGACTTTAAAAAGAATGAGGGAAAAAAATCAAAAGTACTATTGATAGCTTCTATATAGAAAGAGAGCAGGTATTCAACCCTGAGGAGACTAATAGCAGACTGTCTGCAGACAAAATCCCAAAGGGGGATCTAACCTCATCCCCATTACAAAAGGCTCTCCTAGAAGAGACTATTAAAATCTTAAAAGAGAGCTAGAAGAAAAAATGGGGAAAGGAAAGAGAAGCTAGGCAAGAAAGTAACAACTTCCTGAAATGTGAATGGGAAAAGGTAAAAAACTCCCAAGAAAGTAGGATTTGTGGTTTGGAAAAAGAAAAGAATTCAGGAAAAAAATAGTGAAATGGAAAAAAACATCCATAGAGCAAAACAACTCATTTAAAAATTCATTTGGACATATACAAAAAAGAAGTTTTTTTAAAAGTTAATGAAGAAAATAACTCATTAAAAATCAGAACAGACCAAATAGAAGTGAATGATTCCTTGAGACATGAAGAATCAGTCAAGAAAAATTAAGAAAAAAAAAGAAAAAATAGAAAAAAAAAATTAAATATCTATTTGGAAAAACAACAAACCTGGAAAATAGATCTAGGAGAGATAACCTGAGGATTATTGGACTTCATGAAAATTATGATGAAAAAAGAGCCTAGATACTATTTTACAGGAAGTCATCAAAGAGAACTGCCCAGATGTAATGGAATCAAAAGATAAAATAGGCATTGAAAGAATTTATCAAATACCTTCTGAAAAAGACCCTAAAATAAAAACTCCAAGGAATATTGTGGCCAAATTACAGAACTATCAGACTAAGGAAAAAAATATTACAATCAGTCAGGAAAAAAAAACAATTCAAGTACCACAATAAGTATCACTCAAGAACTGGATGCTTCCATATTAAAGGATCAAAAGGCCTGGAATCTGATATTATGAAAGGCAAAAGAACTTGGAATGCAACCAAAGATAAATTACCCAGTTAAGCTGAGGATTTTCTTCCATGGAAGAAGGACATTTAATGAAACAGATGAATCCCATTTGTTTCTAAGGAAAAAAAAAAACAACACATATCTAAATAAAAATTTGATCTCCAACTACAGGACTCAAGAGAAGGAAAAAAAGTAAAAGGAACTCTTGAGGACTGTATTTCTGTTGTGGATATAAATAAAGACCACATGTATAATTAGATTTTACTGATATAACTTAAAAAAGGGAAGTAGAAATGGAAAGGAGATAGTGTCAGAAAAAGGGAAAAGGTGAGATAAAAAGAAGGAAATTACATCCCATGAAGAGGCAAAGGGAACCTGTCACATCAGAGGGAATTTATAGAGAGGGAGGAACATTGTGTTTATCTTACTCTCATCCGAGTTGTCTGAAAGAGAAAATAATTTACATATTTGTTTTACAGAGAATCTTCTCTCAACTCATTAAAAAGTGGGAGAGGAAAAGAGAAAAAGGAAAAGAGTAATAAGGTAAGGGTACAAGAAAGGGGAAAAAATTCAAAGGGAGATGGGAGGGAAACTAAAGAGGGAGAACTCCATGACACAAAGGGCCCAAAAGTTTAATACTCGGGAAGGGGATAAGGGGGGCAAGAAAAACAAAAGTATACTCTGGGGATAATAAGATGGCAAGAAATGCAGAATTAGTAATTTTAACTGTAAATGTGAATGGTATGAACTCTCCCATAAAGCAGAGGCGGATAGCACACTGCATCAAAAGCCAGAACCCTAAAATATGTTGTCTACAGGGAAAATCATACAGGGTAAAGGTAAAAGGCTCCAGCACAATCTATTTTGCTTCAGGTGAAGTCAGAAAAGCAGGGGTAGCCATCCTTATCTCAGATCAAGCAAAAGCAGAAATTAATCTAATTAAAAAAGAAAAGGAAGGAATCTATATCTTGCTCAAGCTTAGCATAGACTAAGAAGCACTATCAATACCAAACATATATGCAGCAAGTGGTATAGCATCTAACTTCCTAAAGGAGAAGTTAAGAGAGTTGCAAGAAGAAACAGACAGCAAAACTATAAGAGAGGGAGTTCTCAATCTTGCACTCTAAAAATTAGATGAATCAAAATGCAAAACAAGTAAGAAAGAAATAAAAGATGTAAATAGAATGTTAGAAAAATTAGGTATGATAGATCTTTGGAGAAAACTGAATAGTGATAGAAAGTTCATGGAACCTATACAAAAATTGACCATATATTAGGACACAAAGACCTCAAAATTAAATGCAGGAAGGCAGAAATAGTAAATGCTTTCTTTTCAGATTATGATTCAACAAAAAGCTAGGGAAAAATAGATAAAAAATAACTGGAAATTAAATAATCTCATCTTAAAGGATGATTTGGTGAAACATCAAATTGTAGACACAATTACTAATTTCACTCAAGATAATCACAATGATGAGACAACATACCAAAGTTTGTGGGAAGAAGCCAAAGAGGTCATAAGGGGAAATTTTATATCTATAGAGGCTTATTTGAATAAAATAGAGAAAGAGAAGATCAATGAATTGGGCTTGCAACTTAAAAAGCTAGAAAAAGACCAAATTAAAAACCCCAAATCAAATACAAAACTAGAAATTCTAATATTTAAAGGAGAAATTAATAATATTGAAAGTAAAAAAAATTGAATTAATAAATAAAACTAATAGTTGATTTTATGAAAAAAAAAAAACAAAATAGATAAACCTTTGGTAAATCTGATTATAAAAAGGAAAGAGGAAAATCAAATTGTTAGTCTTAAAAATAAAATGGGAGAACATTCCACCAAAGAAGAGGAAATAAGAGCAATAATAACTTTGCCCAACTTTATGCCAATAAATTTGATAATCTAAGTGAAAATGATGACTACCTCCAAAAAATATAGGCTTCCCAGATTAAAAGAGGAGGAAATAAATTACTTAAATAGTCTGATTTCAGAAAAAGAAATAGAACAAGCAAGCTATAAATCAACTCTCTAAAAAAAATCCCCAGGACTGGATGGATTTACATGTGAATTCTACAAAACTTTTTTTTTAATTAATTTTATAATTATACTATTTTTGACAGTACATATGCATGGGTAATTTTTTTACAATATTGTTCATTGTATTCACTTTTCCAAATTTTCTACTCCCTCCCCTAGATGACAGGCAATCCCATATATATTAAATGTGTTACAGTATATCCTAGATACAATATATATGTGTAAAACCAAATTTCTTATTGCATGGTAAGAATTGCTTTCCAAAGTTATAAGTAACCTGGGTAGAAAGACAATAGTGCAAACATTTTGCACTCCTTTCCCAATGTTCCTTCTCTGGGTATAGCTGTTTCTGTCCATCATTGATCAACTGGAACTGAATTGAAGATATCCACTTCAATTAGGATATATCTCCATACACTATGGTTGCTGAAGTGTATAGTGATCTCCTGGTTCTCTTTTCACTAAGCATCAGCTCATGTAAGTCTCTCCAAGCCTCTCTGTATTCATCCTGCTGGTCATTTCTTATAGAGCAATAAGATTCCATAACATTCAAATACCATAATTTACCCAACCATTCTCCAATTGATCAGCAACCATTCATTTTCCAGTTTCTAGCCTCTACAAAAAGGGCTGCCACAAAAATTTTGGCACCTACAAATCCCCTTCCCTTCTTTAGTGTTTCTTTGGGATATAAACCCAGTAGTAGCACTGCTGGATCAAGGGGCATGCACAATTTGATAACTTTTGGCCACAGTGCCAAATTGCTCTCCGGAATGGTTGGATTCTTTCACAACTCCATCAACAATGCATCAGTGTCCCAATTTTCCCACAACACTCCATTAATCTTTACCTTTTGCCAATCTGATAGGTGTATAGTGGTATCTCAGAGTTGTCTTAATTTGCATTTCTCTTTTCAGTAGTGATTTATAACACTTTCATATGAGTGGATATAGTTTCAATTGCATCATCTGAAAATTGTCTGTTCATATCCTTTGACCATTTATCAATTGGAGAATGGTTTGATTTCTTATATGTATTTTTTTCCTTCCTGAGGCTGGGGTTCAGTGTCACACAGCTAGGAAGTGTTAAGTGTCTGAGATCAGATTTGTACTCCGGTCCTCCTGAATTCAAGGCTGGTGCTCTATCCACTGCGCCACCTAGCTGCCCCAGTTTGATTTCTTGTGAATTGGAGTCAGTTCTCTATATAATTTGGAAATAAGGCCTTTATCAGAACCTTTAATTGTTAAAATATTTTCCCAATTTGTTACTTCCCTTCTAATCTTATTTGCATTAGTTTTGTTTGTACAAAAGCTTTTTAATTTGATGTAATCAAAATCTTCCATGTTGTGATCAATAATGATCTCTAGTTCTCCTTTGGTCATAAATTCCTTCCTCCTCCACAGGTCTGAGAGGTAGAATATTCCCTGTTCCTCTAATCTATTTATGATTTCATTCTTTATGCTTAAATCATGGACCCATTTTGATTTTATCCCTATCTAATATCTGCCAAACCAATTTCCATTTTTCCCAACAGTTTTTTTTTTTTTTAAAATAATGAATTCCTATCCCAAAAGTTGGTATCTTTGGGTTTGTCAAAGACTAGGTTGCTACAGTTGCACACTATTTTGTCCTGTATACCTAACCTGTTCCACTGATCAACTAGTCTTTTACTTAGCCAATGCCAAATAGTTTTGGTGACTGCTGCTTTATAATATAGCTTTAGATCAGGTACAGCTAGACCACTTTCATCTGACTTTTTTTTCATTAATTCCCTTGAAATTCTTGACCTTTTGTTCTCCCATATGAATTTTGTTATTATTTTTTCTAGGTCATTAAAATAGTTTCTTGGGAGTTTGTCTGGTTTGGACTAAATAGATTAGTTTGAGGAGTATTGTCATCTTTATTATATTTGCTCGGCGTATCCAAGAGCACTTAATGTCTTTCCAATTATTTAAATCTGACTTTATTTTTGTGGCAAGTGTTTTGTAATTTTGCTCATATAATTCTTGGCTTTTATTTGGTAAATGAATTCCCAAATATTTTATACTCTCGACAGTTGTTTTGAATGGAATTTCTCTTTTTTATCTCTTGTTTTTGCATTTTGTTGGTGATGTATAAAAATGCTGAGTATTTATGTGGGTTTATTTTGTATCCAGCAACTTTGCTAAAGTTGTGAATTATTTCTAATAACTTTTTATTAAAATCTCTTGGGTTCTCTAAGTATACCATCATATAATCTGCAAAGAGTGATAGTTTGATTTTCTCCTTTCCTACTCTAATTCCTTTAATCTCTTTCTTGATTCTTATTTCCGAGGCTAGCATTTCTAATACAATATTGAATAGTAATGGTGATAGTGGGCACCGTTGTTTCACTCCTGATCTTAATGGGAAAGGTTCTAGTTTATCTCCATTATATATTATGCTTTTGATGGTTTTAAATGTATGCTCCTGATTATTTTAAGGAATAGTCCATTTATTCCTATACTCTCAAGAGTTTTTAGTAGGAATGGATGTTGGATTTTATCAAATGCTTTTTCTGCATCTATTAAGATAATCATATGGTTTTTATTAATTTGATTATTAATATGGTCAATCATACTAATAGTTTTCCTAATATTAAATCAGCCCTGCATCACTAGTATAAATTGTACTTGGTTATAGTGTATTTTATTGGGGATGATTTTTCTGAAGTCTTTTTGCTAATATCTTATTTAAGATTCTAGCATCAGCATTCATTAAGGAGATTGGTTTATAGTTTCCTTTTTCAGTTTTCAAACTACCTGGTTTAGGTATTAGTACCATGTCTGTGTCATAAAAGGAGTTTGGTAGGACCTCTTCATCCCCTATTTTTTTCAAACAGTTTATATAACATTGGGGCTAACTGTTCTTTAAATGTTTGGTAAAATTCACATGTAAATCCATCCAGTCCAGGGGATTTTTTCCTGGAGAGTTGATTAATAGCTTGTTCTATTTCTTTTTCTGAAATGGGACTATTTAAGCTGTTTACATCCTACTCTGTTAATCTAGGAAGCCTATATTTTTGGAGGTAGTCATCCATTTCACTTAAGTTATCAAGTTTATTGGCATAAAGTTTGGCAAAGGAATTCCTTATTATTGTTCTAATTTCCTCTTTATTTTGTGGAAAGATCGCCCTTTTCATTTTTTTAACCTTTCTAGCTCTTATTTTAATTTTATAATTATAACTTTTTTAACACTATATATGCATGAGTAATTTTTTTTATAACATTATCCCTTGTATTCATTTTTACAAATTATCCCCTCCTACCCTCTACTCCCTTCCCTAGATGACAGGCAATCCCATACATTTTACATGTGTTACATTATAACCTAGATACAATATATGTGTGTAAATCCCATTTTCTTGTTGCACATTAAGTATTAGATTCCGAAGGTATAAGTAACCTGGGTAGATAGACAGTAGTGCTAACAGTTGACATTCAATTCCCAGTGTTGCTTCTCTGATTGTAGTTGTTTCTGTCCATCATTGATCAACTGGAAGTGAGCTGGATCTTCTTTATGTTGAAGATATCCACTTGCATCAGAATACATCTTCACACAACATTGAAGTGTACAGAGATCTTCTGGTTCTATTCATTTCACACAGCATCAGTTGATGTAAGTCTCTCCAAGCCTCTCTGTATTCCTCCTGCTGGTCATTTCTTACAGAACAATAATATTCCATAACCTTCATATACCATAATTTTCCCAACCATTCTCCAATTGATGGACATCCATTCATCTTCCAGTTTCTAACCACTACAAAAAGAGCTGCCACAAACATTTTGGCACATACAGGTCCCTTTCCCCTCATCAGTATTTCTTTGGGATATAAGCCCAATAGCAGCATTGCTGGATCAAAGGGTATGCACAATTTGATAACTTTTGGGGCATAGTTCCAAATTGTTCTCCAGAATGATTGGATTTTTTCACAACTCCACCAACAATGTATTAGTGTCCCAGTTTTCCCACATCCCCTCCAACATTCATTATTATTTGTGCCTGTCATCTTAGCCAATCTGACAGGTGTGTAGTGGTATCTGAGAGTTGTCTTAATTTGCATTTCTCTGATCAGTAGTGATTTGGAATACTTTCATATGAGTGGATATAATTTCAATTTCATCATTTGAGAATTGTCTGTTCATATCCTTTGACTATTTATCAATTGGAGAATGGTTTGATTTCTTATAAATTAGGGTCAGTTCTGCATATATTTTGGAAATGAGACCTTTATCAGAACCTTTAACTGTAAAAATATTTTCCCAATTTGTTACTTCCCTTCTAATCTTGTTTGCATTAGTATTGTTTGTACAGAAACTTTTTAGTTTAATGTAATCAAAATCTTCTATTTTGTGATCAGTAATGATCTGTAGTTCTCCTCTGGTCATAAATTCCTTCCTCTTCCACAGGTCTGAGAGGTAGACTATCCTCTGCTCCTCTAATCTATTTATGAGCTCATTCTTTATGCCTAAATCATGGACCCATTTTGATCTTATCTTGGTATATGGTGTTAAAAGTGTGGATCCATATCTCATTTCTGCCATACTAATTTCCAGTGTTTCCAACAGTTTTTTTCAAATAATTAATTTTTATCCCTAATGTTGGTATCTTTGGGTTTGTCAAAGACTAGATTGCTATAGATGTACCCTTTTTTGTCCTTTGTACCTAATCTGTTCCACTGATCAATTTAATTTAGACCCTATAAGAAACAGATTGAAATGAAAATCTAAAAGAATATATGAAGATGTGGCTTAATGAGCCTTGGTGGTTATGAAATTCATATTTTTCAATAATCTTAAATGATCTTCAGATTCCTGTGTAGTTCACTCACATTCCAGAGCATGTTCTTTGTACAACTGCTAATCCCACAGTAAATAATAACCCTGAATAAAATTAGATACATTTTAAGATAATATAAAATAGACCATACACTACTTTACTTTCTGAAAACGAATTGTGGAGAAAGCCAAGATGCGGAGGACAGAGGTATCTTTCTGAGCTCTCCTCTACCCTCAAACTATTTTACAAAAATCAGCTTTTAAATCAGTGCTTGGCTCTCAGAATCCATGAATATTGTGAGTACAACACATTACCAACAGAAGATAATCTAAAAATTCTCTAGAAAGGGTCTGTTTTTGTTTGGGTGCAGGGATGGAATGGTGTTAGGCCAGGAACAGATTCAGGCAGATAGATATTGAGAGCATGGAAAACAGCCCATGCCGATCAGACATGAGGGGGGCAGGGTGTGATCTCTCCACAGACAATCTGCGGGGAGAAATCTCCGACAGTGTCAGCTACTCTGTCCTCAGCAGAGAAGCCATAAATACAGAGGGTAAAGACTATAACCCCAAAATGCAAGAAACTCTCTGGCCCTGGCCACACCCACTCAGCACTGAGAGGAACTCAGCAAAATCTCATCAGGTAACTGCTAATAAGTCCTAATGAGGACTTAAAGACCTCAAATTCAAATGCAGAAAAAAAGAAATAGTAAATTCATCCTTTTTAGATCACAATGAAATAAAAATTACATTCAATACAAAACAGGGGAAAATAGACCAAAAAGTAATTGGAAATTAAATGATCACACCCTAAGTAATGATTAGGTGAAACAGCAAACCATGGACACAATAATTTCTCCAAAGAAAATGAAAAGAATTAAATGACATACAAAAATGTGTGAGATGCACCCAAAGTGGTAATAAGGGGAAATTTTCTATCTCTAGAGGGCTATTTACATAAAATAGAGAAAGAAAAAAATCAATGCATTAGGTTTGAAACTAAAAAATTTAGAAAAAGAGCAAATTAAAAAACCTCTACACTAAACTTAAAATTATAAAATGAAATGGAAAGATTAATAAAATTGAAAGTTAAAAACAATAATGTTGAATTAACAAAAAGAAATAAAATTAAGAGTTGATTCTATTAAAAAAAGAAACAACAAAATAGATAAACCTTTGGTAAATTTGATTAGAAAAAGGAAAGAAAATCAAATTGTTAGTCTTAAAAATGAAAAGGGAGAACTTTCCACTAATGAAGAGAAAATTAGAGCAAAAATTGGGAGTTACTTTGCCCATCTTTATGCCATAAATTTGATAACTTCAATGAAATGGATGAATACATTAAAAATATAGGTTATCCAGATTAACAGAAGAGAAATAAATTGGTTAAATAATCACATTTTAGAAATAAAGAGGGGGGCGGAGCCAAGATGGCGGAGAGGAAACACACGACTCAGTGAACGTCCTCACTCCCTCACAACCAATTAGATAAATTAAGTCTCAAAATTAGCTCAGGACTGATAGATACCACAAGGACTGGAAGCACGACTTACCAGCTGAAGAGAATCTGGAGTTTCAACAGGAAAGGTCAGTTCTCAGGGGAGGAATAAGAAAGACCAGCACAGACGGTGGGGTAGGGGCACACTGCGCCCATTGCGCTGGGAGGGGCTCTGGGATCAGAGAAGCCACTGAAGTAAAGGAATCTGGCACAGGCTGTTAGCTCTTCTCTGCTAATTATTTAGCAGTTCAGAAGAGAAAGCCAAAATATTTTAAAACTCAGATTAGATTTTCCCCGGACCCTGGGGGTGACTCAGGCACCAGGGGGTGTGGCCTCAGCTACCTCCTGAGAATAGTTAAGAGACTGACAAGTGGGTGGATACGGCCCAAGGCAACACACACTGCCTAGCTTAGCTGGAGGGAGTGGAACTCAGCTCCAGGAAGTCCCAGAGAAGCGGAACCTTTGAACTAGGGACCGCGGTTTCTGGCAGACACTTCCAGTTTGAGCGCAGGGGCTTCTTACGTCACCTGCTGCAGATACCCACTCCCCACCCGGACACATAGGCTGGGCTTCTTGCTGTCTTCACTATTCTACGCCCTCGAAGCACAGTAGTGCTAATCACCTCTGAGGCACTCCCAGGGAGAGGGTGGGGAACTCTCTCCCAGAGCTCTCTCTTAGCTCAGGCTCAGGAGCCGCTGCATCCATCCGGTCTGGGAGGAAGCTGGTAAAGAAGTAAATAATTTCCTACCCCAGAGACAGACCCCAAAAGATTTTTTTTAAGTATGAGCAAAAAAGCTAGAAAAACCATAGATTCCTTCTATACAGAGAAAGAGCGGGTGTCCAACCCCGAGGAAGTTGACAGCAGAGAATCAGATAACAACCTAAAGGGGAACGATTCCTGCCCCCCATCACATAACTCTCTCCTAGAAGAAGCTCTTAAGAAATTGAGGGAGATCGAAGAAAAATGGGGAAAAGAAAGGGAAGTTATGATAGAGAATAACAATGTCCTGAAATTGGAGTTGGAAAAAATAAAGAATTCACAGGAGATGCAGGGAAACAAAATTAGTGAATTAGAAAAGGTTAAAAAAACACAGGAAAGTAGGATTTCTGAATTGGAAAAGATAAAAAAGTCTCAAGAAAATAGAATTTCTGAATTGGAAAAAGAAAATAATTCTCAAAAAAAAAAAAATTAGGGAAATGGAAAAAAACTCAATAGAGCAAAATAATTCATTTAAAAACGAAATTGGGCATTTACAAAAAGAACCAAAAACTGTGAAAGAAGAAAATAACTCCTTAAAAGTCAGGATGGAACAAATAGAAATGAATGATTCACAGAGAACCCAAGAATCAGTCAAACAAAACAAAAAAAATGAGAAGCTGGAGAACAACGTCAAATACTTACTGGGAAAATCTATAGACCTGGAAAATAGATCTAGGAGAGATAATCTGCGGATTATTGGACTTCCAGAAAACTATGACCAAAAAAAGAGCCTAGATTCTATTTTACAGGAAATTATCAAAGAGAACTGTCCAGAGATAATAGAAACAGAAGGGAAAGTAGATGTGGAAAGAATTCATCGAACTCCTTCTGAAATAGACCCTAAAAAAAGAACACCACGGAATATTGTGGCTAAGCTGCAGAATTACCACACAAAGGAGAAAATCCTGCAAGCAGCTAGAAAAAAACAATTTAAATACCAAGGTGCCACAATAAGGGTCACCCAAGATCTGGCTGCCTCCACATTAAAAGATAGAAGGGCCTGGAACCTGATATTCCGAAAGGCAAAAGATCAAGGACTGCAACCAAGAATGAACTACCCAGCTAAGTTTAGCATCTTTTTCCATGGAAGAAGATGGTCATTCAATGAAACAGAGGAATTCTATATGTTTCTAAGAAAAAAACCAGACTTAAACAAAAAATTTGATCTACATCCACAAGACTGAAGAGAAACAGAAAAAGGTACACAGAACCCTTGAGAACTGTAACTTTGTTGTGGGTATATAAAAAATACTCAAGGATAATTTGATTTTACTGATATAAAAGAAAAAAAGGGGGGTGTGGTAAAGGGAAGGAGGTCGGTTCAGAAAAAGGGGAAGGAGTGATAAAAAGAGGGAAACTACATCCCAGGAAGAGACATAGAAAATACACCATATCTGAGGGAACTTAGTGAGGGGGAGAATCATTGTGTGAATCTTACTCTCATCAGAAGAGGCTCAAAGAGTAAATAATTAACATATTTGTTTTTCAGAGAATTTTCTCTCACCTCATTAAAAGGGGGGAGAGGAAAAGGGGAAAGGAAAAGGAGAATAAGTGAAGGGACTTGGAGGGAGGGGGGAGGGATCCTAAAAAAAAAAAAAAAAAAGAGGGAGGGTTGCGCGTCACAAGGGGGGTCTGTAAATTAAATATCGGGGAGGGGGATCAGGGGGGTCAAGGGAAAAAAGTATAATCTGGGGATAATACGATGGCAGGAAATACAGAATTAGTAATTTTAACTGTAAATGTAAATGGGATGAACGATCCCATCAAACGGAGACGGATAGCAGATTGGATCAAAAAGCAGAACCCTACAATATGTTGTCTACAGGAAACACACTTAAAGCAGGGAGATACATACAGAGTAAAGGTAAAAGGTTGGAACAGAGCTTATTATGCTTCAGGTAAAGCCAAAAAAGCAGGGGTAGCTATCCTTATCTCAGATCAAGCAAAAGCAGAAGTAGATCTCGTTAAAAAAGATAAGGAAGGAAACTATATCCTACTGAAAGGTAGCATAAATAATGAAGCCATATCAATACTAAACATATATGCACCAAGTGGTATAGCATCTAACTTTCTAAAGGAAAAGTTAAGAGAACTGCAAGAAGAAATCGACAGTAAAACTATAATAGTGGGAGATCTCAACCTTGCACTCTCAGATTTAGACAAATCAAACCACAAAACAAACAAGAAAGAAATTAAAAAAGTAAATAGAACATTAGAAAAACTAGGTATGATAGACCTTTGGAGAAAACTGAATGGCAATAGGAAGGAATATACTTTCTTCTCAGCAGTTCATGGATCCTATACAAAAATTGACCATATATTAGGACATAAAGATCTCAAAATTAAATGTAGGAAGGCAGAAATAATAAATGCCTTCTTCTCAGATCACAATGCAATAAAAGCTACATTCAGTAAAAAGTTAGGGGTAAATAGACCAAAAAGTAATTGGAAACTGAATAATCTCATCTTAAAGAATGACTGGGTGAAAGAGCAAATTATAGAAACAATTAACAATTTCACCCAAGATAATGATAATGATGAGACATCATATCAAAATCTTTGGGATGCAGCTAAAGCAGTAATAAGGGGAAATTTTATATCTTTAGAGGCTTATTTGAAGAAAATTGAGAAAGAGAAGATTAACGAATTGGGCTTACAACTTAAAAGGCTAGAAAAAGACCAAATTATAAACCCCCAACCAAAAATTAAACTCGAAATACAAAAATTAAAAGGAGAAATCAATAAAATTGAAAGTAAAAAAACTATTGAATTAATAAATAAAACCAAGAGTTGGTTTTATGAAAAAGCCAATAAAATAGATAAACCTTTGGTAAATTTGATCAAAAAAAAGAAAGAGGAAAATCAAATTGATAGTCTTACAAATGAAAAGGGGGATCTTTCCACCAATGAAGAGGAAATTAGAGAAATAATAAGGAGTTACTTTGCCCAACTTTATGCCAATAAATTTGATAACTTAAGTGAAATGGATGACTTTCTCCAAAAATATAGGCTCCCTAGATTAACAGAGGAGGAGATAAATTGCTTAAATAGTCCCATTTCAGAAAAAGAAATAGAACAAGCTATTAATCAACTCCCCAGGAAAAAATCCCCAGGGCCAGATGGATTCACATGTGAATTCTACCAAACATTTAAAGAACAATTAGCCCCAATGTTATATAAATTATTTGAAAAAATAGGGGATGAAGGAGTCCTACCAAACTCCTTTTATGACACAGACATGGTACTGATACCTAAACCTGGTAGATCGAAAACTGAGAAAGAAAATTATAGACCAATCTCCTTAATGAATATTGATGCTAAAATCTTAAATAAGATATTAGCAAAAAGACTTCAGAAAATCATCTCCAAGATAATACACTATGATCAAGTAGGATTTATTCCAGGAATGCAGGGCTGGTTTAATATTAGGAAAACTATTAATATAATTGACCATATTAATAATCAAATTAATAAGAACCATATGATCATCTCAATAGATGCAGAAAAAGCATTTGACAAAATCCAACATCCATTCCTACTAAAAACTCTTGAGAGTATAGGAATAAATGGATTATTCCTTAGAATAATCAGGAGTATATATTTAAGACCGTCAGTAAGCATAATATGCAATAGAAATAAACTGCAACCTTTCCCAGTAAGATCAGGAGTGAAACAAGGTTGCCCACTATCATCACCATTACTATTCAATATAGTACTAGAATCGCTAGCCTCGGCAATAAGAGCCGAGAAAGAGATTCAAGGAATTAGAGTAGGAAATGAGGAAATCAAACTATCACTTTTTGCAGATGACATGATGGTATACTTAGAGAACCCCAAAGACTCTGCTAAAAAGCTACTAGAAATAATTCAAAATTTCAGCAAAGTGGCAGGATACAAAATAAATCCACATAAATCCTCGGCATTTTTATATATCACTAACAAAATGCAACAGCAAGAGATACAAAGAGAAATTCCATTCCAAACAAATGTTGAGAGTATAAAATATTTGGGAATCCATCTACCAAAGAAAAGTCAGGAATTATATGAGAAAAATTACAAAACACTTGCCACAAAAATAAAATCAGATTTAAATAATTGGAAAGACATTCAGTGCTCTTGGATAGGCCGAGCGAATATAATAAAGATGACAATACTCCCCAAACTAATCTATTTATTTAGTGCTATACCAATCAGACTCCCAAGAAACTATTTTAATGACCTAGAAAAAATAACAACAAAATTCATATGGAAGAATAAAAGGTCAAGAATTGCAAGGGAACTAATGAAAAAAAAACTCAGAGGAAGGTGGTCTAAGTGTACCTGATCTAAAGCTATATTATATAGCAGCAGTCACCAAAACCATTTGGTATTGGCTACGAAATAGACCGGTAGATCAGTGGAACAGATTAGATACAAAGGACAAAAAAGGGTACATCTATAGCAATCTAATCTTTGACAAACCCAAAGATCCCAACATTAGGGATAAAAATTCATTATTCGGAAAAAACTGTTGGGAAAACTGGAAATTAGTATGGCAGAAATTAGATATGGATCCACACTTAACACCATATACCAAGATAAGATCAAAATGGGTCCATGATTTAGGCATAAAGAGGGAGATAATAAATAGATTAGAGGAACAGGGGATAATCTACCTCTCAGACTTGTGGAGGAGGAAGGAATTTATGACCAGAGGAGAACTAGAGATCATTATTGATCACAGAATAGAAGATTTTGATTACATCAAACTAAAAAGTTTCTGTACAAATAATACTAATGCAAACAAGATTAGAAGGGAAGTAACAAATTGGGAAAATATTTTTAAAAACAAAGGTTCTGACAAAGGTCTCATTTCCAAAATATATAGAGAACTGACCCAAATTTATAAGAAACCGAACCATTCTCCAATTGATAAATGGTCAAAGGATATGAACAGACAATTCTCAGAGGAAGAAATTGAAACTATATCCACTCACATGAAAGAGTGTTCCAAATCACTACTGATCAGAGAAATGCAAATTAAGACCACTCTGAGATACCACTACACACCTGTCAGATTGGCTAAGATGACAGGAACAAATAATGACAAATGTTGGAGGGGATGTGGGGAAACTGGGACACTAATACATTGCTGGTGGAGTTGTGAAAGAATCCAGCCATTCTGGAGAGCAATCTGGAATTATGCCCAAAAAGTTATCAAACTGTGCATACCCTTTGACCCAGCAGCGCTACTACTGGGATTATATCCCAAAGAAATACTAAAGAGCGGAAAGAGACATATATGTGCCAAAATGTTTGTGGCAGCTCTTTTTGTTGTAGCTAGAAACTGGAGGATGAATGGATGTCCATCAGTTGGAGAATGGTTGGGTAAATTGTGGTATATGAAGGTTATGGAATATTATTGCTCGGTAAGAAATGACCAGCAGGAGGAATATAGAGAGGCCTGGAGAGACTTAAATCAACTGATGCTGAGTAAAATGAGCAGAACCAGAAGATCACTGTACACTTCAACAACAATACTGTATGAGGATGTATTCTGATGGAAGTGGAAATCTTCAACATAAAGAAGATCCAACTCACTTCCAGTTGATCAATGATGGACAGAGGTAGCTGCACCCAGAGAAGAAACACTGGGAGGGGAATGAAAATTGTTAGCACTAATATCTGTCTGCCCAGGTTGCATGTACCTTCGGATTCTAATGTTTATTGTGCAAAAAGAAAGTGATATTCGCACACATGTATTGTACCTAGACTATATTGTAACACATGTAAAATGTATGGTATTGCCTGTCGTCGGGGGGAGGGAATAGAGGGAGGGGGGGTAAATTGGAAAAATGAATACAAGGGATAATATTATAATATATATATATATATATATATATATATATATATATATATATATATATAAAATAAAAAAAAAAAAAAAAAAAAAAAAGAAATAAAGAACTAGAACAAGCTATTACTCAACTCCCTAAGAAATAATCCTCATGACCAGATGGATTTACATGTGAATTCTAATAAACATTTAAAGAACAATTAACTCCAATTCTATATGAACTATTTGAAAAAATAGGGATTGAAGGAGTCCTACAAAATTCCTTTTGTGACACAGATATGGTGCTGATACCTACATCAGATAGGATGAAAACAGAGAAAAAAAATTATAGACCAATCTCCCTAATAAATATTGATGCAAATATCTTAAATAAAATATTAGCAAAAAGATTACAGAAAATCATCCCCAGCACAATACATCACTACAAAGTAGGATTTATAATAGGAATTTAGGTCCAGTTCAATACTAGGAAAACTATTAGCATAATTGACTATATCAATAACCAAATTAACCAAAAACCATATCATCATCTCAATAGATACAGAAAAAGCATTTAATAACATGCAACATCCATTCCTATAAAAATACTTGAGGATATTGGAATAAATTGGCTTTTCCTTAAAACAGTCAGTAGTATCTATTTAAAATTTTAAGTTAGCATTATATGCAATGGAGAGAAACTGGAACCATTCCAAGTAAGATCAGGAGTGAAGCAAGGTTGCACACTATGGCAGTTAATATTAAATATTGTATTAGAAATGCTAGCTTCAGCAATCAGAGGTGAAAAAGGAGATTAAACGAATTAGAGTAGGTCATGAGGAAACAGAATTATCAGTCTTTGCAGATGATATTTTGGTATACTTAGAGAACCCCAGAGATTCTACTAAAAAGCTATTAGAAATAATTGACAACTTTAGCAAAGTTGCAGGATACAAAATAAATCCACATAAATCATCAACATTTTTATATATCAGTCACAAAATTCATCATCAAGAGATACACTTTCCGCACAAATAAAGTCAGACCTAAATAATTGGAAAAATATTAAGTGCTCGTGGATAGGTTGAGCGAATATAATAAAGAAGACAATACTACCTAAACTAATCTATTTCTTTAGTGCTATACCAATCAGACTACCAAAAAACACAATTTTATGACCTAGGAAAATAACAATAAAATTCATATGGAAAAAAAAGGTCAAATATTTCAAGGGAACTAATGAAAAAAAGATCAATGAAGGTGGCCTAGCTGTACCACATCTAAAACTATATTATAAAGCAGTGATCATCAAAACCATTTGGGATTAGCTCAGAAATAGACTAGTTGATCAGTGGAATAGGCTAGTTTCACAGGAGAAAATAGTCAATGATTATAGCAATCTAGTGTTTGACAAACCCAAAGACCCCTACTTTTGGGATAAGAATGTACTATTTGACAAAACTTGCTGGGAAATTTGAAAATTAGTATGGCAGAACCTGGGCATTGACCCAAACTTAACCCGTGCACCTAAATAAGGTAAAATGAGTTCATGATCTAGGCATAAAAAATGAAATTACAAATAAACTAGAAGAACATAGGATAGTTTACCTTTCAGACCTGTGGAGGAAGAAGGAATTTGTGACTAAAGAAGAATGAGAGATCAGTATTAATCACAAAATAGAAAATTTTATTATATCAATTTAAAAAGCTTTTGTACATACAAAATTAATGCAGACAAGATTAGAAGGTAAGCAATAAATTGGGAAAACATTTTCACACTCAAAGGTTCTGATAAAGGCCTCTTTTCAAAATATAGGGAGAACTGACTCAAATGTATAAGAAATCAAGCCATTCTCCAACTGACAAATGGTCAAAGCGTATGAAGAATTTTTAGATGATGGAATTGAAACTATTTTTACTCATATGAAAAGATGTTCCAATTCAGAGAAATGCAAATTCAAAAACCTCTGAGATACCACTACATACCTGGTTGACTCAGATGACAAGAAAAGATAATGATCAAAGTTGGAGGGCATGTGGGAAATTGGGACACTGATGTATTGTTGATGGAGTTGTGAACAGATCCACTCATTTTGGAACTAAATTAAAACGCTGTCAAACTGTGCATACCCTTTGATCTTGGGATGTTACTACTGGGCTTAAATCCTAAAGAGATCTTTAAGAAGGGAAGAACCTGTATGTACAAAAATATTTATGAAAGCCCTTTTTGTGGTGGCTAGAAACTGGAAATTGAATTAATGCTCATCAATTGGAGAATGACTGAATAAACTGTGGAATATGAATGTTATGGAATATTATTGTTCTGTAAGAAATGATCAGCAGGATAAATACAGAGAGACTTGGAGAGACTTACATGAACTGATGCTAAGTGAAATAAACAGAATCAGGAGATCATTATACACTTCAACAACAATACTATATGAGGATCAATATTGATGGAAATGATCCTTTCAACAATGAAAGGATCCAAATCAGTTCCAATTGATCAGAATTTCCCATTTGACATTTTGTAATGTTCTTTGTCTTTTGTTTGATTTACAAATTGTTTCTCTTCCCATAGATGTGACAAATAAACAATTTCTTACACTCCCTAATTTCCTTCCCCTTTATATTTTAATCACGTACCCAGTGAAACCTTATGTTCAGACACAGTGTGAGATATGGGGTCTATATGCAGTTTGTGTTCTATTGATTTTCTATTTTCCCAGAAGTTTTTTGTCAAACCCTAGTTCTTATCCCAAAAACTGAGGTCTTTGGGTCTATCAAATACTAGATTACTTTTGTTATTAACTATCATATCTTGTATATCATGTCTATTCCATAACATACTACTCTATTTCTTAGTGCTACATAGTTTTAATGATTATTGTTTTATACTGTAGTCTGAAATTTTATATTGCTAAGTCAACTATTTTTGTATTCCCCCTCATTAAGTCCCTTGATATAAATGACCTTTTGACTTCTGGGCCAAGATGGCGGCAAGGAGGCACACCACTGCTTGAGCTCCACGTTTTCTCTCATAATTTACTTCATGACAAGCTTACGGAATTAATGCTTGACCAGGAAAAACCCCCACAAATAATTACCAACAGAAGATATGCTTGAAATTCACCAGAAAAGGTGTGTTTGCTTGGGGGAGGGGACAAACAGACTGGGTGCAGGCTGAGGACAGGAGCGAGAGCAAGACAGGCTGATCATTGCTCAGACCCAAGGGGGGAGGGGTGCGATCTCTTCCATTTCTGCTAAACAACCTTTATCCCAGTGTGGATATTCCATGTAGGAAGTAAGCCATGAGCAGCAGAGAAGGTGTAAACACTGGAGGTAAAGTATAAAACACCAGAAAGGTAGTGTCTCTCCGGACCTGGATACCCCCACCCCCATCCCGAGTGACTCAGCGCTTTCTTAGAGCCTTAGAGCCTAGACACAGCATGCAGCCATCGCTGTACTGCTAGTGCCTTGCTGCTGTTTCCCACAGTCTGTAGAGAAAGCTCGGGATTACCATGCAGCCCCATCCCATCCCACCCCCAGAAACAGAACAATTGTTTCTCTTGTCAATTTGTTTTCTTCAATTCCTGCTCTGACAAAATGAACAAAAAAATTTAAAAGAGCTCTAACCATTGACAGCTTCTTCATAGAGAGAGAGCAGACTTCAAAGCCTAAGGAGATTAAAAGCAAACTGTCTCCAGAGGAAGCCCCTAAGGGGGACATGATATGCTGTTCAATACACAAAACTCTCATAGAAGAAATAAAAAAGACTCTCACAGGAGAACTAGAAGAGAAATGGGAAAAGGAAAGGGAAGCTTGGCAAGAGAGTCTGGAGAAGTCATCCAGAGTGGATAAAGATATAAATCATTGATTTATTTAATTAAAGATAAAAATCATTGAAAAATAAAATTAGTGAGTTTGCAAAAGAAAACAGATCTGTAAAAAATAAAATTGATGAAATGGAAAAAAATTCCATAGAAGATAAAAACTCAATTAGATACTACAAAAAGATATAAAAAACTGACGGGCGGAGCCAATATGGCAGAGAAGATACACACGACTCTGTGAGCTGCCTTCTTCCCTCAATACCAATTAGATAAATTCAGCCTCAAAAATAGTGCTGGACTGATAGAAACCACAAGGACTGGAAGCACGACTTACCAGCTGAAGAGAATCTGGAGTTTCAACAGGAAAGGTCAGTTCCCAGGGGAGGAAGAAGAAAGGCCAGCACAGACGGCTGGGTGCTGGCATCACCCTGGGGAGAGCTCTGGGATCAGAGAAGCCACTGAGATAGAAGAATCTGGCACAGGCTGTTAGCTCTTCTCTGATATAAAACAGCAGTTCAGAGAGAAATCAAGCCACTTTAAAATTTAAAGCCAGAGACTGGATCTTCCCGATCCTGGGGGTGACTCAGCAGATCTCGGCACTGTGGGTGTGGCTGACTTAGGCTGTCTGGGCTTTTACCTGGGGGTAGTTAAGAGATTGAAAAGCGGGCATTAACTCATAGTGCCTTGCTTGGCTGGAGGCTGTGGAAATCAGCCCCGGGAAGTCCCAGAGAAGTGGAACCTTTGAACTAGGGACCGCAGTTTCTGAGCAGACACTTCCAGTTTGAGTGCAGGGGCTTTTCATGTCATCTGCTGCTGACATCCACGCCCCACCAGGACGCATACGCTAACTAGGCTTTGTGTCGCCTTTACTGTTCAGTCTTAAACCTCAGGGAAGCTGCTAGGACACAGCGCCCTCAAAGCACAGCAGTGCTAATCACCTCTGAGGCACTTCCAGGGAGAGGGTGGGGAACTCTCTCTCAGAACTCTCTCTTAGCTCAGGCGCAAGAACCGCTGCATCCATCCAGTCTGGGAGGAATCTGGTAAAGAAATAAATAGATAATTTCCTACTCCAGGGACAGACCCCAAAAGATTTTTTAAGTATGAGTAAAAAGCAAAAAAGAACTATTGATTCCTTCTACACAGAGAAAGAGCGGGTATCCAACCCCGAGGAAGTTAACAGCAGAGAGTCAGCAGATAACAACCTAAAGGGGAAGGATTCCTGCCCCCCATCACATAACTCTCTCCTCGGAGAGACTATTAAAAAATTAAGAGAGTTTGAAGAAAAATGGGGAAAGGAAAGGGAAGCTATGAAACTGGAGTTGGAAAAAATAAAGAATTCATAGGAGATTCAGGGAAACAAAATTTGTGAATTAGAAAAAGTTAAAAAATCACAGGAAAATAGGATTTCTGAATTGGAAAAGACAAAAAGTCTCAAGAAAATAGGATTTCTGAATTGGAAAAAGAAAATAATTCTCTAAAAAAATTAGGGAAATGGAAAAAAAATTCAATAGAGCAAAATAATTCATTTAAAAATGAAATTGGTCATTTACAAAAAGAACTAAAAACTGTGAATGAAAAAAATAACTCCTTAAAATTCATGATGGAACAAATAGAAATGAATGATTCACAGAGAACCCAAGAATCAGTCAAACAAAACAAAAAAAATGAGAAGCTGGAGAACAACGTCAAATACTTACTGGGAAAATCTATAGACCTGGAAAATAGATCAGGGAGAGACAATTTGTGGATCATTGGACTTCCCGAAAACTATGACCAAAAAAAGAGCCTGGATTCTATTTTACAGGAAATTATCAAAGAGAACTGTCCAGAGATAATAGAAACAGAAGGGAAAGTAGATGTGGAAAGAATTCATCGAACTCCTTCTGAAATAGACCCTAAAAAGAACACCACAGAATATTGTAGCTAAGCTGCAGAATTACCACACAAAGGAGAAAATCTTGCAAGCAGCTAGAAAAAAACAATTTAAATACCAAGGTGCCACAATAAGGGTCACACAAGATCTGGCTACCTCTAAATTAAAATATAGAAGGGCCTGGAACCTGATATTCCGAAAGGCAAAAGATCAAGGATTGCAAGCAAGAATAAACTACCCAGCTAAGTTTAGCATCTTTTTCCATGGAAGAAGATGGTCATTCAAAGAAATAGAGGAATTCCATATGTTTTCTAAGAAAAAAACCAGACTTAAACAAAAAATTTGATCTACATCCACAAGACTGAAGAGAAACAGAAAAAGGTACACCGAACCCTTGAAAACTATATCTCTGTTGTGGGTACATAGAAAGTACGCATGGATAATTAGATTTTACTGATATAAAAGAAAAAAGGGGGGGTGTAGTAAAGGGAAGGGGGTAGTATCAGAAAAAGGGGAGGGAGTGATAAAAAGAGGGAAACTACATCCCAGGAAGAGGCATAGAAAATACACCATATCTGAGGGAATTTAGAGAGGGAGAGAAACATTGTGTGAATCTTACTCTCATCAGAAGACACTCAAAGAGTAAATAATTGACATATTTGTTTTTCAGAGAATTTTCTCTCACCTCATTAAAAGGGGGGAGAGGAAAAGGGAAAAGGAAAAGGGGAATAATGGAAGGGACTTGGAGGGAGGGGGGAGGGATCCTAAAAAAAGAAAGGGAGGGCTGCGTGTCACAAGTGGGGTCTATAAATTAAATATCGGAGAAGGGGTTCAGGGGGGTCAAAGGAAAAAGCATAATCTGGGGATAATATGATGGCAGGAAATACAGATTTAGTAATTTTAACAGTATATGTGAATGGGATGAACGCTCCCATCAAACGGAGATGGATAGCAGACTGGATCAAAAATCAGAACCCTACAATATGTTGTTTACAGGAAACACATTTAAAGCAGGGAGATACATACAGAGTAAAGGTAAAAGGTTGGAGCAGAATCTATTATGCTTCAGGTAAAGCCAAAAAAGCAGGGCTAGCTATCTGTATCTCAGATCAAGCAAAAGCAGAAGTTGATCTAGTTAGAAGAGATAAGGAAGGAAACTATATCCTGCTGAAAGGTAGCATAAATAATGAAGCCATATCAATACTAAACATATATGCACCAAGTGGTAGAGCATATAACGTTCGAAAAGAAAAGTTAAGAGAGTTGCAAGAAGAAATAGACAGTGAAACTATAATAGTGGGAGATCTCAACCTTGCACTCTCAGATTTAGACAAATCAAACCACAAAACAAATAAGAAAGAAATTAAAAAAGTAAATAGAACATTAGAAAAAAGAGGTATGATAGACCTTTGGAGAAAACTGAATGGCAATAGAAAGGAATACACTTTCTACTCAGCAGTTCATGGATCCTATACAAAAATTGACCATATATTAGGACATAAAGATCTCAAAATTAAATGTAGGAAGGCAGAAATAATAAATGCCTTTTTCTCAGACCACAATGCAATAAAAGCTACATTCAGTAAAAATTTAGGGGTAAATAAACCAAAAAGTAATTGGAAACTGAATAATCTCATCTTAAAGAATGACTGGCTGAAAGAGCAAATTATATAAACAATTAATAATTTCACCCAAGATAATGACATCATACCAAAATCTGTGGGATGCAGCTAAAGCAGTAATAAGGGGAAATTTTATATCTTTAGAGGCTTATTTGAAGAAAATAAAGAAAGAGAATATTAACGAATTGGGCTTGCAACTTAAAAGGCTAGAAAAAGACCAAATTAAAAACCCCCAACTAAAAATTAAACTTGAAATACAAAAATTAAAAGGAGAATTCAATAATATTGAAAGTAAAAAAAAACAAACTATTGAATTAATAAAAAAAACCAAGAGTTGTTTTTATGAAAAAGCCAATAAAATAGATAAACCTTTGGTAATTCTGATCAGAAAAAAGAAAGAGGAAAATCAAATTGTCAGTCTTACAAATGAAAAGGGGGATCTTTCCACCAATGAAGAGGAAATTAAAGAAATAATGAGTTACTTTGCCCAACTTTATGCCAATAAATTTGATAACTTCAGTGAAATGGATGACTTCCTCCAAAAATATAGGCTCCCTAGATTAACAGAGGAGGAAATAAATTCCTTGAATAGTCCCATTTCAGAAAAAGAAATAGAACAATCTATTAATCAACTCCCCAGGAAAAAATCCCCTAGACCAGATGGATTTTCATGTGAATTCTACCAAACATTTAAACAACAATTAGCCCCAGTGCTATATAAACTATTTGAAAAAGTAGGGAATGAAGGAGTCCTACCAAACTCCTTTTATGACACAGACATGGTACTGATAACTAAACCAGGTCAATTGAAAACTGAGAAAGAAAATTATAGACCCATTTCCTTAATGAATATTGATGCTAAAATCTTAAATAAGATATTAGCAAAAAGACTTCAGACAAGCATCCCTAGGATAATACACTATGATCAAGTAGGATTCATACCAGGAATGCAGGGCTGGTTTAATATTAGGAAAACTATTAGTATAATTGACCATATTAATAATCAAATTAATAAAAACCATATGATCATCTCAATAGATGCAGAAAAAGCATTTGACAAAATCCAACATCCATTGCTACTAAAAACTCTTGAGAGTATAGGAATAAATGGACTATTCCTTAGAATAATCAGGAGCATATATTTATGACCGTCAGTCAGCATAATATGCAATAGAAATAAACTGCAACCTTTCCCAGTAAGATCAGGAGTGAAACAAGGTTTTCCACTATCACCATTACTATTCAATATAGTACTAGAAACGCTAGCCTCGGCAATAAGAGCCGAGAAAGAGATTCAAGGAATTAGAGTAGGAAATGAGGAAATCAAACTATCACTCTTTGCAGATGACATGATGGTATACTTAGAGAACCCAAAGACTCTGCTAAAAAACTATTAGAAATAATTCAGAATTTTAGCAAAGTGGCAGGATACAAAATAAATCCACATAAATCCTCAGCATTCTTATATATCACCAACAAAATGCAACAGCAAGAGATACAAAGAGAAATTCCATTCCAAACAAATGTTGAGAGTATAAAGTATTTGGGAATCCATTACCAAAGAATAGTCAGGAATTATATGAGAAAAATTACAAAACACTTGCCACAAAAATAAAATCAGATTTAAATAATTGGAAAGACATTCAGTGCTCTTGGATAGGCCGAGCGAATATAATAAAGATGACAATACTCCCCAAACTAATCTATTTATTTAGTGCTATACCAATCAGACTCCCAAGAAACTATTTTAATGACCTAGAAAAAATAACAACAAAATTCATATGGAAGAATAAAAGGTCAAGAATTGCAAGGGAACTAATGAAAAAAAACTCAGAGGAAGGTGGTCTAAGTGTACCTGATCTAAAGCTATATTATATAGCAGCAGTCACCAAAACCATTTGGTACTGGCTAAGAAATAGAACGGTAGATCAGTGGAACAGATTAGATACAAAGGACAAAAAAGGGTACATCTATAGCAATCTAATCTTTGACAAACCCAAAGATACCAACATTAGGGACAAAAATTCATTATTCAGAAGAAACTCTTGGGAAAACTGGCAATTAGTATGGAAGAAATTAGATATGGACCTACACTTAACACCATATACCAAGATAAGATCAAAATGGGTCCATGATTTAGGCATAAAGAATGAGATCATAAATAGATTAGAGACACAGGGAATATTCTACCTCTCAGACCTGTGGAGGAGGAAGGAATTTATGACCAGATCAGAATTAGAGATCATTATTGATCACAAAATAGAAGATTTTGATTACATCAAACTAAAAAGTTTCTGTACAAAAAATACTAATGCAAACAAGATTAGAAGGGAAGTAACAAATTGGGAAAATATTTTTAAAAGGAAAGGTTCTGATAAAGGTCTCATTTCCAAAATATATAGAGAACTGACCCTGATTTATAGGAAACCGAACCATTCTCCAATTAATAAATGATCAAGGGATATGAACAGACAGTTCTCAGATGATGAAATTGAAACTCTTTCCACTCATATGAAAGAGTGTTCCAAATCACTACTGATCAGAGAAATGCAAACTAAGACAACTCTGAGATACTACTACACACCTGTCAGATTGGCTAAGATGACAGGAACAAATAATGATGAATGTTGGAGGGGATGTGGGAAAACTGGGCCACTAATACATTGTTGGTGGAGTTGTGAAAGAATCCAGCCATTCTGGAGAGCAATTTGGAACTATGCTCAAAAAGCTGTCAAACTGTGCATACCCTTTGACCCAGCATTGCTGTTACTAGGATTATATCCCAAAGAAATACTGAAGAGCGGAAAGGGACATGTATGTGCCAAAAGGTTTGTGGCAGCTCTTTTTGTTGTAGCTAGAAACTGGAAGTTGAATGGATGTCCATCAACTGGAGAATGGTTGGGTAAGTTGTGGTATATGAAGGTTATGGAATATTATTGTTCTGTAAGAAATGACCAGCAGGAGGAATACAGAGAGGCTTGGAGAGACTTAAATCAACTGTTGCTGAGTGAAATGAGCAGAACCAGAAGATCACTATACACTTCAACAACAATACTGTAGGAGGATGTATTCTGATGGAAGTGGAAATCTTCAACATAAAGAAGATCCAACTCACTTCCAGTTGATCAATGATGGACAGAAATAACTATACCCAGAGAAGGAACACTGGGAAGCGAATGTAAATTGTTAGCACTACTGTCTATCTACCCAGGTTACTTATACTTTCCAAAGCTAATAATGTGCAACAAGAAAATGGGTATTCATACACATATGTTGTATCTACGTTATATTGTAACACATGTAAAATGTATGGGATTACCTGCCATGGGGGGAGGGAGTGGAGGGAGTTAGGGGATAATTTGCAAAAATGAATTAAAAAAAAAAAAAAGTTAGAATGAAAAAAAAAATGACTGGGTGAAAGAGCAAATTATAGAAACAATTAATAATTTCACCTAAGATAATGACAATGATGAGACATCATACCAAAATCTGTGGGATACAGCTAAAGCAGTAATAAGGGGAAATTTTATATCTTTAGAGGCTTATTTGAAGAAAATAGAGAAAAAGAAGATTAACGAATTGGGCCTGCTACTTAAAAAGCTAGAAAAAGACCAAATTAAAAACCCCCAACCAAAAATTAAACTGGAAATATAAAAATTAAAAGGAGAAATCAATAATATTGAAATTAAAAAAAAACTATTGAATTAATAAATAAAACTAAGAGTTGGTTTTATTAAAAAGGTAATAAAATAGATAAACCTTTGGTAAATCTGATCAGAAAAAAAGAAAGAGGAAAATCAAATTGTCCGTCTTACAAATGAAAAGGGGGATCTTTCCACCAATAAAGAGGAAATTAAAGAAATAATAAGGACTTACTTTGCCCAACTTTATGCCAATAAATTTGATAACTTCAGTGAAATGGATGACTTCCTCCAAAAATATAGGCTTTCTAGATTAACAGAGGAGGAGACAAATTGCTTAAATTGTCCCATTTCAGAAAAAGAAATAAAACAAGCTATTAATCAACTCCCCAGAAAAAATCCCCAGAACCAGATGGATTTACATGTGAATTCTACCAAACATTTAAAGAACAATTAGCCCCAATGCTATGTAAATTATTTGAAAAAATAGGGGATGAAGGAGTCCTACCAAACTCCTTTTATGACACAGACATGGTACTGATACCTAAACCAGGTCGATCGAAAACTGAGAAAGAAAATTATAGACCAATTTCCTTAATGAATATTGATGCTAAAATCTTAAATAAGATATTAGCAAAAAGACTTCAGAAAATCATCCCCAGGATAATAAACTATGATCAAGTAGGATTTATACCAGGAATGCAGGGCTGGTTTAATATTAGGAAAACTATTAGTATAATTGACCATATTAATAATCAAATTAATAAGAACCATATGATCATCTCAATAGATGTAGAAAAAGCATTTGATAAAATCCAACATCCATTGCTACTAAAAACTCTTCAGAGTATAGGAATAAATGGACTATTCCTTAGAATAATCAGGAGCATATATTTATGACTGTCAGTCAGCATAATATGCAATAGAAATAAACTGCAACCTGTCCCAGTAAGATCAGGAGTGAAACTAGGTTGCCCACTATCACCATTACTATTCAATATAGTACTAGAAACACTAGCCTCGGCAATAAGAGCCAAGAAAGAGATTCAAGGAATTAGAGTAGGAAATGAGGAAATCGAATTATCACTCTTTGCAGATGACATGAAGATATACTTAGAGAACCCCAAAGACTATACTAAAGAGCTATTAGAAAAAATTCAGAATTTTAGCAAAGTGGCAGGATACAAAATAAATCCACATAAATCCTCAGCATTTTTATTTATCACCAACAAAATGCAACAGCAAGAGATACAAAGAGAAATTCCATTCCAAACAAATGTTGAGAGTATAAAGTATTTGGGAATCCATCTACCAAAGAATAGTCAGGAATTAAATGAGAAAAATTACAAAACACTTGCCACAAAAATAAAGTCAGATTTAAATAATTGGAAAGACATTCAGTGCTCTTGGATAGGCCGAGCGAATATAATAAAGATGACAATACTCCCCAAACTAATCTATTTATTTAGTGCTATACCAATCAGACTCCCAAGAAACTATTTTAATGACCTAGAAAAAATAACAACAAAATTCATATGGAAGAATAAAAGGTCGAGAATTGCAAGCGAACTAATGAAAAAAAAGTCACAGGAAGGTGGACTAAGTGTACCTGATCTTTGTCAAACCCAAAGGTACCAACATTAGGGATAAAAATTCATTATTTGGAAAAAAAACTGTTGGGAAAACTGGAAATTACTATGCCAGAAATTAGATATGGATCCACATTTAACACCATATACCAAGATAAGATCAAAATGGGTCCATGACTTAGGCATAAAGAATGAGATAATAAATAAATTAGAGGAACAGAGGATAGTCTACCTCTCAGACCTGTGGAGGAGGAAGGAATTTATGACCAGAGGAGAACTAGAGATCATTATTGATCACAAAATAGAAGATTTTGATTACATCAAACTAAAAAGTTTCTGTACAAACAATACTAATGCAAACAAGATTAGATGGGAAGTAACAAATTGGGAAAAAATTTTTAAAGTTAAAGGTTCTGACAAAGGTCTCATTTCCAAATAATATAGAGAACTTACCCTAATTTATAAGAAATCAAGCCATTCTCCAATTGATAAATGGTCAAAGGATATGAACAGCCAATTCTCAGATGATGAAATTGAAATTATATCCACTCATATGAAAGAGTGTTCCAAATTACTACTGTTCAGAGAAATGCAAATTAAGACAACTCTGAGATACCACCATACACCTGTCAGATTGGCTAAGATGAAAGGAACAAATAATGATGAATGTTGGAGGAGATGTGGGAAAACTGGGCCACTAATACATTGTTGGTGGAGTTGTGAAAGAATCCAGCCATTCTGGAGAGCAATTTGGAAGTATGCCCAAAAAGTTATCAAACTGTGCATACCCTTTGACCCAGCTGTAGTACTACCGGGCTTATATCCTAAAGAATTACTAAAGAAGGAAAAGGGACTTGTATGTGCCAAAATGTTTGTGGCAGCTCTTTTTGTTGTAGCTAGAAACTGTAAGTTGAATCGATGCCCATCAATTTGAGAATGGTTGGGTAAATTATGGTATATGAAGATTATGGAATACTATTGCTCTGTAAGAAATGACCTGTAGGAGGAATACAGAGAGGCTTGGAGAGATTTACATCAACTGATGCTGAGTGAAATGAATAGAACCAGAAGATCGCTGTACACTTCAATGCTGTATGAAGATATGTTCTGATGGAACTGAATATCTTCAACATAAATAATATCCAACCCACTTCCAGTTGATCAATGATGGACAGAAATAACTACACCCAGAGAAGGAACACTGGGAGTGAATGTAAATTGTTAGCACTACTATCTACCCAGGTTACTTATACCTTCGGAATCTAATACTTAATGTGCAACAAGAAAATGGTATTTACACACATATATTGTATCTAGGTTTTATTGTAACACATGTAAAATGTATGGGATTGCCTGTCATCGGGGGGAGGGCATGGAGGGAGGGGGAGGATAAATTGGAAAAATGAATACAAGGGATAATATTATTTTAAATATTTACTCATGCATATATACTATGAGAAAAAATTCTAAAAAAAAAAAAGATATAAAAAACTGAGTGAAGAAAATACATCATTGAAAATTAGAATCTAACAAGTAGAAATGAATGCCTCAAGGAGAAACCAAGAAGGATTCAAGCAAAACCATAAAAACAAAACAATTAAAAAGGATGTCAAGTACCTTATTGGAAAGACAACAGACATGAAAATCAGATCCAGGAGAGACAGTTTGAGAATAATCAGACTCCCTGAAAAATGTGAGGAAAAAAAGAGCCTTGACACTATTTTCCAGGAAATTGTCAAAGAGAACTGCCCAGACGTTTTGGAAACACAGGGTAAAATAGACATTGAAAAAATTCACAGAACACCTACTGAAAGGGACCCTAAAATCAAAGCACCAAGAAATATAGTGGCCAAGTTCAAGAACCATCAGATGAAGGAAAAAAATATTGGAAGCTGCTAGAAAAAAAGCAATTAAGATATGGAGGAGACAGGATCTAGCAGTATCCACATTAAAGAAACAAAGGGCCTGGAATATGGTATTCCAAAAGGCTTAAGGGACTTGGTATGCAGCCAAGAATAACTTGCCCAGCAAAAATGAGCATCCTTTTTCAAGGAAGAAGATGGATATTTAACAAAATAAATGAATTCCATCTATTCTTGATGAAAAAAAACAGATCTACACAAAATATTTGATCTTAATTTACAGAAATCAAGAGATTTCTAAAGGACTTCTGCCCAAGATGGAAGCATGGAAGCAAACAGCTGCTTGAGATGTGCGTTTACTCTCAGGACTTACTTCATGACAAGACTCAGAATTAATGCTTGACCCGGAAAAGGAACCCACAAATAATAACTAACAGACAACATCCTAGAAATTCGCCAGAGAAGGTCTGTGTTTGCTTGGGGGAGGGTCAAAGAGACTGGGCTCAGAATGAGGGCAGGCAGCCACAGCGAGACAGGCAGTGCAATATCTTCCATTTCTATGAAAAGACTTTTACCCCAGTGTGATTATTCCATCTTGGCAGCAAGCCAGGAGCAGCAGAGAAGGTGTAAACATCAGAGGTAAAGAATAAAACCCCAAAAAGCTAGCGTCTCTCAGGACCCAGCCACCCCCACCCCCACACAAAGTGACTCAGCATGTTCTTAGAGACTCAGAGCATAGAGCCACAATATCATTGTCCTGTAAGTGCCTCGTGGCTGTCTCCCACAGTCTATAGAGAAATCCCAGCAATACCATCCAGCCCCATCCCCCCCCCAGAAACAGACCAATTGTTTCTCTTGTCAATTTGTTTTCTTTGATTCCCGCTCTGACAAAATGAACAAAAAATTTAAAAGGGATCTAACCATTGACAGCTTCTGTATGGAGAGAGAGCAGACTTCAAACATAAGGAGATCAAAAGCAGATTGTCTCAAGAGGAATCCCCTAAGGGGGATATGATCTGCTCCTCAATACAAAAGAATCTCATAGAGGAAATCAAGAAGGCTTCACAAGAGAACTAGAAGAGAAATGGGACAAGGAAAGACAAGCTTGGCAAGAGAGCCTGGAGAAGTTTTCCAGAGTGGATAAAGAGATCAAATCATTGAGAAATAAAATTAGTGAATTAGAAAAAGTAAACAACTCCAAGGAAAACATTAAACAGCTTTCTAAAAAAATAATGGGAAAAAAATTCATAGAAGATAAAAACTCAATTGGACAATTACAAAAGATAAAAAAAGTGAGTGAAGAAAATACATCATTGAAAATTAGAAATGAATGACTCAAAGAGAAACTAAGAAGTAGTCAAGCAAAACCAGAAAAATGAAACAATTGAAAAGAATGTCAATCGCCTTATTGGAAAGACAACAGACCCGGAAAACAGATCCAAGCAAGACAATTTGAGAATAATTGGACTCCCTGACAAATGTGAGGAACAAAAGAGCCTGGACACTATTTTCCAGGAAATTATCAAAGAGAACTGCACAGACGTTTTGGAAACAGAGGGTAAAATAGACATTCAATAAATTCATTGTACACCTACTGAAAGGGACCCTAAAATCAAAGCACCAATAAATATAGTGGCCAAGTTCAAAAACCATCAGACACAGGAAAAGATATTGGAAGCTGCTAGAAAAAAAGCAATTCAGATATGGCAGAGCCACAATAAGGATAAGCCAGGATCTAGCAGTATCCACATTAACGAAACGAAGGGCCTGGAATATGGTATCCCAAAAAGGTTAAGGAACTTGGTATGCAACCAAGAAAAACTTACCCAGCAAAAATGAGCAGCGATTTCCAGGGAAGAAGATGGACATTTAACGAAATAAATGAATTCCATCTATTTTTGATGAAAAAACCAGACCTACATAAAAGGTTTGATCTTCAAATACAGAACTCAAGAGATTTCTAAAAAGGTAAAAAGAAATCTTGAGAACTATATTTCTGCCATAAAGATATGGAAAGAACATATGCATAATTTGTCCTGGAAAATAGAGGTGGAAAGGAAATTATATCATTAAAAGGGTAAAGTGGTGGTACAACATCTCATGAAGAGGCAAAGGTAATCTATTACATCTGAGAGAAAGAAAGGAGGGGAATGAACATAGTGTGTATCAATAGACATATTCAATTTATGGTGAAACTTCATCCACCTCATTGAAAAGTGAGAGGGGAGGAGTAAGCTAAGGGGAAGTGAGTATAGAAATTGTAAGGAAAATGGGTAAAATAGGGGGAGGAATTGTAAGGTGTGGGAGGGACACTAAAAATGGAGAGCTGTGAAAAGCGAGTGGTGTTCACAAGTTTAATATTGGGTAGGAGGGTAAGAGAGAAGGAAAGGAGAAAAGCATAAGCAAGGGTTAACAAGATGGCAGGCAATATAGAAGTAGTCATTCTAACCATAAATGTGAATGGGGTAAACTCCCTCATAAAGAGGAAGCAGTTAGCAGACTGGATTAAAAGTCAGAATCCTACTATATGTTGTTTATAGGAAACACACCTGAAACAGGGCGATACATTCAAACGCAAAATAAAAGGGTGGAGCAGAATCTACTATGCTTCAGGTGAAGCCATAAAAGCAGGGATAGCAATCCTCATCTCAGATCAAACAAAAACAAAAACTGATCTAATTAAAAGAGATAAGGAAGGGCATTACATCCTGCTAAAGGGTAGCATAGATAATGAAGCAGTATCAATATTAAACATATACACACCAAGTGGTACAGAATATAAATTCCTAAAGGAGTAGTTAAGAGAGTTGCAAAAAGAGATAGACAGTAAAACTATAACAGTGGGACATCTCAAAATTGCTCTCTCAGAATTAGATAAATCAAACCACAAAATAAATAAGAGAGAAGTAAAAGAGGCAAATAGAATACTAGAAAAGTTTGATATGATAGATCTTTGGCGAAAGCTAAATGGAGAAAGAAAGGAGTACACTTTCTTCTTAGCAGTTCATGGAACCTATACAAATATTGATCACATACTAGGACATTAAAAACCTCAAAATCAAATGCAGTAAGGCAGAAATCAGAAATGCATCCTTTTCAGACCACAAAGCAATTAAATTACATTTAATAAAAAGCTAGGTGAAAATAGACCAAAAAATAATTGGAAACTAAATAATCTTATCCTAAAGAATGATTGGGTAAAACAGCAAATCATAGACCTAATTAATAACTTCACCCAAGAAAATGACAATAATGACCAAAATGTGTGGGATACAGTCAAAGCAGTAATAAGGGGAAGTTTTGTATCTCAAGAGGCCTACTTGCATAAAATAGAGAAAGAGAGGGTCAACGAATTGGGCTTACAACTAAAATTGCTAGAAAAGGAGCAAATTAAAAACCCCCAGACAAACACGAAACTTGGAATTCTAAAAGTAAAAGGTGAGATTAATAAAATTGAAAAAAAAAACCTATTGAATTAATTAATGAAACTAAGAGTTGGTTCTAAGAAAAAAACAACAAAATAAACAAACACTTAGTAAATCTGATTAAAAAATGAAAGAGAAAAAGCAAAATTTTAGTCTTGAAAATGAAAAGAATGAAGATTTAATTAGAACAATAGTTAGGAGCTACTTTGCCCAACTTTATGCCAATAAATTCAATAACTTAAAAGAAATGGAAGAATACCTTCAAAAATATAGCTTGCCCAGATTAACAGAGAAAGAAGTAAATAGTCTTTTTTTTTTTTTAATATGATATATATATAGTATATTTTTTTTTAGTGTTCTTTTTTTTTTTTATTATATATATATATTTTATAATATTATCCCTTGTATTCATTTTTCCAAATTGCCCCCCCTCCCTCTATTCCCTCCCCCCGACGACAGGCAATACCATACATTTTACATGTGTTACAATATAGTCTAAGTACAATACATGTGTGTGAATATCATTTTCTTGTTGCACAATAAACATTAGAATCCGAAGGTACATGCAACCTGGGCAGACAGATATTAGTGCTAACAATTTACATTCGCTTCCCAGTGTTCCTTCTCTGGGTATAGTTATTTCTGTCCATCATTGATCAACTGGAAGTGAGTTGGATCTTCTTTATGTTGAAGATTTCCACTTCCATCAGAATACATCCTCATACAGTATTGTTGTTGAAGTATACAGTGATCTTCTGGTTCTGCTCATTTCACTCAGCATCAGTTGATTTAAGTCTCTCCAACCCTCTCTGTATTCCTCCTGCTGGTCATTTCTTACAGAGCAGTAATATTCCATAACCTTCATATACCACAATTTACCCAACCATTCTCCAACTGATGGACATCCATTCATCTTCCAGTTTCTAGCTACAACAAAAAGAGCTGCCACAAACATTTTGGCACATATATGTTTCTTTCCGCTCTTTAGTATTTCTTTGGGATATAATCCCAGTAGTAGCGCTGCTGGGTCAAAGGGTATGCACAGTTTGATAACTTTTTGGGCATAATTCCAGATTGCTCTCCAGAATGGCTGGATTCTTTCACAACTCCACCAGCAATGTATTAGTGTCCCAATTTCCCCACATCCCCTCCAACATTTATCATTATTTGTTCCTGTCATCTTAGCCAATCTGACAGGTGTGTAGTGGTATCTCAGAGTGGTCTTAATTTGCATTTCTCTGATCAGTAGTGATTTGGAACACTCTTTCATGTGAGTGGATATAGTTTCAATTTCTTCCTCTGAGAATTGTCTGTTCATATCCTTTGACCATTTATCAATTGGAGAATGGTTCGGTTTCTTATAAATTATGGTCAGTTCTCTATATATTTTGGAAATGAGACCTTTGTCAGAACCTTTGTTTTTTTTTTGTTTTTTTTTTTTTATTTTTTTATTTTTTTTTTATTATATATATATATATATATATTTTATAATATTATCCCTTGTATTCATTTTTCCAATTTACCCCCCCTCCCTCTATTCCCTCCCCCCGACGACAGGCAATACCATACATTTTACATGTGTTACAATATAGTCTAGGTACAATACATGTGTGCGAATATCACTTTCTTGTTGCACAATAAACATTAGAATCCGAAGGTACATGCAACCTGGGCAGACAGATATTAGTGCTAACAATTTTCATTCCCCTCCCAGTGTTTCTTCTCTGGGTGCAGCTACCTCTGTCCATCATTGATCAACTGGAAGTGAGTTGGATCTTCTTTATGTTGAAGATTTCCACTTCCATCAGAATACATCCTCATACAGCATTGTTGTTTAAGTGTACAGTGATCTTCTGGTTCTGCTCATTTCACTCAGCATCAGTTGATTTAAGTCTCTCCAGGCCTCTCTATATTCCTCCTGCTGGTCATTTCTTACCGAGCAATAATATTCCATAACCTTCATATACCACAATTTACCCAACCATTCTCCAACTGATGGACATCCATTCATCCTCCAGTTTCTAGCTACAACAAAAAGAGCTGCCACAAACATTTTGGCACATATATGTCTCTTTCCGCTCTTTAGTATTTCTTTGGGATATAATCCCAGTAGTAGCGCTGCTGGGTCAAAGGGTATGCACAGTTTGATAACTTTTTGGGCATAATTCCAGATTGCTCTCCAGAATGGCTGGATTCTTTCACAACTCCACCAGCAATGTATTAGTGTCCTAGTTTTCCCACATCCCCTCCAACATTTGTCATTATTTGTTCCTGTCATCTTAGCCAATCTGACAGGTGTGTAGTGGTATCTCAGAGTGGTCTTAATTTGCATTTCTCTGATCAGTAGTGATTTGGAACACTCTTTCATGTGAGTGGATATAGTTTCAATTTCTTCCTCTGAGAATTGTCTGTTCATATCCTTTGACCATTTATCAATTGGAGAATGGTTCGGTTTCTTATAAATTTGGGTCAGTTCTCTATATATTTTGGAAATGAGACCTTTGTCAGAACCTTTGTTTTTAAAAATATTTTCCCAATTTGTTACTTCCCTTCTAATCTTGTTTGCATTAGTATTATTTGTACAGAAACTTTTTAGTTTGATGTAATCAAAATCTTCTATTTTGTGATCAATAATGATCTCTAGTTCTCCTCTGGTCATAAATTCCTTCCTCCTCCACAAGTCTGAGAGGTAGATTATCCTCTGTTCCTCTAATCTATTTATTATCTCCCTCTTTATGCCTAAATCATGGACCCATTTTGATCTTATCTTGGTATATGGTGTTAATTGTGGATCTATATCTAATTTCTGCCATACTAATTTCCAGTTTTCCCAACAGTTTTTTCCGAATAATGAATTTTTATCCCTAATGTTGGAATCTTTGGGTTTGTCAAAGATTAGATTGCTATAGATGTACCCTTTTTTGTCCTTTGTATCTAATCTGTTCCACTGATCTACCGGTCTATTTCGTAGCCAATACCAAATGGTTTTGGTGACTGCTGCTATATAATATAGCTTTAGGTCAGGTACACTTAGACCACCTTCCTCTGAGTTTTTTTTCATTAGTTCCCTTGCAATTCTTGACCTTTTATTCTTCCATATGAATTTTGTTGTTATTTTTTCTAGGTCATTAAAATAGTTTCTTGGGAGTCTGATTGGTATAGCACTAAATAAATAGATTAGTTTGGGGAGTATTGTCATCTTTATTATATTCGCTCGGCCTATCCAAGAGCACTGAATGTTTTTCCAATTATTTAAATCTGATTTTATTTTTGTGGCAAGTGTTTTGTAATTTTTCTCATATAATTCCTGACTATTCTTTGGTAGATGGATTCCCAAATATTTTATACTCTCAACATTTGTTTGGAATGGAATTTCTCTTTGTATCTCTTGCTGTTGCATTTTGTTAGTGATATATAAAAATGCCGAGGATTTATGTGGATTTATTTTGTATCCTGCCACTTTGCTGAAATTTTGAATTATTTCTAATAGCTTTTTAGCAGAGTCTTTGGGGTTCTCTAAGTATACCATCATGTCATCTGCAAAAAGTGATAGTTTAATTTCCTCATTTCCTACTCTAATTCCTTGAATCTCTTTCTCGGCTCTTATTGCCGAGGCTAGCGTTTCTAGTACTATATTGAATAGTAATGGTGATAGTGGGCAACCTTGTTTCACTCCTGATCTTACTGGGAAAGGTTGCAGTTTATTTCTATTGCATATTATGCTTACTGACGGTCTTAAATATATACTCCTGATTATTCTAAGGAATAATCCATTTATTCCTATACTCTCAAGAGTTTTTAGTAGGAATGGATGTTGGATTTTGTCAAATGCTTTTTCTGCATCTATTGAGATGATCATATGGTTCTTATTAATTTGATTATTAATATGGTCAATTATATTAATAGTTTTCCTAATATTAAACCAGCCCTGCATTCCTGGAATAAATCCTACTTGATCATAGTGTATTATCTTGGAGATGATTTTCTGAAGTCTTTTTGCTAATATCTTATTTAAGATTTTAGAATCAATATTCATTAAGGAGATTGGTCTATAATTTTCTTTCTCAGTTTTCGATCTACCAGGTTTAGGTATCAGTACCATGTCTGTGTCATAAAAGGAATTTGGTAGGACTCCTTCATCCCCTATTTTTTCAAATAATTTATATAACATTGGGGCTAATTGTTCTTTAAATGTTTGGTAGAATTCACATGTGAATCCATCTGGCCCTGGGGATTTTTTCCTGGGGAGTTGATTAATAGCTTGTTCTATTTCTTTTTCTGAAATGGGACTATTTAAGCAATTTATCTACTCCTCTGTTAATCTAGGGAGCCTATATTTTTGGAGGAAGTCATTTCACTTAAGTTATCAAATTTATTGGCATAAAGTTGGGCAAAGTAACTCCTTATTATTTCTCTAATTTCCTCTTCATTGGTGGAAAGATCCCCCTTTTCATTTGTAAGACTATCAATTTGATTTTCCTCTTTCTTTTTTTGATCAAATTTACCAAAGGTTTATCTATTTTATTGGCTTTTTCATAAAACCAACTCTTGGTTTTATTTATTAATTCAATAGTTTTTTTACTTTCAATTTTATTGATTTCTCCTTTTAATTTTTGTATTTCGAGTTTAATTTTTGGTTGGGGGTTTATAATTTGGTCTTTTTCTAGCCTTTTAAGTTGTAAGCCCAATTCGTTAATCTTCTCTTTCTCAATTTTCTTCAAATAAGCCTCTAAAGATATAAAATTTCCCCTTATTACTGCTTTAGCTGCATCCCAAAGATTTTGATATGATGTCTCATCATTATCATTATCTTGGGTGAAATTATTAATTGTTTCTATAATTTGCTCTTTCACCCAGTCATTCTTTAAAATGAGATTATTCAGTTTCCAATTACTTTTTGGTCTATTTACCCCTAACTTTTTACTGAATGTAGCTTTTATTGCATTGTGATCTGAGAAGAAGGCATTTATTATTTCTGCCTTCCTACATTTAATTTTGAGATCTTTATGTCCTAGTATATGGTCAATTTTTGTATAGGATCCATGAACTGCTGAGAAGAAAGTATATTCCTTCCTATTGCCATTCAGTTTTCTCCAAAGGTCTATCATACCTAGTTTTTCTAATGTTCTATTTACTTTTTTAATTTCTTTCTTGTTTGTTTTGTGGTTTGATTTGTCTAAATCTGAGAGTGCAAGGTTGAGATCTCCCACTATTATAGTTTTACTGTCTATTTCTTCTTGCAGTTCTCCTAACTTTTCCTTTAGAAAGTTAGATGCTATACCACTTGGTGCATATATGTTTAGTATTGATATGGCTTCATTATTTATGCTACCTTTCAGCAGGATATAGTTTCCTTCCTTATCTTTTTTAACAAGATCTACTTCTGCTTTTGCTTGATCTGAGATAAGGATAGCTACCCCTGCTTTTTTGGCTTTACCTGAAGCATAATAGGCTCTGTTCCAACCTTTTACCTTTACTCTGTATGTATCTCCCTGCTTTAAGTGTGTTTCCTGTAGGCAACATATTGTAGGGTTCTGCTTTTTGATCCAATCTACTATCCGTCTCCGTTTGATGGGATCGTTCATCCCATTTACATTTACAGTTAAAATTACTAATTCTGTATTTCCTGCCATCGTATTATCCCCAGCTTATGCTTTTTTCCCTTGACCCCCCTGATCCCCCTCCCCGATATTTAATTTACAGACCCCCCTTGTGCCGCACAACCCTCCCTCTTTTTTTTTTGGATCCCTCCCCCCTCCCTCCAAGTCCCTTCACTTATTCTCCTTTTCCTTTTCCCTTTTCCTCTCCCCCCTTTTAATGAGGTGAGAGAAAATTCTCTGAAAAACAAATATGTTAATTATTTACTCTTTGAGCCTCTTCTGATGAGAGTAAGATTCACACAATGATTCTCCCCCTCACTAAGTTCCCTCAGATATGGTGTATTTTCTATGTCTCTTCCTGGGATGTAGTTTCCCTCTTTTTATCACTCCTTCCCCTTTTTCTGAACCGACCTCCTTCCCTTTACTACACCCCCCTTTTTTTCTTTTATATCAGTAAAATCAAATTATCCTTGAGTATTTTTTATATACCCACAACAGAGTTACAGTTCTCAAGGGTTCTGTGTACCTTTTTCTGTTTCTCTTCAGTCTTGTGGATGTAGATCAAATTTTTTGTTTAAGTCTGGTTTTTTTCTTAGAAACATATAGAATTCCTCTGTTTCATTGAATGACCATCTTCTTCCATGGAAAAAGATGCTAAACTTAGCTGGGTAGTTCATTCTTGGTTGCAGTCCTTGATCTTTTGCCTTTCGGAATATCAGGTTCCAGGCCCTTCTATCTTTTAATGTGGAGGCAGCCAGATCTTGGGTGACCCTTATTGCGGCACCTTGGTATTTAAATTGTTTTTTTCTAGCTGCTTGCAGGATTTTCTCCTTTGTGTGGTAATTCTGCAGCTTAGCCACAATATTCCGTGGTGTTCTTTTTTTAGGGTCTATTTCAGAAGGAGTTCGATGAATTCTTTCCACATCTACTTTCCCTTCTGTTTCTATTATCTCTGGACAGTTCTCTTTGATAATTTCCTGTAAAATAGAATCTAGGCTCTTTTTTTGGTCATAGTTTTCTGGAAGTCCAATAATCCGCAGATTATCTCTCCTAGATCTATTTTCCAGGTCTATAGATTTTCCCAATAAGTATTTGACGTTGTTCTCCAGCTTCTCATTTTTTTTGTTTTGTTTGACTGATTCTTGGGTTCTCTGTGAATCATTCATTTCTATTTGTTCCATCCTGACTTTTAAGGAGTTATTTTCTTCTTTCACAGATTTTAGTTCTTTTTGTAAATGCCCAATTTCATTTTTAAATGAGTTATTTTGCTCTATTGAATTTTTTTCCATTTCCCTAATTTTTTTTTTTTTGAGAATTATTTTCTTTTTCCAATTCAGAAATTCTATTTTCTTGAGACTTTTTTATCTTTTCCAATTCAGAAATCCTACTTTCCTGTGTTTTTTTAACCTTTTCTAATTCACTAATTTTGTTTCCCTGCATCTCCTGTGAATTCTTTATTTTTTCCAACTCCAATTTCAGGACGTTGTTATTCTCTATCATAACTTCTCTTTCCTTTCCCCATTTTTCTTCGATCTCCCTCAATTTTTTAAGAGCTTCTTCTAGGAGAGAGTTATGTGATGGGGGGCAGGAATCGTTCCCCTTTAGGTTGTTATCTTCTGAATCTTTGCTGTTAACTTCCTCGGGGTTGGATACCCGCTCTTTCTCTGTATAGAAGGAATCTATAGTTTTTCTAGCTTTTTTGCTCATACTTAAAAAAAATCTTTTGGGGTCTGTCCCTGGGGTAGGAAATTATTTATTTACTTCTTTACCAGCTTCCTCCCAGACCGGATGGATGCAGCGGCCCCTGCGCCTGAGCTAAGATAGAGCTCTGGGAGAGTGTTCCCCACCCCCTCCCTGGAAGTGCCCCAGAGGTGATTAGCACTACTGTACTTCCAGGGCGTAGAATAGTGAAGACAGCAGGAAGCCCAGTCTATGTGTCCGGGTGGGGAGTGAATGTCTGCAGCAGGTGATGTGAGAAGCCCCTGCGCTCAAACTGGAAGTGTCTGCCAGAAACCGCGGTCCCTAGTTCAAAGGTTCCGCTTCTCTGGGACTTCCTGGAGCTGAGTTCCACTCCCTCCAGCTAAGCTAGGCAGTGTGTGTTGCCTTGGGCCGTATCCACCCACCTGTCAGTCTCTTAACTATTCTCAGGAGGGAGCTGAGGCCACACCCCCTGGTGCCGATTCTCTGCTGAGTCACCCCCAGGGTGGGGGGGGCGGGGGGGGAATCTAATCTGAGTTTTAAAATATTTTGGCTTTCTCTTCTGAACTGCTAAATAATTAGCAGAGAAGAGCTAACAGCCTGTGCCAGATTCCTTTACCTCAGTGGCTTCTCTGATCCCAGAGCCCTTCCCAGCGCAATGGGCGCAGTGTGCCCCTACCCCACCGTCTGTGCTGGTCTTTCTTATTCCTCCCCTGAGAACTGACCTTTCCTGTTGAAACTCCAGATTCTCTTCAGCTGGTAAGTCGTGCTTCCAGTCCTTGTGGTATCTATCAGTTCTGAGCTAATTCTGAGACTTAATTTATCTAATTGGTTGTGAGGGAGTGAGGACGTTCACTGAGTCGTGTGTTTCTTCTCCGCCATCTTGGCTCCGCCCCCCGAAGTAAATAGTCTTAATAATCACATTTCAGAAAAAGAAATAGAACAAGCTATTAACCAACTCCCTAAGAAAAAATCCCCAGGACCACATGGATTTACATGTGAATTCTACCAAACATTTAAAGAACAATTAAATCCAATTCTATATAAACTATTTGGAAAAAATAATGATTGAAGAAGTCCTACCAAATTCCTTTTATGGCACAGATATGGTATTGATACCTAAACCAGATAGGCTGAAAACAGAGAAATAAAATTATAGACCAATCTCCCTAATGAATATTGATGCTAAAATCTTTAATAAAATATTAGCAAAAAGACTACAGAAAATTGTCTCCATGATAATGCACTTTGACCAAGTGGAATAGGTTAGGTTCAGGGGCAAGATAGTGATTAAAAATAGCAATCTAGTGTTTGACAAACCCTAAGATCCCAACTTTTGGGATAAGAATTTATTATTTGACAAAACTGCTGGAAAAACTGGAAATCAGTATGGCAGAAATTAGATATGGATCCACACTTAACACCACATACCAAGATAAGATCAAAATGGGTCTATGATTTAGGCATAAAGAATGAGATCATAAATAGATTAGAGGAACAGAGAATAGTCTACCTATCAGACTTGTTGAGGAGGAAGAATTTGTGACCAAAGGAGAACTAGAGATTCTTATTGATCACAAAATAGAAAATTTTGATTACATGAAATTAAAAAGCTTTTGTACAAACAAAACTAATGCAAACAAGATTGGAAGGGATGTAACAAATTGTGAAAACATTTTTACAGTTAAAGGTTCTGATAAAGGCCTCATCTACAGAGAATTGGTTCTAATTTATAAGAAATCAAGCCATTTTTCAATTGATAAATGGTCAAAGGATATGAGCAGATAATTTTCAGATGATGAAATTGAAACTCTTTCCACTCATATGAAAGAGTGTTCCAAATCACTGTTGATCAGAGAAATGCAAATTAATACAACTCTGAGATATCACTATACACCTGTCAGATTGGCTAAGATGAAAGGAACAAAAAATGATGAATGTTGGAGGGGATGTGGGAAAACTGGGACACTGATGCATTGTTGGTGGAGTTATGAAAGAATCCAACCATTCTGACGAGGAATCTGGAATTATGCACAAAAAGTTATCAAACTGTGCATACCCTTTAACCCAGCAGTGCTTCTACTGGGCTTATATCCCAAGGAAACACTAAAGAAGAGTAACGGAGCTGTATATGCCAAAATGTTTATGGCAGCCCTTTTTGTAGCGGCTAGAAACTGGAAAATGAATGGATGCCCATCAACTGGAAAATGGTTGGGTAAATTATGGTATATGAATGTTATGGAATATTATTGTTCTGTAAGAAATGACCAACAGGATGCATACAGAGAGTCTTGAAGAGACTTACATCAACTGATGTTGAGTGAAATGAGCAGAAGTAGGAGATCATTATAATTTCAACAAAGATACTGTATGAGGATGTATTCTGATAGAAGTGGATATCTTCAACATAGAGAAGAACTAATATAATTCCAATTGAACAATGATGGACAGAATTAGCTACACCCAGAAAAGGAACACTGGAAAATGAAAGTAAACTGTTAGCATTTTTTGTTTTTCTCCCCAGGTTATTTTTACCTTCCAAATCTGATTCTTCCTTTGCAACAACAACAAAATTCGGTTCTGTACATATATATTGTACTTAGGCTATACTATAATATATTTAATATGTATGAGAATGCCTGCCGTCTAAGGGAAGGGGTGGAGGGAAGGAGGGGAAAAATCAGAACAGAAGGTAGTTCTAGGGTAATGTTGTAAAAAATTACCTAGGCATTTGTACTGTCAAAAATGTTATAATTATAAAATTCATAAACAAAATGTTATTAATGACCTTTTTTTCTTCCAAATAAACTTTTTTCTTTTTTTCTAGCTCAATTTTTGATAGTTTGGTGTTGTAAGTAAATTAGTTTAGTTAGAATTTTCATTCTTATTATATTGGCTCAGTGAACTCTTGAGAAATTGATACTTCCCCCAATTGTTTAGATCTAATTTCAGTTGTGGGGAAAGGGTTTTCTAATTGTATTAATTGTAATATGTAAATCTATTTCTAATTTCTAATTCTAATTGAATTGTACTGTTCCTGGTTTTCTCTTGGCAAATAGACTCCGGGGCATTTAATATTGTTTATAGTCATTTTGAATGGAGTTTCTCTATCTCTTACTACTGGGCTTTGTTGGTTATATAAAGAAAACATTATGATTTATTTGGGTTTGCCCTGTATTCTGTAAGCTTGCTAAAGTTGTTAATTATTATTTATTGTTGTTTGTAGTTCATACTCTAGGTTTCCCTAAGTATATCATCATATCATCTGGTTTTGTTCCTCATTGACTAGTCATTCCTTTTATTTCTTTTTCTAAAAGAAATTCCTAAAGCTAATATTTCCAGAACCATATTGAAAATTAGTGATGAAAATGGCCAACTTTGTTCCCTTTTTTTGGAAAGGCTTCCATCTTATCCCTTTTACAAGATTTTATAAAGATACTACTCGATGGCTGTGGGATCTTAATTTTTTTTTTTTTTTACTTTCTAAAATTTCAGTCTGTTAAATTAGATTTTTCAGGATTTCCAATTTTCTGCTCATTTGAGGATTTCAATTTGCAATTTTGGAAGGCTTTTTTCCCTTTTTTTTTTCCTTTTTGTTCCATCATCAATCCTTTCCCCCCCATTTTTGTTGAATTAAAAATTCAGAAAAATAAATTTTACCTTATGTACTCTTTTGACAGCGTTGCATGCATTTTGGTATATTGTTTCATTGTTGCCATTCCCTTTAATGAACTTATTGATTGTGTATGATTTCCACTTTGGCTTATGTATTTTTTAGAATTAGATTATTTAATTTCCAAATAATGTTAATCTATCTTTCTATTGCCCTTTGTGAAATGTAAATTTTATTGCTTTGTGATTTGAAAAGAATACACTTAATGTGTTTTTAGACTTGATTGTGAGGCTTTTATGCCTTATTCCATGGTCTATTTTTGTTTAGGTGCCATGTGCTACTGAGAAAAATGTATTTTCCATTTTGTGCTCAATCTGTTCTTACCTCTTTTTAAAATTTTTAATTAATTTTGTAATTATAACCTTTTTAGACTGCATATGCATAGGTAATTTTTTCTTTTTTACAAAATTATCCCTTGTATTCACTTCTTTTCCGAATTTTCCCCTCCTTTCCTCCACCCCCTCCCGTAGATGGCAGGCAGTCCAATACATATTAAATATGTTATAGTATATACTAGATATAATATATTTGTGTAGAACTGAATTTCTTGTTACACATGAAGAAATGGATTCAGAAGGTAAAAATAACCTGGGAAGAAAAACAAAAATGCAGAGTTTACACTCATTTCCCAGTGTTCCTTCTTTGGGTGTAGCTAATTCTGTCCAACATTGATTAATTGGAACTGAATTAGATCTTCTCTTTTTTGATTATATCCACTTCCATCAGAATATATCCTCATGCAGTATTGTTATTGACGTGTATAATGATCTCCTGGGTCTGCTCATTTCACTCAGCCTCAGTTCATGTAAGTCTCTCCAAGGCTTTCTGTATTCATCCTGCTGGTCATTTCTTACAGAACAATAATATTTCAAAACATTCATATACCACAATTTACCCAACCATTCTCCAATTGATTGTCATCCATTCTTTTCCCAGTTTTTTAAAAAAAGGGCTGCCACAAACATTTTGGCACATACACGTCCCTTTCCTTTCTTTACTATTTGTTTGGGACATAAGCCCAGTAGTAGCACTGCTGGATGAAAGGATATGCACAGTTTGATAACTTTTTGGACATAATTCCAGATTGCTCTCCAGAATGCTTGGATTCCTTCACAAATTCACCAACAAGACCAGTCCCAGTTTTCACATTCTGCTCCAACATTCATAATTATCTTTCCCTGTCATCTTAGCCAATCTGACAGGTGTATAGTGGTATCTTAGAGTTGTCTTGATTTGCATTTCTCTGATGAATAGTGATTTGGACCACTCTTTCATATGAGTGGAAAGAGTTTCAATTTCATCATCTGAAAATTGTCTGTTCATATCCTTTGACCATTTATTAATTGGAGAATGGCTTGATTTAAGATAACTTAGAGTCAGCTCTCTATATATTTTGGAAATGAGACTTTTATCAGACCCTTTAACTGTAAAAATGTTTTCCCAGTTTGTTACTTTCCTTGTAATCTTGTTTGCATTAGTTTTGTTTGTACAAAAACTATTTAATTTGATGTAATCAAAATGTTCTATTTTGTGATCAATAATGATCTCTAGTTCTTCGTTGGTCACGAATTCCTTCTTCCTCCACAAGTCTGAGAGGTAAACTGTCCTATGTTCCTCTCATTTATTTATAATCTTATTCTTTATGCCTAAATCATGGACCCATTTTGATTTTATCTTGGTAAGTGGTGTTATGTGTGGGTCCATGCCTAATTTCTGTCATACTTATTTTCAGTTTTCCCAGGAGTTTTTGTCAAATAATGAATTCTTATCCCAAAAGTTGGGATCTTAGGGTTTGTCAACACTAGATTGCTATTTTTAATCACTATCTTGCCCCTGAACCTAACCTATTACACTGATCAACTAGTCTATTTCTTAGCTAGTACCAAATGGTTTTGGTGACTTTTGCTTTATAATATAGTTTTAGGTCAGGTACAGCTAGGCCACCTATATTTGATTTTTTTTTTCATTACTTCCCTTGAAATTCTCAACCTTTTGTTGTTCCATATGAATTTTGTTGTTATTTTTTCTAGGTTAGTAAAATAGTTTCTTGGAAGTTTTATTGGTACAGCACTAAATAAATAGATTAGTTTAGGGAGTATTGTCATCTTGATTATATTCACTCAGCTTATCCAAGAACACTAAATGTTTTTCCAATTATTTAAATCTGATTCTATTTTTGTGGCAAGTGTTTTGTAATTTTGCTCTATAATTCCTGCCTTTCCTGTGGTAGATATATTCCCAAATATTTTATACTATCGACCGTTATTTTGAATGGAATTTCTCTTTGTATCTCTTGCTGTTGGATTGTGTTGGTGATATATAAAAATGCTGAGGATTTATGTGAATTGATTTTGTATACTGAAGCTTTGCTAAATTGTGAATTATTACTACATAATTATTACATAATTCCAGATTGCTCTCCAGAATGCTTGGATTCCTTCACAAATTCACCAACAAGACCAGTCCCAGTTTTCACATTCTGCTCCAACATTCATAATTATCTTTCCCTGTCATCTTAGCCAATCTGACAGGTGTATAGTGGTATCTTAGAGTTGTCTTGATTTGCATTTCTCTGATGAATAGTGATTTGGACCACTCTTTCATATGAATCTCTGAGGTACTGTAAGTATACCATCATATCATCTGCAAAGAGTGATAGTTTGGTTTCTCATTATCTACTCTAATTCCTTCAATCTCTTTCTTGACTATTTTGCAGAAGCTAGCATTTCTAATACAATATAGAATAGTAATGGTGATAGTGGGCAACTTTGTTTCAGTTCTGATCTTATTGGAAATGGTTCCACTTTATCCCCATTACATATTATGATTACTGAAGGTTTTAAATATATGCTCCTGACTATTTTAAGAAATGCTCAATTTATTCCTATACTCTCAAGTGTTTTTATTAGGAATGGATGTTGGATTTTATCCAATGCTTTTTCTGCATCTATTGAGATGATCATATTTTTTTACTAATTTGGTTATCAATATAGTCGATCATGCTACTAGTTTTCCCTATGTTGAACCAGCCTTGCATTCCTAGTGTAAATCCTATTTAGTCATAGTGTATTATCCTTGGAATGATTTTCTGTAATCTTTTTGCTAATATTTTATTTAAGATTTTAGCATCAATATTTATAAGGAAGATTGGCCTATAATGTTCTTTCTCTGTTTTCAGCCTACCTGGTTTAGGTGTCAGTACCATGTCTGTGTCCATAAAAGGAATTTGCTAGGATTTCTTCAATGATTATTTTTTCAAATAGTTTATATAGCATTGGAGTTAATTGTTCTTTAAATGTTTGATAGAATTCACATGTAAATCCATCTGTTCTTGGGTATTTTTTATTAGGGAGTTGATTAATAGCTTGTTCTATTTCTTTTTCTAAAATGGGACTGTTTAACCAATTTACTTCTTCCTCTTTTAATATGGGCAAGCTATATTTTTGAAAGTATTCTTCTATTTCATTTAAGTTATTTAGTTTATTCACATAAAGTTGGGCAAAGTAGCTCCCAACTGTTGTTATAATTTTTTCTTCATTAGTGGTGAGTTCTCCCTTTTCATTTTTAAAACTAACAATTTGATTTTCCTCTTTCCTTTTTTAAATCAGATTTACTATGGGTTTGTATATTTTGTTTGTTTTTTTTCCATAGAATCAACTCATAATTTTATTAATTCAAAAGATTTTTAATTTGAAATTTTATTAATCTCTCTTTTTACTTATAGAATTTCAACTTTCATATGTGCCTGGGGTTTTTTAATTTGTTTCTTTTCTAGATTTTTTAGTTGCAAGCCCAATTCATTGACCTTCTCTTTCTCTATTTTATGCAAGTAGGACTCTAGAGATATAATTTTCCCCTTATTACTGCTTTACTTGCATCCTACACATTTTGGTATGATGTCTCATTATTGTCGTTTTCTTTGGTGAAGTTATTAAGTATGTCTATGATTTCATGTTTCATCCAATCATTCTTTAGTATGAAGTTATTTAGTTTCCAATTACTTTTTGGTCTATTTTCCCCTGCCTTTTTATTGGATGTAATTTTCATTGCATTGTGATCTGAAAAGGATGCATTTAGTATTTCTGCCTTACTGCATTTAAATTTGTGGTTTTTATGTCCTAATATATGGTCAATTTTTGTATAGCTTCTATGAACTGCTGAGGTTAAAGTGTACTCCTTTCTGTCTCCATTTAGTTTTCTCCAAAGATCTATCATATCTAACTTTTCTATTATTCTATTTACCACTTTGACTTCTTTCTTATTTATTTTATGATTTGATTTATTTAATTCTCAGAGTGCAAGATTGAGATCTCCCACTATTATAGTTTTGCTGTCTGTTTCCTTCTTGCAGCTCTCTTAGTGTCTTTTAAGAATTTAGATTCGGCATCCCTCTTTGTAGTGACCAGAAACTGGAAACTAAGTAAATGCCCATCAATTGGAGAATGGCTGAATAAATTGTGATATATGAATGTTATGTAATATTATTGTTCTGTTAAAAATGACCAACAGAGTGATTTCAGAAAGGCCTGGAGAGATTTACATGAACTGATGCTGAGTGAAATGAGCAAGATCAGGAAAAGATTGTATACTTCAACAACAATACTATATGATGATCAATTCTTGTGGATGTGCCCATTTTCAACCATGATATGAACCAAATCAGTTCCAATATAGCAGTCATGAACTGAACCAGCTACACCCAGTGAACGAACTCTGGGAGATGACTTTGAACCACTACATGGAATACCCAATGCCTCTATTTTTGTTGGCCTGCATTTTTGAATTCCTTTACAGGCTAATTGTACAGTATTTCAAAGTCCAATTCTTTTTGTACAGCAAAACAAGTTTGGACATGTATACATATGTTATATTTAATATATACTTTAACATATTTAACATGTATTGGTCAACCTTCCATCTCAGGGGAGCAAAGAAAGGGAAAATTAGAACAAAATGTTTGGCAATTATCAATGCTATAAAATTTCCCATGAATATATCTGGTAAATAAAAACTATTTTTAAAAAATCTAAAAAAAAAAAAAAAAAAGAAAAAGAAAAAAATAATTTTGATGCTAAACCACTTGGTGCATATATGTTTAATACTGATATTGCTTCATTTTTTTATGCTATCCTTTAGCAAGATATAGTGCCCCTCCTTGTCTCTTTTAATTATATTAATTTTTTTTTCTCTGAGATGAGGATAGCTATCCCTGCTTGGCTTCACCTGAGGCATAGTAGATTCTCCTCCAACCTTTTACCTTTATTCCTTTTGTATCACACTGTTTTAGGTGTGTTTCATGTAAACAACCTATTTATAGGATTCTGCCTTTTAATCCAGTCTGCTTCCTCTTTATAGTGTAGTTTACCCCATTTACATTTATGGTTAAAATGACTAATTCTGTATTACTTGCCATCTTGTTAACCCCTACTTATGCTTTTCTTCTTTCTTTTTTCCTTACTCCCCTCCCCAGAATAAGACTTATGAGAACCACTTGCTTCTCATAGCCCTCACTTTTTATTATCCCTCTCCTACCTTATAGTTTCTGCCCATATTTTACCCTTTTCCTCACAATTTCTGTATTCCCTACTGCTTAGCTTATTCCTTCCCTTTTCATTTTTCCTCTCCCACTTTTCAATGATGTGGAAGAAGTTTCACCATAAATCAAATATGTCTATATTTTTCTCTTTAAGCCAATTCTAATGAGATACACACTATGTTCATACCCCTCCATTATTTCTCTTAGATATAATAAGTTACCTTTGCCTCTTCATGATATGTAGTACCACCACTTTACCCTTTTTTTCTGGTATAATTTCCTTTGCACCTCTGGTTTCTAGAACAAATTATACATGTGTTCTTTATATATCTTTATAGGAGAAATATAGTTCTCAAGATTTCTTTTTACCTTTTTAGGAATCTGAGTTCTATGTTTGGAGATAAAACTTTTTGTTTAGATCTGTTGGGTTTTTTTTTTTTTCATCAAAAATAGATGGAATTCCCTTATTTTTTTGAATGTCTATCTTCTTCCCTGGGGAAAAAAAGATGCTCATTTTTGCTAGGTAAGCTATTCTTGGCTGCATATCAAGTTCCTTAGCCTTTCAGAATATCAAATGCCAGTCCCTTAGATACTTTAATGTGGATGCTGCTAGATCCTTGGTAATCCTTATTGTGGCTTCTCCATATTTGAATTGATTTTTTCTAGCAGCTTGCAGTATTTTTTCCTTCATCTGATCATTCTAGAATTTGGCCACTATATTTCTTGGCATTTTGATTTTAAGGTCCCTTTCAGTAGGTGATCTATGAATTCTTTCAATGTCTATTTTTATATCGTATGTTTCTAAAACATCTAGGTGATAATTTGATAATTTCCTGGAAAATAGTATCTGGGCTCTTTTTTTCTTCACATTTTTCAAGAAGTCCAATTATTCTCAAACTATCTCACCTGGATCTATTTTCTAGGTCTGTCATCTTCACAAGAAGGTATTTGACATTTTTTCCATTGTTTCATTTTTTTGGTTTTGCTGGACTGATTTTTGGTGTCTCCTCGAGTCATTCAATTCTATTTGTTTGATTTCTGATTTTCAATGAAATATTTTCTTCCCTCACTTTTTTTATATTTTTTCCTAATTGTCCAAATGATTTTTTTAAGTGAGTTGTTTTGTTTTATGGAATTTTCTTCCATTTCAAAAATTTTATGTTTTAGAGAGCTATTTTCTTTTCCAACTCACTAATTTTGTTTTTCAAGTATTTGATTTCTTTATCCACTCTGTCTTTAACTGAGTGGGATGACTTATCCAGACTCTCTTGCCAACCTTCCCTTTTCTTTTCTCATTTTACTTCTAGCTCTCTTGTGAGAGCCTTTTTGATTTGTTCTATGACAGTTTTGTTTATTGAGGAGCAGATCATATCTCCATTTGGGGATTCATCTGGAGACAGTGTATTTTTAGTCTCCTCTGGGTTTAAAATCTGCTTTCTATCCATATAGAAGTTATCAGTGGTTAGAGTCCTTTTTAATTTTTTACTCATTTTGTCAGAGAAGAATCAAAGAAAACAAACTAAGAAGAAAAACAAAAGTAGTCTGCTTTTTTTTTTTTGAGGGGGGGGAGCCTACATGGTATTACTGGGCTTCCTCTATAGACTGCGGGGGACAGAAGCGAGTCACACAGGACAGCAATGGCTGCACTGTGTCTGTACTCTTAGACTCTGAGGTTCTAAGGATGCACTGAATCACTCTGGGTGGGGGTGGCCAGGTCCCAAGAGATGCTAGCTTTTTAGGTTTATAGTCTTTACCTCCTTTGTTTACAGCTACTCTGCTTATCCTGGCTTGCTGTCAAGACAGAATATCCACAGTGGTAAAGGTAGTTCAGCAGAAATGGCAGAGATAGCACTCCTCCTCCCTCAGATCTGCAAGGTGTGAGCTGCCTTTCAAGCTCTCCCTGCTAGCCCTCAGCCTGCACCAGATCTGGTCATCCCTGCCCCTGAGGAAAAATATACTTTTTCTGATGAATTTCAAGGATGTCTTCTCTTGGTAATTATTTGAGGTTTTTTGTTGTTTGTTTGTTTGTTTGTTTGTTTTTCCTGTGAAGCACTAATTCTGAGGCTTGCCATGAGTTAAATTCTGAGAGAAAACATGGAGCTTTAGCCAATGTGTGCCTCCTCTCTGCCATCTTGGCCGGGAAGACCTGTTCTTACCTCTTAAGGAAATCATTTCTAACTTTTTAATGTTCCATTTACCTCCTTAGTATTTTTCTTCTTTATTTTGGTTAGATTTATTGAGTTCTGAAAGGGACAATTAAGGTCCCCTACTACTACAGTTCTTCTTGTGAATCACTTTAAGAATTTGGATACTATGCCACTTGGTCCAAAAATGTTTAGTATTGATATCGCTTCATTGCCTATAGTATGTTTTAGCAAGATGTAGTTTCCTTGACTAAATAGACTTCCGGCCAAGATGGCAGCGTGGAGGCAGACAGCTGCTTGAGCTCCTCGTTTTCTCTCAGAACTTACTTCATGACAAGCCTCTGACTTAATGCTTGAACCAGAAAGAAATCCACAAATTATCACCAAGAGAAGACATCCTTGAAAGTCGCCAGAAAAGGTCTGTGTTTGCTCGGGGAGAGTCAATCAGACTGGGCGCAGATTGAGGGCAGACAGCCAGAGCAAGACAGGCAGCTCACACAGCTCAGACCTGAGGGGGAGGGGTGTGATCGCTACCATTTCTGTGAAAGGGCTTTTGCCCCAGTGTGGATGCTCCGTCTTGGCAGCAAGCCAGGAGCGGTGGAGAGGGTGTAAACACCGGAGGTGAAGATTAAAACCCCAGAAAGCCAGCGTCTCTCAGAACCCGACCACCCCCAACCCCCACCTGGACTGACTCGGTGCGTTCTCAGAGCCTCAGAGTGCAGACTCAGTACAGTCATTGCTGTTCTGTTAGTGGCTCTCTGCTGCCCTACCCCCAGTCTGTAGAGGAAGCCCATTAATACCATCCAGCCCCATCCCCCACAAAACAGACCAATTGTTTCTCTTGTCAGTTTGTTTTCTTTGATTCCTACTCCGACAAAATGAACAAAAAATTCAAAAGGGCTCTAACCATTGACAGCTTCTGTGTGGAGAGGGAGCAGACTTCAAATGCTGAGGAGACTAGGAACAGACTGTCCCCAGATGTATCCCCTGGGAGGGATATAAGCTGTTCCTCAATACAAAAGAACCTCATAGAGGAAATCAAAAAGGCTCTCACAAGAGAGCTGGAAGAGAAATGGGAAAAGGAAAGGGAAGCTTGGCAAGAGAGCCTGGAGAAGTTATCCCATGCATTCAAAGACAGAGTGGATAAAGAAATCAAATCATTGAGAAACAAGATTAGTGAGCTGGAAAAGGTAAACAACTCCAAGGAAAATAGGATTAGTGAGCTGGAAAAGGTAAACAACTCCAAGGAAAACAGGATTAGTGAGCTGGAAAAAGAAATCAGCTCTCTAAAAAATAAAATGGATAAAATGGAAAAAAATTCCATAGAAGATAAAAACTCAATTGGACAATTACAAAGAGATATAAAAAAAGTGAGTGAAGAAAGTACATCATTGAAAATTAGACTGGAGCAAGTAGAAATGAATGACTCAAGGAGAAACCAAGAGGGAGTCAAGCAAAACCAGAGAAATGAAACAATTGAAAAGACTGTCAAGTACCTTACCAGAAAGACAACAGAGCTGGAAAATAGATCTAGGAGAGACAATTTGAGAATAATCGGACTCCCTGAAAAATGGGAGGAAAAAAAGAGCTTGGACACCATTTTCGAGGAAATTATCAAAGAGAACTGCCCAGACGTTTTGGAAACAGAGGGTAAAATAGACATTGAAAAAATTCATCGATCACCTACTGAAAGGGACCCTAAAATCAAAACGCCAAGAAATATAGTGGCCAAGTTCAAGAACCATCAGACAAAGGAAAAGATATTGGAAGCTGCTAGAAAAAAACAATTCAGATATGGGGGATCCACAATAAGGATAACCCAGCATCTAGCAGCGTCCACATTGAAAGAACGCAGGGCCTGGAACATGATATTCCGAAAGGCTAAGGAACTTGGTATGCAGCCAAGAATAACTTACCCAGCAAGAATGAGCATCGATTTCCAGGGAAGAAGATGGACATTTAACGAAATAAATGAATTCCATCTATTTTTGATGAAAAAACCAGACCTACATAAAAGGTTTGCTCTTCAAATACAGAACTCAAGAGATTTCTAAAAAGGTAAAAAGAAATCTTGAGAACTATACTTCTGTCAAAAAAATATGTAAAGAACATATGTACAATTTGTCTTAGAAACTAGAGGTGGAAAGGAGATTATATCATAAAAAAGTTTAAAGTGGTGGTACTACATCTCATGAAGAGGCAAAGGTAACCTATTATATCTGAGAGAAAGAAAGGAGGGAGATGAACATAGCGTGTATCAATAGACATATTCGACTTATTGGTGAAACTTCTTCCACTTCATTGAAAAGTGAAAGGGAAGGAGTAAGCTAAGGGGAAGGGAATACAGTAATTTCGAGGAAAAGAGGTAAAATAAGGGGAGGATCTTTAAGGTGGGGAAGGGATCCTAAAAAGGGAGGGCTGTGAAAAGCAAGTGGTGTTCACCAGTTTAATACTGGATAGGAGGGTAAAAGGGAAGGAAAGGGGAAAAGCATAAGCAGGGGTTAATAGGATGGCAAGCAATATAGAATTAGTCCTTCTAACCATAAATGTGAATGGGGCAAACTGCCTCATAAAGAGGAAGCAGTTAGCAGACTGGATTAAAAGTCAGAATCCTACTATATGTTGTTTACAGGAAACACACCTGAAACAGGATGAGACATTCAAACTAAAAGTAAAAGGGTGGAGCAGAATCTATTATGCTTCAGGCAAAACCAAAAAAGCAGGAGTAGCCATCCTCATCTCAGATCAAGCAAAAACAAAAATTGATCTAATTAAAAGAGATAAGGAAGGGCATTATATCCTGCTAAAGGGAAGCATCAATAGTGAAGCAGTATCAATATTAAACATGTATGCACCAAGTGGTGCAGCATCTAAATTCTTAAAAGAGAAATTAAGAGAGCTGCAAGAGGAAATAGATAGCAAAACTATAATAGCGGGAGATCTCAACCTTGCACTCTCAGAATTAGATAAATCAAACCACAAAATAAATAAGAAAGAAGTCAAAGAGGTAAATAGAATACTAGAAAAGCTTGATATGATAGATCTTTGGCGAAAGCTAAATGGAGACAGAAAGGAGTATACTTTCTTCTCAGCAGTTCATGGAACCTATACAAAAATTGATCATATACTAGGGCATAAAAACCTCAAAATCAAATGCAGTAAGGCAGAAATAGTAAATGCATCCTTTTCAGACCATAATGCAATCAAAATAACATTTAATAAAAAGCCAGGGGAAAATAGACCAAAAAATAATTGGAAACTAAATAATCTTATCCTAAAGAATGATTGGGTAAAACAGCAAATCATAGACATAATTAATAACTTCACCCAAGAAAATGATAATAATGAGACATCATACCAAAATGTGTGGGATACAGCCAAAGCAGTAATAAGGGGAAGTTTTATATCTCTACAGGCCTACTTGCATATAATAGAGAAAGAGAGGGCCAACGAATTGGGCTTACAACTAAAATTGCTAGAAAAGGAACAAATTAAAAACCCCCAGACAAACACAAAACTTGAAATTCAAAAAATAAAAGGTGAGATTAATAAAATTGAAAGTAAAAAAAAACTATTGAATTAATTAATAAAACTAAGAGTTGGTTTTATGAAAAAACCAACAAAATAGACAAACCCTTAGTAAACCTGATTAAAAAAAGGAAAGAGAAAAAGCAAATTGATAGTCTTGAAAATGAAAAGGGTGAACTCACCACTAATGAAGAGGAAATTAGAACAATAGTTAGGAGCTACTTTGCTCAACTTTATGGTGATAAATTCGATAACTTAAATGAAATGGAAGAATACCTTCAAAAATATAGCTTGCCCAGATTAACAGAGGAAGAAGTAAGTAGTCTAAATAGTCCCAACTCAGAAAAACAAATAGACCAAGCTATTAACCAACTTCCTAAGAAAAAGTCCCCAGGACCAGATGGATTTACATGTGAATTCTACCAAACATTTAAAAAACAACTAACTCCAATGCTATGTAAACTATTTGAAAAAATAGGGATTGAAGGAGTCCTACCAAATTCCTTCTATGACACAGACATGGTACTGATACCTAAACCAGGTAGATCGAAAACTGAGAAAGAAAACTATAGACCAATTTCCTTAATGAATATTGATGCTAAAATCTTAAATAAGATATTAGCAAATAGACTTCAGAAAATCATCCCCAGGATAATACACTATGACCAAGTGGGATTTATACCAGGAATGCAGGGCTGGTTTAATATTAGGAAAACTATTAGTATAATTGACCATATTAATAATCAAATTAATAAAAACCATATGATCATCTCAATAGATGCAGAAAAGGCATTTGATAAAATCCAACATCCATTCCTACTAAAAACGCTTGAGAGTATAGGAATAAATGGACTATTCCTTAAAATAATAAGGAGCATATATTTAAAACCTTCAGTAAACATCATATGTAATGGTGATAAACTAGAACCTTTCCCAGTAAGATCAGGAGTGAAACAAGGTTGCCCACTATCACCATTACTATTCAATATAGTACTAGAAACTCTAGCCTTGCCAATAAGAGCCGAGAAAGAGATCCAAGGAATTAGAGTAGGAAATGAAGAAATCAAATTGTCACTTTTCGCAGATGACATGATGGTATACTTAGAGAACCCCAAAGACTCTGCTAAAAAGCTATTAGAAAAAATTCAGAATTTTAGCAAAGTCGCAGGATACAAAATAAATCCACATAAATCCTCAGCATTTTTATTTATCACCAACAAAATGCAACAGCAAGAGATACAAAGAGAAATTCCATTCAAAATAACAGTCGATAGTATAAAGTATTTGGGAATCCATCTACCAAAGAATAGTCAGGAATTATATGAGCAAAATTACAAAACACTTGCCACAAAAATAAAGTCAGATTTAAATAATTGGAAAGACATTCAGTGTTCTTGGATAGGCCGAGCGAATATAAAGATGACAATACTCCCCAAACTAATCTATTTATTTAGTGCTATACCAATCATACTCCCAAGTAACTATTTTAATGACCTAGAAAAAATAACAACAAAATTCATATGGAAGAATAAAAGGTCGAGAATTGCAAGGGAACTAATGAAAAAAAGTCAGAGGAAGGTGGTCTAAGTGTACCTGATTTATAGCTATATTATAAAGCAACAGTCACCAAAACCATTTGGTATTGGCTAAGAAATAGACTAGTTGATCAGTGGCATAGGTTAGGTTCACAGGGCAAGATAGTGAATAAAAATAGCAATCTAATCTTTGACAAACCCAAAGATCCCAAATTTTGGGATAAGGATTCATTATTTGACAAAAACTGCTGGGAAAACTGGAAATTAGTATGGCAGAAACTAGGCATAGACCCACCTTTAACACCACATACTAAGATTAGATCAAAATGGGTCCAAGATTTAGGCATAAAGAACGAAATCATAAATAAATTGGAGGAACATGGGATGGTTTACCTCTCAGACTTGTGGAGGAGGAAGGAGTTTGTGTCCAAGGGAGAACTAGAGACCATTATTGATCACAAAATAGAACATTTTGATTACACCAAATTAAAAAGTTTCTGCACAAACAAAACTAATGCAAACAAGATTAGAAGGGAAGTTACAAATTGGGAAAAATTTTTTACAGTTAAAGGTTCTGATAAAGGCCTCATCTCCAAAATATACAGAGAATTGACTTTAATTTATAAGAAATCAAGCCATTCTCCAATTGATAAATGGTCAAAGGATATGAACAGACAATTTTCAGATGATGAAATTAAAACTATTTCCACTCATATGAAAGAGTGTTCCAAATCACTATTGATCAGAGAAATGCAAATTAAGACAACTCTGAGGTATCATTACACACCTGTCAGATTGGCTAAGATGAGAGGAACAAATAACGATGAATGTTGGAGGGGCTGTGGGAAAACTGGGACACTGATGGACTGTTGGTGGAGTTGTGAAAGAATCCAACCATTCTGGAGAGCAATCTGGAATTATGCCCAAAAAATTATCAAAATGTGCATACCCTTTGACCCAGCCATACTACTACTGGGCTTATACCCCAAGGAACTACTAAAGAAGGGAAAAGGTCCTGTATGTGCCAAAATGTTTGTGGCAGCCTTTTTCATAGTGGCTAGAAGCTGGAAGATGAATGGATGTCCATCAATTGGAGAATGGTTGGGTAAACTATGGTGTATGAATGTTATGGAATATTATTGTTCTATAAGAAATGACCAACAGGAGAAATACAGAGAGGCTTGGAGAGACTTACATCAACTGATGCTGAGTGAAACAAGCAGAACCAGAAGATCATTATACACTTCAACAATGATACTGTATGAGGATGTATGCTGATGGAAGTGGATTTCTTCAACATAGAGAAGAGCTAATCCAATTCCAATTGATTAATGATGGACAGAACCAGCTACATCCAGAAAAGGAACACTGGGAAATGAATGTAAACTGTTATTTTTACCTTCTGAATCCAATTCTTCCTGTGCAACAAAAAATTGGGTTGTACACACATATATTGTATCTCGAATATACTTTAATATATTTAACATATATAAGACTGCTTGCCATCTGGGGGAGGGGGTTGGGGGAGGAAGGGAAAAAATCTGAATAGAAGTAAGTGCAAGGGATAATGTTGTAAAAAATTACCCATGCATATGTACTGTCAAAAAATGTTATAATTATAAAATAAAATAAAAATTAAAAAAAAAAAGATGTAGTTTCCTTTTTTAATCTCACTTAATTAGGAATATTTTTATTTTTGTTTTGTCTGAGATCAAGATTGGTACCCTTGCTTTTTTTTTCTCTTTATTCAAAAAATTTTAGCTGAATCGAAATATATTCAAATGAATTGCTTGTGTTTGGTCCTCTTCAAAAACAAAGGACAAAGACACATTTCAAATAAAATGAAACCAGAATAAATTCAAACATCTGGATTTTTTAATGCTATGACTTAGAATCTTAATTTATAATTTCAATTATTTAGTATCCTATTTTACATAAGGAATATTTATTTCAAGCATATCATTTGATTCAGTATTTCTAGGCAATCCACTGCCAAAATTTTTTAAAGTGGCAGATTAATATTAGGTTTTAATTCACTCAAATTACCACATTTAGAAGCTAATTGTAATTTAGTTCAAATTTGTTCTACAATTTCACAAATAGCCTATTGTTTATTAATTTACTCCTAACTGTCTAAAGCTGTACCTTTTGACTTTCACATCATGGTAAAAATTTTTGTTACTAGCATGGTTTCCATATATACATACTAAATATTACTTTCCAAGCTATATAGTGGCTTTCAACTTTTGCCTACAACAACTAAATTTTGTTGCTTGATTACTTGCAAATCAATTGTTGTCTAAAGTATGTCAAAACTCTTTCATTCTCCTAAATGAGTATGGAAACTAATATATATGAAGAATTTTGGGGGGAAATCCCTTTAAAATCCAAAAAAATCTCCCAATCCTCGTTAATAGCTTATACATGGTTAGAATGTCAAGTAAACAATCAAGGTCTGAAATGTCTAAAAAAATCAACTCAGTACATATTTCCAAATTAAGTCATACTTAACTATTTTCTTTTTTTCACACTTCTTCACTCTTCAGAATCAGAAATGAATTAATATTTTGTAATTTACAAGTTATGAGAGGGCGGAGCCAAGATGGTGGAGAGGACACATGCTTCATTCTGAGCTCCATTCTACCCTCACTTACCAGTTGCCTAATTCAACCTCAGAAATAGTGCTTGATTGTGAAAAAATATATATTGGGAGTAAAGCAAATTACCAACCGAAGATAACTTAGAAGATTGACAGAAAAGGCCTGTGTTGAGAGGGCAGGAGGAGGCCACCACAGGCAGGGAGGCAGAACATGGAGTCTAGCCCATGCTGAGCAGACTGGGAATGGGGGCACAGTCTCCTCAGCTGGATAATTTGCAGGGAGGAGTGTACCACATGTTGTCTGCTATGTTTTGGCTGCAAAGCAGTAGATCAGCAGACAAGTTACACAAATACCAAAGGAAAGTGTACCCCAAACCCCAGAATTTAACAGGACCTGGTCACACACATCCAGACTGAGAGTGATTCAGCATAATCACAGCTTAGCTGTGCAGCTGCAGTCCACAGCATGGAGCTCGTCCCAGGGCAGCCACTCTTCCACATTCCATCCTTGTCTGTAAAGGAAATTGAGAACCTCCTTGCCCTGAAGGCAGACCCTAAGGGGCTTTTTAAAAAATGAATAAAAAAGCCAAGCAAACTCTAACTATATATAGCTTCTATACAGAAAGAGAGCAATTTTCCAAACTTGAGGACTAATAGCAGACAGTCTCCAGACAAAGCCCCAAAAGGTGATGTAACTTGATCCCATTCGCACAAGGTTCTCCTAAAAGAAATTATAAAAGATCTTGAAATGGGGGAAGGAAAGAGAAACTCTGCAAGAGAGTATAAAAAAGGTATACAACTCATTCAAAGAAAGTTTTGATAAAGTGGAAAAAGAAAATAACTTCATGAAATGTGAGATGGTAAAGAACTCCCAGGAAAGCAGAATTAGTGAATTGGAAAAGATAAATAACCCCCATGAAAGTAGGATTTAGGAATGGGAAAAAGAAAATAACTCATCAAAAAATTAGTGAAATGGAAAAACATTCCATAGAGTAAAACAACTCATTTAAAAACTCAATTGGATATATACAAAGAGAAGTACAAAAGTGAATGAAGAAAATAAGTCATTAAAAATCAAAACTGAACAAATAGAATTGAATGATTCATTGAGACATCAAGATTCAGTCAAGCAAATACAAAAAGATGAAAAAATCAAAAAATGTTAAATATTTACTTGGAAAAAACAGACCTGGAAAAGAGATTTAGAAGAGATAATCTCAGGATTATTGGACTTCCTGAAAATTATGATGAAAAAACTATTTTACCACTATTTTAGCAGAAGTCATCAGAAAGTATTACCCAGATGTAATAGAACCAGAAGGTAAAATGGTCATTGAAAGACTTCATCAAACACCTTATGAAAGAGACATCAAAATAAAAACTGAAAGGAATAATGTGGCAAAATTCAGAACTATCAGACTAAGGAAAAAATATTATAAGCAGCCAGAAAAAAAAAAAAAAAGCAATTCAAATACTAAGGAGTCACAATAAGGATCATTCAGGATATGGATGCTTCCACATTAAAGGATCAAAAGGCCTTGGATACAATATTCTGTAAGGAAAAATAACTTGGAATGTAGCCAAAAATAAACTACCCAGATAAGCTGAGCATTTTCCTCCAGCGAAGATGGATATTCAATGAAACAGGTAAATTCCATTTATTCCTAATGAAACTGTCAGAGCTAAACAAAAAACAAAAAATGAACAAAAAAATGACCTCCAAATATAGGACTCAAGAGAAGCATAAAAGATAAAAAGAATACTTGAAAACTGTATTTCTGTTATGAGCATACATAAAGAGTGCATGCTTAATTTGATTTTACTGTTATCATATTAAAAAGGGAAGTTGAAGTGCAAAGGGGATTGTATCAGAAGAAGGGGGAAAGGGAAAAAAGAGGGAAATTACATCCCACAAAGAGGCAAAGGAAATCTATCATATCTGAGAGAATTAAGGGAGGGGGAGGAACAGTTTGTGAATCTTACTCTCATCAGATTTGTCTCAAAGAGAAAATATTAGACATATTTGGTTTACAGAGAAACTTACAACATTAAAAAGTGGGAAAGGAAAAGGGAAAAGGAAAAGAGTAAGCAAAATAGAAGGGAAGACGGAAAAATAATGGAAAGATATAAGAGAGGGGAAGGGACTCAAAGTGGGTGGGAGGGATTCTAAAGAGGGAGAGCTGCAGGAGAAAAGTGGTGCCCATAAGTTTAATACTAGGGAAGGGATAAGGGGAGAAAGAAAAAGAAAAGTATAATCTGGGGATACTAACATGGCAGAAAATACAGAATTAATAGTTTTAACCATAAATATGAATGGGATGAACTCTCCCATGTAACAAAAAAGGATAGCAGACTGGATCAAAAGGCAGAACTCTACAATGTGGTGTTTACATGAAACACATTTAAAGCAGGGTGATTTAAAGCGGAGTGAAGGTAAAAGGCTGGAGCAGAATCTATTATGCTTCAGGTGAAGTAAAAAAAAAAAAAGCAGGAGTAGCCATCTTTATCTCAGATCAAGCAAAAGCAAAAATTATTCTAATCAAAAGAGAGAAAGAAGGAAACTATATCTTCCTAAAGGGTAGCATAGAAAATGAAGTAATATCAATACTAAACATATGTACCAAGTGGTATAGTATCTAAATTCCTAAAAAAGTTAAGAGAGTTGCAAGAACAAATAGGCAGCAAAACTATAATAGTGGGAGATTTTAACTTTACCCTCTCAGAGTCAGATAAATCAAATCACAAAACAAATAAGAAAGAAGTTAAAGATATAAACAGAGTATTAGAAAAGTTAGATATGATAGGTCTTTGGGAAAAAAAACTAAATGGAGACAGAAAGGAGTACACTTTCTTCTCAACAGTTCATAGAACTTATACAAAATTTGACCATATTAATACATTAAGACCTCAAAATTAAATGCAGAAAGGCAAAAATAGTAAATGAATTTATTTCAGGCCATAATTCAACAAAAACTACCTTCACAAAAAGCTAGGGGAAAATATACCAATTGGAAATTAAATAATTTCATCCTAAAGAAAAAATGGGTGAAAGAGCAAATAATAGCCATAATTACTAATGTCACCAAAGAGAATGACAAAAATGAGACAATATACCAAAATTTGTGGAATGCAGAAAAATCGGCAACAGATGAAATTTTATATCTCTAGAGTCTTACTTGAATAAAATAGGGAAAGAGAAGATCTATGAATTGGGCTTGCAACTGAAAAAGCTAGAAAAAGAACAAATTAAAACCTCCAAATCAAATACTAAACTTGACATCCTAAAATCAAAAGGAGAAATTAATAATATTGAAAGTTAAAAAAGCTATTGACAATAAATAAAACTAAGAGTTGGTTTTATGAAAAAAAAAAACAATAAAATAGATAAGCCTTTGGTAAATCTGAGTAGAAAAAGGAAAGAGGAAAAATTCAATTATTAGTTTTAAAAATGAAAAGAGAGAACTTTCCACCAATGAAGAGGAAATTAGAGCAATAATGAGTAACTTTGACCAACTTTATGCCAATAAATTTGATAATAAGTGAAATGGATGACTATCTCCAAAAATATAGGCTTCCCAGAGTAACAGAGGAGGAAGTAAATTGCTTAAATAGTCCCATTTCAGAAAAATAAATAGAACAAGCTATTAATCAACTACCTAGGAAAGAATCCCCAGGACCAGATGGATTTATATGTGAATTCTATCAAACATTTAAAGAACAATTAACTCCAGTGCTATATAAAGTATTTGAAAAAATAGGGAATGAAGGAGTCCTACCAAATTCCTCTTATGACACAGAAATGGTACTGGTTTATAAACTAGGTAGGTTGAAAATAGAGAAAGAAAATTTTAGACCAATTGCCCTAATGAATATTAATGCTAAAATCTTAAATAAGATATTAGCAAAAAGACTACAGAAAATCATCCCCAGGATAATACATCATGATGGGCTAGTTCAATATTAGGAAAACTATTAGTATAATTCGCTATATTAAAAACCATATGATCATCTAATTAGATGCAAAAAAGCATTTGATAAAATCCAACATCCATTCCTATTAAAAACACTTTAGAGTATAGGAATAAATGGAGTTTTCCTCAAAATAATCAATAGCATCTATTTAAAACCATCAGAAATCATCATATGTAATGGGGGTAAAGTGGAAGCATTCCCAATAAGATCAGGAGTGAAACAAGGTTGTCCATTATCAACATTACTATTCAATATTATATTAGAAATGCTAGCTTTGGCAATAAGAGCTGATAAAGAGATTAAAGGAAGTAGAGTAGGTCATGAAGAAACAAAATTATCACTCTTTCCTGATGATATGATGTTATACTTAGAGAACCCCAGAAATTCTACTAAAAAGTTATTATAAATAATCCACACCTTTCGCAAAGTTGCAGGATACAAAATAAACCCACATAAGTCATCAGCATTCTTATATATCACTAACAAAATCCAACAGTTAGAGTTACAAAGAGAAATTCTATTTAAAGTAACTACTAATTGTATAAAATATTTCAGAATCTCTCTGCCAAGGGAAAATCAGAAACTATCTGAGTAATACTACAAAATACTTTCTGTTAGGATTCTTAAAGATGTTATGGGCCAGGACTTAAGACAAAGTAATCTTCTTAGTTGAAACCTGTAAAGGAGTTCAAACTTTTGAGGGAGTTTACATCTTTAAAATTGTTTCCATTGGTTCTGTAAGGAGTTCACACAAGCCCATGGAGCACCCACAAGCCCATTCTCTGGGAGGATATAAGGAGCCAACATGGAGTGGGGAAGTAAGTCTGGAAAGAGTCTGGGTTGGGTCAAGGAGAGGACTTGCCTGGAAAATTTCAGGGAAGCTCAAGGAGATTCAGAGAGCCAGATTTCAGTGGATTTGCAAGTCTAGGAGATTCACAAATTTAAAGGAAAAGCCTGCTCATGGACTTCCGGGAGATTTATAACTAGGATTGAATTCTGAGAAACCCACAATTCCACACTCTTGGAGGCAGAGTCTGATTCATTCCCACATCTACCTGGCCGGAGGCTTTGGATTCAGAACCATCTAAAGACTGAAGCTGCCTGGAGACATTTTAACAGGAAAAGATTCAAGACTTTGAAGGAACAATAAACGATCTGAACTTTAACTCCTGGCTGCATTTTGGGGTGATTGAACTGAAACTAAAACTAAGGCTGCCTGTCTAGAGGCCCCCAAGAATCCTGCTCCCAGAGAAGGATTCCGCCTTAGAGAAACAGAACATCACATTTTGGCATTCAACGTGGAGCAAAGACTTTTGCTTATCTTGACTCTTGCTGAGTCTAAGCCTTTCAGGGAGCTAGCCCAAACTTTACATTTTGGCGCCTGAACAGGGAAGTTCTGTTTTCTCTAAATTGCAATCCTTCTCTGGGAGGAATCTCTGAATCTCGGCAAGTCCTCTCCTTGATTCAACCCAGACTCTTTCCAGACTGAGTTCCCCACTCCATGTTGGCTCCTTATATCCTCCCAGAGAATGGGCTTGTGGATGCTCCATGGGCTTGTGGGAATTCCTTACAGAACCAATGAGCGAGCTCCTTTAAAGGTGTAAACTCCCTCAAAGGTTTGAACTCCTTTAAATGTCTGAACTCCTTTAAAGGTGAGAACTCTGACCTAGAGAATTGTTAAGTACCAGACAACTGACTTAGCACCTAGTAATAATCTGAACAACTTTTCACACAAATAAAGTCAGATCTAATCAATTGGAAAAATATTAAATGCTCTTGGATAGGGTGAGAAAATATAATAAAGATGGCAGTACTGCCTACACTAGTCTATTTATTTAGCGCTATGCCAATCAGTCTCCCAAAAAAACTATTTTAATGACCTAGAAAAAATAACAAAGTTCATATGGAAAAATAAAAAGTCCAGAATTTCAAGGGAATTAATGGAAAAAAAAATCAAATGGAAGTGGCCTAGCTGTACCAATATTATAAAGCGGCAGTTACCAAAACTATTTGGTAATGGCTAGATTAGTTGATTAGTGGAATAAGGTTCAAAGGACAAAACTGCCAATAATTTTAATAATCTAGTGTTTGACAAACTCAAAGACCCCAGCTTTTGGGGTAAACCTCAGTTTGACAAAAATTGCTGGGAAAATTAAAAATTAGTATGGCAGAAACTAGGCACTGACCCACACTTAATACCATACACCAAGATAAGTTCAAAATGGGTACATGACTTAGGCATAAAGAATGAAATTATAAATAAATTAGAAGAACATAGGAGAGTTTATCTCTCAGACCTGTGGAAGATGAAGGAATTTATGACCAAAGAAGAACTAAAGATCATTACTGATCATAAAATAGAAAATTTTGATTTTATCAAATTGAAAAGTTTTGTACAAACAAAACTAATACAGATAAGATTAGAAAGGAAGCAATAAGCTGGGAAAACATTTTTAAAGTCAAAAGTTCTGATAAAGGCCTCATTTCCAAATTGACTCCAATTTAAAGAATTAAAAGAATTAAATTAAATTAAAAGAATTATTAATTAAATAAAATTAAAAGAATTTTAAATTAAATTAAAATTAAATTAAATTAAATTAAATTAATTAAAAGAAATCCAGCTATTCTCCATTTGATAAATGGTCAAAGAATATGAGCAGACTATTCTCAGACAAAGAAATCGAAACTATTTCTAGCCATATGAAAAGATGCTCCAAGTAATTATCAGTTAGAGAAATGCAAATTAAGACAACTCTGAGATACCACTACACATATGTTATTTTGGCTAAAATGACAGGAAAAGATAATGTGGTATGTTGCAGGAGTTGTGGGAAAACTGGGACACTGATACGTTATTGGTGGAATTGTGAATACACCCAGCCATTCTGGAAAATGATTTGGAACTATGCTCAAAAAGTTATCAAACTGTGCATACCCTTTGATCCAGCAGTGTTACTAATGGGCTGTTAATTACTAATGTTACTAATGGGCTGTTAATTACTAATGTTACTAATCCCAAATAGATTTTAAAGAAGAGAAAAGGACTTGTATGTGCAAGAATGTTTGTGGCAGCCCTCTTTGAGTGGCCAGAAACTGGAAACTGAGTGGATGCCCATCAATTGAAGAATGGCTGAACAAATTGTGGTATATGAATGTTAGGGAATATCATTGTTCTGTAAGAAATGACCAGCAGGATGATTTCAGAAGGGCCTGAAGAGACTTACATGAACTGATGCTGAGTGAAATGAGCAGGACCTAGAGATCCTTATGTACTTCAACAACAATACTATATGATGATCAATTCTGATGGATGTGGGTTTCTTCAACAATGAGATTAACCAAATCTGCTCCAATAGAGCAGTAATGAATTGAACCAGCTACACCCAGTGAAAGAACTCTGGGAGATGACTATGAACCACTACATAGAATTCACAATCCTTCTATTATTGTCTATCTGCATTTTTGATTTCCTTCACGGGCTAATTGTACACTATTTTAAAGTCCGATTCTTTTTGTACAGCAAAATAACTGTTTATATATGCATACATATATTGTATTTAACTCATATATTAACACATTTAACATGTATTGATCAACCTGCCATCTGCGGGAAGGGTGGAGGGAAGGAGAGGAAAAGTTGGAACAAAAGGTTTTGCAATTCTCAATGCTGAAAAATTACCCATGCATATATCTTGTAAATAAAAAGGTGTAATAAAAAAATTAAGAATGCTGATGATTTATATGGATTATTTTTGTATCCTGCAACTTTGCTATAGTAATGTATTATGCCTGATAGTTTTTTAGTTGATTCTCTGGGGTTTTCTAAGTACACCATCATATCATCTGCAAAGATTGATAGTTTAGTTTCCTCATTACTTACTCTAATTCCTTTAATCTCTTTTTCATCTCTTATTGTCAAAGCTAGCATTTGTAATATAAGATTGAATAGTAATCTTCAGAGTGGACAACCTTGTTTCTTCCCTTATCTTATTGGGAATGCTTCTAATTTATCCCCATTATATATGTTGCTTGCTGATGGTTTTAAAAAGATGCTGCTGACTATTTTAAGCAAAAGTCCATTTATTGATATAGTGAATTATGGTAATAGTTTTCATAATATTTAACCAGCCTTGCATTCATGGTATAAATCCTACTTGGTTGTGATGTATTATCCTGCAGATAATTTTGTGTAATCTCCTTGCTAATATTTTATTTAAGATTTTTGCATCAATATTCATTAGGGAGATTGGTCTATAAATTTCTAGTCTTTTTCTTTTGGTCCTACCTGGTTTAGATATCAGTATCATGTCTGTGCCATAAAAGTAATTTGGTAGGAGTTCTCCATTTCCTATTTTTAAAAATTCTTTATATAGTATTCAAATTAATTTTTATTTAAATATTTGGTAGAATTTACATGTGAATCCATCTGGTCTTGGGGATTTTTTTTAGGGTGTTGGTTAATAGTTTGTCTTATTTCTTTTTCTAAAATGGGTCCATTAAATAATTTATTTCTTCTGTTAATATTTGCAATATATATTATTAGGCATTCCTTCATTTCCCTTAAATTGTCAAATTTATTGGCATAAAGTTGGTCAAAATTACTCCTAATAATTGATCTATTTTCCTCTTCATTGTTGGATCATTCTCCCTTTTCTTTTTGAGACTAACAAATTGCTTTCCCTCTTTCCTTTTTATAATCAAATTAACTAAATGTTTTTTGGATGTTGTCGGATTTTTCATAAAATCAACTCAGCATTATTTATTAATTCAATCTTTTTTATTTGCTTTCAATTTTATTGATCTCTCATTTTATTTTTAGAATTTAAAGTTTGGTATTTGATTGGGGGTTTTTAATTTGTTTTTGTTTTGTTTTTTAGTCAGCTTTTTTACTTGCAAGTCCAATTTCTTGATGTTTTCTTCTCTATTTTATGAAAATAAGTATCTGGAGATATAAAATTTCCCCTTATTATTGCTTTGGATGCATCCCACAAATTTTGGTATGTTGTCTCATTATTGTTATTCTCTTGGATGAAATCATTGATTGTGTCTATAATTTGTTGTTTCACCCATTCATTCTTTAAAATCAGTTTCTTTTTGGTCTATTTTCCCCTAGCCCTTTATTGAATGTAATTTTTATTGCATCATGATCTGAAAAATGCATTAACTATTTTTGTCTTTCTGCATTTGATTTTGAGGTCTTTATATTCTAATATATAGTCAGTTTTTGTATAGATTCCATGAACTGCCGGGAAGAAAGTATACCCTTTTTTGTCTAAATTCAGTTTTCTCCAAAGGTCTATCATATCTGTTTTTTCTAGTATTCTATTTACCTCTTTAACTTCTTTCTTTTTGTTTTGTGGTTTGATTTATCTAATTTTGAGAGAGCAATTTTGAGATCTCCCACTATTATAGTTTTACTGTCTATCTCTTTTTGCAACTCTCTTAACTACTCCTTTAGGAATTTAGATGCTACACCACTCAGTAAAATGCATGTTTAATATTGATATAACTTCATTATTTATGGTACATTTAGGAAGATATTGTTTCCTTTTTTATCTCTTTTAATTAGATCAATTTTTCTTTTGCTTGATCCAAGAGTAGTTTGGCTACCCCTGTTTTTTTTTTTTTTTTTTTTTTTTTTTTTTTACTTAACCTGAAGCATAATAGATTCTGTTCCAGCATTTTACCTCTGCTCTATATGTATTATTCTGCTTTAAATGTGTTTCTTGTAAACAACATATTGTAGGATTTTGGCTTTTAATCCAGTCTGCTATCTGCTTTCATTTTATGGGAGAGTTCACCCCATTCACATTTACAAACTACTAATTATGTATTTAGTGCCATCTTATCAACACCAAATTATATTTTTCTCTTTCTTTTTCTCCTTTCTTTTTCTCCTTTCTTTGCTTCCCAGTATTTTGTTTATGAGCACTACTTGCCTCAAGCCATTCATCCCCTTTAGAGAACCACCTCATTTCTCATAACTTTCTTCGATTATTTCTCTTTTGCCTTCTATTTAGCGTACCCCTTCCCTTTTTCCCTTTTCCTTCCCACTTTTGTATAAAATGAGAGATGTTTCTCAGTGAAACCAAATAATCCACTATTCTTTCTTAGGCCTAATCTGATGAGAGTAAGATTTATTCAATATTTGTCAGCCTCCTTTCTTTCCCTCAATTATAAAATGTTTCCTTTGCCTCTTCCTGAGTCATAATTTCCCTCATTTTACCTGCACCATTCCTTTTTATTCTGTTACAAACCCCTTTCCATCTCTAATTTCTTTTTTATATTTTAACAGGTAAATCAGATTGTACATGTACTCTCAATGTATACTCATAACAGAAATACAGTTTTCAAAAGTTTTTTTTTGTTGTTTTTTTTTTTGTTTCTTTTTACCTTTTTATGCTTCTCTTGAGTTCTATATTTGGAGGTCAATTTTTTTGTTAGTTTGTTTAGTTTTACTATTTTCATCAAAAATAAATGAAATTCACTATTTTTGCTGAAGGTCCACCTTATCCTTGCCTGCATTCCAAATTCCTTCACCTTTTGGAATATCAGATTCCAGGCCCTTTGATTGTTTAAAGTGGAAGCTGCTGGGTCCTGAGTAAACCTTATTGTGGCTCCTCGATATTTGAATTGTTTCTTTCTGTCTGCTTATAATATTTTTCCTTAGTCCAGCACTTCTGAAATTTAGCCATGATATTCTTTGGGATTTTAATTTGAGGTCTCTTTCAGGTGGTGTTTGGTGAATGGTCTGGGTTAGCTTTCTGGAGGATTTATGGACCAGCCTTGGTTTTACCAGGATAGTCACCATTAGGATGGACAAGAATAGAGTATAAAGTCTTTATTGTCTCCTTCATAATTTGTCACTTTCATAGTCTGTGTCTGTGACAGTCTGACTCAGTCTCGATCTTAGTGGAGGAGGGCAGTAGTCAGGAAAGCTAACAGGAGGATTGTCAAAGATGGAATGCCCTATGTCCAGTCCTCTCAGCCCTTAAATACTCTATTACAATTACGTTATAACAGCATATTGAATACATGTGAACTAGAGAACCATTACATCACTATGCTAAGTACTCAGAATTTGTATATTAAAAAAAAAATATCTCATCAATTCCAATGAGTTGTAAGTATCCTTGTGTATACTTTCCACAGTTCCACCCCTCTACAGATGAATTCTTTTTTTTAATTTTATTTATAAATTTTTTTGACATTATATAAGCATGAGTAATTTTTTTAATGACATTATACCTTGTATTCATTTTTCCAAATTATCCCCTCCCTTCCTCTACTCCCTCCCCTAGATGACAGGCAATCCCATATATTTTACATGTGTTACAATATAACCTAGATACAATATATGTGTGTAAATACCATTTTCTTGTTGCACATTAAGTATTAAATTCCAAAGATATAAGTAACCTGGGTAGATAAACAGGAGTTCTAACAGTTTATATTCACTTACCAGTGTTCCTTATCTGGGTGTAGTTATTTCTGTCCATCATTGATCCACTGGAAATGAGTTGGATGTTCTTCATGTTGAAGATATCCACTTCCATCAGAATACATCTTCACACAACATTGAAGTGGTTCTATTCATTTTACACAGCATCAGTTGATGTAAGTATCTCCAAGCCTCTCTGTATTCCTCCTGCTGGTCATTTCTTACAGAGCAATAATATTCCAAAACCTTCATATACCATAATTTACCCAACCATTCTCCAAATGATGGACATCCATTCATCTTCCAGTTTCTGTCCACTACAAAAAGAGCTGCACAAACATTTTGGCACATACAGGTCCCTTTCCCCTCCTCAGTATTTCTTTGGGATATAAGCCCAATAGCAGCAGTGCTGGATCATAGGGCATGCACAGTTTGATAACTTTTTGGGCATAATTCCAAATTGCTCTCCAGAATGGCTGGATTCTTTCACAGTTCCCCCAACAATGTATCAGTGTCCCAGTTTTCCCACATCCTCTCCAACACTCATCATTATTTGTGCCTGTCATCTTAGCCAATCTGACAGATATCTCAGAGTTGTCTTAATTTGCATTTCTCTGAGCAGTAGTGATTTGGAACACTCTTTCATATGACTGGATATAATTTCAATTTCATCATCTGAGAATTGTCTGTTCATATCCTTTGACCATTTATCAATTGGAGAATGGTTTGATTTCTTATAAATTAGGGTGAGTTCTCCATATATTTTGGAAATGAGACCTTTATCGAAACCTTTAACTTTAAAAATATTTTCCCAATTTGTTACTTCCCTTCTCATCTTGTTTGCATTAGTATTGTTTGTACAGAAACTTTTTAGTTTGATGTAATCAAAATCTTCTATTTTGTGATCAATAATGATCTCTAGTTCTCCTCTGGTCATAAATTCCTTCCTCTTCCACAGGTCTGAGAGGTAAACTATTCTCTGTTCCTCTAATCTATTTATGACGTCATTCTTTATGCCTAAATCATGGACCCATTTTGATCTTATCTTGGTATATATGTTAAGTGTGGATCCATATCTAATTTCTGCCATACCAATTTCCAGTTTTCCCAACAGTTTTTTTCCAAATAATGAATTTTTGTCCCTAATGTTGGTATCTTTGGGTTTGTCAAAGACTAGATTGCTATAGATGTACCCTTTTTTGTCCTTTGTATCTAATCTGTTCCACTGATCGAGTGGTCTATTTCTTAGCCAATACCAAATGGTTTTGGTGACTGCTGCTATATAATATAGCTTTAGATCAGGTACACTTAGACCACCTTCCTCTGACTTTTTTTTCATTAGTTCTCTTGCAATTCTCGACCTTTTATTCTTCCATATGAATTTTGTTGTTATTTTTTCTAGTTTGGGGAGTAATGTAATCTTTATTATATTCATTCAGCCTATCCAAGAGCACTGAATGTCTTTCCAATTATTTACATCTGACTTTATTTTTGTGGTAAGTGTTTTGTAGCTTTGCTCATATAATTCCTGACTATTCTTTAGTAGATGGATTCCCAAACATTTTATACTCTCAACATTTGTTTGAAATGGAATTTGTCTTTGTATTTCTTGCTGTTTCATTTTATTGGTGGTATATAAAAATGCTGAGGATGTATGTGGATTTGTTTTGTATCCTGCAACTTTGCTAAAATTCTGAATTATTTCTGATAGCTTTTTAGCAGAGTCTTTGGGGTTCTCTAAGTATACCATCATGTCATCTGCAAAGAGTGATAGTTTGAGTTCCTCATTTCCTACTCTAATTCCTTGAATCTCATTCTTGGCTCTTATTGCCGAACCTAGCATTTCTAGTAATATATTGAATGGTAATGGTGATAGTGGGCAACCTTGTTTCACTCCTGATCTTACTGGAAAAGGTTGCAGTTGATTTCTATTGCATATTATGCATACTGACGGGCGTAAATATATGCTCCTGATTGTTTTAAGGAATAGTCCATTCCTATACTCTCAAGTATTTTTAGTAGGAATGAATGTTGGATTTTTTCAAATGCTTTTTCTGCATCTATTGAGATGATCATATGGTTCTTATTAATTTGATTATTAATATGGTCAATTATATTAATAATTATCCTAATATTAAACCAGCCCTGCATTCCTGGTATAAATCCTACTTGATCATAGTGTATTATCCTGGGGATAATTTTCTGAAGTCTTATTTAAGATTTTATTATCAATATTCATTAAGGAAATTGGTCTATAATTTTCTTTCTCAGTTTTCAATCTACCTGGTTTAGGTATCAGTACCATGTCTGTGTCATAAAAGGAGTTTGGTAGGACTCCTTCATTCCCTATTTTTTCAAATAGTTTATATAACATTATTCACATGTAAATCCATCTGGTCCTGGGGATTTTTTCCTGTGGAGTTGATTAATAGCTTGTTCTTTTTCTTTTTCTGAAATAGGAATATTTACACAATTAATCTCCTCTTCTGTTAATCTAGGAAGCCTATATTTTTGGAGGAAGTCATCCATTTCACTTAAGTTATCAAATTTATTGGCATAAAGTTGGACAAAGTAACTCCTTATTATTTCTCTAATTTCCTCTTCATTCGTGGAAAGATCCGCCTTTTCATTTGTAAGACTAACAATTTGATTTTCCTCTTTTTTTTTTTCTGATCAGATTTGCCAAAGTTTATCTATTTTATTGGCTTTTGCATAAAACCAACTCTTGATTTTATTTATTAATTCAATAGTGTTTACTTTCAATATTATTGATTTCTCCTTTTAATTTTTGTATTTCAAGTTTGATTTTTGGTTAGGGGTTTTTAATTTGGTCTTTTTCTAGCTTTTTGAGTTGCAGGCCCAATTCGTTAATCTTCTCTTTCTCTACTTTGTTCAAATAAGCCTCTAAAGATATAAAATATCCCCTTATTTCCACTTTAGCTGCATCCCACAGATTTTGGTATGATGTCTAATCATTGTCATTATCTTGGGTAAAATTATTAATGGTTTCTTTAATTTGCTGTTTCACCCAATCATTCTTTAAGATGAGATTATTCATTTTCCAATTAATTTTTGTTCTATTTACCCCTAACTTTTTACTGAATGTAGCTTTTATTGCATTGTGATCTGAGAAGAAGGTATTTATTATTTCTGCCTTCCTACATTTGAGATCTTTATGTTCAAATATATGGTCAATTTTTGTATAGGATCCATGAACTGCTGAGAAGAAAGTATATTCCTTTCTATCGCCATTCAGTTTTCTCCAAAGGTCTATCATACCTAGTTTTTCTAATGGTCTATTTACTTTTTTAATTTCTTTCTTATTTGTTTTGGGGTTTGATTTGTCTAATCTGAGAGTGCAAGGTTGAGATCTCCCACTGTTATAGTTTTACTGTCTATTTCTTCTTGCAACTCTCTTATCTTTTCCTTTAGAAAGTTAGATGCTATACCACTTGGTCCATATATGTTTAGTATTGCTATGGCTTCATTGTTTATGCTACCTTTTAGCAGGATATAGTTTCCTTCCTTATCTTTTTTAATTAGATCAACTTCTGCTTTTGCTTGATCTGAGATGAGGATGGCTACCCCTGATTTTTTGGCTTTACCTGAAACATAATAGATTCTGCTACAAACTTTTATCTTTACTCTGTATGTATCTCCCTGCTTTAAGTGAGTTTCCTGTAAACAACATATTGTAGAGTTCTGACTGTTGATCCTGTCTGCTATCCCTCTCCGTTTGATGGGAGCGTTCATCCCATTCACATTTACAGTTGAAATTACTAATTCTGTATTTCCTGCCATCATATTATCCCCAGATTATGCTTTTTTCCTTGACCCCCCTGAACCTCTTCCCCAATATTTAATTTATAGTCCTCAATTGTGATGCACAGCCCTCCCTTTTTTAGTATCCCTCCCCCCTCCTTTCAAGTCCCTTCACTTATTCCCCTTTTCCTTTTCCCTTTTCCTCTCCCCCCTTTTAATGAGGTGAGAGAGAATTCTCTGAAAAACAAATATGTCAATTATTTACTCTTTGAGCCTCTTCTTATGAGAGTAAGATTCACAGAATGTTTCTCTCCCTCTCTAAATTCCCTCAGGTATGGTATATTTTCTATGCCACTTCCTGGGATGCTGTTTCCCTCTTTTTATCACTCCTTCCCCTTTTTCTGATACTAAACCCTTCACTTTACTACTCCCCCCTTTTTTTATATCAGTAAAGTCAAATTATCCATGCGGACTTTTATATATCCACAACAGAGATACAGTTCTCAAGAGTTCTGTTTACCTTTTTCTGTTTCTCTTCAATGTTGTGGATGTAGATAAATTTTTTTGTTTATGTCTGTTTTTTTTTTTTTTTCTTAGAAACAAATGGAATTCCTCTGTTTCATTGAATGGCCATCTTCTTTCATGGAAGAAAATGCTAAACTTAGCTGGGTGGTTAATTCTTGGTTATTTTCCAGGTCTATAGATTTTCCCAGTAAGTATTTGACGGTATTCTCCAGGTTTTCTTCCTTTTTTTTTTTTTTTTGGTTTGACTGATTCTTGGGTTCTCAAAGAATCATTTATTTCTATTTGTTCCGTCCTGGTTTTTAATGAGTTATTTTCTTCATTCACATTTTAAAATTCTTTTTGTATATGCCCAATTGAGTTTTTAAATGAATTATTTTGCTCTATTGAATCTTTCCATTTCCCTAATTTTTTTTAGAGAATTATTTTCTTTTTCTAATTTAGAAATCCTATTTTCTTGAGCTTTTTTTATCTTTTCTAATTCAGAAATCCTACTTTCCTGTGATCTTTTAACCTTTTCTAATTCACAAATTTTGTTTCCCTGAATTTCCTGTAAATTCTTTATTTTTAACAACTCAATTTTCAGAACGTTGTTATTCTCTATCATAGCTTCTTTTTCCTTTCCCCATTTTTCTTCAAACTTTCTTAATTTTTTAATAGTCTCTTCTAGGAGACAGTTATTTGATGGGGGGCAGGTATCATTCCCCTTTAGGCTGTTATCTGCTGACTCTCTGCTGTTAACTTCCTTGGGGTTTGAAACCTGCTCTTTGTGTAGAAAGAATCAATAGTTCTTTTTGGCTTTTTACTCATGGTTAAAAAATCTTTTGGGGTCTGTCCCTGGGGTAAGAAGTTTATTTATTTATTTCTTTACCACTTCCTCCCAGACTGGATGTATGCAGCGGCTCCTGCGCCTGAGCTAAAAGAGAGCTTTGGGAGAGAGTTCCCCTCCCCCTCCCTGGAAGTGTCTTGGAGGTCATTAATATGGCTGCGCTTTGAGGGCGCTGTGTGTCCTAGGGACTTCCCTGAGGTTTAAGACTGTACTGTAAAGGCGACACAAAGCCCAGCCAATGCATCCCGTGGGGCGTGGATATCATCAGCTGATGTGAAAAGCCCCTGCACTCAAACTGGATATGTCTGCCCAGAAACCATGGTCCCTATTTCAAAGGTTCTGTTTCTCTGGGACTTTGGCGGCTGAGTTCCATAGCCTCCAGCCAAGTCAGGGACTATGTGAATTATATGTTGCCTTGGGCCATGTCCCCGCTTTTCAAGCTCTTAAGGTGAAGCCCCAGGCAGCAGAAGCCGGGTGCACTGCCGTGCTGAGATCTGTTAGGTCACTTCTGGATTGGGGTTGTTCTAGTAACTGGCTTTATATTTTAAAGTGGCTTGATTTCTCTTCTGAACTGCTGTTTTATAAGCAGAGAAGAGCTAACAGCCTGTGCCAGATTCCTCTATCTTAGTGGCTTCTCTGATCCCAGAGCCCTCCCCAGCCTGATCGGCGCAGTGTGCTAGCACCTCACCGGTGCTGGTCTTTTTTTTTTTTTTTTCCTCCCTTGGGAACCGACCTTTTCTGTTGAAACTCCAGATTCTCTTCAGCTGGTAAGTCGTGCTTCCAGACCTTGTGTTTTCTATCGTCCACTGTTATTTTTGAGGCTGATTTAACTAATTGGTAATGAGGGAAGAAGGGAGCTCACAAAATCATGTGTATCTTCTCTGCCATCTTGGCTCCGCCCCCTCTACAGATGAATTCTTTCAATGTCATTTTACCTTCTTGATTCTATGATGTCCAGGCAGTTATCATTTATGATTTCCTGAAAGATAGTGTCTAGGCTCTTTTTTTTCATCATGTATTTCAGACAGTCCAATAATCCTTAGTTTATTTCTCCTAAATCTATTTTCCAGGTCAGTTGTTTTCCCAATTAGGAATTTTATATTTTTTTTCTATTTTTTTCATTTTTTGTTTTTGCTTGATTTATTATTGTTACCTCATTGAATCATTAATTTCCATTTGTTCAGTTCTGAATTTTGATTAATTATTTTCTCATTTATTTTTTTACTTCTTTTTTGTATTTATCCAAGTCTTAAATGAGTTGTTTTGTTCTATATACTTTTTTCCATTTTACAAATTCTGTTTTTAAGAAGTTATTTTCTTTTTCTGTTTCACAAATTCTCTTTGTCTGAGAGTTGCTTTCTTTTTCCATTTTATCAAATCTATGTTTCAATGAGTTATTTGCCTTTTCCAAACCCTCTTGCAAATTTTTCATTTCCTTTCCCCATTTTTCTTCTAGCTCTTTTTAAAGATCCTTTTTATTTTTTTTTTAGGAGAGCCCTGTGGGATGGGAAGCAGGTTATATTATCTTTTGGCACTTCATCTGGAGACAATCTGTCTTTAGTCTCCTCAGGGTTTTTTTCTCTTTCACCATAAAATCTGTCTAGCATCAGAGTCCTATTTACTTTTTTACTAATTAAAAAAAGTTAAGATCTACTTTTAGGGCATGGGATGTTTTCCAAATGGCCATGATTGCCCTGGGTCAGTGCTTACTTACTCCCAGTGCTGGGTGGGCATGAGCAGGTTCTGGGAGATTTTGGTGTTTGGGGGGTTCACTATTGATCTTTTGTATTTCTGTTGGATGTTTTATAACTTCCCTACATGAAACCAGGGCAGAGTGGCCAACACTGCTGTAGATTCCTGTAGATTCTCCCCTAGATTCTCTGCTATGTGAAGTCGGTACTACTCCGCAGAGTCCACACTGCCCCTGGACTCTACACTGTCTGTGCTGACATTTGTACTCAGCTGCTTGTGCTGGCTGGCTGCTTCCCTCCAATTTTCAACTGAAACAGACATTTTCTGGTGATTTTTGAAATTCTCTTCTGCTGGTAAGTTGTTGTACTCCCAATATTTGTGGGTTCTTCTGGTCCAGAGCTAATTCAGAGGCTGGATTTGCTAATTAGTCTGAGGGTTGTGGAGAAAGTCAGAAAGAAATGTGTGTTGTCTCCACCATCTTGTGACTACTTTTTTTTAGAAATTAAATCACAATGGAGAAGGAAGGTTGACATAGTCTGACATATAAATGTGTGATTCAAACGCAGGTCTTCCTGATTCTAAGCTCAGTACTTTACTCATGCTACAATATTCTTTACTCATCATGTCTTCTCTCCTATTCTTTGTATAAGGTGATAGAGTCAGCACCCATCATGAGTTTACTCCAAATGTTAGGAATCCAATTAACACTGTCATCTTTGATCACCAGGATCTCAGAAATCTTAAGACACACATAGACTATTCCCTGTAACTTTTATTTCTCCATCTTAGATATACAACATTTGGAGGGAAACTACATCCCAGGAAGAGGCATAGAAAATACACCATATCTGAGGGAACTTAGTGAGGGGGAGAATCATTGTGTGAATCTTACTCTCATCAGGAGAGGCTCAAAGAGTAAATAATTAACATATTTGTTTTTCAGAGAATTTTCTCTCACCTCATTAAAAGGGGGGAGAGGAAAAGGGAAAAGGAAAAGGAGAATAAGTGAAGGGACTTGGAGGGAGGGGGGAGGGATCCTAAAAAAAAAAAAAAAAGAGGGAGGGTTGTGCATCACAAGGGGGGGTCTGTAAATTAAATATCGGGGAGGGGGATCAGGGGGGTCAAGGGAAAAAAGCATAATCTGGGGATAATACGATGGCAGGAAATACAGAATTAGTAATTTTAACTGTAAATGTAAATGGGATGAACGATCCCATCAAACAGAGACGGATAGCAGATTGGATCAAAAAGCAGAACCCTACAATATGTTGTCTACAGGAAACACACTTAAAGCAGGGAGATACATACAGAGTAAAGGTAAAAGGTTGGAACAGAGCCTATTATGCTTCAGGTAAAGCCAAAAAAGCAGGGGTAGCTATCCTTATCTCAGATCAAGCAAAAGCAGAAGTAGATCTCGTTAAAAAAGATAAGGAAGGAAACTATATCCTGCTGAAAGGTAGCATAAATAATGAAGCCATATCAATACTAAACATATATGCACCAAGTGGTAGAGCATCTAACTTTCTAAAGGAAAAGTTAAGAGAACTGCAAGAAGAAATAGACAGTAAAACTATAATAGTGGGAGATCTCAACCTTGCACTCTCAGATTTAGACAAATCAAACCACAAAAGAAACAAGAAAGAAATTAAAAAAGTAAATAGAACATTAGAAAAACTAGGTATGATAGACCTTTGGAGAAAACTGAATGGCAATAGAAAGGAATATACTTTCTTCTCAGCAGTTCATGGATCCTATACAAAAATTGACCATATATTAGGACATAAAGATCTCAAAATTAAATGTAGGAAGGCAGAAATAATAAATGCCTTCTTCTCAGATCACAATGCAATAAAAGCTACATTCAGTAAAAAGTTAGGGGTAAATAGACCAAAAAGTAATTGGAAACTGAATAATCTCATCTTAAAGAATGACTGAATGAAAGAGCAAATTATAGAAACAATTAACAATTTCACCCAAGATAATGACAATGATGAGACATCATATCAAAATATTTGGGATGCAGCTAAAGCAGTAATAAGGGGAAATTTTATATCTTTAGAGGCTTATTTGAAGAAAATAGAGAAAGAGAAGATTAACGAATTGGGCTTACAACTTAAAAGGCTAGAAAAAGACCAAATTATAAATCCCCAACCAAAAATTAAACTTGAAATACAAAAATTAAAAGAAGAAATCAATAATATTGAAAGTAAAAAAAACTATTGAATTAATAAATAAAACCAAGAGTTGGTTTTATGAAAAAGCCAATAAAATAGATAAACCTTTGGTAAATTTGATCAAAAAAAAGAAAGAGGAAAATCAAATTGATAGTCTTACAAATGAAAAGGGGGATCTTTCCACAAATGAAGAGGAAATTAGAGAAATAATAAGGAGTTACTTTGCCCAACTTTATGCCAATAAATTTGATAACTTAAGTGAAATGAATGACTTTCTCCAAAAATATAGGCTCCCTAGATTAACAGAGGAGGAGATAAATTGCTTAAATAGTCCCATTTCAGAAAAAGAAATAGAACAAGCTATTAATCAACTCCCCAGGAAAAAATCCCCAGGGCCAGATGGATTCATATGTGAATTCTACCAAACATTTAAAGAACAATTAGCCCCAATGTTATATAAATTATTTGAAAAAATAGGGGATGAAGGAGTCCTACCAAACTCCTTTTATGACACAGACATGGTACTGATACCTAAACCAGGTAGATCGAAAACTGAGAAAGAAAATTATAGACCAATCTCCTTAATGAATATTGATGCTAAAATCTTAAATAAGATATTAGCAAAAAGACTTTAGACAAGCATCCCCAGGATAATACACTATGATCAAGTAGGATTTATTCCAGGAATGCAGGGCTGGTTTAATATTAGGAAAACTATTAATATAACTGACCATATTAATAATCAAATTAATAAGAACCATATGATCATCTCAATAGATGCAGAAAAAGCATTTGACAAAATCCAATATCCATTCCTACTAAAAACTCTTGAGAGTATAGGAATAAATGGACTATTCCTCAGAATAATCAGGGGAATATATTTAAGACCTTCAGTAAGCATAATATGCAATAGAAATAAACTGCAACCTTTCCCAGTAAGATCAGGAGTGAAACAAGGTTGCCCACTATCACCATTACTATTCAGTATAGTACTAGAAACGCTAGCCTCGGCAATAAGAGCCGAGAAAGAGATTCAAGGAATTAGAGTAGGAAATGAGGAAATTAAACTATCACTTTTTGCAGATGGCATGATGGCATACTTAGAGAACCCCAAAGACTCTGCTAAAAAGCTACTAGAAATAATTCAAAATTTCAGCAAAGTGGCAGGATACAAAATAAATCCACATAAATCCTCGGCATTTTTATATATCACTAACAAAATGCAACAGCAAGAGATACAAAGAGAAATTTCATTCCAAACAAATGTTGAGAGTATAAAGTATTTGGGAATCCATCTACCAAAGAAAAGTCAGGAATTATATGAGAAAAATTACAAAACACTTGCCACAAAAATAAAGTCAGATTTAAATAATTGGAAAGACATTCAGTGCTCTTGGATAGGCCAAGCGAATATAATAAAGATGACAATACTCCCCAAACTAATCTATTTATTTAGTGCTATACCAATCAGACTCCCAAGAAACTATTTCAATGACCTAGAAAAAATAACAACAAAATTCATATGGAAGAATAAAAGGTCGAGCATTGCAAGGGAACTAATGAAAAAAAACTCAGAGGAAGGTGGTCTAAGTGTACCTGATCTAAAGGTATATTATATAGCAGCAGTCACCAAAACCATTTGGTATTGGCTAAGAAATAGACCTGTAGATCAGTGGAACAGATTAGATACAAAGGACAAAAAAGGATACATATATAGCAACCTAATCTTTAATAAACCCAAAGATACCAACATTAGGGATAAAAATTCATTATTCGGAAAAAACTGTTGGGAAAACTGGAAATTAGTATGGCAGAAATTAGATATGGATCCACACTTAACACCATATACCAAGATAAGATCAAAATGGGTCCATGATTTAGGCATAAAGAGGGAGATAATAAATAGATTAGAGGAACAGAGGATAATCTACCTCTCAGACTTGTGGAGGAGGAAGGAATTTATGACCAGAGGAGAACTAGAGATCATTATTCATCACAAAATAGAAGATTTTGATTACATCAAACTAAAAAGTTTCTGTACAAACAAGATTAGAAGGGAAGTAACAACTTGGGAAAATATTTTTAAAAACAAAGGTTCTGACAAAGGTCTCATTTCCGAAATATATAGAGAACTGACCCTAATTTATAAGAAACCGAACCATTCTCCAATTGATAAATGGTCAAAGGATATGAACAGACAATTCTCAGAGGAAGAAATTGAAACTCTTTCCACTCACATGAAAGAGTGTTCCAAATCACTACTGATCAGAGAAATGCAAATTAAGACCACTCTGAGATACCACTACACACCTGTCAGATTGGCTAAGATGAGAGGAACAAATAACGGTGAATGTTGTAGGGGCTGTGGGAAAACTGGGACACTGATACATTGTTGGTGGAGTTGCGAAAGAATCCAGCCATTCTGGAGAGCAATCTGGAATTATGCTCAAAAAGTTATCAAACTGTGCATACCCTTTGACCCAGCAGCGCTACTACTGGGATTATATCCCAAAGAAATACTAAAGAGCGGAAAGAGACATATATGTGCCAAAATGTTTGTGGCAGCTCTTTTTGTTGTAGCTAGAAACTGGAAGATGAATGGATGTCCATCAGTTGGAGAATGGTTGGGTAAATTATGGTATATGAAGGTTATGGAATATTATTGCTCTGTAAGAAATGACCAGCAGGAGGAATACAGAAAGGCCTGGAGAGACTTAAATCAACTGATTCTGAGTGAAATGAGCAGAACCAGAAGATCACTGTACACTTCAACAACAATATTGTATGAGGATGTATTCTGATGGAAGTGGAAATCTTCAACATAAAGAAGATCCAACTCACTTCCAGTTGATCAATGATGGACAGAGGTAGCTACACCCAGAGAAGAAACACTGGGAAGTGAATGTTAATTGTTAGCACTAATATCTGTCTCCCCAGGTTGCATGTACCTTCGGATTCTAATGTTTATTGTGCAACAAGAAAATGATATTCACACACATGTATTGTACCTAGACTATATTGTAACACATGTAAAATGTATGGGATTGCCTGTCATCGGGGGGAGGGAATAAAGGGAGGGGGGGATAATTTGGAAAAATGAATACAAGGGATAATATTCTAAAAATATATATATATATATATAATAAAAAAAATGAGTTAAAAAAAAGATATACAACATTTGGAATAACTAAATGTGGATACTTATCACCTATGTGCTTACACAAGTTCTTTAATCTATCATCACAGATCCCTTGATCAGTCATCACAGGACTCTGGAGGGTGAGGGCCCTAATCAAGTTGTTCTTTCCACATCCTGAAACAAGCCATCTCTGTTTCTATTCCTGTCGTTCAGAATTGCCTGTTACTTAGGCACCTTTCCCCATGTTTGTTTTCTTAATATTTTCTTCTTTATTCATCTCAAGATAATACCTTTATTCATCTAAAGGACTTTAGCAGTCCCAATTCATTATAACCACTGCACATTCACAATATTATGAATAAATTCCTCTTCACTTGGTTCTCTTTAAACTTTGTGGGTAATGTAGTGGGGAGGGCAATCCATTTCCAAAAACTGATGAAGATACCTGTTCTCTCAAGTATGGAGTGGCCTGGATTTTAAGAAGACCTATGTTTAAATTTGTTCTTAGACCTTACAAGCTCAAAGACTTTAAGGAAGTAAAAACTTCAGTGTGTCTAAATTTCCTGAACTGTAAAATGCGAACAATAACAATACCTATCTGAGAGAATTGTTGTGAAAGTTCATTTAGACAATACTTTGAATAAACACTTAGCAGAGTATCTGGTATATAGCAGGTATATCATAAATGCACATTCATTTTTCTATACCTCTCTTTCCACATGAAACACCCATTCCTATTAGAAACATTAAAGAGTATAGAAATAAAAAGATATTTCCTTAAAATCTTCTGTGGCACCTTTTAAAAACTATCAGTAAGCATCATATGTAATGGGAATAAATTGGGAAACATTGTCAGTAAGATCAGTGATGAAACAAGATTGCCCACTTTCACCATTACTATTCAATATTGTATTACAAGTGCTAGCTTTGGCAATAAAAGAAGAAAAGGAGTTTTAACTAATTAGAGTACGTAATGAGGAAACTAAATTTTATGACTCTTTGCAAATTATGTGATAATATACTTAGAGAACCCTATAAAATAAACTAAATAACTATTAGAAATAATCCACAACTTTAGCAAAGTTGCAGGATACAAAATAAATCCACATAAATCATTATCCTTTTTATATATCACTAACAAGTGAAAGTCAGGAACTCTATGAGCAAAATTACAAAATGCAAATAAAGTCAGATCTAAACAATTGGAAACATATTAAATGCACCTGGATAGGTTGAACAAATATAATAAAGATGACAAAACTACCTAAACTAATCATTTATTTATTGCTATACCAATCAAACTCCCAATAAACTATTTTACTTACCTACAAAAAATAACAACAAAATTCACCTGGAAGAAAAAAAGGTCAAGAATTTCAAGGGAATTAATGAAAAAAAATGCAAATGAAGTTTACCTAGCTGTACCAGATCTAAAACGATATTATAAAGCAGCAGTCATCAAAACTATTCGGTACTGCCTAAGAAATAGAGTTGTCAATCAGTGGAATAGATTAGGTTTAGAGGACAAAATAGTCAATAACTATAGTAATCTAGTGTTTGACAAACCCGAAGACCCCAGCTTTGCTTATAAGAATTCATTATTTGACAAAAACTGCTGGGAAAATTGGAAACTGGTTTGGCAGAAAGTTGGCATTGACCCATACCTAACATCATATACAAAGATAAGGTTGAAATGGGTGCATGATCTAACATAAAAATGATATCATAAACAAATTAGATGAACATAGGATAGTTTATCTCTCAGATCTGTGGAGGAGGGAGAAATTTATGACCAAAGAAGAACTGGAGATCATTATTGATTTAAAAATGGATGGTTTTGATCATATTAGGTTAAAAGATTTTTGTACAAACTGGAAACTGAATGGATGCCCATCGATTTGAGAATGATGAATAAACTGTGGCATATGAATGTTATGAAATATTATTTTTGTGTAAGAAAGGACCAGCAGGATGATTTCAGAGAGAGACTTACATGAACTGATGCTAAGTGAAATAATAGAACCAGAAGATATAATGGTAGATAGCAACAGCAAGATTATACATTGATGAATTCTGATGGACATGGCTCTCTTCAACAATGAGATGATTCAAACCAGTTTCAATTGTTCAGTGATGAAGAGAGACATTTCCACCCAGAAAGAGGACTATGGGAATTGAGTGTTATTCACAACATACCATTTTCACTCTTTTTGTTGTTGGCATTTTACTTTGTTTCTCTCTCTCTTTTTTTTTTTTAACTGATTTGATTGGATTTTTCTTGTGCAGGATAATAATTGTATAAATATGTGTGCATATATTGTGTGCTATTATGTTTAACATATGTTGGTTAAACTTGCTATCTATGGAAGTGTGTGGGGGAAAGGGAAGATAATTGGAATGCAAAACTTTACAAGAGATAATTGTTGAACAATTGTCCATGGATATGTTTTGAAAAGTAAAAAGCTTTAATAAAAAAATAATAAAATAAATACATTTTTCTAAAAAAAAAAAAAAAAAGAAAAAAGAAAAAGAAAGAAAGGGGGAGGGATGGGTGGATGGGGAAACAAAATATGATGAAAGAACACAAGGGAGGGATCCCTGGGTAGGAAGAAGTTAAGTAATAGCCAATTATAGAGCATAATTTAATGAAAGAGGTAGCAGGGATAGGAAAGATATGTGTGTATATATAAGTATATCTTTTCTTAACTAATGCCTAGTTGGGGGTAAAGGGGAATGACAGGAGGAAAAAAAAATAATAAAGTAAATAAGGTATGCAACAGAGAACAAAAGATTTAAAAGGAAGTAAAGAAAAGATGACAATCATGAATATTATTTCTTCTAATATGTATATTTTCTTGTTCTGGTTAATTATTGTTATATATTTTTAAATCATCTCTTGTGTTCCGTTAGGCACATGATCATGTTCTCTTTTGTTTTCTTTCTTTGTGTTTTGCATTTCTTTTCTGTTTCTTCATCAAATAATTTTTTGGGGAAATGCCAAGTTTTCCTTTGGTGAGGTTTTTTCTATGGCTTCCCAATGATAAGACCAAAGAGCCCATACTATCCTCATAGCTTAAAAGAGCTGATTCTTAAGACCAAGCATGATAACTCGAGTGTAGTTAATTATTGAGCTACTTAAAACTATTTGGCTTGTGTTTATACTAAATGTAGAGAACTATTTGTCTACTTAGTATATTTGATATCAGGGAAACGTGTTTAAACTGTAAAAACAAAATTGTTTTTCATTTTTAAGATGCTTGAATAAGAGGTTTCCTGTAATAACCTGAAATGCAATCACGTTAGGATTTCAACTTTTTGTTTAAAATGTATATTAGCATTATAAAAGTTGATTTATAAGTTTTATTAGTGAAAGGTTAAGAGAAATACTTGAAATGTTAATTCTCCTCAGATTCTGAAAAGTGAAGAGAAGCAGGGAAAAAAAGAAGGTAAGTATTTGGAAAACTTTATTTATTTATTTTTTTTGCAACATAACAGATCTTAATTGTTAAGTTGTCAATCATGTCTTTTGTAAACTGTTAACAGGGTTGGGGACAAATGGGTGATATAATTATGATATAATGTTATCATGCTATAAGAAATAACTGGGGAAGGGTGATTGGTTTACAAAAAGCAATATGGCAACACCGATATAAATGAAGCAAAGTAAAGTGAGAAGAAAAAGGACATCACTGTGCACAGTAATATCCTGATCAACACATTGATCCAAGACAATTCCAAAAGACTCTTGATAAAAATAATGCTATTTATTTGAGAGAATATAGAGAGAATAAAAGAGAAAAATGTGCAAATCTGAGTGCAAATTGAAGCATAATTTCTTATCTTATTTTTCTTGTGTTTTTTTTTTGATATTATTGCTTGGCAGTCTGGATAATATACAATTGTTTTTAATGATATCATATATAAAATTGCTAACATATAGATTACTTTTTTTTAGTGGGTGAGATGACATTTAATCCTGACATAGAAGAATGATAAACATGTTTAACTCAGGTTTGTTGATGTGATAAATTAGGTTTTTCTGTTTTTAAAAAAATATTTTTGGGGTAGCTAGGTGGTACAGAGGATAAAGCACCAGCCCCAAAGTCAGGAGGACCTGATTTCAAATCTGGCTTCAGATATCTAACACTTCCTAGCTGTGTATCCTGGGCAAATTACTTAACCCCAATTTCCTCAGCAATATATATATATATATATATATATTATCTTCTAAAATAATAATTATGGTAGGGAGGAGCCAAGATGTCAAATATCTACTTGCCAAAATGACAGACCTGGAAAACAAATCTAGGAGAGATAATCTGAGGATTATTGGACTTCCCAAAAATTATGATGAAAAAACGAGCCTAGATACTATTTTACAGGAAATTGTCAAAGAGAACTATCCAGAGGTAATCGAACCAGAAGGTAAAATAGGCATTGAAAAAATTCATCAAACACCTTCTGAAAAAGACACTAAAAAAATAAATCCACAGAATATTGTGGCCAAGCTGCAGAACTATCAGACTAAGGAAAAAAATAGTGCAAGCAGCCAGGAAAAAACAATTCAAATATCTAGGTGCCACAATAAGTATCTCTCAAGATCTGGCTGCATCCACATTAAAGGATTGAAGAGTCTGGAATCTGGTATTCTGAAAGGCAAAAGAACTTAGAATGCAGCCAAGAATAAACTACTCAGCTACATTTAGCATTTTCTTCCATAGAAGAAGATGGGCATTTAATGAAACAGATGAATTCAATTTGTTTCTAAGAAAAAAAAAAAAAAAGATCTAAACAAAAAAAATTGATCTCCAACAAAAATTCACACAATGTTCCTCCCCCTCTCTAAATTCCCTCAGATAGGATAAATTATCTTTGCCTCTTCCTGGGATGTAGTTTCCCTCTTTTTATCTCCCCTTTTCCCATTTTCTGGCAATACGCCCTTTCCTTTTCTATTTCCCTTTTTTTTGTTATTACAGTAAAATCAAATTATACATGTGGACTTTCTGTACAACCACAATGAAAGTACAGTTCTCAAGAATTCTTTTTACCTTTTTCCTGCTTCTCTTGAGTCTTGTGGTTGAAGATCAAATTTCAGAGAATTCTCTCTCACCTCATTAAAAGGGGAGAGGAAAAGGGAAAAGGAAAAGAGTAATAAGGGAAAAGTACAAGAAAAGGGAAAGGATTTAAAAGGACAGGGGAGGGAGGGCTGCATGACACAAGCGGGGCCTAAGAGTTTATTGCTGCGGAAGGGGTTCAGGGGGGGACAAGGGGGAAAAAAGCATAATCTGGGGATAATAAAATGACAGGAAATACAGAATTAGTAATTTTAACTGTAAATGTAAATGGGATGAACTCTCCAATTAAGTAGAGGCAGATAGCAGGCTGGATCAAAACCCAGAACCCTACAATATGTTGCTTGTAGGAAACACAATTAAAGCAGGGAGATACTTACAGAGTAAAGGTAAAAGGCTGAAACAGAATCTACTATGCTTCAAGTGAACTCAAAAAAGCAGGGGTAGCTATGCTTATCTCAGATCAAGCAAAAGCAAAAATTGATCTAATTAAAAGAGATAAGGAAGAAAACTATATCTTGTTAAAGGGTAGCATAGGCAATGAAGTCATATCAATACTAAACATATATGCACCAAGTGGTATAGCATCTAACTTCCTAAAGGAGAAGTTAAGAGAGTTGCAATAAGAAATAGACAGCAGCACTATAATAGTGGGAGATCTCAACCTTGCACTCTCAGAATTAGATAAACTAAACCACAAAACAAATAAGAAAGAAATTAAGGAGGTAAATAGAATATTAGAAAAATTAGGTATGATAGATCTTTGGAGAAAACTGAATGGTGGAAGAAAGGAGTATACTTTCTTCTTAGCAGTTCATGGAACCTATACAAAAAATGACCATGTATTAGGACATAAAGATCTCAAAATTAAATGAAGAAAGGAAGAAATAGTAAATACTTTCTTCTCAGATCACGATGCAATAAAAACTACATTCAATAAGAAGTTGGGGAAAATAGACCAAAAACTAATTGGAAACTAAATAATCTCATCTTAAAGAATTGATTGGGTGAAACAGAAAATTATACAAACAATTAATACTTTTACCCAAGACAATGACAACAATGAGACACCATATTAGAATTTGTGGGATGCAGCTAAAGCGGGAATAAGGGGAAATTTTATATCTTTAGAGGCTTACTTGAATAAAATAGAGACAGAGAAGATCAATGAATTAATTGGGCTTGCAACTGAAAAGGTAGAAAAAGACCAAATAAAAAACCACCAACCAAATACTAAAGTTGAAATTCTAAAATTAAAGGGAGAAATTAAGAATATGGAAAGTAAAAAACCTATTGAATTAATAAATAAAACTAAGAGTTGGTTTTATGAAAAAAAAACAATAAAATAGATAAAAAGTTTGGTAAATTTAATCAGAAAAAGGAAAGAGGAAAATCAAATTGTTATTCTTAAAAATGAAAAGGGGGGACATTTCACCAATGAAGAGGAAAAAGAGCAATAATAATGAATTACTTTGACCAACATTATGCTAATAAATTTGATAACTTAAATGAAATGGATGACTACCACCAAAAATATAGGCTTCCCAGATTAACAGAGGAGGAAGTATTGTTTAAATAGTCTCATTTTTAAATAGTCTCATTTCAGAAAAAGAATTAGAGCAAGCTATTAATCAACTCCCTAAGAAAAAATCCCCCAAACCAGATGGATGATTTACATGTGAATTTTATGAAACATTCAAAGAAACATTCCACAATGTTATATAAACTATTTGAAAAAAATAGGGAATGAAGGAGTCCTACCAAACCCCTTTTATGATACAGACATCATACTGATATCTAAACCAGATAGGTTGAAAACTGAGAAAGAAAACTATAGACCAATCTCCTTAATGAATATTGATGCTAAAAATCTTAAATAAGATATTAGCAAAAAGACTTCAGAAAATCATCCCAGGACATTACATTATGATCAAGTAGGAGTTATACCAGGTGCAGGACTGGTTTAATATTATGAAAACTATTAGTATAATGGACCATATTAATAATCAAATGAACAAAAACCATATGATCATCTCAATAGATGCAGAAAATGCATTTGATAAAATACAACATCCATTCCTACTAAATATAGTATAGGAATATATGAACTATTCCTTAAAATAGTCAGGAGGATAAATTTAAAACTGTCAGTAAGCATCATGTGTAATGGGGATAAACTGGAACCTATCCCAGTAAGATCAGGGGTGAAACAAGGCTGCCCACTATTACCATTACTATTGAATATTGTATTAGCTAGTCTTGGCAATAGGAGTTGAGAAAGAGATTCAAGGAATTAGAGTAGGTAATGAGGAAATCAAACTATCACTCTTTGCAGATGATATGATGGTATACTTACAGAACCCAAAAGATTCTAATAAAAAAGTTATTAGAAATAATTCACAACTTTAGCAAAGTTGCTGGATACAAAATAAATCCACATAAATCCTCGGCATTTTGAAACATCACCAAGAAAATCCAACACCAAGAGATACAAAAAGAAATTCTATTCAAATCAATTGTTGAGAATGTAAAATATTTGGGAATATATCTACCAAAGGAAAGTCAGGAATTATATGAGCAAAATTACAAAACACTTGCCACAAAAATAATTCAGATTTAAATACTTGCAAAGACATTAAGTGCTCTTGGATAGGCCCAGCGAATATAATAAAGATGACAATACTCCCTAAACGAATCTATTTATTTAGTGCTATACCAATCAGACTCCCAAGAAAACATTTTAATGACCTAGAAAAAATAACAATAAAATTCATATGGAAGAACAAAAGGTTGAGAATTTCAAGGGAATTAATGAAAAAAAAAAATCAAATGAAAGTGGCCTAGCTGTACCTGATCTAAAACTATATTATAAAGCAGCAGTCACCAAAACCATTTGGTATTGGCTAAGAAATAAACTAATTGATCGGTGGAACAGGTTAGATTCACAGGACAAGATAGTGAATAAAAATAGCAATGTAGTGTTTGAGAAACCCAAAGATCCCAACTTTTGGGATAAGAATTCATTATTTGAAAAAAATGTTGGGAAAATTGGAAATTAGTATAGAAGAAATTAGATATGGACCCACACTTAACACCACATACCAAGATATGTGCATGATTTAGGCATAAAGAATGAGATCATAAACAGAGGAACATAGGATAGTTTACCTCTCAGACTTGTGGAGGAGGAAGGAATTTGTGACCAAAGGAGAACTAGAAATTATTATTGATCACACAATGAAAATTTTGATTAGGTCAAATTAAAAAGCTTTTATGCAAACAAAACTAATGCAAACAAGATTAGAAGGGAAGTAACAAATTGGGTTAATATTTTTTACAGTTAAAGGTTCTGATGAAGGCCTAATTTCCAAAATATATAGAAAACTGACTCTAATTTATGATAAATGGTCAAAGAATATGAACAGACAATTTTCAGATAATGAAATTGGAAGTATTTCCACTCATATGAAAGAGTGTTGCAAATCACTATTGATTAGAGAAATCAATAGAGAAATGCAAATTAAGACAACTCTGAGATACCACTACATACCTGTCAGATTAGCTAAGATGACAGGAATAAATAATGATGAATGTTGGAGGGGATGAGCAAAAACTGGGAAACTGATGCATTGTTGTTGGAGTTATGAAAAAATTCAACCATTCTGGAGAGTAATTTGGAACTATGCCCAAAAACTTATCAAACTGTGCATACCTTTTCATCCAGCCATGCTAAATACTAAAGAAGGGAAAGGGACCTGTATAGGCCAAAATGTTTGTGGCAGCCCTTTTTGTAGTGGCTAGAAAGTGGGAAATGAATGGATGCCCATCAATTGGAGAATGGTTGGGGAATTATGGTATATGTATGTTATGGATTTTTATTGCTCTGTAAGAAATGATCAGCAGGATGACTTACATGAACTGGTGCTACGTGAAATGAGCAGAACCAGGACATAATTATACACTTCAATGATACTATATGAAGATATATTCTGATTGAAGTGGCTATCTTCAACATAGGGAAGATCTAATTCAGTTCCAGTTGATCAATGATGGACACAATCAACTACACCCAGAGAAGGAACACTGGGAATTGAGTGTAAACTGTTTGCACTATTGTCTTTCTGCCCAGGTTACTTTTACCTTCTGAATCCAATTCTTATCGTGCAACAAGAAATTTGGTTTTACACACATACATTGTATATAGGATATACTGTAACACGTTTAATATGTATGGGATTGCCTGTCATCTAGGGGAGGGAGTAGAGAGAGGGAGGGAATAAATTCAGAAAATAATTGAGTACAACAGATAATTTTGTAAAAAAAATTACCCATACACTGTCAAAAATTATAATTATAAAATTAATTTAAAAAATAATAATTGTGTTGGCTAATGTGTGTGAGAGAGAGCATATGTGGATTTATAACTTTCTAACTACCAGGCTCTGTGCTAAGTGCTTTTACAACTATAATTTCATTTGATCCCTACACTCTTTGGAGATAGGTGTTATTATTATTATTATTTTATAGAGGAGAAAATTGAGGCAAACAAATTTTAAAGTCCTTGCTCAGGGAGACACAGAGTAAATGTCCAAGAATGAATTTGAACTCAGGTATTTCTGATTAAGACTTGCACTTTATTGCAGTTAACATGAAATTAAATTAGGAATTCATTCCAAATTATACAAAATATAATATTACTATGATAGTTTATTTGGCACAAGATCACCTTTGATGAACTAATTAACTGATATGATTTCAGAGGAAGACCCTAATGTCCATAAAATCATTTTTTTCCATTTTGAAACAGGTAATTCTCCAAGTTATTAAGTGTCATTTACATTGTAGAGAAAGATTTTAGAACAATCACTGATTGGTGATTGACAGGGAGGTAAAATGAGGGAAGTGGCACTTGGTAAAACACCATGGAGAAGTGGTTTAAGGACAGTATAGAAGTCAGAGTTGGGAGAGCAGATGATACTTATTTTATTCTACTTCATGCTCTGGCCTAGGGTTACACATTTAGAAATAACTATGATAAAACCATGCACAATGAGAAGGACTAAGAAACATGGAGAAAATGGGGTGGAAAAATATTAGAGAAAAGAACTTTCATTAGTTTGGATCAATAGAAAAGAAAAATACACTGCAATTTATATCATAGACAGAGAGATGGAAAAGGACTTTAGATTATCTAGTCCAGTACTCCCTCTCACTTTACAAATGAGGTAACTGTGTCACACAAACCTTGACGTCAAAATAAGCAAGCAGAAAAATCAAAGTCCTCTGCTTTCAAATCTAGTACCTTTTCCATGTCACCACTGCTTCCACTTTGTAATAATCAATGCATATACTTGTCAGTAAAATGTAAGTTCCTTGGGCATGGGAAAGATTTTATTCCTTGGCTCCTAGGACAGTTAACACAGTGGGAGTTTAACAAATATTTGATTTATTATATTATAATTTAATGCATTTTTATACTTATCCTTTGATATTTTGTATTCCCCATTCTTAATTATTATGTATTTGACTTTTAGATACGGTTTGGGTTATGATGTTAATTCACAAATATATACATTAATTCTTTTGATTCTCTCAACAATTATGTAAGCTAGTGTATTAGGTCCTACCACCCTTCTTTCAAAAAATGTTTATTTTATATAAATTCTACATACCCCTATTTGTGTGACTTTGAAAAATCCAGCCTCTTAAGGCTTCAATTTTCTCACCTTTAAAATAAATTAGCTGGTTTAGATGGTCCCTGAGGCCTGAAATTGCTTTATAGTACAGTATGTATTTCAGTATGTAACAAGCAAGCAAGAGCAGCCTTGGCTTGGTTTCAAGCTCTAATTCTACCCATAGTCTTTTTGTGAACCAAAGAAAGTTACATAATAAGTATCCCAGTTATCCCAGAACTACTCTTTTAAAATATTTTAAGCAGCAGAAGTGTTTCCTAGTTTGATTGTTAGTATTTCTTGAATGGAGAAAGGAAGGAATGGAAGGGATTACAGAAGGAAGAGGGAAGTTTAATAAAATCTTCTATAATACATTTGATCTGTACTATCAAAGATTTTTATTGTCTCCTCTTCCCACTGCCAAGAAAATTAAAGGAATAAAAATGGCATAATAAAGGCATAATGACCCTTTCCACGTTAGGTTTTTAATTTGTGGAACATTATTCTCAATAGAATAAAATAATTTTTAAAACTGCTGAAAATTATTAACTGGAAAAGGAGATAATTTATTTTCTTTTCTCCCAAGTGCAGCAACTTCCAGTGAAACACTAGAGATATTATATCCTATCTATTCCTGTCAAAGGCAGAAAGTAAGCATGTGACAGCAGGGACTTGGGAATCACTCTGATCACTCAAAATGGTTACTTGAAGGGCACTTGTTATTAATTCACATTTCTTCCTGTCAAAATTCTGAGTGATTGCTTCTGTAAAACAGTTGAGAAATGCTTCTGACATAACAGGGAGATTATTGGAACACTTTTCACTCCTAATGCAGGAGAATGAACTTCTGATACAAAATCATATTACCCATGAACTGTAAGTATTCATTTGGCTAATCTTTTTCTAAGTGATTTGAGTAGTACAAAAATGAATAAGTGGTTTTGAATGATGATATAAAGATATGATTTTTGTTCTTGCTGGCAGCTATAGGAATGGTCTTCATTTTAGAATTATATATATATATATATATATATATATGTATCTATTTTATAGATACATATATATATACATAATATGTTAACACTATATATACTATATATACTATTATATGTATTTTTATAAAACATTGCCAGGAACCTCCTTTGGTATATCCAGGAATAAAGGTTGATCTTTGAAAAAGCAATAAATTCCACAAGAAATGTCAGAAGTTTCTAAAGTTTTGGAAGCATAAGAACCTAACAGGTGCCCTTAATCTATTAATCCTTAGAAAATAATGATTTTGACATCATAAAATCATAGATTTAGACCTAAAAGGGAATTTAAAAGACATCAATTTCAGCCACATCCTTTCATCTTGTAAGTGAAGAAACAGAAGCATAGATATTCATGATGTCAAACCCTACAACAAATTTATTACATTACTCTCTCTCCCTTAGTCTGTGACACATCTGTATAATGTTCTCTTGTTTCGGTTTTCTTTTCAGCCTTCTTTTCAGTCAGAGTACTCACCACATGTACAGTCAAGTGTTAAAATCCAAATCCTTTATTACCTCTTTCAAAGTCTTGTCTTCTTTCTTTGGCTCTGGTTACCTTTCTTAGAGACCTATCTCTCTCCTTGGTTTGGAGAGCTTGAGCTCCTGCCTGTCTTCTCTGCCCATTGAATTTCCTCCAATGAATTCTGTCTGAGGCTCCTAGCTTATATATTGGAGTATAACTCAATCATTATATCATTAGGAAACCATTATTTGTTGTAGGATTAAATCAATCATACTGAACCATGCTAAATAAGATAACCATTGTTTCTATCAATTCCACTGACTTAGTACCTTGTAAGAATCCTTTGTTTCAAGTTCACAGTTCTGGCCCATTACACATCTGATTGATTTTTGTAGCACTAATTTAATTGTATCTACCTATAAGTAGAAATTTTAAATATTGATAGACCACATCATCAGGAAAGACCCTTAGAAGAAAATAAAACTATCAAGATCTTTGATATTAGCTAGGTTATTGCTAAAGTATTAATAACCCAGGATCCTGGTAATTTTGCTTCAGCTTTCCTGGTCCCCAATTCTTTGGAGTAATGGATGCCATTTATCTCAGTTACTATATTCCTTAGTCCTCCTATTCTCTCTTCTTTTAACTGGACCTTCCATTTTTAACCTTTCTGTATCTTATCTAATCTTTTGTGTAGAACAAAATTAATCATTCAACCAGCTTTAACTTATCATCCAAGATGACTTTTTCCATATTTTTTATAATTTGACCACAAACATTTACCATTACTGAAAGCTAGTAAATGCTGTATTCTGTCCACCTATCATCCCTTTTCCTAGCATGACAATTCTTTCATAATCCCTTTTATGACAACAACAAACACTTGTTCAGAGTTCTCCCATTGATTATATGTTACATTCTGCCATGTTTTTAATTATTTGGAGAATGTTGTATTCCATGTCTCATTGCCAATTTATATTCCATCAATTCATAAGATGTTATTAAAAATTAGATTTTACTTTCATGGACAACTTGGGGTTATTAAGGTAACTTTTCAGCTTCCTTAAAACAATACATTCAGCTTTGCTTCTTTTTTTTTTTTTTCAACTCTCAGTGGAATTTATCCATCTGTATTCTCTATTCCAGACAGACATAATAATAGATAAGTTCTATAGGATGTCCATTCAAATACATATTATAAATTATGCAGAAGATATTTTATAGCCTTTTTTGTTTTTTTTGTATGAATAGTGAGGCCAAACTCTTTTGAGTAATTTATGTCTTCCAAGAGGCCCTCCAATGTTGTAGAACTTCATATTATTAAGACAATGTTATATAGAGAACAAAGAAGACCTCTTGAACCACATATTAATACCTATTCAACTTATACTCTTTATTGGATTTCCTATTTCACAGAAGCTAATATCTTTTGTGATCATATATTTCCCTATTTTATGTCTTACTAATATGCATAACCGGTGTCATTCAAGACAGTTATGCAAATATTTATTTCTGAAGGAATAATGAAAAATTTTTATGTAGTGATGAAAGATAACTTTTTTCCGAAAAATGGTTTGTAAGACTATATTTTGCTATACCAAACCAAATGTACTTTTATAATCAAGAAAAAATAATTATATTGTAATCTTACTACATCTTTTAATTAATTGTGAAATTGTAAATATATGGTCTATTGCTGGATATAATTTGAGAAAACATGCTAGATTCCTACTGAGATACTCATTAAGGATGTCCTCAATTTATATGTAGATGATCCTCAAAAAATTTTGTATAAATTAAAGAGCATGCATGTAATGCTGGCAGGTAATGTTCTATTGTTTGATTTGTTTTTAGCCTTAATAAAGGCTTCCCCCCATTCTTTTGGCATTGTCCCTTTTATAAGATACTTTATGAATCCCTCAGAATCATATTTTCTCTAGCAGAGAATTACAAATATACACATAGTATAATCCAACTTTATTATTGCATCTTTGCTTTTTAAATGTAATTTGTGTCTTTCATATAAGTATATCTAGAATTGTAGTAGAAGTTGTAAGCATGGTGACCTTATTGAAAAAAAGTTTGTGGTAATAGTGATGATCCCATGTAGCATGAATGGGCCTAAACTGTGCCTTGGCCTTCTTTGGAAGGTTTCTAGATAAAATGTAACTGGAATTTACTAATGTCTATGGTTGCATTTTTCTCTTTTGCTCTTCATGAGAGTATGCAAATTAAGAGTATGCAAATTCCTTACTCATCAGGAAATACCTCTCAATTTGTATACTTTACTTTCTTTTTCTCTTCTAAATATGATTAGGATTCTGATATTTCTCTGCTGGACTTTATGTGAGAGAAGTGATTGCCCTTTGGCAATAATAATAACCATTTGCACATATTAGTGATAAGATATGTTATCTAGTAAAGCCTGACACTGAATTTATATCTCTATTTGTTTCTTTTGTTTTGATTCATTCCATGTTTCAATAACAGTAATCTTGAGATGATTATTTTTTTCTCTTGCCTTAGTGGAAACTTCATGAGTTTGAGAGATGAATGGTGGTGGTGGTGACCTCTTATCTAACATGACCATTGCAGAAAATATGGATGTTAATACAGTTGTTCAGGTAGTTCTTCTACCTGAGGTGAGAAGACTCACTCCCAAAAGAGCATCTTATATTTTAATGTCTTCAACAATGGTCTCTCAAAAGAGCATAATAAGAATCTTTGGGTTGTAATGTTCTTTTTCTCTAAGTTGTAATCCTTCTCTGGGAGCAGGTTTCTTGGGGAGCTTCTGGAGGCAGTCTTAGTTTCAGTTCAGTTCCAATAATCCCAAAATGCAGCCAGGAGTTAAAGTCCAGATCCTATAATGTGTCCTTCAAAATCCTGAATCTTAATCAGATTTAAATAATTGGAAAGACATTCAGTGCTCTTGGATAGGCCGAGCGAATATAATAAAGATGACAATACTCCCCAAACTAATCTATTTATTTAGTGCTATACCAATCAAACTCCCAAGAAACTATTTTAATGACCTAGAAAAAATAACAACAAAATTCATATGGAAGAATAAAAGGTCAAGAATTGCAAGGGAACTAATGAAAAAAAACTCAGAGGAAGGTGGTCTAAGTGTACCTGATCTAAAGCTATATTATATAGCAGCAGTCACCAAAACCATTTGGTATTGGCTAAGAAATAGACCGGTAGATCAGTGGAACAGATTAGATACAAAGGACAAAAAAGGGTACATCTATAGCAATCTAATCTTTGACAAACCCAAAGATTCCAACATTAGGGATAAAAATTCATTATTCGGAAAAAACTGTTGGGAAAACTGGAAATTAGTATGGCAGAAATTAGCTATGGATCCACACTTAACACCATATACCAAGATAAGATCAAAATGGGTCCATGATTTAGGCATAAAGAGGGAGATAATAAATAGATTAGAGGAACAGAGGATAATCTACCTCTCAGACTTGTGGAGGAGGAAGGAATTTATGACCAGAGGAGAACTAGAGATCATTATTGATCACAAAATAGAAGATTTTGATTACATCAAACTAAAAAGTTTCTGTACAAATAAAACTAATGCAAACAAGATTAGAAGGGAAGTAACTAATTGGGAAAATATTTTTAAAAACAAAGGTTCTGACAAAGGTCTCATTTCCAAAATATATAGAGAACTGACCATAATTTATAAGAAACCGAACCATTCTCCAATTGATAAATGGTCAAAGGATATGAACAGACAATTCTCAGAGGAAGAAATTGAAACTATATCCACTCACATGAAAGAGTGTTCCAAATCACTACTGATCAGAGAAATGCAAATTAAGACCACTCTGAGATACCACTACACACCTGTCAGATTGGCTAAGATGACAGGAACAAATAATGACAAATGTTGGAGGGGATGTGGGGAAATTGGGACACTAATACATTGCTGGTGGAGTTGTGAAAGAATCCAGCCATTCTGGAGAGCAATCTGGAATTATGCCCAAAAAGTTATCAAACTGTGCATACCCTTTGACCCAGCAGCGCTACTACTGGGATTATATCCCAAAGAAATACTAAAGAGCGGAAAGAGACATATATGTGCCAAAATGTTTGTGGCAGCTCTTTTTGTTGTAGCTAGAAACTGGAAGATGAATGGATGTCCATCAGTTGGAGAATGGTTGGGTAAATTGTGGTATATGAAAGTTATGGAATATTATTGCTCGGTAAGAAATGACCAGCAGGAGGAATACAGAGAGGGTTGGAGAGACTTAAATCAACTGATGCTGAGTGAAATGAGCAGAACCAGAAGATCACTGTACACTTCAACAACAATACTGTATGAGGATGTATTCTGATGGAAGTGGAAATCTTCAACATAAAGAAGATCCAACTCACTTCCAGTTGATCAATGATGGACAGAGGTAGATACACCCAGAGAAGAAACACTGGGAGGGGAATGAAAATTGTTAGCACTAATATCTGTCTGCCCAGGTTGCATGTACCTTCGGATTCTAATGTTTATTGTGCAACAAGAAAATGATATTCACACACATGTATTGTACTTAGACTATATTGTAACACATGTAAAATGTATGGTATTGCCTGTCGTCGGGGGGAGGGAATAGAGGGGGGGGGTAATTTGGAAAAATGAATACAAGGGATAATATTATAAAATATATATATATATAATAAATAAAAATAAATAAATAAATAAAAAAAATAAATTAAAAAAAAAAAAAAAATCCTGAATCTTTTCCTGGGGCCTGGCTAGCTTTAGTAGAGGCCCATCTCTCTTCTTGTTTCCCTGAGAGCTCTTGTCCAAATGTCTCCAAATCCAAAGGTTTGTCCTTCAGCCTCTAGCCTCTCGTCTTCCCAATGTCTCTTCAGCATAAAAGTAGAAATTGGAATGAATCAGACTCCTCCTCCAAGAGTGTGGGATTGTGGGTTTCTGCCTTGTGAATTTCCATGAAGTCAATCCTAGTTCTGAATCTCCCAAAGTCTCAAGAGCTCTGAGAGCTTCCTGCTTATATGTTGTCCACTGAGTATACACCAATCATTTCACCACTAGGAATCCATTAGAATTCCTAGTAGGATTAAATCAATGCTAAATTAGATTTAATTATTGTCTCCTCAATTCCACTCCTTCTTTCAAATTCTGGCCCATAAGATCTCCTTGTAGGATCAGATCAATCATACTGAACCATTAGATAATTATATCCATTCAAGTGACTTAGTACCTTGTAAGAATCCTAACATCTCCCCCTTTCTTTTGATTTAGAACATAGAGTGGTCATGACCTTGAAACAGGTATACATAAATCCATCAATATGGGAAGTATTACACATAATTACATAATTTACATAAACACATAGTAACATAACTCAGGCTAGAAGTGATGTAACAAATAACATGAATCAACATGAGGAATTTATACAAGTCCACATGGACTAGACATAGTCCAAAAGGAATCCATTATTTATTAGTTCATGTGCCAGGAATTCAATAATTCCTGCAAGCTTTGAGGTCCTACAATAGTCTCATCAACAATTTTTCATCTCAAAGAATCCAATGATCCCTGCTGGTCTTCAAGTCCTCTAATAATCTTTTCTTGTGTTAGAGAATCCAATGATGCCTGCAGAATGTGTTCTTAGGTCTTCTCCTTTGTTTTCAGATTTTTCTCTTTTTATGTCTCTCTCCAGGTGCTTGTTGCCACCCATCTTTTTCCTTCTCTGTCTGTTTCCTTCTATGTCTGTAAAAATACAAGCAAACCCTCTTTCCCAGGCAGTTAACTTATCTAATCTCCTTCTATTTACCCCTTTCTGAATCTCTTCTCATCATCTGGCAATTATATTGGAGCTGTTTGCACTGGACACTGCCCTGTTGGTTTAAAAAAATCTGTATTCTCCCCAATTACAATCAATTTCTGCTATTTGATTGCTTTTTTATTGGCTGATCAGGTAATCCCTTTCTGCCATGTGATTGTTTTTCTGCTGGTTGATCACATCAGAGAACTGACCTTTTAAAGTCTCTTTAGGTGTAACCTCAAGTGCCATCATGCCCCACCTATCTTTTGATTGATATCTTGGAGCTAGGCCCCACCTCTTATTTCTCTGGGTCAATCTACATTCTGAGGCCCAGTGAAAGCCCTTATGGCATCAATCATACTGAACCATTAGATAATTTTATCCATTCCAGTAACTTAGTACCTTGTAAGAATCCTAATAATGAGTAACTGTTTCATGCTGTAAATATTTATCAATGTATTCCACAGTCTTTTATGTTAAACCTTTCTTTTGTTTTAAAGGAAATGTCATTGTCCTATAGCTTAACTCAGGGGTTCTCAAACTATGGCCCACGGGCCAGATGCAGCCCACTGAAAATGTTTATGTGCCCGCTGGGTTATGGCAAAATCAGATAGGAAGTGACGTTTGACCTAAACTCATGTTAGCAATGCACACTTCCGGCACTGGGCTGAGGCGGTGGAGACACAGTGTGAGGCAATACTGAGGTGAGGTGAGTTCCCAGGCCATGGTGTATGGTTTGGGGAAGGGAGAGAGATGCAGAAGAGGGAGAACTGATGACCCTCAGCCTTGTAAAGTAACAGAACAGAACAACAGACAGGCATGAGGGATGTATAGTTGTATGCTGTGCATGTCATGGCTGCTGCAGGGGGAATATATAGGCTGTGTCTAGTGCATGGGTATAGTAACAGTTAGTACTACAAGTCCAAGCTTGACTCTATCATTGTCATTATGCTGTAATGACAATGTAACAGTTTCCTCTCTAGCGCATGTTGCGGTACTGACTGCTATTGTCTCCCAGAGTGAGGCTCCTGGTACCAGGCCGTGGCCCTGTATCTATAGTGACCTCACGTCTGGCTGTTGTAGTCATCAGTTTTATCATTGTGTGTATGTTCTGTAGTTTCATAAGGAGATAGAATATTGCTAACATATTTCATCACCTTATAATCACTGGGGGTCTGACCTTAGTGCCTCCCCACTTATTCTGAGTATGAGGAGGTGCAGAGCTGATGTACTGCTTCAACCTCCTCCAGATTCTTAAGGTCCCTATACACTTGTGCATCTTCAAGTCATATGACGACCTCCCCCGGAAGCCCCAATGTACAATTTATCACTGAAGCTCATTCTGCACATACAATATATCATACAGTTATATACATATATGCACAGTCTTGCCTGCGATTATCATAAATTACGAGTGCAGCATGTACAATCACACAACACTGGATCATGAGAATTGATTCCAGGATTCAGAGGAAGCCAGGGCATTTAGGAGAGTCACCTGAGTGCTGACTTGTGTGTGCAGTGAAGGTCTGAAGCGGGAGAGAGACTGCAGGAAACATAGGCATCACAGAACAGAGGCAGCTTGGAGGAAGTTGGGCATTGCAGTCTGTATGTCTCTGTGTGAGCAAAGTTATTGCTGGTATATTGTTTTTGTAGCAAACAGTAGACTTATGATTACTTTTTCATGCAGTACAAGGAAAAAGGTGTATGTCTGATATGCCAGAATATAGTGTCTGTGTTCAAAGAATATAATTTGTGCTGATACTATGAAACTTAACATAGAGATAAATATGATTGTTTGGTTGGAGAAGTGAGAAAAGATAAAATATTAAAACTGAAAAATACATTGGCAACTTAGCAAAATATTTTTGTGAAGCAGAAGCAACTAAATATTTCATCACTGGAAGCAAATCTTCAAGTTGCTCACACTGGCAGACCATTCGTGGAGGGAGAATTTGTTAAAGAATGACTTCTTTCTGTTGCCAAAGAGATGTGTCCAGAGAAGGCCGATTCATTTAGTACAGTGAGTCTTTCAGGACCTACAATTACATGGAGGATTAAAGAAATGGGAGATAATCTGCATCAACATTAGCAAAACTACACACACACACACACACACACACACACACACATCATATTTTTCCTTGGCATTCGACAAAAGCAATGATATTCACAATTCTGCACAACTTCTAATTTTTTATTTGTGGAAGACTGATTATTTTGAAGTCATAGAAGTACTTGCTGTAGTGCAAAGCATCAAAGGAACAACTACAGGAGAGGATATCTATGAAAAGGTTTGCTAAATTATGAATGGTTTGGAACTAGACACTCAGCTAGCCAGCATGACAACTGATGGTGCCCCCAGCATGGTGGGGTCTAAGAAAGGAGTAATTGCTCACCTTAACCAAGAGATGGACAAACATAACCATTCTCATCCAATAGCCATACACTGTCTCATCCACCAATAAGCGCCGTGTAGTAAATCACTGAAGTGGGACTCTGTTATGAAATTTGTGGTATCTTGTGTTAACTTCATTAGAGCTAATGCAATAAATCACAGACAATTTCAGGAATTTCTGTCTGAGCTAAATGTTGAGTATGATGTTCTATATCACAAAGAAGTCTATTAGCTGAGTCGAGGGAGAGTTTTGAAACGTTTCTATAACTTACTTCCACAGATTACAATTTTTCTGCTTTCAAAAAACAAAGAAGTACCAGAGCTCAATGATGCAGAATGGAAATGGCACCTTGCTTTCTGACAGATGTAACAGAGCTACTCAACAATTTCAATATGCAGCTTCAAGGAAAGGGGAAGCTCATTTGTGATATGCAATCATATGTCAAAGCATTTGAAGTAAAATTAGGCCTCCTCATCAAACAAGTGAAGGAAGAAAACTTCTACCATCTCCCCACAACTCAAAATCATCTCATAAATCAGAGGGAAGTAGTTGAAAGGAAGGAAATAAAACTAATTCAAAGATTTCTTGACAAGACATTGAACTAAGCAAAGTCATCCCAAGTTTATCTAAGAGTGAAAATGGAAGAATAGATAATTAAAAAAAAATCCATAAAGACTTTGCTGTAGTGATAAAACCAATTTAAATTGATCTTTTTTTCTATTTATCCACATTTGTATTTGTATGCATAAATATGCATATGCATAAACCTACATGTTAACACATATTTATTTATATGTATGTGTTATTTGTAAAACCCTATGTACCACAGCAGGTCAGGCCATTCATTACTCCACCTCCTGTACTCTCTTCAGACTCATGTTCCTATTCATTCATTTCATCCTCTATATATAGCATGACAAAAATATTATATATATATATATATATATATATATATATATATAGATGTATATACCAACTTTATTCAAGGCACAATTAATATTTTTACATTTTCTTAAACAGTTTTACTTTCTGAGTCAAATCATACTCAGCACTGCCCTAATATTTATTTTGAGCTACTCAATTACTGCTGTCAGTTTTAAACATTTTCTTTATTATTATTATCATTATACCTTTTTATTTACAAAACACATGAATGGATAACTTTTTCAACATTGACTTTTATAAAATCTTCTGTTCCAAATTTTCCCCTCCTTTCCGACACCCCCTCCTGTAGATGGCAGGTAGCCCAATGCATATTATATATATCAAATTATATGTTAAATCCACTATATGTATACATATTTATACAATTAGCTTGCTGCACAAGAAAGCCAGAAAGAAAAAAATAAAAATTCAAGTAAACAATAACAGAAAGAGTGAAATGCACTACTGTGCTCCACACTCAGTTCCCACAGTCCTCTCTCTGGGTGTAGATGGCTCTCTTCATTACTGGACACCTAGAACTGGTCTGAATCAATTCATTGTTGAAGAGAATCATGACTATCAGAATTGATTATCATATAGTTTTCTTGTTGCTTTGTATAATGATCTCCCAGTTCTGCTCATTTCACTTAGCATCAGGTCATGTAAGTTACTCCAGGCCTCTCTGAAATCATCCTGATGGTCATTTCTTAAAAAACAATAATATTCCATAAAATTCATATACAATAATTTATTCAGCCATTCTCCAACTGATGGGCATTCATTCAGTTTCCAGGTTCTAGCCACTACAAAAAGGGATGCTACAAACATTTTTGCACATGTGGATGGATTCCTTTTCCTCCTTTCAGATCTCTTTGGGATATAAGCCCAGTAGTAGCATTGCTGGGTCAAAGGGTATGCACAGTTTAATAACTTTTGAGCATAATTCAAATTTCTCTCCAGAATGATTGGATTCGTTCACAGTTCCACCAACAGTATATCAGTGTCCCAGTTTTCCCACATTCCCTCCAACATTCAGCATTATCTTTTCCTGTCATGTTAGACAATCTGAGAGTATGTAGTGGGTATCTCAGAATTGTCTTAATTTGCATTTATCTGAGCAATAGTGATTTGGAGCACTTTTTCATATGACTAAAAATAGTTTCAATTTCTCCATCTGAAAATTGTCTGTTCATATCCTTGGAGCACTTATCAAGTGGAGAATGGTTTGATTTCTTGTAAATTTGAATGAATGCTGTATATATTTTAGAAATGAGGTCTTTATCAGAATCTTTGAATGTAAAAGTGTTTTTGCAGTTTATTTGCTTCTTGTATGCATTACTTTTATTTGTACAAAAACTTTTTAATTTGCTATAATCAACATTTTCTACTTAGTGATCAATAACACTCTCTGGTTCTTTGGTCGCAAATTCCTTCCTCCTCCACAAGTCTGAGGAGGTAAACTATTCTATGTCCTTCTAATTTATTTTATAAAGTCATTATTTAGGTCTAGATCATGATCCCATTTCGACCTTATCTAGGTGTACCGTGTTAAGTATGAATCAATGCCTAGTTTCTGCCATACTAGTTTCTAATATTCCCAGCAATTTTTGTCAAATAGTGAATTCTTATCCCCAAAGGGGGTTTGGGTTTTGTCAAATATTAGATTGCTATAGTTATTAACTACTTTTTCCTGGGAACCTAACATATTCTACTGATCAACTAGTCTATTTCTTAACCAGTACAAAGTGGTTTTGATAACTGCTGCTTTAAAGTATAGTTTTAGATTAGGTACATGGACTTCTGGCCAAGATGGCAGTGTGAAGGCAGACAGTTGCTTGAGCTCCGCGTTTTCACTTAGGACTTACTTCATGACAAGCCTTGGAAGTAATGCTTGACTGGGAAAGAAACCCACAAATAATCACCAACAAGAAGACATCCTTGAAATTCGACAGAGAAGGTCTGTGTTTGCTAGGGAGAGGGGACGAACAGACTGGGCACAGACTGAGGGCAGGCAGCCAGAGCAAGGCAGGCAGCTCAAACTGCAGACCAGAGGGGGGAGGGGTACGATCTCTGTCATTTCTGCAAAAAGACTTTTACCCCAGTGTGGATACTCTGTCTTGGCAGCAAGCCAGGAGCTGCAGAGAAAGTGTAAACACCGGAGGTAAAGAATAAAACCCTGGAAAGCTAGTGTCTCTCCTGACCCGGCCAACGCCACCCCCACCCCAAGTGACTTAGCGTGTTCATAGAGTCTCAGAGCACAGACTCATCACAGCCATCGCTGTCCTATTAGTGCCTCACTACTGTCTCCCTCAGTCTACAGAGAAAGCTCGTTAACACCATCCAGCCCCATCCCACCCCCCCAAAAAAGACCAATTGTTTCTCTTGTTGATTTGTTTTCTTCGATTCCTGCTCTGAGAAAATGAACCAAAAATTTAAAAGGACTCTAAACATTGAAAACTTTTGTGTGGAGAGAGAGTAGACTTCAAATACTGAGGAGACTAAAAACAGACTGTCCCCAGAGGAAGCCCCAAAGGGGGATATGATCTGGTACTCAATACAAAAGAATCTCATAGAGGAAATAAAAAAAGGCTCTCACAAAAGAGCTAGAAGAGAAATGGGGAAAGGGAAGGGAAGCTTGGGAAGAGAGCCTGGAGAAGTCATTCCATGCATTTAAAGACAGAGTGGATAAAGAAAAGAAATCATTGACAAATAAAATTAGTGAATTAGAAAAGGTAAACAACTGCAAGGAAAACAGGATTAGTGAGCTGGAAAAAGAAATCAGCTCTCTAAAAAATAAAATGGAAAAAATGGAAAAAAATTCCATAGAAGATAAAAACTCAATTGGACAATTCCAAAAAGATATAAAAAATGTGAGTGAAGAAAATACATCATTGAAAATTAGACTCGAACAAGTAGAAATGAATGACTCAAGGAGAAACCAAGAAGTAGTCAAGCAAAACCAGAAAAATGAAACAATTGAAAAGAATGACAAGTACCTTATTGAAAAGACAACAGACCTGGAAAACAGATCCAGGAGAGATAATTTGAGAATAATTGGACTCCCTTAAAAATGTGAGGAAAAAAAGATCCTGGACACTATTTTCCATGAAATTATCAAAGAGAGCTGCCCAGACGTTTTGGAAACACAGGGTAAAATAGACATTGAAATTATTCATCGATCACCTACTGAAAGGGACCCTAAAATCAAAACTCCAAGAAATGTACTGGCCAAATTAAAGAACCATCAGATGAAGGAAAAAATACTGGAAGCTATTAGAAAAAAGCAATTCAGATATGGAGGAGCCACAAGAAGGATAACTCAGGATCTAGCAGTATCCACATTAAAGGAACAAAGGGTCTGGAATATGATATTCCGAAAGACTAAGGAACTTGGTATGTAGCCAAGAGTAACTTACACAGCAAAAATGAGCATCATTTTCCAGGGAAGAAGATGGACATTTACCGAAATAAATGAATTCCATCCATTCTTGAAAAAAAAAGAGATCTACACAAAATGTTTGATCTTCAAATACAGAACTCAAGAGATTTCTAAAAAGGTAAAAATAAATCTTAAGAACTATATTTCTGCCATAAAGATATGTAAAGAAAACATGTATAATTTGTCCTAGAAACTAGAGGTGGAAAGGAAATTATATCATAAAAAAGGGTAAAGTGGTGGGACTACATCTCATGAAGAGGCAAAGGTAACCTATTATATCTGAGAGAATGAAAGGGAATGAACATAGTGTATATAAATAGACATTCGATTTATGGTGAAACTTCTTCCACTTCATTGAAAAGTGAGAGGGGAGGAGTAAGCTAAGGGGAAGTGAGTATAGAAATTGTAAAGAAAATGGGTAAAATAGGGGGAGGAATTGTAAGGTGTGGGAGGGACACTAAAAATGGAGAGCTGTGAAAAGCAAGTGGTGTTCACAAGTTTAATATTGGGTAGGAGGGTAAGAGAGAAGGAAAGGAGAAAAGCATAAGCAAGGGTTAACAAGATGGCAGGCAATATAGAAGTAGTCATTCTAACCATAAATGTGAATGGGGTAAACTCCCTCATAAAGAGGAAGCAGTTAGCAGACTGGATTAAAAGTCAGAATCCTACTATATGTTGTTTATAGGAAACACACCTGAAACAGGGTGAGACATTCAAACTAAAAAAAAGTAAGAGCATGGAGCAGAATCTACTATGCTTCAGGAAAAGCCAAAAAAGCAAAAAAGCAGGGGTAGCTATCCTCATCTCAGATCAAGCAAAAACAAAAATTGATCTAATTAAAAGAGATAAGGAAGGGCATTATATCCTGCTAAAGGGTAGCATCAATAATGAAGCAGTATCAATATTAAACTTATACATACCAAGTTGTGCAGCATCTAAATTCTTAAAAGAGAAATTAAGAGAACTGCAAAAAGAAATAGACAGCAAAACTATAATAGTGGGAGATCTCAAACTTGCACTCTCAGAATTAGATAAATCAAACCACAAAATAAATAAGAAAGAAGTCAAAGAGGTAAATAAAATACTAGAAAAGTATGATATGATAGATCTTTGGTGAAAGATGAATGGAGACAGAAAGGAGTACACTTTCTTCTCAGGAGTTCGTGGAACCTGTACAAAAATTGATCATACACTAGGACATAAAAACCAAAAAATCTTTTTTTTTCTAATTTCTTTCTTTTTTTATTTTGTTTTTTATTAATTTTTATAATTATAACATTTTCTTTGACAGTACATATGCATAGGTATTTTTTTTACAACATTATCCCTTCTACTCCCTTCTGTTTCAAATTTTTCCCCTCCTTCCCTCCACCCCCTCCCCAAGATGGCAGGCATTCCCATACATATTAAATATCTTATAGTATATCCTAGGTACAATATATATGTGCAGAACCAAATTTTGTTGTTGTTGTTGTTGTTGTTGCAAAGGAAAGATTGTATTCACAAGGTAAAAATAATCTGGGAAGAGAAACAAAACAAAACAAAACAACAACAACAATAAAAAAAACAATGCTCACAGTTCACACTCATTTTCCAGTGTTCCTTTTCTGGATGTAGCTGATTCTGTCCATCATTGATCAAGTGGAATTTGATTAGTTGATTAGCTCTTCTCTATGTTGAAGATATCCACTTCCATGAGAATACACCCTCATACAGTATCATTGTTGAACTGTATAATGATCCCCTAGTTCTGCTTGTTTTACTCAGCATCAGTTGATGTAAGTCTCTACAAGCCTCTCTGTATTCCTCCAGTTGGTCATTTCTTACAGAACAATAATATTCCATAACATTCATATACCATAATTTACCCAACCATTCTCCAATTTATGGACATCCATTCATTTTCCAGTTTCTAGCCACTATGAAAAGGGCTGCCACAAACATTTTGGCACATACAGGTCCCTTTCCCTTTAGTATTTCCTTGGGATATAAGCCCAGTAGTAGTATGGCTGGGTCAAAGGGTATGCACATTTTGATTACTTTTTGGGCATAATTCCAGATTGCTCCCCAGAATGGTTGGATTGTTTCACAACTCCACCAACAATGCATCAGTATCCCAGTTTTCCCACAGCCCCTCCAACATTCATCGTTATTTGTTCCTGTCATCTTAGCCAATCTGACAGGTGTGTAATGATACCTCAGAGTTGTCTTAATTTGCATTTCTCTGATCAATAGTGATTTGGAACACTCTTTCATATGAGTGGAAATAGTTTTAATTTCATCATCTGAGAATTGTCTGTTCATATCCTTTGACCATTCATCAATTGGATTTCTTATAAATTAAATTTTCTTATAAATTTCTTATAAATTTTCTTATAAAATTCTAATATAATTTCTTATAAATTAAAGTCAATTCTCTGTATATTTTGGAGATTGAGGCCTTTATCAGAACTTTTAACTATAAAAATGTTTTCCCATTTTGTTACTTCCCTTCTAATGTTGTTCGCATTAGTTTTGCTTGTCCAGAAACTTTTTAATTTGGTGTAATCAAAATTTTCTATTTTGTGATCAATAATGGTCTCTAGTTCTCCCTTGGACAAAAACTCCTTCCTCCTCCACAAGTCCGAGAGGTAAACCATCCCATGTTCCTCCAATTTATTTATGATTTCGTTCTTTATGCCTAAATCTTGGACCCATTTTGATCTTATCTTAGTATGTGGTGTTAAATGTGGGTCCATGCCTAGTTTCTGCCATACTAATTTCCAGTTTTCCCAGCAGTTTTTGTCAAATAATTAATTCTTATCCCCAAATTTGGGATGTTTGGGTTTGTCAAAGATTAGATTGCTATTTTTATTCACTATCTTGCCTTGTGAATCTAACCTATGCCACTGATCAACTAAGTATATTTCTTAGCCAATACCACATAGTTTTGGTGACTGTTCCTTTATAATACAGTTCTAGATCAGGTACAGCTAGACCACCTTCACTTAATTTTTTTTTTCATTATATCCCTTGAAATTCTCTACCTTTTGTTGTTCCATTCTGTTGTTATTTTTTCTAGGTCATTAAAATAGTTTCTTGGGAGTCTGATTGCTATAGCACTAAATAAATAGATTAATTTAGGGTGTAGTGTCATCTTAATTATATTCGCTCAGCCTATCCAAGAGCACTGAATGTCTTTCCAATTATTTAAATCTGACTTTATTTTTGTGGCAAGTGTTTTGTAATTTTGCTCGTATAATTCCTGACTCTCCTTTGGTAGATATATTCCCAAATATTTTATGTTATTGTCAGTTATTTTGAATGGAATTTCTCTTTGTATCTCTTGCTGTTGGGATGTGTTGGTAATGTATAAAAATGCTAAGGATTTATGTGGATTTATTTTGTATCCTGCAACTTTGCTAAAATTCGGAATTATTTCAAATAGCTTTTTAGCAGAGTTTTTGGGGTTCCATCATATCATCTGCAAAGAGTGATAATTTGATTTCCTCATTTCCTACTCTAATTCCTTGAATCTCTTTCTCCACTCTTATTGCCGGAGGCTAGAGTTTCTAGTACTATATTGAATAGTAATGGTGACAGTTGGCAACCTTGTTTCACTCCTGATCTTACAGGGAAAGGCTTTAGTTTATCACCATTACATGTGATGTTTACTGAAGGTTTTAAATATATGCTCGTTATTATTTTAAGTCCATTTATTCCTGTACTCTCAAGCATTTTTAGTAGGAATGGATGTTGGATTTTATCAAATGCTTTTTCTGCATCTATTGAGGTGATCATATGGTTTTTATTAATTTGATTATTAATATAGTCAATTATACTAATAGTTTTCCTAATATTAAACCAGCCCTGCATTCCTGGTATAAATCCCACTTGGTCATAGTGTATTATCCTGGGGATGATTTTCTGAAGACTTTTTGCTGATATCTTATTTAAGATTTTAGCATCAATGTTCATTAAGGAAAACGGTCTATAGTTTTCTTTCTCAGTTTTCGATCTACCTGGTTTAGGTATCAGTACTATGTCTCTGTCATAAAAGGAATTTGGTAGGATGCCTTCAATCCCTATTTTTTCAAATAGTTTATATAGCATTGGAGTTAATTGTTCTTTAAATGTTTGGTAGAATTCACATGTAAATCTAACTGGTCCTCGGGATTTTTTCTTAGGAAGATGGTTAATACCTTGTTCTATTTCTTTTTCTGAGATGGGACTATTTAGACTACTTACTTCTTCCTCTGTTAATCTAGGTAAGCTATATTTTTGAAGGTATTCTTCCATTTCATTTAAGTTATTGAATTTATTGGCATAAAGTTGAGCCAAGTAGCTCCTAACTATTGCTCTAATTTCCTCTTCATTAGTGGTGAGTTCTCCCTTTTCATTTTCAAGACTAACAAATTGCTTTTTCTTTTCCCTTTTTTTAATCAGATTTACTGAGGGTTTGTCTATTTTGTTGGTTTTTTCATATATTTCTGTTATGTGTATGTTCTGTAGAAAATATGGACATTATTTTACTTTATTATGGTAATATAAAAAACTGGAGATAGAAAAGGGATTGTAAGTAAAAAAGTAAAATAAAGGAAAGTGCATCTCATGAAGAGTCAATGAAGACCTATTATAATTGAGGGAAAAAAGGAAGGGAGAATGAGAATTATATGAATGTACTCTCATTAAATTTGGTTTAAGGAGAACATAACAGAGATACTTGGTTTCACAGAGAAACTTGTCTCACCTTATAAAGAAAGTGGGAGGAGAAAGGGGAAAAGAAAGGGAAAGACTAATAGAAGAAGAAAAAAAGAAGTATTAGGAGAGAACTGTAAAAAAGGAGCAGGTCCTCTAAAGGGGGATAGCTGTTTGAGGGAGGTGATTATCAACAGAAAATACTTTACAGGAGGGAAGGAGGAAAGAAAAGAGAAAAGCATAACTGGGGGTAAATAATATGGCAGAAAATACAGCATTAGTTCTTTTAATTGTGAATGTGAATTGGGATGAACTCTCTCATAAAACAGAAGTGGATGAAAGCCAGAATCCTGTAATATGTTTACAAGAAACATACTTAAATCAGAGTGATACATACAGAGTAAAGGCAAAGTGCTAGAGCAGAATCTGTTATGCTTTAGGTGATGTTAAAAAAGCAGGGGCAGTATTCCTGATCTCAGATCAAGGTAAAACAAAGGTAGATGTAATTAAAACATATAACATAGGAAATTATATTTTACTAAAGGGTACCATAGATTATGAAGCAATATCAATATTAAATATATATGTGCCAAATGGTATAGCATCAAAATTCCTAGAGAAGTTAAGAGAGATGTAAGAAGAAATAGACAGTAAAACCATACTAGTGGTTGATCTCAACCTTGCTCTATCAGAAATAGATAAATGGAATCACAAAATAAATAAGAAAGAATTTAAAGAGGTAAACAGAATGCTAGAAAAGTTAGGTATGAAAAATCTTTGAAGAAAAATGAAGGAGACAGAAGGAGTTTACTTTTTTTTGAGTGGTTCATGGAACCTATACACATATTGGCCATGTATTGGGGCCTAAAACTCTCAAAATCAAATGCAAAAAGGCAGTAAATGCATTTTTTTCAGATTATGATGCATAAAAATCACATGCCATTTAAGGCCAGTAGAAAATAGATCAAAAATTAATTGGAAATTAAATAATCTAAATCTAAAGCATGAATGGGTGAAACAACAAATAACAATCAACAACTTCATTCAAGGGAATGATAATAATGAGACAACATATCAAAATTTGTGGGATGCAGCTGAAGCAGTTAAAAGGGTTAATTTTATATCCATAGATATAAAATTATTATATTTTATAAAATTATATAAATTATTATATTACATTATATATTTATTATTATATAATATTTTATAAAATAATTATATTATATTTAAAAGATATACTTGAATAATAGACAAAGAGAAGGTTAATTAATTGGGCTTACAACTAAAAAAGCTAGATAAAGAATGAGTTAAAAACCCTCAAATCAATATCAGATTTGAAATTCTGAAAATAAAGGGGAGATTGATAAAATTTAAAATAAGAAAACTATTGAATTTACAAAAAAACTAAGAGTTTTATAAAAAACAAATAACAAAATCTTTAGTTAATTACAAAAAGTAAGCTTGATTTTTTAAAGCAGAAAATTTAATTGCTAGTCTCAAAAATGAAAAGGGAGAGATTTCCACCAATGAAAAGGAAATTAGCAATAATTGGGAGTTATTTTGCCTAACTATATGCCAATAAATTTGATAATCTAAATGAAATGGAGGAATATGTTCAAAAAATATAGATTGACTAGGTTAACTAAAGAGGAAAGAAATTATTTAAATAGATGCATTTTGGAAAAAAGAAGTACAACAAACTATTAATCAGCTCCTTAAAAAAAATCTCCATCATCATATTACTTATGTTTGAATTTTTCCAAACATTTACATAACAATTCATTCTAATACTACATATGCTATTAAAAAAATAGGGAAAAAACAGACTCCTGGAAAATTCCTTTAAATATGGTGCTAATAGATAAACCAGGTAGGGTAAAAACAGAAAAAGAAAATTATAGAACAATTTCTCTAATGAATATTGATGCAAGAATCTTAAATAAAAATATACTATGGATAATACACTATAGACAAGTAGGATTTATACCAGGAATGCAGGTTTGATTCAATATCAGGAAAACTATTAGCATAATCAACTATATCAATAATCAAACTTACAAAAATTATATGATTATATTAATAGATGCAGTAAAAGCATTTGATAATAGCCTATAACTATTGCTATTAAAAACACTAGAGAGAATAGGAAGTAGGAATAAGTGGACTTTTCCTTAAAATGATCAGTAGTATCTTTTTAAAGTTATCGGCAAGCACCACATGGACATGATGGGGACAAACTAGAACCGTTCCCACTAAGATCAGGAGTGAAACAAAATTTCTCTTTATCACCATTAATATTCAATATTGTATTAGAAATGTTAGCTTTGGCAATTAGTGATGAAAAAGAAATTAGAGGAATTAGAATATGAAATGAGGAAACCCAATTTGCAGTTAATATTATGATATACTTAGAGAATCAACTAAAAAACTACTAGAAATAATTTACAATTTTAGCAAAGTTAGAGGATACAAAATAAATTCACATAAATCATCAGCATTTTTATATATTACTTACAAAGTCCCGCAGCAGGAGATACAAAGATAAATTCCATTCAAAATATCTGTCAGTAGTATAACATATTTGAGAATCTACCTGCCAAAGAAAATGAACACAACTACAAAACACTTTCCACAAAAAAGTCAAATCTAATCAGTTGGAAAAATGATCATGGGTAAGTAGAACAAATATAATAAAAATCACAATATTACCTAAATTCATTTACTTATTTAGTGCCATACCAAACTCCCAAGAAATTATTTTACAGACCTAAAAAAAATAGTAACAAAATCCATCTGAAAAAACAAAATTCAAGAATTTCAAGGGAATTAATGAAAAAAATGCCAAGGAATGTGTACTCACTGTGCCAGACCTAAAACTATATTTTAAAGCAGCAGTCATCAAAACCATTTGGTTCTACCTAAAATATAGAGTAGTTGATCAGTGGAATCAGTGGAATAGGTTAGGATTACAGGACAAAATAGTCAATAACTACAGCCATCTAGTTTTTGACAAAACCAAAGAGCCCAGCTTTTGGTATAAGAACTAACTATTTGAGAAAAAAAAAAAAAAAAAAAAAAAAACTGCAGGAGAATTGGAAATTAGTATGCAAGAAATTAGGGTTTGGCTCATGCCTTAACACCACATATCAAGATAAGATCAAAATGGTTTCATGACTTAGACATAAAGAGATATTATGAGCAAATTAGAAGAACATATGATAGTTCACCTCTCAGATCTATAGAGAAGAAAGGAATTTGTGTTTAAAGAACTGGAACTCATAATTGAACTCCAAATAGATAATTTTGATTACATAAAGTTAAAAAGTTTTTATACAAACAAAATTAATGCAGGTAAAATCAGAAGAGAAGCAATACATTGGGAAAACAGTTTTTTTTTTTTTTGTTTGTTTTTTGTTTTGTTTTTTGGGGTTTTTTTTGTTTTTGCATTTAAGGGTTCTGATACCAATTAATAAATGGACGAAGGATATGAATAGGTAACTTTCAGATGAAGACATTGAAACCATTTCTACTTATGTGAAAAGGTGCTCGAAATTATTCTTTATCAGAGAAATGCAAATTAAGACAACTCTAAGATACCACTATACATCTCTCAGATTGGCTAAGATGATAGGAAAAGATAATGACAAATGTTTGAGGGGATATGGGAAAACTGGGACACTAATATTATTGTTAGAACTGTGAATAGATCTACCCATTCTGGAGAGCAGTTGGGAACTATTTTAAAAAGTTATCAAATGTGCATACATTTTGATCCAGCAGTTTTTCTATTGGGCCTATATGCCAAAGAGATTTTAAATGAAGGAAAGGGGCCCATGTGTGCAAAAATGTTTGTGGCAGCCATTTTCATAGTGGCAAGAAAATGGAAATCAGTTGGAGAATGATTAAATAAGTTATGATATATGAATGTTATGGAATATTATTGTTCTATATGAAACAGTTAGCAGGATGATTTTAGAGAGGCCTGGTAAGACTTACATTAACTGATGCTAAGTGAAATGAGCAGAAACTAGGAGATCACTGTACACAGTAACATCATTATTACATGACAATCAATTCTGATGAATGTGACTCTTTCCAACAATGAGATGATGGATGCCAATTCTAATGATCTTGTGACAAAGGGAGCCATCTATACCCAGAGAGAGGTCTGTGGGATCACAACAAATAGACTCATTCTTTTTACTGTTGTTTGCTTGCAATTTGTATTCTTATTTACTTTCCTTTTTTTTGATTTGATTTTTTTTGGGGGGGGCAGCAAGAGAATTGTATAATATGTTTACACATATTGGATTTAACATATATTTTAACATGTATAACATATATTGGATTGCTTGTTATCTAGGGGATGAGGTGGGGGGAAGGAGAGAAAAATCTGAAACACAAGGCAATGCAAGGGTCAATGATGAAAAATTATCCATGCATATGATTTGAAATTTAAAAACTTCAATAAAAAAAAGATAGTTCTCTGGGACAGGAAAGAACCATAATAGCAAAGGGAATTTCAATAATCCAAAAAATAAAAAATAGCAATAAAATGAATTTTACCAAATTATAAATAAATTGGCAATAATTTAAAAGTGCCACTATTTATTTTTTTTCCAATTTTTAAAAACTATTTCCTTTTTGCCTCATTTATCTTAATAGTAAGGTAGCATCAAATTCCAAGCATAAAATGTAAGCTCCATGAAGGAAAGTTGTTTTTTTTCTTCCTTCCATATTTCTTTCCTCCTTTCTTCTTTTCTTCCCCCTACCTCGATAACTAGCCCTTTGTGTGGAACATAAAATGTTTAACAAAATTATGGTTATTGATATCAGTATTAAAATGTTTTGTTTAAAAAGGCTCTATGGTGATGGGAAAATATGCATGCCTCATGTCATGTTAGAATCAATTTGAATTGCAATACAAACAGAATTATTCTTGATTGTTACCTCTTTTCAGGAAAATACTTTCAGTAATTTTCATATGTCATCTAGTTAACATGACAAAATAAAGAAAGTTTAGGCTTGCATGTATGATTACAGGAATATCAGGATTTGATTGACAATTACATTATGTCTTATTATATTCTATGAACTCAGGATGCTTCAGTAATTAGCCTGTCAAGTCAATTGTTACTCTTCATTAAAAATGATTGTAGAGAGCAATTAATCTCACAATCTTAATTTCATTGGGACATTCCATTTTTGCAATTTTATGCAGTTTAGCTCTTTAAGATCTTTAGCTTATGGAAAATATCATTTGCTAATAGAAGGTTTTACCTTTATTATTTTAAGTATGTACTTGAGCTACTAAATATAAATTTGCATAATAATAGAATGTGCATAACGGCTCTTCTATTTTTCACTTTGACGTTGTTTGGATATGAGCACAGATATTCGTATTTCTTGAAAATGATTGTGCTCTTATCTTTGATGCCAAAAACCACTAACAATAAAACAATAAAATTCCACATATGTCAAAAATTTTTCTAAATACCCAAAGATCACTTGTGGGAAAATAGTAAATATGGCTGAAATGATTTTCCCCTTGCATTGTTAAAGTTAGATGAAAGTAATAAAGAATTATCTCTGTTTGGTTGATTGATTGCTTTAATATTATTGAATATCAATCATCTTCAATCATCTGCACAGTTTACACAAAAAGCACAGATTATACTAAAGGCAAATTTTGTACTCTACATTATAATGAAACAAGACAGGGGTGATAATAAAACTTTTAAAACCAATTACTCCTCTTCTTTTCTGACAAATAATCTCATCAGTAGGAAAATTACAGAGAGAAAAGTAGGCCATATGGACTTCAAAAGGCACAGGACTGAAACTTTTAATCATAAAGTTGTAGGATAAAATGCACCTAGAGAGATCATTTAGTCAATCCTCCTGCCTTTAACACTAAAGCTATATTAAAGTTGAATACTAATTCATTAATATTAATATTTTAAACTTTAATATATATGAGCTTATCCTCTTTTAAAAGATCAACAGAGTGAAAAAATTCACTGTTTCTCTCGGTATCTTGTGCCAGTGTTTAAAAAACTACTGTTGAAAAGGTGTTTCTTATTTCTAAAGGAACTAAGATCCTCAGCGGTACTATTGAAATAATAAAAATATAATTTTAGTTAAAAAGAGGAATTGGGAATGCCATAAAGTTGAATTTCTCACCCAAAGCAAAACTCAACTCTACAAAGTATTTAGCATACAGATTTAAAGCCTCTGATTATTTTCAGTGATCAAGAGTTTATTACTGAGAAAAGCAGCTCATTCCCTTTAGGAATGGTTCACATTTTGAGAATGTTCTCTTTTATTAAGGCAAAACCTATATCCATGTCAGGTCTTTGGATTGTAAGGTCCCCTAATATGTTGTTGGACATGGAATGGAAAGATCATTTGCATTAGTTTTGTAAGGCCAGGTTCATATTTTTGGCTTCTATGAACTAAAAGCAGAATTTAATCTTTCTGAATCTATTTCCTCTCTGTAATAGGAAAGTATTAGACAGGATGATTTCGAAGCTTTTCTAAAGAAAGCTCTTAAATACTCTGATTCCCTGGTAGTCTTGATTGTTCATTCTCTTGATTTTGTTCAGTAAGAATACTATCTCCATTGCTGGGAACACTATCCTGTGAATGGTTCTTGAAATTATATTATTTTTCTTTGTAAAATATTTCCATGATAATTTAATCTTGAATTAACAAAAATCAACAAAAATCTCAATCTTTTCAGCATAAATTCTCCTCACTATATTTAGAATCAGACAGTATAATTTTGCATTTTACTTCTTGTACAACCTTGAATGAGTTCCATTTTTAAAATTCATTTTTCTCATTTATAAATTGAAAATGGTCTATTGTTATTACTGTTGCTGCTATTTTTCTTAACTTTGACATTATACTATAGGTATCTGTCTCCAATAATTTTACTCTTAAATATTGTCACTTTGCAATTTAATGCAGTATACTAATTTTATTTCTATTTAATTTTAATTCATTGATTTCATACAAAACATTCTATTTTGTTGCTTCTATTTTGATGATCATTTCAATAGTTCAACATATTATGGTGCTGGGTACTCTTAGAAGCAGGAGGTTATGTATTAGTCCTGCTCTCTTCATACCTTGAAGGATTGTAATGTACAAAATAGTTGTGGGACAGATATGAATTAATTTGGTTTAACCTTTTCTCCTGCTGATTAATTTGGGAAGCAGTTGTGGACTTTCTAGGGTATCCCAGAGCATAAAACCAATGTTAGAACTTTGTTAGGAAGTTCTGAAGAACTCGGAGAATTTCATTGCTGACAGCTTTTAGTCGCTCTGGCTAAGGCTTTCATCAGTTTTATTGTTGTTGTTATTGTTTTGTTTTTATTAATTTTTATAATTATAACATTTTCTTTGACAGTACATAAGCATAGGTAATTTTTTTTACAACATTATCCCTTGTACTCCCTTCTGTTCCGAGTTTTTCCCCTCCTTCCCTCCACCCCCTCCCCAAGATCACAGGCATTCCCATACTATTAAATATCTTATAGTATATCCTAGGTACAATATATATGTGCAGAACCGAATTTTCTTGTAGTTGTTGCAAAGGAAGAAATGTATTCACAAGGTAAAAATAATCTGGGAAGAGAAACAAAACAAAACAAAACAAACAAAAAAGGAAACGATGCTCACAGTTTATACTCATTTCCCAGTGTTCCTTTTCTCGATGTAGCTGATTCTGTCCATCATTGATCAATTGGAATTGAATTAGCTCTTATCTATGTTGAAGATATCCACTTCCATCAGAATACATTCTCATACATTATCATTGTTGAAGTGTATAATGATCCCCTAGCTCTGCTCGTTTCACTCAGCATCAGTTGATGTAAGTCTCTCCAAGCCTCTCTGTATTCTTCCTGTTGGTCATTTCTTACAGGACAATAATATTCCATAACATTCATATACCATAATTTAACCAGCCATTCTCCAATTGATGGACATCCATTCATTTTCCAGTTTCTAGCCACTATGAAAAGGGCTGCCACAAACATTGTGACACATACAGGTCCCTTTCCCTTTTTTAGTATTTCCTTTGGATATAAGCCCAGGAGTAGCACTGCTGGGTCAAAGGGTATGCACATTTTTATAACTTTTTGGGCATAATTCCATATTGCTCTCCAGAATGGATCAGTGTCCCCATTTTGCCACAGCGCCTCCAACATTCATCGTTATTAGTTCCTGTCATCTTAGCCAATCTGACAGGTGTGTAATGATATCTCAGAGTTGTCTTAATTTGCATTTCTCTGCTCAATAGTGATTTGGAACACTCTTTCATATGAGTGGAAATAGTTTTAATTTCATCATCTGAAAATTGTCTATTCATATCCTTTGACCATTTATCAATTGGAGAATGGCTTGATTTCTTATAAATTAAAGTCAATTCTCTGTATATATTGGAGATGAGGCTTTTATCAGAACATTTAACTGTAAAAATGTTTTTCCAATTTGTTACTTCCCTTCTAATCTTGTTTGCATTAGTTTTGCTTATGCAGAAACTTTTTAATTTGGTGTAATCAAAATTTTCTACTTTGTGATCAATAATGGTCTTTAGTTCTCCCTTGGACACAAACTCCTTCCTCCTCCACAAGTCGGAGAGATAAATCATCCCATGTTCCTCCAATTTATTTATGATTTCATTCTTTATGCCTAAATCTTGGACCCAATTTGATCTTATCTTAGTATGTGGTGTTAAATGTGGGTACATGCCTACTTTCTGCCATACTAATTTCCAGTTTTCTTAGAAGTTTTTGTCAAATAATGAATTCTTATCCCAAAATTTGGGATCTTTGGGTTTGTCAAACACTAGATTGCTATTTTTATTCACTATCTTGCCCTGTGAACCTAACCTATGCCACTGATCAACTAAGTATATTTCTTAGCCAATACCACATAGTTTTGGTGACTGTTCCTTTATAATACAGTTCTAGATCAGGTACAGCTAGACCACCTTCATTTAATTTTTTTTTCATTATTGCCGTTGAAATTCTCGACCTTTTCTTGTTCCATATGAATTCTGTTGTTATTTTTTCTAGGTCATTAAAATAGTTTCTTGGGAGTCTGATTGGTATAGCACTAAATAAATAGATTAGTTTAGGGAGTATTGTCATCTGAATTATATTCGCTCAGCCTATCCAAGAGCACTGAATGTCTTTCCAATTATTTAAATCTGACTTCATTTTTGTGGCAAGTGTTTTGTAATTTTGCTCATATAATTCCTGACTCTCCTTTGGTAGATATATTCCCAAATATTTTATGTTATCGTCAGTTATTTTGAATGGAATTTCTCTTTGTATCTCTTGCTGTTGGGATGTGTTGGTAATGTATAAAAATGCTAAGGATTTATGTGGATTTATTTTGTATCCTGCAACTTTGTTAAAATTCGGAATTATTTCAAATAGCTTTTTAGCAGAGTTTTTGGGGTTCCATCATATCATCTGCAAAGAGTGATAATTTGATTTCCTCATTTCCTACTCTAATTCCTTGAATCTCTTTCTCCACTCTTATTGCCGGAGGCTAGAGTTTCTAGTACTATATTGAATAGTAATGGTGACAGTGGGCAACCTTGTTTCACTCCTGATCTTACAGGGAAAGGTTCTAGTTTATCACCATTACATGTGATGTTTACTGAAGGTTTTAAATATATGCTCGTTATTATTTTAAGGAATAGTCCATTTATTCCTGTACTCTCAAGCATTTTTAGTAGGAATGGATGTTGGATTTTATCAAATGCTTTTTCTGCATCTATTGAGGTGATCATATGGTTTTTTTTATTAATTTGATTATTAATATAGTCAATTATACTAATAGTTTTCCTAATATTAAACCAGCCCTGCATTCCTGGTATAAATCCCACTTGGTCATAGTGTATTATCCTGGGGATGATTTTCTGAAGACTTTTTGCTGATATCTTATTTAAGATTTTAGCATCAATGTTCATTAAGGAAAATGGTCTATAGTTTTCTTTCTCAGTTTTCGATCTACCTGGTTTAGGTATCAGTACCATGTCTCTGTCATAAAAGGAATTTGGTAGGACGCCTTCAATCCCTATTTTTTCAAATAGTTTATATAGCATTGGAGTTAGATGTTCTTTAAATGTTTGGTAGAATTCACATGTAAATCTAACTGGTCCTCGGGATTTTTTCTTAGGAAGATGGTTAATACCTTGTTCTATTTCTTTTTCTGAGATGGGACTATTTAGACTACTTACTTCTTCCTCTGTTAATCTGGGCAAGCTATATTTTTGAAGGTATTCTTCCATTTCATTTAAGTTATTGAATTTATTGGCATAAAGTTGAGCCAAGTAGCTCCTAACTATTGTTCTAATTTCCTCTTCATTAGTGGTGAGTTCTCCCTTTTCATTTTCAACACTAACAATTTGCTTTTTCTCTTTCCTTTTTTTAATCAGGTTTAATAAGGGTTTGTCCATTTTACTGATTTTTTCATAGAACCAACTCTTAGTTTTATTGAATAATTCAATAGTTTTTTTTTACTTTCAATTTTATTAATCTCACCTTTTATTTTTTTAATTTCAAGTTTTGTGTTTGTCTGCTGTTCCTTTTCTAGTAATTTTATTTGTAAGCCCAATTCATTGGCCCTCTCTTTCTCTATTTTATGCAACTAGGTCTGTAGAGATATAAAACTTCCCTTTATTACTGCTTTGGCTGTATCCCACACATTTTGGTATGATGTCTCATTATTGTCATTTTCTTGGGTGAAGTTATTAATTAGGTATATGATTTGCTGTTTTACCCAATCATTCTTTAGTATAAGATTATTTAGTTTCCAATTATTTTTTGGTGTATTTTCCCCTGGCTTTTTATTAAATGCCATTTTGATTGCATTGTGGTCTGAAAAGGATGCATTTATATTTCTGCCTTACTGCATTTGATTTTGAGGTTTTTGTGCCCTAGTTTTTTTGTGTAGGTTCCACGAACTGCTGAGAAGAAAGTATATTCCTTTCTGTCTCCATTTAGCTTTCGCCAAAGATCTATCATATCAAACTTTTCTAGTATTCTATTTACTTCTTTGACTTCTTTCTTATTTATTTTGTGGTTTGATTTATCTAATTCTGAGAGTGCAAGGTTGAGATCTCCCACTATTATAGTTTTGCTGTCTATTTCTTCTTGCAGCTCTCTTAATTTCTCTTTTAAGAATTTAGATGTTGCACAACTTGGTGCATATATGTTTAATATTGATACTGCTTCATTATTGATGCTACCCTTTAGCAGGATGTAATGCCCTTCCTTATCTCTTTTAATTAGATCAATTTTTGTTTTTGCTTGATCTGGGATGAGGATGGCTACCCCTGCTTTTTTGCTTTTTTGGCTTTTCCTGAAGCATAGTAGATTCTGCTCCATGCTTTTACTTTTAATTTGAATGTCTCACCCTGTTTCAGGTGTGTTTCCTGTAAACAACATATAATAGGATTGTGACTTTTAATCCAGTCTGCTAACTGCTTCCTCTTTATGAGGGAGTTTACCCCATTCACATTTATGGTTAGAATGACTAATTCTATATTGCTTGCCATCCTATTAACCCCTGCTTATGCTTTTCCCCTTTCCTTCCCTCTTACCCCCCTACCCAGTATTAAACTTGTGAGAACCACTTGCTTTTCACAGCCCTCCCTTTTTAGTATCCCTCCCCTACCTTAAATTTCCTCCCCCTATTTTACCCCTTTTCCTCAAAATTACTATATTCCCTTCCCCTTAGCTTACTCCTTCCTTCTCACTTTTCAATGAAGTGGAAGAAGTTTCACCATAAATCGAATGTCTATTTATACACACTATGTTCATTCCCTTTCTTTCTCTCAGATATAATAGGTTACCTTTGCCTCTTCATGAGATGTAGTACCACCACTTTACCCTTTTTTATGATATTATTTCTTTTCCACCTCTAGTTTCTAGGACAAATTATACATGTGTTCATTACATATCTTTATGGCAGAAATATAGTTCTCAAGATTTCTTTTTACCTTTTTAGAAATCTCTCGAGTTCTGTATTTGAAGATCAAACATTTTGTGTAGATCTCTCTTTTTTTTTTTTTTTTTCAAGAATGGATGGAATTCATTTATTTCGTTAAATGTCTATCTTCTTCCCTGGAAAATGATGCTCATTTTTGCTGGGTAAGTTATTCTTGGCTGCATACCAAGTTCCTTAGCCTTTTTGGAATATCATGCTCCAGGCCCTTCGTTCTTTTAATGTGGACGCTGCTAGATCCTGGGTTATCCTTATTGTGGATCCTCCATATCTGAATTGCTTTTTTCTAGCTTCCAATATTTTTTCCTTTGTCTGATGGTTCTTGAACTTGGCCACTATATTTCTTGGCGTTTTGATTTTAGGGTTCCTTTCAGTAGGTGATTGATGAATTTTTTCAATGTCTATTTTACCCTCTGTTTCCAAAACATCTGGGCAGTTCTCTTTGATAATTTCCTCGAAAATAGTGTCCAAGCTCTTTTTTCCTCACATTTATCAGGGAGTCTAATTATTCTCAAATTGTCTCTCCTGGATCTGTTTTCCAGGTCTGTTGTCTTTCTAATAAGGTACTTGACATTCTTTTCGATTGTTTCATTTCTCTGATTTTGCTTGACTTCCTCTTGGTTTCTCCTCTAGTCATTCATTTCTACTTGTTCGAGTCTAATTTTCAATGATGTAGTTGCTTTACTCACTTTTTTTATATCTTTTTGTAATTGTCCAATTGTGTTTTTAACTGAGTTTTTTTTTTCTTCTATGGAAGTTTTTTTTCCATTTTATCCATTTTATTTTTTAGAGAGCTGATTTCTTTATCCAGCTCACCAATCCTTTCTTTGGAGTTATTTGCCTTTTCTAATTCACTAATTTTATTTCTCAATGATTTGATCTCTTTATCCACTCTGGATGACTTCTCCAGGCTCTCTTTCCAAGCTTCCCTTTCCTTTTCCAATTTCTCTTCTACCTCTCTTGTGAGAATCTTTTTGATTTTCTCTATGAGATTCTTTTGTATTGAGGAGCAGATCATATCCCCCTTAGGGGATTCCTCTGGAGACAGTCTGTTTTTAGTCTCCTCAGGATTGAAGTCTGCTCTCTCTCCATACAGAAGCTGTCAATGGTTAGAGCCCTTTTGAATTTTTTGTTCATTTTGTCTAGATCGGAATCGAAGAAAACAAATTGACAAGAGAAACAACTGGTCTGTTTTTGGGGGGATGGGGCTGGATGGTGTTAATGGCCTTCCTCTACAGACTGGGGGTAGGACAGCAGAGAGCCACTAACAGGACAGCGATGGCTGTGCTGATTCTGTGCTCTGAGGCTCTGAGAACTGAGTCACTCCAGGTGTGGGTTGGGTGTGGCTGGGTTCAGAGAGACCCTAGCTTTAATTTTCACCTCCGGTGTTTATACCCTCTCCATTTCTCCTGGCTTGCTGCTAAGATGGAATAGTCACACTGTGGTAAAAGTCTTTTTGCAGAAATGGCAGAGATTGTACCCCTCCCCCTCCGGTCTGAACTGTGTGAGCTCTCTCTCTTGCTGTGGCTTGCCTGCCCTTTGTCTGCTCCCAGGCTGTTCGACCCTCCCCCGAGCAAACACAGACCTTCTCTAGCGAATTTCAAGGATGTCTTCTGTTGGTGATTATTTGTGGGTTTCTTTTCCAGTCAAGCATTAACTCCGAGGCTTGTCATGAAGTAAGTTCTGAGAGAAAACATGGAGCTCAAGCAGCTGTCTGCCTCCACGCTGCCCTCTTGGCCGGAAGTCCATCAGTTTTTTCATTACCTTGAGAACTCCTTTTTGTAAGAGGGCATTTTATTAAATGGGTTGTTTGCTTGCACACTTAGGTGACCAATTATATAAAATATGGATACAGGTACAACATAATAACTACAGCATAACCCACTTTTTGCTTCTCATCTATTTTTGATAAGTATATCATGTATGGCTTTATTCAAATAATTGATATGTATGTTGAATTTAACATCAGTCCACTTATATTACTTAGGTCAACTTTTCAAAATTATAAAACTATATACCTCTACTCTCATGGGATGTTACAAGATGTTATGAATATAAATTTAGAATACTTCACCCATAGTGTTTGCTAGCTAGTTGGTACAATAGCTAAAGTGCCAGGCCTAGAGTAAGAAAGATTCATTTTGTGAATTCAAATCTGACATCAGACATTTGCTACCTGTGTAACACTTGGCAAGTCATTTAACCATGTTTGCCTCAGTTCCATCACCTATAATGTGAACTAGAAGAAGAAATGGCCAACCAGCCCAGTATCTCTGCCAAACCAACTCCAAAGAATGTCATGAAGTCAATCACAATTGAAAATAACAACAAAAAAAATCTAAATCTTTACTGAAATTCAAGCTCCAGATTTAACATTTTGAAAATATTTTAAAGTTTCAGTCACTATATTTTATTATGTATGCCCATATTAGTAATTTAAATAATAAATAACTTATTTAATTTAGCTAGGAAGTGGTATGTATATGTATACTATATTTGTATACCATATATATATATATATATATATATATATATATATATATATATATATATATATATATATATGTATGTATATATATATATATGTGTGTGTGTGTATATTTCAGATTATACATGCAGATTGATAAGTATATTTGTATCTGATGCATGCATATATATGTAAAGCTTATATATATATATATGTATGCCCTTTTAACATCTCTCGTTTTCTCTATTTTGCTATTCACATGGTAAACAACCCTTTATATATTAACCTTTAACCAGTTATATAGCCATCTAATAGCTATTGTGTCTAAATTGTGCTATCTTAGTTTATTAATGTGTGTCCTGCAAGGCAGATCAATAAGTTTTCTCAACTCAAGACCCATTACATTTGTGTTAGAAAAGCTGGTTAGTCTGTACCTATGCCAGCTGCATAGACTTTACATCAAACATCAAATATCTTATGCTTAGCTTTTCTTTCATTTTGGTGAAACTAAAATAGCCAAAGTCTAATACAAAGATGTGTCTTGTCTTTTATATTGATCTCTATATCTACATAGAAAAATATAATCAACACCAATGATTTCATCATTGTGGCATATTCTTGATGTAAATTTTCCCTCTACTCATGCTGGTTAATGGGAATATATTAGTAATAGGTCACTGCCTGTAACAAAAATATATGTCAGAGGCAAAAAATTTTATCTAGTTATTTTGTGATCATCATAACAGCATTAAAGATAATAGTTGTTATCATAATTCCCACTTTGTAGATTAACAAACTAAAACTGAGAGAGCTAAGAGGAAAGAAATAAACATTTCTAGCACTCTTACTACCTGCTGAATATATAAAAAAATACTTTACAAGTATCTTATTTAAATGACTGTACAGTAAAATTGTGCAAAGCCCAAACTGGACTTATATCACAAAGTTCTTAAAGGAGAGAAAATATGCAAAAATGTTTATGGCAGCTCTTTTTGAATTGTCAAGAAACTGAAAATTAAATGGATGCCTATCAGTTGTAGAATGGGTGAATTAATTATGGTATACAAATGTTATGGAATATTATTCTATAAGAAAAGATCAGGGCCAGAAACTGGAAACTGAGTGGATGCCCATCAACTGGAGAATGGCTGAATAAATTGTAGTATATGAATATTATGGAATATTATTGTTCTGTAAGAAATGACCAGCAGGATGATTTCAAAAAGGCCTGGAAACACTTATATGAACTGATGCTGAGTGAAATGAGGAGGACCAGGAGATGCTTCAACAACATACTATATCATGATCAATTCTGATGGACGTGGCCCTCTTCAACAATGAGATGAACCAAATTAGTTCCAATAGAGCAGTAATGAATTGAACCAGCTACACCCAGCAAAAGAACTCTGGGAGATGACTATGAACCATGACATAGAATTGCCAATCCCTCTATTTTTGTCTGCCTACATTTTTGATTTCCTTCACAGGCTAATTGTACACTATTTCAAAGTTCTATTCTTTTTCTACAGCAAAATAACTGTTGGACATGTATACACATATTTAACTTATACTTTAACATATTTAACATGTATTGGTCAACCTGCTATCTGGCAGAAGAAGTAGGGGGAAAGAGGGAAAAAGTTGGAACAAAAGGTTTTGCAATTGTCAATGCTGAAAAATTACCCATGCATATATCTTGTAAATTAAAAGCTATAATAAAAAAAATAGTTTTAAGGAAAAAAAAGAAAAAGAAACAATCAATAGGATGATTTCAGAGAGGCTTGGAAAGACTTACATGAACTGATGCTAAGTGACATGGTAGAACTAGGAGATCATTGTACATTGCAACAATAAGATTATATGATGATCAATTCTTATATGCATGCTTCTTTTAAACAAGGAGATGACTCAGGCCAATTCCAATGATCTTGTGATGATGAGAGCCATCTACTTTCAGAGAGAGGACTGTGGGAACTAAGTGTGGATCACAACATAGTATTTTCACTCTTTTTGTTATAGATTGCTTGAATTTTATTTTTTCTCTCTCTTTTTGTTACTTTTTTATCTGATTTTTTTGTGCAGCAAGATAATTGTATAAATATGTATGCTTATATTGGATTTAAGATACAGTTTTAACATGTTTAACATATGTTGCATTACATGACATCTAATGGAGGGGTGCATAGAAGGGGCAGAAAAACTGGAACATAAGATTATTCAAGGAAGGGTCAATGTTGAAAAATTATACTTGCATGTATTTTTAAAATAAAAAAAAATTCCATAAAAAATTAAAAATTGGGGTAGCTAGGTAGCACAGTGGATAGAGTACTAGCCCTGAAGTCAGGAGAACCTGATTTCAAATCTGGTCTCAGACACTTAAAATTCCTAGCTGTGTGACCCTGGGCAAGTCACTTAATCCCAATTGCTTCCACAAAAAAAAAATAAAATAAAATAAAATAAAATCAATGACTTGCAAGGTCACTCATTTAGTAAATGTTGGATTCTAGATTCATGCTAAAGGATTTCCACAGTTGCAGAGTAATTATCTATTTACATATGAATACTTACCTTTATCATAAAATGTAGCATCAGGGAGGTGGTACTAGTCTCATCTAGGCAGTGAAAGCACAGTCAACAAAGAATGTCCACAGACCTGTTTATGTTTTCATGTATGAATATACCAAAAGTCAGAATTCCCTGATGTCTAGAGCTTTAAGAAAAGTCATGGGATTAGAGCATATGCAGGGTTTTATGTTAGCTATTCAAAGTCAAGGTCAAATGGATTTGGATATAGAGAATGGAGTCTATAATCTGCTCTACTAGAATACAGACAATTACAACTTTGTGATTTTTCATCTTTTATTTTAATTCAATTATTGTTTGGTGGTAGTGCTATCTGATTTATTAAACATTTTACATCTCATATTTATAGACACTTTAGAAGTTTTACTATTCTAAAAATTTTGGAACCCCAATATGTCCACCCAATAGACCATTTTAATTTATTCTAAAAAAATTGTTGATTCTTACAATAACAACATAAGCACAAAAATATACTACATATAAACATATAAGTAAAGAGAACTTTTTTATTTCTTTGATACTGTGAATGAGCTTTCTTATCAATTATTTTTACCTTAAAAGATTTGCTAGATTTAATCCATGTTTTTTTTTTTTTTTTTTTTTTTTTTTTTTTTTTTTTTACTCCTCTTTCTATAACTATCCACACAGCATGAAGGTGCTATGTAAAATAATTCATGTTGTCATTGGTATCTACTTGCCACAGGGTTAATTAATCTTTTTTTTATTATACCTTTTTATTGACGGAAAATATGCATAGGTAATTTTTCAATATTATCCCTTGCACTCACTTCTGTTCCAACTTTTCCCTTCCTTCCCTCAACCCCCTCCCCTAGATGGTAGGCAGTCTCCTACATGTTAAACATGTTAATGTTTATCTTTAATACAATATGTGTGTACAGATTCGTACAGTTCTCTTCTTGCACAAGAAAAATGGATTCAGAAGGTTAAAATAACCTGGGAAGAAAAGGAAAAATGCAAGTAGTCCACACTCAATTTCCAGTGTTCTTTCTCTGGGTGTACCTGATTCTGTCCATCATTGATCAATTGGAACTAAATTGGATCTTCTCATTATCGAAGATATCCACTTCCATCAGAATATATCTTCATATAGTATTGTTGTTGGTGTGTATAATGAAAACAGAGAAAGAAAATTATAGACCAATCTCCCTAATAAATATTGATGCTAAAATCTTAAATAAGATATTAGCAAAAAGACTACAGAAAATCATCCCTAGGATAATACATCCTGATCAAGTAGGTTTTATACCAGGAATGCAGGGCTGGTTCAATATTAGGAAAACTATCAGTATAATTGGCCATACTAATAACCAAATTAACAAAAAAAATGACCATCTCAATAGATGTAGGAAAAGCATTTGATAAAATCCAACATCCATTCCTAGTAAGAACACCTGAGAGTATAGGAATAAATTGACTTTTCCTTAAAATAATCAGTAGCATCTATTTAAAACCATCAGTAAGCATCATATGTAATGGGGATATACTGTAACCATCCTCAATAAGATCAGGAGTGAAACAATGTTGTCCTCTATCACCATTACTATTCAATATTGTATTAGAAATGCTAGCTTTGGCAAGAAGAGCTGAGAAAGAGATTAAAGGAATTAGAACAGGTAATGAGGAAATCAAATTATCACTCTTTGCTGATGATATGATACTTAGAGAACCCCAGAGATTCTACTAAAAAAGCTATTAGAAATGATGAAGACCTTTAGCTAACTTGCAGGATACAAAATAAACTCAAATAAGTCATTCAGCATTCACTAACAAAATCCAACAGTTAGAGATATAAAAAGAAATCCCATTTAAAGTAACTACTGATAGTATAAGATATTTAGGAATCTATCTGCCAAGGAAAATCAGAAACTATATGAGCAAAACTACAAAACACTTTTCACACAAATTAAATCTAACCAACTGGAAAATATTAAATGATCTTGGATAGGGCATGCAAATATAATAAAGATGACAAATACTACCTAAACTATTTTATTTATTTAGAACTATACCAATCAGGCTCCTAAAAAACTATTTTAATGACCTAGAGAAAATAACAACAAAGTTCATATGGAAAAACAAAAGATCAAGAATCTCATGGGAATTAATGAAAAAAAAAATGAAGGCCTAGATGTACCAGATCTAAAATTATATTATAAAGCAGCAGTTACTACAACCATTTGGTATTGGCTAAGAAATAGACTAGTTGATCAGTGGAATGGGTTAGGTTCAAAGAAAAAAATAATCAATAACTTTAATAATCTAGTGTTTGCCAAACCAAAGGACCCCAGCTTTTAGGATAAGAACTCAATGTTTGACAAAAATTACTGGGAAAATTGAAATTAGTATGGCAGAAACTAGGCATTAACGCACACTTAACAACATACACCAAGATCAGGTCAAAATGGGTTCATGACTTAGCCATAAAAAATGAGATTATAAATACAGGAACATAGGATAGTTTACCTCTCAGCCTTGTGGAAAAGGAAGGAATTTATGACCAAGGAACTAGAGATTGTTATTGATCACAAAGTAGAAAATTTTGATTCTATCAAATTGAAAGGTTTTTATACAAACAAAACTAAAACAGACAAGATTAGAAGGGAAATAATAAACTGGGAAAACATTTTTATAGTCAAAGGTTCTGATAAAGGCTTCATTTCCAAAATATATAGAGAATTGACTCTAATTTATAAGAAATCAAGCCATTCTCCAATTGATAAATGGTCAAAGGATATGAACAGACAATTCTCAGATGAAGAAAATGAAACTATTTCTAGCCAAATGAAAAGATGCTCCAAATCATAATTAAGCAGAGAAATGGAAATTAAGACAACTCTGACATACCACTACACACCTGTCAGATTAATTAGAATGGCAGGGAAAAATAATGTGCAATGTTGGAGGGGATGTGGGAAAACATCCTGATCTGATACATTGTTGGTAGAAATGTGAATACATCCAGTCATTCTGAAGAGCAATTTAAAACTATGCTCAAAAAGTTACCAAAATTTGCATACCCTTTGAGCCTGCAGTGTTACTACTGGGCTTATATCCCAAAGAGATTTTAAAGAAGGGAAAGGGACATGTATGTGCAAGAATGTTTGTAGCAGCCCTCTTTGTGATGGCCAGAAACTAGAAACTGAGTGGATGCCATCAATTGGAGAATGGCTGAATAAACTGTGGCATACAAATATTATGAAATATTATTGTTCTGTAAGAAATGACCAACAGAATGATTTCAGAAAAGCCTGGAGAGACTTAACATGAACTGATGCTGAGTTGAAATGAGCAGGACCAGGAGATCATTATATACTTTAACAACAATACTATATGATGATCAATTCTGATGGATGTGGACATCTTCAACAATGAGATGAACCAAATCAATTTCAATAGAACAGTTATAAATTGAACCAGCTACACCCAGCGAAAGAACTTTGGGACATGACTATGAACCACTCCATAAAATTCCCAATTATCCTATCTTTGTCTGCCTGCATTTTTAAACACACCAAAAACAAATCAACTATAGTGTTATGGTTTCTTTTCATCAGACTAATGTGTGCTTCAGTGACAGTATTATATTCAATCAGTAAAACAGTAGGCTAAGACTAATAGTCTCAATTTATCTTTCACTTAAAATTGCTGAGTTACTAAACCAGCTCTATATACAATTCCATATTCTAGCATATTTACAATTAAAACCATTGATTTCAAGACCATTAAATAGTGTTAAACTCTGTTAAACTTTTTCTGAAGGAAATCCTTCATAGGCTAATTGTACACTATTTCAAAGTCTTATTCTTTTTGTACATATATTGTATTTAATTTATACTTTAACATATTTAACATGTATTGATCAACCTGCCATCTGAGGGAGGGGATGGAGGGGGAAGAAGGGGAAAAATTGGAACAAAAAGTTTGGCAATTGTCAATGCTGAAAAATTACCCATGCTTATATCTGGTAAATAAAAAGCCACAAAAAAAAAAAAAAAAGAATTTAAAGGGAAATAATGGGCCTGGGAAAATCAAATGAAGGCATCCTAGCTGTACCTAATCTTTTTTTTTTCTTTTTTTCCCTTAATTTTATAATTATAACATTTTTTGAAGGTACATATGCAAAGGTAATTTTTTTACAACATTATCCATTGTACTCCCTTCTGTTCCAAAATTTCCCCCTCCTTCCCTCTACCTCCTCCCCTAGATGGCAGGCATTCCCATATATATTAAATATCTTACAGTATATCCTAGGTACAATATATATGTGCAGAACCGAATTTTGTTGTTGGTGTTGTTGCAAAGGAAGACTTGTATTCGGAAGGTAAAAATAATCTGGGAAGAAAAGCAAAAAAAAAAAAAAAAAAGCTCACAGTTTACACTCATTTCCCGGTGTTCCTTTTCTGGGTGTAGCTGATTGTGTCCATCACTGATCAATTGGAATTGGATTACCTCTTCTGTATGTTGAAGATATCCACTTCCATCAGAATACATCCTCATACAGTATCATTGCTGAAGTGTATAATGATCTCCTAATTCTGCTCGTTTTACTCAGCATCAGTTGATGTAAGCCTTTCCAAGCCCCTCTGTATTCCTCCTGTTGATCATTTCTTACAGAACAATAATATTCCATAACATTCATATACCATAATTTACCCAACCATTCTCCAATTGATAGGCATCCATTCATTTTCCAGTTTCTAGCCACTACAAAAAGGGCTTCCACAAACATTTTGGCACATACAGATTCCTTTCTCTTCTTTAGTATTTCCTTGGGATATAAGCCCAGGAGTAGCACTGCTGGGTCAAAGGATATGCACAATTTGATAACTTTTTGGGCATAATTCAAGATTGCTTTCGAGAATGGTTGGATTCTTTCACAACTCTACCAACAATGCATCAGTGTCCCAGTTTTTTCACATCCCCTCCAACATTCATCATTATTTGTTCCTGTCATCTTAGCCAATCTGACAGGTGTGTAGTGGTATCTCAGAGTTGTCTTAATTTGCATTTCTCTGATCAGTAGTGATTTGGAACACTTTCATATGAGTAGAAATAGTTTCAATTTCATCATCTGAAAATTGTCTATTCGTGTTTTTTGACCATTTTTCAATTGGAGAATGGCTTGATTTCTTATAAATTGGAGTCAATTCTCTGTATATATTGGAGATGAGGCCTTTATCAGAACCTTTAACTGTAAAAATGTTTTCCCAATTTGTTACTTCCCTTCTAATCTTGTTTGCATTAGTTTTCTTTGTACAAAAGCTTTTTAATTTGATGAAATCAAAATTTTCTATTTTGTGATCAATAATGATCTCTATTTCTCCTTTGTTCACAAATTTCTTCCTCCTCCACAAGTCTGAGAGGTAAACTATCCTATATTCCTCTAATTTATTTATAATCTCGTTCTTTATGCCTAAATCATGGCCCCATTTTGATCTTATCTTAGTATGTGGTGTTAAGTGTGGGTCCATGCCTAGTTTCTGCCATACTAATTTCCAGTTTTCCCAGCAGTTTTTGTCAAATAATGAATTCTTATCCCAAAAGTTGGGATCTTTGGATTGGTCAAACACTAGATTGCTATTTTTATTCACTATTTTGCCCTGTGAACCTAACCTATTCCACTGATCAACTAGTCTATTTCTTAGCCATTACCAAATGGTTTTGTTGACTGCTGTTTTATAATATTGTTGTAGATCAGGTACAGCTAGGCAACCTTCATTTGATTTTTTTTTTCATTACTTCCCTTGGATACCTTCGGAATCCAATTCTTAAAATGCAACAAGAAAATTGGATTTACCCACATATATTGTATCTAGTTTATACTGTAACACATTTAATATGTATGGGATTCCCTGTCATCTAAGAGAGGGAGTAGAGGGAAGGTGGGGAAAGTTTGGAAAAGTGAATACAAGGGATAATGTTATTAAAGAAAATTACTCATGCATATGTACTGTCAAAAATTTTTATTTTAGAATTATATAATTAATAAAAAAACAACAAGAAAAAACAACAACAAAAAAATAAGGTATTCGATGAATTCTTTCAATGTCTATTTTACCTTCTGGTTCTATTATCTCTGGGCAGTTCTCTTTGATGATTTCCTGTAAAATAATATCTGGGCTCTTTCTTTCATCATAATTTTCAGGAAGTCCAATAATCCTCAGATTGTCTCTCTTAAATCTATTTTCCAGGTCTTTCATTTTGGCAAGTAGATTACTGACATTTTTCTCCAGATTTTCTTTTTTTTTTTTTTTTTTTTTTTTTGTCTTTGCTTGACTGATTCTTGTTGTTCAGTTCTGATTTTTAATGAGTTTTCTCTTCATTAGCTTTTTTTTTACTTCTTTTTGTATATGTCCAATTGAGTTTTTAAATAAGTTGTTTTGCTCTATGGAATTTTTTTTCCATTTCACTAATTTTTTTTTTTTTGTTTGTTTTTTGGGTTTCTTTTTTTTTTTTTTTTTTTTTTTAGTGAGTTATTTTCTTTTTCCAATTCACAAATCCTACTTTCTTGGTAATTATTTATCTTTTCCAATTCACAGATCCTACTTTCTTTGATTTCTTTACCTTTTCCAATTCCTTAATTCTGTTTCCGTGCATTTCCTATGAATTCTTTGCCTTTTCTAATTTGCATTTCAGGAAGTTCTTTACCTTTTCTAATTCACATTTCAGGACATTGTTATTCTCTAGCATTGCTTCTCTTTCCTTTCCCCATTTTCTTCTAATTCTCTCTTCATATTTTTAATAGTTTCTTCTAGGAGAGTGTTATTTGGGGTATTGTCTGGAGACTGTGTGCTATTAGCCTCCTCAGGTTTGGAAACCAGGTCTTTTTCTGCATAGAAGCTTTCAATGTTTTCTTCATTTTCTTGCTCATTTTTTAAAAGCCTTCAGGGTCTTCCCTCAGGGCAAGGAGATTACCAGCTTCCTCTGCAGAGAAAGGATAGGTTTATGGGCAGTATTTGCCCTCTCAATGGGCTGCTATGAATGGCCAAGCTGAGGGAGGGCTCTGGGAAGAGCTCCATGTGGAAGCGAGTATGCCTGGATGTCACATGCTGGGCTGTGTTAGTGCCCTTCAAGAAACCCCACTGTGAAAATTAGTGACCACCTTGGGGCTAGAGGTTAAGGAGCAAAAGTATCACTCCCCACCCCACCCCCAAATGCCCACTTTGAGTATTCACAATCGTCCTGTCCCTCACCACACAGGAATTGTCTCTGCCTGGTGAGTGCAGTTGGGCTGGGGAAATTCCACTACTCCCTGCCAGCCCCTTACTATACAGATGAGAGCCTGCCCTGAGTTGTGCCCCTGCTGTGTGCGACTGCTCCCCACGATGAGCCCCTTGCTGCTGAATTCTGCAAAGAGCTGTGTCCAGACTAGTCTGTACTAGGTCACTTCCAGTACTGGGTGGGCACAGCCAGATCCTCATGGACTTTGGCGTCCCTCAGCATACCCACTATCTCAGGCTCTCACTTCTCTGCTGGTCTCCTACTCTGCCACCAAAGCAAAGCAGTCAAGCTATAGCAAATAGCTCTATGTAAATCTTCCAACCGCAGAGGCTGCCCCGCTCCATTTCTATCCCTGCTCATATGCTCCTACCACCTCAGGTCAAACCTTTTCTGGTGATATTTCAGGTTCTCTTCCACTGGTAAGTTTTTGTATTTCCAATCTTTGTGGGTGAAGCACTGTTTTTGAGGCTGAATTAAATACTTAGTAAAAAGGGAATTGGAGAACTTAGAAAGTTCCTGTCTAGCTTCTCTGCCATCTTGGCTCTGCCCCCCATGAATTCTTTCAGTGGCTATTTGGTTCCTAATTCTAAGACATGTGGGAAGTTTTCCTTGATGATTTACTGAAAGATATTGTCTAGGTCCTTTTTTTCATCATAGCTTTCAGGAAGTGTGATAATCCTTAGATTGTTTCTCCTAGATCTATTTTCTAGGTCAATTGTTTCTCCAAGGAGGTATTTCACATTTTCATCTATTTTTTCACCTTTTTGATTTTGTTTGACTGATTCTTGAAGTGTTATTGAGTCATTTACTTTCATTTGTTCCATTCTAATTTTTAGTGTATTATTTTATTCAATTGTCTATTTTAGCTTCTTTTGTATTTCACCAATTGAATTGTTTTGTTCATTCCATTTTTTTTCCATTTCACAAATTTTGTTTTTCAACAAATTGGTATATTTTCATATCTATATTGTAAGGAATTAACTATGTTTTTTTTTTTTTTCAATTTCATCACATCTATTTTGTAGGGAGTTATATGTTTTCCCCATCCCTTCTTGCAAAGATCTCATTTCTTTTCCCCATTTTTCCTCTTAACTCTTTTTAGATTCTTTATGCAATCTTCCAAGAAAGCCTTGTGAAATGGTGACCAGCTCATTCATATCTCTCTTTCGGGCTTCTTTTTGAATTGATTTGCCTTTAGGAATTACAGTATTTGAGTACTGTTCTTCTCTCTCTCCAAAAAAGCTGTCAGTGGTGAGATTTATTTTTGTTTCTTTTTTCTTTTTTTTTTTTTTCTTTTTTTTCCTTGCTTATTTTTTAAAGGCTTTGTTCTGCTCTTAAGGAAAAGGAGCTACTTTAGTTTCCCTCGGGGCAGTTCTGCTAATTGACTTCTTATGTTGCATAATCGAGGTTAGGTCCCCATTCTTTTAAGCTCAGTGGTTTACAATTTGCCTTTTGTAGGAAATCTGTCAAATCATCTGCTTGCAACCATGGCAGAGTAGCATAAAAGCATCACAGAAGATTCCCAGGAAGCTGCAGTGCTCTGACTTCTAGTTCTAGCTTCTAGTCTCAATCTCCCTGTGCTTTTGTCTGGGCTTGATGAATTGTCCCCTTGCTTGTTTGAAACAGGCCTGTTCTGAACTTCTTTCAAGGTGTCTTCTTCTGGAAATATCTTGTACTTCAAATATTTGTGAGTCCTTTGATTCCAAATTCAGTTTAGAGATTTACAGTACAATTGGTTTTAGAGAAGGTCAAAGGAGGTCACAGAAACTCATGCCTGATCTCCACCATTTTGGCTTTGACCCCAATGCCAAGAGCTATATTATAGAAGAAAAAAAAAATAGTTAATTAAAATAAATTTTAAAATATCACTGGAGGAAAATCAGCAAAACCTGATTGACACATCAAAAATATCAGAAAATGGACTTGTGGCCAAGACAGCAGAGAGGAGGCACACATCTACTTAAGCTTCATGTTTTCTTTCAAAATAATTTATCTCATGACAAGCCTAGTAACTAATGCATGACTAAAAAAAAAAAAATACAAATAATTACCAAGAGAAGATATCCTCGAATTTCATCATAAAAGGTCTGTTTTTGCTCGTGGCTGGGGACAGTTTTAGATCAGGCACAAACTGAGGGCAAGCAGCAGCAGCACAGCAGACAGAGTAAGGCAGGCAGCTCACAGCTGAGCAGCCAGGACGGGGGGTGGGGTATGATCTCAGCCGTTTCTGTGGAGAGAGCTTCAACAGAATGTTGGCTACTTTGCCCTGGCAGCAAGCCAGTAGACAAGCAGAGAAACTAAAAACATAGGAAGTGAAGACTATAATCCCTAAAAGTTATCCTCTCTCAGGACCTGGCTACACCCACCCAGGGTGATTCAACACTCTCAAAGAGTCTCAGAGTGCAGATGCAGTGCAGCCATTGCTGTCCTGCTAGTGCCTCACTGCTGCCCCCTACAGTCTGTAGAGGAAGCTCGGTAATACCATCCAGCTGCCCCCCACCAAAAAAGGCAGACCATTTGTTTTCCTTGTTAGTTTGTTTTCTTTGACTTTGTTTGACAAAATGAGCAAAAAATTAAAGTGCACTATAACTATTGATAGCTTCTATATGGATAGAGAGCAGACTTTAAAGTCTGAGTAGACTAAGAACAGATTGTCTCCAGATGAATCCCCAAAGGGGGATATCATCTGGTCCTCAGTATACTAGACTCTCATAGAAGAAATTTAAAAGGCTCTCACAAGAAAGCTAGAAGAAAAATGGGAAAAGGAAAGGGAAGCTTGGCAAGAGAATCTGGATAAGTCATCACACTCATTTAAAGATAGAGTGGATAAAGAAATCAAATCCTTGAAAAACAGAATTAGTGAGTTGGCAAAAGAAAATAGTTCTCTAAAAAATAAAATTAGTGAATTGGAAAAAAATTCCATAGAACAAAGCAACTTACTTAAAAACTCAATTGGACAATTAAAAAAAGATATAAAAAAAGTGAGTGAAGAAAATACTTCATTGAAAATCAGAATTGAACAAATGGAATTGAATGACTCAAAGATACACCAAGAATCAGTCAAGCAAAACAAACAAACAAACAAAAAATTAAACAATGGAAAAAATGTCAAATACCTTCTTGGGAAAACAATAGCTCTGGAAAATCGATCCAGGAGAGATAATCTGAGAATTATTGGACTCCCTGAAAAATATGCTGAAAAAAAGAACTGGTACATCATTTTCTAGGAAATTATCAAAGAAAACTGTCCAGATCTTACAAAAACAGAGGGTAAAAGAGAAATTGAAAGAATTCATCAATCATCAACTGAAAGGGACCCTAAATTCAAAATCCCAAGAAATATAGTGGCCAAATTCCTGAATCATCAGACAAAGGAAAAAATACTACAAGCTGCTGGAAAAAATCAATTCAAATATGGAGGAGCCACAATAAGGATTACCCAGAATATAACAGCGTCCACATTAAAGGATCAAAGGGCCTGGAATATGATATTCGGAAAGCCTTAAGAACTTGGTATACAGCCAAACATAACTTACCCAGCAAAAATGATCATCTTTTTCCAGAGAAGAAGATGGTCATTCAGTGAAATAAGTGAATTTCATTTTTTTTGATTAAAAAAAAAAACAAAACTAAAGAAAAAGTTTGATCTACAAATATAGAACTCAAGATAAACCTAAAAAGATAAAAAGAAATCTTGGAAACTATATTGCTGCTATATTGATATATAAAGAACACATGTATAATTTGTTCTAAAAACTAGAGGTGGAAAAGAAATTGTACCCAGATAAGGGTAAAGTGGGGATACTACATCTCACAAAGAGTCAAAGGTATAAAAAGTTACCTGAGAGAAAGAATGGAGGGGGATGTACATAGTGTGTGTTGTATTGCCATCAGAATTGGCTTAAAAAGAAAAATATTTGAAATATTCAATTTATTGTGAGACTTCTCCCACCTCATTGAAAAGTGGGAGAGTAAAAGTGAAAAGGGAAAGAGTAAGCTAAACGGAAGGGAATACAGAAATTGTAAGGAAAAGGGATAAGATAGGGGGAGAAATTTTAAGGAGGGGGGAGGGATACCAAAAAGGGAGGGATATGAGAAGCAAGTGGTGCTCACAAGTTTAATAATGGGGAGGGAGTTAAGGGGGAAGGTAAGGAGATAAGGATAAGCAGGGGTTAACAAGATGGCAAGTAATACAGAATTGGTCATTTTAACTATTAATGTGAATGGGGTAAACTCCCCAATAAAGAGGAAGCAGTTAGCAGACTGGATTAAAAACCAGAATCCTACAATATGTTGTTTGCAGGAAACACACCTAAAGCAGGGTGATACTTACAAAATAAAGGTAAAGGTTGGAACATAATCTACTATGCTTCCGGTGAAGTAAAAAAGCAGGAGTAGCCATCCTGATCTCAGCTCAAGCAAAAGCTTCCTTATTTACTATTATATCTTGTGAACCTAACCTATTCCATTGATTAACTAATCTATTTCTTAGCCAATATATAAATTACTTCATCCTCTATAAGTCTGAGAGGTAAACTATCCTATATTCTTCTAATTTATTTATAATCTTGTTCTTTATGCCTAAATCATGAACCAATTTTGATTTTATCTTGGTGGACAATGTTAAGTGTGGGCCCATGCCTAGTTTCTGCTATACTAATTTCCATGTTTCCCAGCAGTTTTTGTCAAATAGCGAATTCCTATCCCAAAAGTTGGGATCCTTTAGTTTGTCAAACCCTAGATTGGTAGTTATTTACAAGTTTGTCCTGTGAATGCAACCTATTTCACTGAAAAACTAGTATATTTCTTAGCAAATACCAAATGGTTTTGGTGACTGCTGCTTTTTAATATAGTTTTAGATCAGGTACAGCTAGGCCACCTTCATTTGATTTGTTTTTCATTTGTTCCCTTGAAGTTCCTGAACTTGAAGTTTTTCCATTTGCATGTTGTTGTTATTTTTCTATATAATTAAAATAGTTTCTTGAGAGTCTCATTGATATAGCACTAAATAAAAAGCTTAATTTAGCTAGTGTGGTCATCATTATTATATTTGCTTGGCTTCCAAGAGCACTTAACATTTTTCCAATTGTTTAGATCTGACATTATTTGTGTAAAAAATGTTTTGTAGCTTTGTTCATATACTTCCTGACTTTCCTTTGGAATTTCTGATCTTACTGGGAATTGTTCCAATTTATCCCCATTACATATAATGATGTTGTTTAATAGATGCTCCTGATGATTTTAAGGAAAAGTCCATTTATTACTATATTCTCAAGGATTTTTTTTTTTAAATAGGAATGTATATAGGATTTTATCAAATGCTTTTTCTGCATCTCATGAGATGATCATATGGGTTTTGTTAATTTGGTTATTGATATAGTCAATTATGCTAATAGTTTTCCTAATATTGAAACAGCCCTGCATTCCTGGTATAAATCCTACTAGGCTATGGTGTATTATCCTGGGAATGATTTTCTGTAAAATTTTTGCTAATATTTTATTTAAGATTTTTGCAAAGATAGTCTTTAGGGAGATGGGTCTATAATTTATTTTCTTTCTCTGTTTTCAATCTACCTGGTTTAGGTAACAGTACCATGTCTGTGTCATAAAAGGAATTTGAAAGGACTCCTTCAATCCATATTTTTTCAAATAGTTTATATAGCACTGGGGTTAAGTATTCTTTAAATGTTTGGTAGAATTCACATGTAAATCCATCTGGTCCTGGGGATTTTTTCTTAGGGACTTGATTAATGCCTTTCTGTATTTCTTTTTCTAAAATAAATTTGTTTAAGCAATTTACTTCTTCCTTTAGTTAATCTGGTAAGCTATAATTTTGAAGGTGTGAGGGATATAGAAGACCCTTACCCAAAATGACTACTCAGAGATCAATCAGTAGAAGATAGAAAAGTTGTTTATTGAAAACTTCTGGAGGATGAACCATCTCATCACAAGATAAGAAAGAGAAAGCTTGCAGTAGGAGAGCTAAAGAAGTACTAAACATACATAGCTTTTATACAAGAAAATACATCACAATTTTTTATTTGTGAATTATTCATTGATGGCCATATTTGATATATCATAATTAATATCACAATAATCAGAGTTGTGGTAAAAATTACAGCACTACATAAAATCTTTAAAACATGCAATTTGAAGTTGAAACAAATGTAATTCCTGTATGAAAAATAATCTTTTCTTTAAAAAACTACCTTGGAGCAGTTAGGAGCACAGGCTCTAAGGAAGACCTGAGTTCAAATGTGGCCTCAGACACTTAACAAACATTTCCTAGCTTTGTGACGCGGGCACATCTCTTAGCCCCTATTTCTTTCCCCTTTCTTCTCTTAAAATATTAAAAAAGAATACCCTTCACTTTTCTTTTTTTTTTGCAATTTTTTATTAATTTTATAATTATAATTTTTTGACAGTACGTATGCATGGGTAATTTTTTTTACAACATTATCCCTTGTATTCACTTTTGCAAATTTTCCCCTCCCTCCCTCTACTCCCTCCCTAGATGATAGGCAACCCCATAAATATTAAATGTGTTACAGTATATCCTAGATACAATATATATGTGTAAAACCAAATTTCTTGTTGCATGGTAAGAATTGGATTCTGAAGGTATAAGTAACCTGAATAGAGAGACAATAGTGCAAATATTTTACACAACTTTCCCAGTGCTCCTCCTCTGGGTATAGCTGTTTCTGTCCATCATTGATCAACTGAAACTGAATTAGATCTTCTTTATGTTGAAGATATCCACTTCAATCAGAATATATCTTCATACAGTATCGTTGTTGAAGTGTATAGTGATCTCTTGGTTCTGCTCATTTCATTCAGCATCAGTTCATGTAAGTCTCTCCAAGCCTCTCTCTATTCATCCTGCTGGTCATTTCTTAGAGAGCAATAATATTCCATAATATTCATGTATCATAATTTACCCAACCATTCTCCAATTGATGGGCATCATTTTCCCGTTTCTATCCACTACAAAAAGAGCTGCCACAAACATTTTGGCCCATACAGGTCCCTTTCCCTTCTTTAGTATTTCTTTGGGATATAAACCCAGTAGTAGCACTGCTGGATCAAAGGGTATGCACATTTTGATAACTCTCCAGAATGGCTGGATTCTTTCACAACTCCACAAACAATGCATCAGTGTCCAGTTTTCCCACATTCCCTCCAACATTCATCATTATCTTTTCCTGTCATCTTAGCCAATCTGACAGGTGTGTAGTGGTATCTCAGAGTTGTCTTAATTTGCATTTTTCTGATCAGTAGTGATCTGGAACACTCTTTCATATGAGTGGATATAGTTTCAATTTCATCATCTGAAAATTGTCTGTTCATATCATTTGACCATTTATCAATTGGAGAATGGTTTGATTTCTTATGTATTAGAGTCAGTTCTCTATATATTTTGGAAATGAGGCCTTTATCAGAACCTTTAACTGTCAAAATATTTTCCCAATTTGTTACTTCCCTTCTGATCTTGTTTGCATAGATTTGTTTGTACAAAAGCTTTTTAATTTGATGAAATCAAAATCTTCTATTTTGTGATCAATAATGTTCTCTAGTTCTCCTCAGTTCATAAATTCCTTCCTCCTCTACAAGTCTGAGAGGTAAACTATCCTATGTTCCTCTAATCTATTTATGATCTCATTCTTTATGCCTAAATCATGGACCCATTTTGATCTTATCTTTATATATGGTGTTATGTGGGTCCATATCTAATTTCTGCCATACTAATTTCCAGTTTTCCCAACAGTTTTTTTTCAAATAATGAATTCTTATCCCAAAAGTTGGTATCTTTGGGTTTGTCAAACACTAGATTGTTTTAGTTGGACCCTATTTTGTCCTGTGTACCTAATCTGTTCCATTGATCAACTACTCTATTTCTTAGCCAATACCAAATGATTTTGGTGACTACTGCTTTATAGTATAGCTTTAGATCAGGTACAGCTAGACCACCTTCATTTCACTTTTTTAAAATTAATTCCCTTGACATTCTCGACCTTTTGTTCTTCCGTATGAATTTTGTTGTTATTTTTTCTAGGTCATTAAAATAGTTTCTTGAGAGTCCAATTGGTATAGCTCTATATAAATAGATTAGTTTGGGGAGTATTGTCATCTTTATTATATTTGCTCAGCCTATCCAAGATATTAGCAGCTGACCTGTGAAAAGCCCTGTGCCGGAACTGGAAGTCTCTGTCCCAGAAGGACAGTTGCTGCTGAGGGAGTTTTGCTGCTGGGGGAGTTCCATTGCCTCAGGCTGAGCCCTGCACTATGCGGATTAGAGGTTGCCCTGGGCTGTGTCCCGGGGTGTTTAAGTTCTTAACTGCCCCAAGGAAAAGCCCTGGATAGCAGAAGGCAGCTGCACAGCCATGCTGGGATCTGTGTTAGGTCACTTTAAGATTGGGGCAGTTATGGGATCTGGTGATTTTTTTGTTTGTTTGTTTGTTTTTTGTTTTTGTTTTGTTTTTTAAAGTGGCTTTGATTTCTCTTCTGATCTGCTGTTTTACAAGCAGAGTAGAGCTATCATCCTATGCCAGATTCCTCTATCTCAGTAGCTTCTCTGATCTCAGAGTTCTCCCCAACCCGTTTGGCACAATGTCCTAGCCCCTAGTCCAACCCAGTCTGTGCTGGTCTTTTTTTCCAGCCCTCAGTACCGACCTTTTCTGATGAAATTACAGATTCTCTTCGACTGGTAAGATGTGCTTCTAATTCTTGTGATTTTTATCAGTCCAGCATGATTTTTGAGGCTGATTTAACTAATTAGTATTGAAGGTAAAAGGGAGCTTAGAAATTTGTGTGTATCTTCTCAGCCATCTTGGGTCCAACCCTACCCCACCCCTACCCCACCCCCCCAAACAGTGAATTCGTATACCAAAAGCTGGGGTCTTTGGGTTTGTTAAACACTAAATTATTAATGTTATTGACTGTTTTTTCCTTTGAACCTAACCTATTCGACTGATCAACTATTCTATTTCTTAGCCAAGACCAGATTGTTTTGGTAAATACTGGTTTATAATATAATTTTAGATATGGTACAGCTAGGCCATCTTCATTTGTTTTTTTTTTTTTTTTCCATTGGTTCCCTTGAAATACTTGACCTTTTGTTTTTCCATTTGAACTTTGATTTTACCTTTTCTAGATAAATTTTTTGGGAGTCTGATTGGTATAGCATTAAATAAATAGGTCAGTTTAGGTAGTATTGTCATCTTTATTATATTTGCTCACTGTATACAAGAGCATTTAATATTTTTCCAATTGGTTAGATCTGGAAAATATTTTGTAGTTTTGCCCATATAGTTCCTAATGTTTCTTTGGCAGATAGCTTCCCAAATATTTTATACTGTTGGAAATTACTTTAAATGGAATTTCTCTTTGTAACTCTTATTATTGGACTTTGTTTGTGATATATAAGTATACTGATGATTTATGTGGGTTTGTTTTGTATCCTGCAACTTTGCTAAAGGTGTAGGTTATTACTAATAGCTTTTGAGTAGATTCTCTGGGCTTCTGTAAGTATACCATCATATCATCTGCAAAGAGTGATAATTTGGTTTCCTCATTACCTACTCTTATTCCTTTAATCTCTTTCTCAAGTCTTATTGTTGAAGCTAGCATTTCTAATACAATAGTGAATAGTAATGGTGATATTGGCAACCTTATTTCATTCCTGATCTTATTGGGAATGGTTGCAGTTTATCTGCATTACATATGACACTTACTGATGGATTTAAATAGATGCTACTGATTATTTTAAGGAAAGTACATTTATTCCTCAAGTGTTTTTAACAGGAATAGGAATGGATGTTGGATTTTATCAAATGCTTTTTCTGCATCTCTTGAGATGATCATTTGCTTTTTGTTAATTTGGTTAGTGATATCATCAGTTATGCTAATAGTTTTCCTAATATTGAACCATCCCTGTATTCCTGGTATAAATCCTCTTTGGTCATGTTGTATTATACGCTTAATCATCCCTGGGGATGATTTTCTATAGTCTTTTTGTTAATATTTTATTTACAATTTTCGCATCAATATTCATTAGGGAGATTGGTCTGCAATTTTCCTTCTCTGTTTTTAACCTACCTGGTTTAGATATCAGTACCACATCTGTGTCATAAAAGGAATTACATAAGATTCCTTCATTTGTCATTTTTTCAAATGGTTTATATAGCATTGGGGTTAATTGTTCTTTAAATGTTTGGTAGAATTCAATTTTAAATCCATCTCCTCATGGGGAGTTTTTCTTCGGGAGTAGATTAATAGTTTGCTCTATTTTTTTTTTTCTAAAATGGGACTATTTAAACAATTTGGTTCATCCTCTGTTAATCTGGGAAGCCTATAACATAGCTTATCAAATTTATTGGCATAAAGTTGGGCAAATTAACTCATTATTGCTCTAATTTTTTTCTTCATTGGTGGAAAGTTTTCCCTTTTTATTTTTAAGAGTAACAACTTGATTTTCCTCTTTCCTTTTTCTAAACAGATTTACCAAAGCTTTATATATATATATATATATATGTTTTTTTTTCACAAAACCAACTCTTAGTTTTATTTATTAATTCAATAGTTTTTTTAACTTCCTATATTATTAATTTCTCCTTTTAATTTTAGAATTTCAAGTTTCATATTTGATTGAGGGGTTTTAGTTTGTTCTTTTTTTACCTTTTTAAGTTGCGAGCCCAATTAATCGATCTTCTCTTTCTGTATTTTATTCAAGCAATCCTCTAAAAATATAAAATTTCCCCTTATTGGGTTGCATTCCACTAATTTTGGTAATATTTCTCATAATTATCATTTTCTTCAGTGACATTGTTAATTGTGTCTATAATTTGCTGTTTCACCCAATCATTCTTTAAGATCAGATTATTTAGTTTGCAATTTTTGGTCTATTTACCCTGAACTTTTTGTTGAATGCATTTTTTATTGCATTGTGACCTGAAAAGAAAACAGTTACTATTTCTGCCTTCCTGTATTTAATTTTGAGGTCTTTATGTCCTAATAATATTGTCAATTTTTTGTATAGGTTCCATGAAATACTAAGAAGAAATTAAACTCCTTTCTATCTCCATTCAATTTTCTCTAAAAATCTATCATACTTAATTTTTTCTAATATTATATTTACCTTTTAATTTCTTTCTTATTTGTTTTGTGGTTTGATTTATCTAATTTTGAGAGTGAAAGGTTGAGCTCTCCCACTATTATACTTTTGCTATTTCTTCTTGCAACTCTCTTTACTTCTCCTTAAGTAAGTTAAATGATATACCACCTGGAGAATTTATGTTTAATACTGATATTTCTTCATTGTCTATGCCACCCTTTAGTAAGATACAGTTTTCTTCCTTATCTGTTTTAATTGGATCAGTTTTTGCTTTTGATTGATCAGAAATAAGGATGGCTACCCCTGCTTTTTTGACTTTTGACTTTTTACTTTTACTCTGTATGTATCACTCTGCTTTGAATAGGTTTACTATATATAAACAACATATTGTAGGGTTCTGGCTTTTGATCCAGTCTGCTATCTGCCTCTGCTTTATGAAAGAGTTCATCCTATTCACATTTATGGTTAAAATTGCTAATTCTGTATTTCCTTCCATCTTATTATCCCCAGATTATGCTTTTCTTTTTCTTGCCCCCCTTTCTCCCTTCCCCAGTATTAAAGTTATGGGCACCACTTTCCTCATACAGCTCTCCCCCTATAGAATCCCTCCCACCTCTTTTGAATCCTTTCCCCTCTCTTGTAGCTTTCCCTTATTCCTGGTTTCCTTTTCCCTTTTCTTCTCCCCCTTTTTAATGAGGTGAGAGAAAATTCTCAATACAAAAAATATGTTAATTATTTTCTCTTTGAGCCAACTCTGATGAAAGTAAGATTCACAGAATGTTCCTCCCATTCCATAAATTCCCTCAGATATGATAGGTTTCCTTTCTCTTTTCATGGGATGTGATTTTTCTCTTTTTTATCTCCCCTTTTCCCTTTTTGTGAGACTATCCCCTTTTCATTTCTACTCCTTTTTTATGTTATATCAGTAGAATCAAATTATACATGTACTCTTTATGTATATCCACAGCAGAAATACAGTTCTCAAGAGTTCTTTTTACCTTTTTCTGCTACTCCTGAATCCTATAGTTGGAGATCATTTTTTTTTTGTTTAGTTCTGGTTTTTTCCTTAGAAACAAATGGAATTCATCTGTTTCATTGTCCTGTGATTCTAACATATTCCACTGATCACCTACTCTTATTTCTTAGCAGTATAAAATTTTTTTGATGATTGCTGTTTTATAATATAATTTTAGGTCTGGCATAGCTAGGCCACATTCATTAGCATTTTTAAAAATTAATTCCTTGAAATTCTTGACCTTTTTTTTCTTCCCGATGAACTCTCTTGGTGTTTTTTCCATATCTGCAAAATAATTTCTGGCAAGTTTAATTCACGTGGCACTAAATAAGTAGATTAATTTTTCTTTTTTTTAATTATATATATATATTTTATAATATTATCCCTTGTATTCATTTTTCCAAATTATCCCCCCTTCCTCTACTCCCTCCCCCCGATGACAGGCAATCCCATACATTTTACATGTGTTACAATATAACCTAGATACAATACATGTGTGTAAATACCATTTTCTTGTTGCACAATAAGCATTGGATTCCGAAGGTACATGTAACCTGGGTAGACAGACATTAGTGCTAACAATTTACATTCACTTCCCAGTGATCCTTCTCTGGGTGTAGCTACCTCTGTCCATCATTGATCAACTGGAAGTGAGTTGGATCTTCTTTATGTTGAAGATTTCCACTTCCATCAGAATACATCCTCATACAGTATTGTTGTTGAAGTGTACAGTGATCTTCTGGTGGGGCATGGATGTCAGCAGCATGTGATGTGAAAAGCCCCCGCACTCAAACTGGAAGTGTCTGCCAGAAGCCGCAGTCCCTAGTTCAAAGGTTCCACTTCTCTGGGACTTCCCGGGGCTGAGTTCCACAGCCTCCAGCCAAGCCAGGCACTGTGTGTTACCTTGGGCTGTATCCGCCCACTTCTCAATCTCTTAACTACTCCCAGGTGTAAGCCTGTACTGCCTATGTCGGCTGCACCCACAGTGCTGAGATCTGCTGAGTCACCTCCAGGATCGGGGAAGATCCAATCTGGCTTTAAATTTTAAGTTGGCTTGATTTCTCTCCTGAACTGCTGTTTTATAAGCAGAGAAGAGCTAACAGCCTGTGCCAGATTCTTCTATCTCAGGGCTTCTCTGATCCCAGAGCCCTCGGCGTAGTGTGCTAGCACCCAGCCGTCTGTGCTGGCCTTTCTTCTTCCTCCCCTGGGAACTGACATTTTCTGTTGAAACTCCAGATTCTCTTCAGCTGGTAAGTAGTGCTTCTAGTCCTTGTGGTTTCTATCAGTCCAGCGCTATTTTTGAGGCTGAATTTATCTAATTGGTTGTGAGGAAATAAGGACGTTCATAGAGTCACGTGCATCTTCTTCGCCATCTTGGCTTCGTCCATAAGTAGATTAATTTAGGTAGTATTGTCATTTTTATTATATTCACTGTCTATGTATGACCACTTGATAGTTTTTCCAGCTGATTAGGTCTGAATTTATTAGTGTGGAAAGTGTTTTGTAATTGTGTTCACATACTTCCTGACTTTCCCTTGACAGATAGATTCCCAAATATTTTATACTATCGATGGTTTTTTTTTAACGGAATTTCTTTTTGTATCTCTTACTGCTGGACTTGGTTGGTAATATATAAAAAGGCTGATGATTTATGTGGATTTAAATTGTGTCCTGCAATTTTGCTAAAGTTATGAACTGCTTCTTGTAGTTTTTTTCTATATATCTATATCTATCTATATATAGATAGATATATAGATATAGATATAGATATTTTTACAGTTGATTTTCCAGGGTTCTCTAAGTATAGCATCATATCATCTGTAATGAGTGATAATTTGGTTTCTTCATGACCTACTCTAATTCTTTTAATCTCTTTTTCTTCTCTTATTGCCAATCTAATACAATATTGAATAGTAATGGTGATAGTAGGCAGCTTTGTTTCACTCCTGATCTTATTGGGAATGGTTCTTGTTTAATCTCATTATATCTGATGCTTGCTGAAGGTTTTACATAGATGCTTCTGTTCATTTTGAGGAAAAAGTCCATTTATTTTAACACTCTATTTTTTATGTGAATGGCTGTTGGATTTTATCAAATGATTTTATTCCACCGATTGAGAAAATCATATGATTTTTATAGCTTTGGTTATTGATATAGTTGATTATGCTAATAGTTATCCTTAATATTGAAACAGCCTGACATTCCTTGTATAAATTTTGCTTGGTCATAGTATATTGTCCTGGAGATGATTTTTTTTTTTTTTTTGTAATCTTGTTCCTAATATTTTATTGAAGATTTTTTGCATCAATATTCATTAGGGAAATTGGTCTATAATTTTATTTCTCTGTTTTCACACTATCTGGTTTAGCTATCAGCCCCATATCTGTGTCATAAAAAGAATTTGGTAGGACTCCTTCATTGGTTAATTTTTCAAATAATTTATATAGTATTGGAATTAATTGTTCTTTGAATGTTTGGTAGAAATCACATCTAAATCTATCTGACCCTTGAAATTTCTTCTTAGGAAGTTTATAATAGCTTATTCCATTTCTTTTTCTGAGATGGGGCTATTTAAATAACTTATCTTCCCTTCTGTTAACCTAGGCAATCTATATTTTTGTAGTTATTCCTCTATTTTATTTATATTATCAACATTTTTGGCATAAAGTTGGGCAAAAAACCTTCAAATTATTGCTCTAATTTCCTCTTCATTGGTGGAAAGTTCTACCTATTCATTTTTGAGATTATCAATTTGATTTTCTTTTTTTCCTTTAAATTAAAATTTTATTGATTTTGTTTTTTTTCATAAAACTAAATTTTATTTGTTAATTCAATAGTTTTCTTATTTTCAGTTTTATTAATCAATTCATTAATTATTAAATTTTATTAATTTCCCTTTTATTTTCAGAATTTCAAATTTGGCATTTAATTGAGAGTTTTTAATTTGTCCTTTTCTAGCTTTTTTAGTTATAAGCCCAATTCACTGACCTTCTCTTTCCTATTTTATGCAAGTGAGTATCAAGAGATATAAAATTTCCCCTTATAACTGCTTTGGCTGCATCCCACTAATTTTGGTATTTTGCCTCATTATTGTCATTCTCTTGGATGACATTATTGATTGTATCTATTATTTGCTGTTTCATCCATTCATTCTTTAAGACTAGTTTATTTAATTGCCAATTAACTTTTGATCTATTTTCTCCTGGCCTTATATTGCATGTGATTTTTATTAAATTGTGATCTGAAAAAAAATGTATTTACAATTTCTGCCTTTCTGCATTTGATTTTGAGGTTTTTATGCCCTAAGACATGGTCAATTTTTGTATAAGTTCCATGAACCACTAAGAAAAAGATAAACTCCTTTCTATCTCCATTCAATTTTCCCCCAAGATCTTTCATACCTATTTTATTTACCTTCTTAACTTCTTTCTTATTTATTTTGTGGTTTGAATTATCTAGTTCTAAGAGAGCAAGTGCGAGATCCCCCATTAGTATAGTTTTGCTCTCTATTTCTACTTGCATCTCTCTTAACTTCTTCTCTAGGAATTTGGATGCTTAACTTGTTGCATATATGTTTCGTATTGATATTGCTTCATTATCTATGGCAGTGGTCTTCAAACTTTTTAAATAGGGGGCCAGTTCACTGTCCCTCAGACTGTGGGAGGGCCAGATTATAGTAAAAACAAAAATTCACACTCTATCTCCTCCCCTCAGCCCATTTGCCATAACCCATTGGGCCACATAAACATCCTCAGCCCGCTGCATCTGGCCTGCAGGCCATAGTTTGAGAACCTTTGATCTATGGTATCCTTGAGTAAAGTATAGTTTCCTTCCTTCTCTCTTTTAATTAGATTAATTTTTTGCTTTTACTTGATCTGAGATCTGGATTGTTACTTGAGCTTTTTTTTTTTTTTTTTACTTTACCTGAAGCATAATAGATTCTGCTCCAGCCTTTCTCCTTCACTCTTTAGGTTTTACTATGTTTTAAATGTGTTTCTTGTAAACAACATATTGTAGGATTCTGCCTTTTAATCCAATCTAATCCCTTTCATTTTATGGAAGAGTTAATCTCATTCACATTCACACTTAAAATAAATAATTCTGTATTTCCTACCATCTTATTTAACCTAAGTTATGTTTTTCTCTTTCCTTTCCCCCTTCCTTTCTCCCAAGTATTTTGATTTTGATGATAACCTCTCTCAACCACTTCTCCCCCTTTAGAACTCCTCCCCTTTTTTACACCTTTACCCTAATACTTATGTCTTTCCTTTTCTTTCCCTCCCACTTCCTTATAAGGTGAGACAAGTTTTTCTGTGAAACCAAATATCTGATACTGTCTCTTAAAACCAATTTTTTATGAGAGTAAGATTCACATGATGCTCATTCCCCTCCCTTCTCTGCCTATTATTATATGTTTTCTTGCCCCTTCATGAGATGTAATTTCCCTTATTGTACCTCTTTTTTCCTCTTTTTCCAGTATGATCCCCTTTCCACCTCTACTTTCTTTTTAACATTATCATAATAAAATCAAAGTATACCCATATTCTCTAAGTATACTCTTAACAGAAATATAGATCTTGAATTCTTTTCTTTTTACCTTTTCATGCTTCTCTTGAGTCTTTCTTTGGAGATCTTTTTTTTTTTTTTTTTTTTTTTTTTTTTTGGTTTGGTTTTTAATCTTTGCTTTAGAAATATGTGGAATTCACCTATATCACTGAATGTCCATCTTTTTCCTTGAAAGATAATGCTCATTTTATCTGGATAGCTTATTCTTGGCTGCAATTCAAGTTCCTTTGCCTTTTGGAATATCAAATTCTAGTCTTTTCCATACTTTAAGTTCGAAGCTGCTAGGTCCTAGGTAATCCTAATTGTGGCTCATTGGTATTTAAATTGTTTCTTTCTGGCTGCTTGCAATATCTTTTCCATGGTGCAATAGTTCCCAAATTTAGCCATGATATCCCTTGGGGATTTAATTTGGGAGTCTCTTTCAGGAGGTTATCAGTGAGTTATTTCAATCGCTATTTACCTTGTGATTTTAAGATATTAAGACATTTTTTCTTTATGTTTTCCTGTAAGATAATGTCTAGATTCTTTTTTTCATATAGCTTTCAGGAAGTTCAATAATCCTTAAATTGTCTCTCCTAGATCTATTTTCCACATCAGTTGTTTTCCCTGGGAGATATTTCATATTTTCTTCTATTTTTTTTTCTTTTTGTTTTTGTTTTTGTTTGACTGATTCATGAAGTTTTACTGTCATTCACTTCCATTTATTCAATTCCAATTTTTAGTGTATTATTTTATTTAGTTACCTTTGTAGCTCCTTTTGTAATTGGCCAATTGAATGTTTATACATTATATTCTTTTTCCATTTCACAAATTTTATTTTTCAGTGAATTGGTGTCTTTTTCATATCTCTTTTACAGTACATTATATGCTTTTTTACATTCCTTCTTGCAATGATCTCATTTCATTTCCCCATTTTCTTTTAACTCTTTTAAGATCTTTTATATAATCTTTCAAGAAAGCCTTGTGAAATGGGGAGCAGCTCATGTCTTGCTTTGTGGTTTCATCTACAGTTGCTTTATTTTAAGAAACTCAGAATTTGAGGTCTGTTTTTTTCTCTCTCCATAAAATCTGTCTATGGTGAGAGTTCTTTTTGTTATTTTTATTCATTTTTAAGGTTTTAGGCCTGTTCAATTTGCTTTAATTTGCACTGGGGTAGTCATACTGATTGATTTCCAGTGCTGGGTAATGTAGGCTAGATTTGGTGTTCTTCCAAAGCTTAGTGCTTTACAATTTGCCTTTTAGGAAATCTGCTAAACTACCTGTTTGCAACAAGACAAAGTATCTTAAGAGACTCACAGAGAATTCTCAGGTATGTGGAAGCTGGAACACTGACTCCTCATCCCAGGTCCTTGCTCTGGTCTCCCTGTGCTGCGGCTTGGGCTCAGCAGACTGTCCTCTTGCCCCTTTGAAATAGATCTTTTCTGAAGATTTTCCAAAGTATCTTCTTCTGGGAATGTGATGTACTCCAAATATTGGTGGATTATGTGACTCTAGAACCAGTTTACAGTCTTAATCTGCTGTTGTTTGGAGAGAAGGTCAGAGGAAGTCACAGAAACTAGTGCCTACTTTCTACTATCTTGGCTCTGTCCTGAATGGACATTTATTTACTTTCTACATTTATTAAAATTAAATTGAGAAAGTGAAACAAATTAGAAAACTGAAATCTACTAGAGCTTCAAAGAATAATTAAGGGAACATTATCTTCCTTCAGAAGATTATAAACTCCTTGGGGGCTTTGACTTTTGCAATCAGGGCTAATGGCTTGAGATTTGAAATAAATCCTTTGTTCTTTGCCCTTAGTCCTCTTCTGTTATCTCCTCCTTTTTAGAATGTAAGCTCTTGAGGGACAGGGCCTGACTATGTGAGGAGGAGTGAAGATTCATGTCCTACAACTTGTGATAAACAAAGATTGGGTTGATATGCTAATATGATGTCTTAGAGGGACAATTGAGAAGTGGTAGGGATGAAGTAGTTCCCATCCTTGAGTCTTACTGAACAAAAGATTGGTCAGCAGTGTTTGTGGTATTCCCAAAGTGAGGTTTCTCAGGTCTTGCTATTTTCTCATACCTTATCAGTCTTATACCTCTTCCATAGTGAATGGGACCAGGTGAAAATTTCTCAGAGGCTGTTGGACCTTAGGCCTAAGTTTCAGAAAGTCACATGATCTCTATTTTCAGACCCTAGATCTAAGCCACAAGAAGTAGATAATGTAGCTAACCAATGGTCAATGGGTACTTCCTTTTCAGTCATCCAATGAATTAAAAAAATATGCCCATGTTTAGAATGTAAAGACATAGTCCTTTAACCAATGAGAATGAAGGCAAGTGGTGGGAGGAATTTTCCTCTTTAAGGACTATATAATCTGCTGTTCTCCCTCTGTAAAATGCCCGGTGCCTTTGATTGCTTATTAGACTGGAGTGACACCCGTTTCTCAAAAGAACCTATAAAACACCTTCATTTTACTTCTAGAGACATTGCTGACTATTTTGCTATTTGTTGGCCATTCACCTCCATCTGAACCATACAATAGTCACTTCCCTTTTCAATCCTGAAACCTTTTGAAGAAGCTATGTCCTCAGTTTTCTACTCAATGTTTAAATATATCTCAAAATTTTGGGGGAAAACTTTTACATTTTAAAAATAGTTACAATGGTTTCTGTACCCCTCAATGCTAGTTTTAAAGAAACCAGTTTGTTCTGAATAAATTGACTCGTTAGTTCATTCAGGGAATTTATTTGATTGATTCTTCTTTGTTATTAAATAATTGAATGTCTGATTAGTGTGACCATTTCTTTTCATATTATGCAGTGATCAAAGTTTTAAAACAAAGAAAAACAGAATTATATGGTTTCTTGAAGACTTCTTAGAATAATAATGATGGAAAAAAAAAAACAAGGTAACCCATTTAAAGAAATGACTAACACAAGCAAATGACAAAGCCCAATAGAAATTACTTTTTAATGGTTCCTGGTAAAATACATCAATAGAGAATCTGAATGAAAGTAAATCAGAAGGATACAAGAAATTTCATTATTTTTCTTTTGATTAATCTCTTGGAGTCTTAATAAAATGGAAATAGAATGATACTTCAAGGCAAAGACTATTGTTTTTATTTAGTTGAATTTAATTGAGAGATTCTTGAAAGGTCTCACAAGTCCCCATAATATCACTACACTATTCTCTGAAATTCCAAACTTTAATTTAAAAGTTGAATATTTGAGCATGTTCTTCTTTATTACAAGTATATATCAGTATACTAGGAAACTCTGTAACACTATACAATAGAGAAAATTTTCATTTAATTTTCATCATCTGGAAACTCCCTTTACCATGAAAATACAAGTTTTTTTTTTTCCCTAACCCTATCATAAAAACATTTTTGACATGCTAAAATTTTAAGGATTCCAAATCATATAGTTTAAAAGGGTTTTTAATCATCAAGTTCTTTTTCATGTATCCCCAATTAACAATGTAAGTTCCTGAGACGTAGATAATTTGTTTTAATACTCAAAAAGAGATATTGTATATATAAGATGCTTTGTAACAGATCATCATAATCATTATCATAATCACCACCATCACTACAATTTCCATCATCATCATCACTGTCATCTCAGAAAACATTTGCATCCATCCACTTCTCTCTACTTGCATGGGCATCACCTAAGCTCAGTCCCTCATTACATCTCACCGATATTACCACAAGTCTTCTAAATAATGTCCCTGTTTCACATCTCTCCCTGCTTTAGTTCATCTTCCACATAGTCCTCAAATCATTTCCTTATAAATGTTTCCAGTATACCATAATGCTATGTGTGTATATGTATACATAAGTGTGTGTATATTTATATATACATATATATTTATATATGTATATATACACACACTTATGTATATATATATACACACATATATATATACACTCATATATTTATATGTACATAAATTCCTATGTATATAAGTAGTTACATAAATATCATATATATTTATGCATATATTTATTTTCTTTTAAAATAAAAACATAAATATAGGATTGTATCATTTTTGTTTTTGAATCTTAAAAGATTAGCAGAGGCCTTTGCACATAATAATAAAAAATATATACATAGAAAGACACAAGCACAAGACAAAGGTGCACACATGTAAACATATAAATACATATGGTTCATATGGGTATATATACACATATATACCTATATGCACATACATATACATACATCCTCACATATAATTTTGAAGTCAATGGGAGTAGCAAGTGAGGAAAAATAAAGCTTTCATGTAGAAAGAAGCACTTGAGATGACGTTTAAGGAAAACAAGAAATTTTTTAAGAGGCACAAGGGATGAGAGGGTATGAACTTGAGAGACAGACAGTCCAAAGGTTCAGTGACAAGAGACAGTGTTTTGTGTGATGAGCATAGAAAAATTCAGTTTTGATTGGCTCACAGAATGTGGGGAAAAGAGTAATGCCTAAGGTTTCTGAAAGAAGTTGTCATTAGATTGTGAAAGATTAAAATGAAAACCTAAGTTTGTATGTGAACCTAAAGATGATAACATCTGCTGGAGAAGGAGTGTTACTTAGATAGATTTATATTTAAGAAAAATCATCACATTGGCAGCCATGTGAACAATAAGAAGGTTGTTGGGAGAAATTTGAGACAGGATTATCATAAGTTACAGGTTGTTGCAGTAATATAGAAAAGACATCATAATGGCATAAAGCTAGGTGGTTCACTTTCATTTTTGTAATTCCAGTTACTAGCAGAGTCGTTGTCACATAATATGAATGTAAGTAAATATTTGTTAATTGATTCATCATAATCATTAATCATTATCTTTTTTTATACCTTTCAGGTCCTAACAGGGGGTGTTATAAATAGTAGTTAACAACTAACTTAGAAAATAGATCTAGGAAAAAGAAGCTAAGGATTACTGGACTTCTTGAAAGCCAAGATGCAAAAACAAACCTAAAGATTATCTTACAGGAAATCATAAAGGAAAACTGCCCTTGTCACATAGAATCTGCAGATAAAATAGCCATTGAAAGAATTCACTGATCATCTCCTGAGCTTCAGGAGATGATCATTGAATTCTTTCAATGGCTATTTTTATTATTTTATTATGATAATATGAAAAGAAATATAGAATGAAAAAGATTATATTAGAAAAAGAGGAAAAAGAAAGTAAAATAAGTGACATTACATCACATGAAGAGGCAAAGAAGACCTCTTATAACTGAGAGAAAGAAGGGAAAGGGATAACTACATTTGGCACAAAGAGAGAATATCAGAAATATATGGTGTCACATAGAAACTTGTCTCATCTTATAAAGAAGTACTAGGGGAAAGGGGAAAAGAAAAGGGAAGGCTAATAAAAGGGAAAACAGAAATATTAGGGGAAAGGTGTAAGAAAGGGGGAAAGGCTATAAAGGTAGAGGGTTATTTGAGAAAATGGCTATCAGAAGCAAAATACTGGGGTGGTGGGAAGTGTGAAGGGAAAGAGAAAAGCATAACTTAGAGTACATCAGATGAGAGTAAATAAAGAATTAGTTATTTGAACTGTGAATGTGAATGGGATGAACTCTCCCCTAAATGGAAACAGAGAGCAAACTGGATTAAAAACCAGAATCTTACAATATAGTGTTTGCAAGAAACACATTTAAAGCAGAGTGATACAGATTGGAGGTAAAGGGCTGGAGCAGAATCTATTATGCTACAGGTGAAGTAAAAAAAAAAAAAAAAAAGCACTGGTAGCAATCCTGATCTTAGATCAAATAAAAGTAAAGATAGATCTAATTAAAAAACATAAGGAAGGAAATTACATCTTGCTAAAGGGTACCATAGATAATGAAGCAATATCAATACTAAACATATATGAAGTAAGTGGTATAGCATCCAAATTCCTAGAAAAAAAGTTGAGATGCAAAAAAAAAATAGACAGCAACATTATGCTAGTAGGCAATCTCAACCTCGTCCTCTCAGAGCTAGGCAATCAAAACACAAAATAAACAACAAAGAAGTTAAGGAGTTAGAAAAATTATGTATGTTAGATTTTTGGAAAAAAATTGGAGTCAGAAAGGAGTTTACTATTTTCTTGGTGGTCCCTGGAACCTATACATAAATTGACCATGCACATACAAGCTTCAAAATCTAATGCAGAAAGGTAGAAATAGAAAATGATTTTTTTTCAGATGCAGTAAAAATCACCTGCAATAAAAGGCCAGGGGAAAATAGATAAAAAATAATTGGAAACCAAATAATCTAATATGAAGGAATGAATGGGTAAAGCAATCAATCATAGACACAATCAAAAACTTCATCCAAGAGTATGTGACAATAATGAAACAACATACCAAAATTTGTGGGACGCAGCCAAAGAAGTTATTAGGTGATATCTTATATCTTTAACTGCTTACTTGCATAAAATAGAGAAAGAAAAGATCAAAGAATTGGTTTTATAATTTAAAAAGCTAGAAAAAGAACACATTAAAATGACTCCATTAAATATCAAATTTGGAATTCTGAAAATAAAAGGGAAGATTAATAAATTTGAAAAAAGTAAAACATTAAATTAATAAATAAAACTAAGAGATGGTTTTGTGAAAAAAAAAAAACAAAATAGATAAATCTTTAGTTAATTTGATTAGAAAAAAGGAAAGAAGAAAATTAAATTATTAGTGTCAAAAATGAAAAGGGAGAACTTCCCACAAATGAAGAGGAAACTAGAGCAATTATTATGAGTTATTTTGCCCAATTGTATATCAACAAATTTGATAATCTAAGTGTAATGGAAAATATCTACAAAAATATAAATTACTCAGGTTAACAGAAGAGGAAATAATTTGTTTAAATAGTCCCATTTTGGAAAAAAAAAGAAAAAAAAGAGAATAAACTATTAATCAACCCCCTAAGAAAAATCTCCAGGGACAGAGGGATTTACATGTAAATTCTGCCAAACATTTAAAGAACCATTAATTCCAATACTAAATAAACTATTTGCAAAAATAGGGAAAGGATTCCTGCCAAATTCTTTTTATGACACAGATATTGTGTTGATACTGAAATCAGATAGAGTGAAAACAAAGAAAATTATAGACCAATTTTCCTAAAGATTATTGATGCAAAGATTTTAAATAAAATATTGCCAAAGAGATTAGAAAAATCAAACCCAGAATACTACCCTATGACTAAGAAGGGTTTATGCCAAGAATGCAAGGTTGGTTCAATACTGGGAAAACTATTAGCATAATTTATTTTATCCATAAACAAATTAATAAATACCATATGATTATCTAAATAGATACAGAAAAATCATTTGATAAAATCCAACAGCCATTACTATTAAAAATACTAGAGAATATAGGAATAAATGAACTTTTCCTTAAAATGATCATTACCATCTATTTAAAACCAAAGCAAGCATCATATGTAATGAGGACAAATTAGAACCATTCCTTATAAGATCAGGGGCAACAAAAGGTTTCCCACAATTACCATGACTATTCAATGTTGCTTTATACATATTAGCTTTGGAAATAAGAGAAGAAAAAAAAAATAAAGGAATTAGAATAAGTAATGAGAAAAACAAATTATCAATTTTTGCGGATGATATGATTGTTTTGGTAGAGAACCCTAGAGTATCAATGAAAAAACTACTAGAAACAATTCACAAGTTTAGCAAAAGTGCTAAGTACAAAATACATCTACATAAATTATCAGCATTTTTTTATACTACCAATAAAGTCCAGCAGCTAGAGATACAAAGAGAGATTCCATTTAAAATGACTTTCAATGCTATAAAATATCTGACTAGGAAAATATAGGAACTATATGAATGCAAGTACAAAACACTTTCCACAAAGATTTAATCAGATGCAATAAGTTGGAAATATATCAAGTGCTCATAGGTAAACCAAGCATATATAATAAAAATTCCAAAACTACCTAATTTATTCAACTTTTTTAGTGCCATACCAATCAGATTCCCAAGAAATTATTTTACATGTCTAAATAACAATAACAAATTTCATCTGGAAGAACAAAAGTTCAAGAATTTCTAGGAAACTAATGAAAGAAAAAGTCAATAAAGATAGTTTAGCTGTGCCAGACTTACAATTACATATAAAGCAGCAGCCATCAAAACCAGTTCACACATCGAAAAAGTCAATGTATATAGTAATCTAATGTCTGACAAACCTATAGACCCCAGCTTTTGGGATAAGAAACTATTATTTGAATAAAAATTCTGGGAAAATTTGAACTAGTTTGGCAGAAATTAGGCATTGACCCATAATTAATATCATATATCGATAAGGTCAAAATGGGGCCATGTTTTAGACTTAAATAGTGATATTATAAACAAATTAGAAGTGCATAGAACAGATTATCTCTCAGATCTGTGGGGAAGTTATTTGTGACCAATGAAGAAGTGGAGACTTCCAGGCCAAGATGAAGGCGAGGAGTCACAAAGCTGCTTTAACTCCACATTTTCTCTCAGAATTTACTTCATGACAAGACTCAGAATTAATGCTTGACTGGAAAAGAAACCAACAAATAATCACCAAGAGAAGACATCCTTTAAATTCTCCAGAAAAGGTCTGTGTTTGCTCGGGGGAGGGAACAAACAGACTGGGCACAGACTGAGGGCAAGCAGCAAGAACAAGGCAGGCAGCTCACACTGCTCAGACCAGAGGGGGGAGGGGTACAATCTCTTCTGTTTCTGTGGAACGATCTTTACAGAGTGCTGATATTCCATCTTGGCAGAAAGCCAGGAACAGCAGAGAATGTATAAACACCAGAGGTAAAGAATAAAACCCCGGAAAGCTAGCCTCTCTTGTGACCCGGCCACTCCCACCCCCACACAGAGTGACTCAGAGCATTTTTAGAACCTCAGGGCACAGACTCAGCCCAGCCATCACTGTCCTGGTAGTGTCTCCACTGCTGTCTCCTGCAGTCTGTAGAGGAAGCCTGATAACACCATCCAGCCTCATCACCCCCCCACCAAAAAAAACAAAAAAACAAAAAAACAAAAAACAGACCAATTGTTTCTCTTGTCAAATTGTTTTCTTCAATTCTCACTCTATCAACATGAACAAAAAATTTAAAAGGGCTGTAAACATTGACAGCTTCTGTATGGAGAGAGAGCAGACTTCAAACCCTGAGAAGGCTAAAAGCAAACTGTCTCCAGAGGAATCCCCTAAGGTGGATATGATCTGCTCCTCAATACATAAGACTCATAGAGAAAATCAAAAAGGCTCTCACAAGAGAGCTGGAAGAGAAATGGGAAAAGGAAAGGGAAGCTTGGCAAGATAGTCTGGAGAAGTCATCCAGAGTGGAAAAAGAGATCAAATCATTGAGAAATAAAATTAGTGAGTTGGAAAAAGAAAACAATTCTCTAAAAAACAAAATGGATGAAATGGAAAAAAAATTAAATAGAAGATAAAAACTCAATTCGATAATTACAAAAAAGATATAAAAAAAGTGAGTGAAGAAAATACATCATTGAAAATTAGACTCGAACAAGTAGAAATAAATAACTCAAGGAGAAACCAAGAAGTAGTCAAGCAAAACAAGAAAAATGAAACAATTGAAAAGAATGTCAAGTATCTTATTGGAAAGACAACAGACTTGGAAAACAGATCCAGGAGAGACAATTTGAGAATAATTGGACTCCCTTAAAAATGTGAGGAAAATAAGATCCTGGACACTATTTCCCAGGAAATTATCAAAGAGAACTGCCCAGACATTTTAGAAACAGAGGGTAAAATAGACATTGAAAAAATTCATCGATCACCTACTGAAAGGGACCCTAAAATCAAAACGCCAAGAAATATAGTGGCCCAGTTCAAGAACCATCAGACAAAGGAAAAAAATATTGGAAGGTGCTAGAAAAAAGCAATTCAGATATGGAGAAGCCATAATAAGGATAACCCAGGATATAGCAGCATCCACATTAAAAGAACGAAGGGCCTGGAATATGATATTCTGAAAGACTAAGGAACTTGGTATGTAGCCAAAAATAACTTACCCAGCAAAAATGAGCATCGTTTTCCAGGGAAGAAGATGGGCATTTAATGAAATAAATGAATTCTATCTATTCTAGATGAAAAAAAAACAGATCTACACAAAATGTTTGATCTTCAAATACAGAACTCAAGAGATTTCTAAAAAGGTAAAAAGAAATCTAGAGAACTATATTTCTGCCATAAAGATATGTAAAGAACACATGTACAATTTGTCCTAGAAACTAGAGGTGGAAAGAAAATTATATCATAAAATAGGGTAAAGTGGTGGTACTACATCTCATGAAGAGGCAAAGGTAACCTATTATATTTGAGAGAAAGAAAGGATGGGGAGGAACATAGCGTGTATCAATAGACATATTCAATTTATGGTGAAACTTCTTCCACTTCATTGAAAAGTGGGAGGGAAAAAAGTGAAAAGGGAAAGAGTAAGCAAATGGGAAGGGAATACAGAAATTGTGAGGAAAAGGGGTAAAATAGGGGGAGGAACTTTAAGGTGGAGAAGGGATACTAAAAAGGGAGGGCTGTGAAAAGCAAGTGGTGCTCACAAGTTTATTACTGGGGAGGGGGCTAAGAGGGAAGGAAAGCAGAAAAGCATAAGCAGGGGTTAACTGGATGGCAAGCAATATAGAATTAATCATTTTAACCTAAATGTGAATGGGGTTGAACTCCCCCATAAAGACAAAGCAGTGTAGTAGACTGGATTAAAAGCCAAAATCCTACAATATGTTGTTTACAGGAAAAACACCTGAAACAGGGTGATATATATGGAATAAAGGTAAAAGGTTGGAGCAGAATCTACTATGTTTCAGGTGAAGCCAAAAAAGCAAGAGTACCCATCCTCATCTAAGATTAAGCAAAAGCAAAAATTGATCTAATTAAAAGAGATAAGGAAGGGCATTATATCTTGCTAAAATGTAGTAATAATATGTAATAATATAATGATAACAAAACAGTATCAATATTAACCATATATGCACCATGTGGTGCAGCATATAAATTCTTTTTTTTTGGGGGGGGGAAGAATTATTTTATTTTCAGTTTTGCTTCCAATTCATATCTGTATGTAAGTATTTCACAAAAGTTTATTAAACATCAAATGTACTTGGACATCTTAAGTTATACTTTTCCTTTGAGAAAAATAAAAATGCAATCAATTTTATCAAGAAAACTGTAAACCCAAAGAGCTGCCACTTTTTTGTAGTCATTTTTTTAGACAAGTTAATATTTTTAAATGCTAACTTTTTTTCCTTTTATTCACTATTGGATTACTAATTTTTTTTTTTAATCAGTGTTCATATGGATCCTAATCTTACAAATGCATCTGCATTTTTTAAGCCCATCTTTAGTTTGAAGCAATGATGGGGAAAGGCCAAAGAATACATACAACTTGTTTTCTGTTTGAGAAGTGACCCTTTGGAGGGCAGCTAGGGGGCAAAGCGGTCCGAGCACTAGTCCTGAAGTCAGAAGGACCCAAACTCAAATCTGGTCTCAGACACTCAACACCTCCCGGCTGTGTGACCCTAGGCAAGTCACTCAACCCCAATTGCCTCAGCAAAAAAAAAAAAAAAAAAAAAAAAAAAAGACCCTTTAGTAAAAGATTGTCATTCAATCAAATCATCAGCCCCTTTTTTTATTTTTGTTTTTTTCTGGAAAAATAATTAGGCCTTTTTCAATAGTATTCTTATCCAAACCACCCTTTGTGTATTCAAAATAAGAGCACTACTCAGTCTTAGCAGCTTTCAGTTCTGATTTTTTTCCCCAATAATCCTAATTAGTCCCTTGCACTACAGTTCAGAACTGAATCAAACATGTATATCCACTGACAAGCAACTTAAGAGGGCAAAGACAGTGCTTCCTTAAAAAAAAATTTTGATAACCTTAAAACCAGGCCATGTCTTAGCTCAGTCCATGGTCTGCCTTACATTCAACAATTTTTTATTAAAAATACTCTTTTTGAAGAAAAGGCCAGAAAATTTACATATGATACAAATTTTACATTTATTTACATGGCTTTCTTTTTTCCTAGGTCATTTATAGCCTTATCCTATTTTAGAACTCTCATAGGAGTCCTATTTGAGGCCAGACCAATTTTGTCATTTTTTCAGTGCCTTGATGCATTTTGAAAACTACTCACAATATGCCAAATACTGAATAAAGATTCCAATATCTTCAAGATGCCTTTTGGTACACTTTTCCTGACAAAAACACTTTTGTCTGTCCATATGTGTGCACCTAAGTGTACGCCCCTATTCCTAATCTTGGCACAACTAAGAATGAATGAATATTCCTAGAAAATCATCTCTACAAAAGTCATCACTAAGATACGAGGCTGTGTAATAAGAGGGCAATGTCTTCTGCCCTACTAGCTTCAATCCTTCCCTATATGCCATCATCAGTCATAAGCCCCTTTGATTTCAATACCACGGTGTTGATTAGCATTACCTTCCTTATCCATCCTATAGTTCATTGCCAAAAGGATTCCCATCAAACATCTATTCTAGAAAGCACACGGTCGATGTGGTAGTTTGCCAATACCATTATGATTGTAGTTACATTACAATAGTTTCCTATTCCATTACAAGTGCCTGGTCCTTTTCAACCAATCCTTTAGCCTACCCACAAGGAAATGTAAATTTTATCTTGTTTTCCAAAAATAACAAGTGTTGTTGCCTTACATTAAATGTTCACTGTATTACTGTTTTTGCCATAAACATAATACATAAATTTGTCTAAAACAAGTCCATTAGTCTATACCATAAATCTCCCTTTAAAATTCAAACCATGATTTCAAGTTCAAAACTTGAAAAGTTATGATTCAATTAAGGACAGCTGACACCAAGCCCAAACATTCTGAATAACTAATTTCAAACTGCCATGTATCTCCTTAGTCACAAGGCAATGATGTGTGCATACACACAAAACACATAAGTATGATGAAATTTTACATCAAGTATTATCTACTATAATCATTCAGCTGCTCTATATAGATGAAAGACTTAAATTCTCTAGCCATGTCCAGGAACAAAGTCTGATTCACTCCTGTCAAATACCTGAAGTCCTAAACATTTAAACATCAACAATCTGATTAGCTCACATCACAACTGGACTTTAAGTAAGGTTTTCAGTTGAAAGGTCATTATTTCTTTATCAGAAGAATTCAAGGAAACTGTAACCCAGTGACTGGGAGGTTTAGGCAGAACACTTGGTGAAGGGGGCTCACTAAATTTGGCTCCGGCGTAGTTCTGATTAGTTTGGGATTTTAAAAATAAATCTGAAGTCGCTAAGCTGGAATTGCAATTTTGATTATTTGAAAAATGACCATTCTTCCCCCCATTTTGGACAGCCTGCCATGCAGGTGCAGATGAATTACAGGAATGTCCTCTTTCTTTCTTCTTAGGAACAGTCTTCATCTGGGGATTCTGATCCTTGTTCTTTTGCTTATTAAGTTGTTGTTCTTGTTGGTTCTTACTAACATTTCTAGATTGGGAAACTGGAATGTCAAATCTCTCTCCACCACCCATCTCCAGCATCTATGTCACCTTTCAGTCTGCTTTGCAGACTGTAGGATTTCCACCACTTGTCTTCTCCCCTGCTGCCAGGCCCAGGATAACAAGTGTTGTTTTCTGCCAGATCTGTTTCTTTGTCTGAGTATGGAAGTTTTCATGGGCTGATCTGCTGAGTTCAACATCGGAGTCTCCTCGGCACCCAGGTTGGGGGGGAGAAGTCCTAGCGACTCCGAGCTCCGGGAGACGGCGGTGTTCTCTCCTTAAGAAACGGCGAGCTGGTGAGCACACGGACCAGATCGCACCGAACTAGACCCGAGAAGAGAAGACTGGCTGCTCTCACGGTTACCAGAACCGCCGCCTTCCTCTGCCTTCTCCTTCCGCCACCCCAGACAAAATGAGCATATAAATTCTTAAAAGAAAAATTAAGAGAGCTGCAAGAAGAAATAGACAACAAAACTATAATAGTGGGAGATCTCAACCTTGCACTCTCAGAATTAGATAAATCAAATCACAAAATAAATAAGAAAGAAGTCAAAGAGGTAAATAAAATACTAGAAAAGTTTGATAAGATAGATCTTTGGCGAAAGCTAAATGGAAACAGAAAGGAGTATAGTTTCTTCTCAGCAGTTCATGGAACCTATACAAAAATTGACCATATATTAGGACACAAAACCCTCAAAATCAAATGCAGTAAGGCAGAAATAGTAAATGCATCTTTTTCAGACCACAATGCAATGAAAATTACATTCAATAAAAAGCCAGGGGAAAATAGACCAAAAAATAATTGGAAACTAAATAATCTTATACTAAACAATGATTGGGTAAAACAGCAAATCATAGACATAATTAATAACTTCACCCAAGAAAATGACAATAATGAGACATCATACCAAAATGTGTGGGATACAGACAAAGGAGTAATAAGGGGAAGTTTTAAATATTTAGAGGCCTACTTGAATAAAATAGAGAAAGAGAAGGTCAATGAGTTGGGCTTACAACTAAAAATGCTAGAAAAGGAACAAATTAAAAACCCCCAGACAAACACAAAACTTGAAATTCTAAAATTAAAAGGAGAGATTAATAAAATTGAAAGTAAAAAACAACAACAACAAAAAAAAAAACTATTGAATTAATTAATAAAACTAAGAGTTGGTTCTATGAAAAAACCAACAAAATAGACACACCCTTAGTAAATCTTACACTAAAAAGGAAAGAGGAAAAGCAAATTTTTAGTCTTAAAAATTAAAAGGGAGAACTTGCTACTAATGAAGAGGAAATTAGAACAATAATTAGGAATTACTTTACCCAACTTTATGCTTATAAATTTGGTAACTTAAATGAAATGGAAAAATACCTTCAAAAATATAGCTTGCCCAGATTAACAGAGGAAGAAGTAAATAGGCCAAATAGTCTCATTTCAGAAAAAGAAATAGAACAAGCTATTAAACATCTCCTTAAGACCAGACAGATTTACATGTGAATTCTACTGAACATTTAAAGAACAATTAACTCCAATGCTATATAAACTATTTGAAAAATTAGGGATTGAAGGAGTTCTACCAAATTCCTTTTATTTCACAGACATGGTACTGATACCTAAACCAGGTCGATCGAAAACTGAGAAAGAAAACTATAGACCAATTTCCTTAATGAATATTGAGGCTAAAATCTTAAATAAGATATTAGCAAATAGACTTCAGAACATCATCCCCAGGATAATACACTATGACCAAGTGGGATTTATACCAGGAATGCAGGGCTGGTTCAATATTAGGAAAACTATTAGCATAATTGACTGTATCAATAACCAAATTAACAAAAACCATATGATCATCTCAATAGATGCATAAAAAGCATTTGATAAAATCCAACATTTTTACTAAAAACACTTGAGAGTATAGGAATAAAAGGATTATTTCTTAAAATAATAAGGAGCATATATTTAAAACCATCAGTAAACATCATATGTAATGGCAATAAACTGGAACCTTTCCCAGTAAGATCAGGAGTGAAACAAAGTTGCCCACTATCACCATTACTATTCAATATTATACTAGAAATGCTAGCCTTGGCAATAAGAGCCGAGAAAGGGATTCGAGGAATTAAGAGTAGGTAATGAGGAAATCAAACTATCACTCTTTGAAGATGATATGATGGTATACTTAGAGAACCCCAAAGACTCTGCTAAAGAGCTATTAGAAATAATTCATAACTTTAGCACAGTTGCAGGATACAAAATAAATCCACATAAATCCCCAGTATTTTTATACATTACCAACATAATGCAACAACAAGAGATACAAAGAGAAGTTCCATTCAAAATAATGGTCGATAGTATAAAATATTTGGGAATATATCTACCAAAGGAGAGTCAGGAATTATGTGAGCAAAATTACAAAACACTTGCCACAAAAATGAAGTCAGATTTAAATAATTGGAAAGACATTCAGTGCTCTTGGATAAGCCAAGCAAATATAATTAAGATGACAATACTCCCTAAACTAATCTCTTTATTTAGTGCTATACCAATCAGACTCCCAAGAAACTATTTTAATGACCTAGAAAAAATAACAACAGAATTCATATGGAACAAGAAAAGGTCGAGAATTTCAACGGCAATAATGAAAAAAAAATTAAATGAAGGTGGTCTAGCTGTACCTGATCTAGAACTACATTATAAAGCAACAGTCACCAAAACTATGTGGTATTGGCTAAGAAATAGACTAGCTGATCAGTGGCATAGGTTAGGTTCACAGGGCAAGATAGTGAATAAAATTAGCAATCTAGTGTTTGACAAACCCAAAGACCCCAAATTTGGGGATAAAAATTCATTATTAAAAACTGCTGGGAAAACTGGAAATTAGTATAGCAGAAACTAGGCATGCACCCACATTTAACACCACATACTAAGATAAGATAAAATGGGTCCATGATTTAGACATAAAGAGCGAGATTTTAAATAAAGTAGAAGAACGTTGAATAGTTTACCTCTGACTTGAGGAGGAGGAAGGAATTTGTGACTAAAAAAAAAACTAGAGATCATTATTGATCACAAAATGGAAAATTTTGATTACATCAAATTAAAAAACTTTTGTACAAAGAAAACTAATGCAAACAAGATTCGAAGGGAAGTAACAAATTGGGAAAACACAGTTAAAGTTCTGATAAAGGCCTCATCTCCAAAATATACAGAGAATTGATTCTATAAGAAATCAAACTATTCTCCAATTAATAAATGGTCAAAGGATATGAACAGAAAATTTTCAGATAATAAAATTGAAACTCTTTCCACTCATATAAAAGAGTGTTCCAAATCACTGTTGATCAGAAAAAATGCAAATTAATACAACTCTGAGATATCACTACACACCTGTCAGATTGGCTTAGATGACAGGAACAAATAATGATGAATGTTGGAGGGGATGTGGGAAAACTGGGACACTGATGCATTGTTGGTGGAGTTGTGAAAGAATCCAACCATTCTGGAGAGCAATCTGGATTTATGTCCAAAAAGTTATCAAACTGTGCATACCCTTTGATCCAGCAGTGCTACTACTGCACTTATATCCCAAGGAAATACTAAAGAAGGGAAAGGGACCTGTATGTGCCAAAATGTTTGTGGCAGCCCTTTTTGTAGTGGCTAGAAACTGGAAAATGAATGGATGCCCATCGATTGGAGAATGGTTGGGTAAATTATGGTATATGAATGTTATGGAATGTTATTGTTCTTTAAGAAATGACAAGCAGGAGGAATACAGAGAGGCTTGGAGAGACTTACATCAACTGATGCTGAGTGAAATGAGCAGAACCAGAAGATCATTATACACTTCAACAGCAATACTGTTTCATTCTGATGGAAGTGGATATCTTCAACATAGAGAAGATCTAATCCAGTTCCAATTGATCAATGATGGACAGAATCAGCTACACTCAGAGAAAGAACACTGGGAAATGAGTGTAAACTGTTTGCATTTTTTGTTTCCTTCCCAGCTTATTTATACCTTCTGAATCCAACTCTTCCTTTGCTACAACAACAACAACAACAACAACTTATATTGTATCTAGAATATATTATACCATATTTGATATATATTGTATCTAGAATATATTATAACATATTTAATATATATGGGAATCCCTGCCAGCTAGGGGAGGGGGTGGAGGGAAGGAGGGGAAAATTCAGAACAGAAGGGAGTAAAAGGCATAATGTTGTAAAAAATTACCTATGCATATCTACTGTCAAAAAATGTTATAATTATAAAATTAATAAAAATCATTTAAAAAAAAAACAAGGGAAAAAGTTTCTTGTGCAAACAAAACTAATTCAGACAGGATTGTAAGGGAAGCAATAAATTAGGAAAACATTTTTATTTTTAAGGGTTCTGAAAAAGGCCTCATTTCTAAAATATAGAGAGAATTGACTCAAATTTATAAGATCTCGGTTCATTCTTAAAAATAATAAACTATCAAAGTTGTGAACAAAAAATTTTCAGATGAAATTTCTAGTCATATCAAAAGGTGTTCTAAATCCCTACTGATCAGAGAAATGAAAATTAAGACAACTCTGATATGCCTCTACACACCTCTCAAATTGGACAGGAAAAAGAGAATGCCAAATGTTGGAGGGCATGTGGGAAAAATGGGACAATAATACATTGTTGGTAGAATTATATGAGTCCAGCTTCAGAATCCAGGATACAGCAGGCAGGACTAGGCTGGACCATTCTGTATCAGATGACAAAATTTCAGCTCCAGAGGCCATGGAAAGTCTGTGACTAGCCCATTAATACCATCCAGCCCCAGCCCCCGCAAAACAGACCAATTGTTTCTCTTGTCAATTTGTTTTCCTCGATTCCTGCTCTGACAAAATGAACAAAAAATTCAAAAGGGCTCTAACCATTGAAAGCTTCTGTATGGAGAGAGGAGACTAAAGACTGTCCCCAGAGCAATCCCCTAAGGGGGATATGAGCTGCTTCTCAATACAAAAGAATCTCATAGAGGAAATCAAAAAGGCTCTCACAAGAGAGCTGGAAGATAAATGGGAAAAGTAAAGGGAACATTGGCAAGAGAGCCTCGAGAAGTCATCCCACACATTCAAAGACAGAGTAGATAAAGAAATCAAATCATTGAGAAATAAGATTAGTGAGCTGGAAAAAGTAAAAAATTCCAAGGAAAACAGGATTAGTGAGCTGGATAAAGAAAAAAGCTCTCTAAAAATAAAATGGATAAAATGGAAAAAAAATCCATAGAAGATAAAAACTCAATTGGACAATTACAAAGAGATATAAAAAAAGTGAGTGAAGAAAATACATCATTGAAAATTAGACTCGAACAAGTAGAAATGAATGACTCAAGGAGAAACCAAGAGGTAGTCAAGCAAAACCAGAGAAATGAAACAATTGAAAAGAATGTCATGTACCTTACCAGAAAGACAACAGACCTGGAAAACAGATCCAGGAGAGACAATTTGAGAATAATCGGACTCCCTGAAAAATGGGAGGAAAAAAAGAGCTTGGACACCATTTTCGAGGAAATTATCAAAGAGAACTGCCCAGACGTTCTGGAAACAGAGGGTAAAATAGACATTGAAAAAATCATCGATCACTTACTGAAACGGACGCTAAAATCAAAATGCCAAGAAATATAGTGGCCAAGTTCAAGAACCATCAGACAAAGGAAAAGATATTGGAAGCTGCTAGAAAAAAGCAATTCAGATATGGAGGATCCACAATAAGTATAACCCAGGATCTGGCATCTTCCACGTTAAAAGAACGCAGGGCCTGGAACATGATATTCCGAAAGGCTAACGAACTTGGTATGCAGCCAAGAATAACTTACCCAGCAAGAATGAGTATCGTTTTCCAGGGAAGAAGATGGACATTTAACGAAATAAATGAATTCCATCTATTTTTGATGAAAAAACCAGACCTACATAAAAGTTTTGATCTTCAAATACAGAACTCAAGAGATTTCTAAAAAGGTAAAAAGAAATCTTGAGAACTAAACTTCTGCCAAAAAAATATGTAAAGAACATATGTACAATTTGTCTTAGAAACTAGAGGTGGAAAGGAAATTATATCATAAAAAAGAAGAGGCAAAGGTAACCTATTATATCTGAGAGAAAGAAAGGAGGGAGATGACCACAGTGTGTATCAATAGACATATTTGATTTATGGTGAAACTTCTTCCACTTCATTGAAAAGTGAAAGGGAAGGAGTAAGCTAAGGGGAAAGGAATACAGAAATTTTGAGGAAAATGGGTAAAATAGGGGAGGAACTTTAAGGTGGGGAAGGGATCTTAAAAAGGGAGGGCTGTGAAAAGCAAGTGGTGTTCACAAGTTTAATACTGGGTAGGGGGGTAAGAGGGAAGGAAAGGGAAAAAGCATAAGCAGGGGTTAATAGGATGGCAAGCAATATGGAATTAATCCTTCTAACCATAAATGTGAATGGGGCAAACTGCGTCATAAAGAGGAAGCAGTTAGCAGACTGGATTAAAAGTCAGAATCCTACTATATGTTGTTTACAGGAAACACACCTGAAACAGGGTGAGACATTCAAACTAAAAGTAAAAGGGTGGAGCAGAATCTATTATGCTTCAGGCACAACCAAAAAAGCAGGAGTAGCCATCCTCATCTCAGATCAAGCAAAAACAAAAATTGATCTAATTAAAAGAGATAAGGAAGGGCATTATATCCTGCTAAAGGGCATCATCAATAATGAAGCAGTATCAATATTAAACATATATGCACCAGGTGGTACAGCATCTAAATTCTTAAAAGAGAAATTAAGAGAGCTGCAAGAGGAAATAGATAGCAAAACTATAATAGTGGGAGATCTCAACCTTGCACTCTCAGACTTAGATAAATCAAACCACAAAATAAATAAAAAAGAAGTGAAAGAGGTAAATAGAATACTAGAAAAGTTTGATATGATAGAACTTTGGCAAAAGCTAAATGGAGACAGAAAGGAGTATACTTTCTTCTCAGCAGGTCATAGAACCTATACAAAAATTGATCATATACTAGGGCATAAAAACCTCAAAATCAAATGCAGTAAGGCAGAAATAGTAAATGCATACTTTTCAGACCATAATGCAATCAAAATTACATTTAATAAAAAGCCAGGGGAAAATAGACCAAAAAATAATTGGAAACTAATCTTATACTAAAGAATGATTGGGTAAAACAGCAAAATATAGACATAATTAATAACTTCATCCAAGAAAATGACAATAATGAGAAATCATACCAAAATGTGTGTGATACAGCCAAAGCAGTAATAATGGGAATTTTAATCTTTAGAGGCCTACTTGAATAAAATAGAGAAAGAGAAGATCAATGAATTGGGCTTACAACTAAAAATGCTAGAAAAGGAGCAAATTAAAAACCCCCAGACAAACACAAAACTTGAAATTCTAAAATTAAAAGGAGAGATTAATAAAATTGAAAGTAAAAAACAAAAACAAACAAAAAAAAAACCTATTGAATTAATTAATAAAACTAAGAGTTGGTTCTATGAAAAAACCAACAAAATAGACAAACCCTTAGTAAACCTGATTTTAAAAAGGAAAGAGAAAAAGCAAATTGTTAGTCTTGAAAATGAAAAGGGTGAACTCACCACTAATGAAGAGGAAATTAGAACAATAGTTAGGAGCTACTTTGCTCAACTTTATGCCGATAAATTCGATAACTTAAATAAAATGGAAGAATACCTTCAAAAATATAGCTTGCCCAGATTAACAGAGGAAGAAGTAAGTAGTCTAAATAGTCCCATCTCAGAAAAGAAATAGACCAAGCTATTAACCAACTTCCTAAGAAAAAGTCCCCAGGACCAGATGGATTTACATGTGAATTCTACCAAACATTTAAAGAACAACTAACTCCAATGCTATATATTTGAAAAAATAGTGATTAAAGGAGTCCTACCAAATTCCTTTTATTTCACAGACATGGTAACTGATATCTAAACCAGGTCAATCGAAAACTGAGAAAGAAAACTATAGAACAATTTCCTTAATGAATATTGATGCCAAAATCTTAAATAAGATATTAGAAAAAGACTTTAGAAAACCATCCCCAGGATAATACACTATGACCAAGTGGGATTTATACCAGGAATGCAGGGCTAGTTTAATATTAGGAAAATTATTAGTATAATTGACCATATTAATAAACACATTAATAAAAACCATATGACCATATTAATAAACACATTAATAAAAACCATATGATCATCTCAGTAGATGCAGAAAAAAGCATTTGATAAAATCCAACATCCATTCCTACTAAAAACGCTTGAGAGTATAGGAACAAATGGACTATTCCTTAAAATAATAAGGAGCATATATTTTAAACTGTCAGTAAACATCATATGTAATGGCGATAAACTTGAACCTTTCCCTGTAAGATCAGGAGTGAAACAAGGTTGCCCACTATCACCATTACTATTCAATATAGTACTAGAAACACTAGCCTTGGCAATAAGAGATGAGAAAGAGATTCAAACAATTAGCGTAGGAAATGAAGAAATCAAACTATCACTCTTTGCAGATGACATGATGGTATACTTAGAGAACCCCAAAGACTCTGCTAAAAAGCTATTAGAAATAATTTGGAATTTTAGCAAAGTTGCAGGATACAAAATAAATCCACATAAATCCTCAGCATTTTTATACATTACCAACACAATCCAACAGCAAGAGATACAAAGAGAAATTTCATTCAAAATAACGGTCGATAGTATAAAATATTTGGGAATATATCTACCAAAGGAGAGTCAGGAATTATATGAGCAAAATTACAAAACACTTGCCACAAAAATAAAGTCAGATTTAAATAATTGGAAAGACATTCAGTGCTCTTGAATAGGCCGAGTGAATATAATTAAGATGATAATACTCCCTAAACTAATCTATTTATTTAGTGCTATAGCAATCAGACTCCCAAGAAACTATTTTAATGACCTAGAAAAAATAACAACAGAATGGAACAACAAAAAGTCGAGAATTTCAAGGGAAATAATGAAAAAAAAATTAAGTGAAGGTGGTCTAGCTGTACCTTATCTAGAAGTATAGTATAAAGCAACAGTCACCAAAAGCATTTGGTATTGGCTAAGAAGTAGACTAGTTAATCAGTGGCATAGGCTAGCTTCACAGGGCAAGATAGTGAATTAAAAATAGAAATCTAGTGTTTGACAAACCCAAAGATCCCAAATTTTGGGATAAGAATTCATTATTTGACAAAAACTGCTGGGAAAATTGGAAATTAGTATGGCAGAAACTAGGCATGGACCCACATTTAACACCACATACTAAGATAAGATTAAAATGGGCCCAAGATTTAGGCATAAAGAACGAAATTTTAAATAAATTGGAGAAACAGGGGATGGTTTACCACTCGGACTTGTAGAACAGGAAGGAGTTTGTGTCCAAGGGAGAACTAGAGACCATTATTGATGACAAAATAGAACATTTTGATTACCCCAAATTAAAAGTTTCTGCACAAACAAAACTAATGCAAACAAGATTAGAAGGGAAATAACAAATTGGGAAAACACTTTTACGGTTAAAGGTTCTGATAAAGGCCTCATCTCCAAAATATACAGAGAATTGACTTTAATTTATAAGAAATCAAGCCATTCTCCAATTGATAAATGGTCAAAGGATATGAACAGACAATTTTCAGATGATGAAATTAAAAACTATTTCTGCTCATATGAAAGAGTGTTCCAAATCACTATTGATCAGAGAAATGCAAATTAAGACAACTCTGAGATATCATTACACACCTGTGAGATTGGCTAAGATGACAGGAACAAATAATGATGAATGTTTGAGGGGCTGTGGGAAAACTGGGACACTGATGCATTGTTGGTGGAGTTGCGAAAGAATCCAACCATATTGGAGAGCAATCTGGAATTATGCCCAAAAAGTTATGAAAATGTGCATACTCTTTGACCTAGCAGTGCTACTTACAACACTTATACTTATAGCAGTGGGCTTATATCCCAAGGAAATACTAAAGAAGGGAAAGGGACCTGTATGTGTCAAAATGTTTGTGGCAGCCCTTTCATAGTGGCTAGAAACTACTAAATGAACGGATGTCCATCAATTGGAGAATGGTTGGGTAAATTATGGTATATGAATGTTATAGAATATTATTGTTCTGTAAGAACTGACCAACAGGAGGAATACAGAGAGGCTTGCAGAGACTTACATCAACTGATGCTAAGTGAAATGAGCAGAACCAGGAGATCATTATACACTTCAACAATGATACTGTATGAGGATATATTCTGATGGAAGTGGATATCTTCAACATAGAGAAGAGCTAATCCAATTCCAGTTGATCAATGATGGACAGAATCAGCTACATCCAGAAAAGGAACACTGGGAAATGAGTGTAAACTGTGTGCACTGTTTTGTTTTGTTTTGTTTTGTTTTTCTTTCCAGATTATTTTTAGATTTTGAATACAATCCTTCCTTTGCAACAACTACAACAAAATTCAGTTCTGCACATATATATATTGTACCTAGGATATACTGTAAGATATTTAATATGTATGGGAATTCCTGCTATCTAGGGGAGGAGGTAGAGGGAAGGAGGGGAAAAATTTCGAACAGAAGAGAGTACAAGGGATAATGTTGTAAAAAAATTACCTATGAATATGTACTGTCAAAGAAAATGTTATAATTATAAAAATTAATAAAAAAAATAAAAGAAGAAAGAAAGTGGGAATGTTTTTCTCATGAAAAGAAGGTGTGGAAGGAAAGGGATTTGACAATTGAGGGAAATATGGAGGGGGAAGTGATGTGCATTTCTTGAATCTTACTATTAGTGGAATTGCTTCACACAGGGAAAAATATAAATATATACTCACTTAGATTTAGATATCTTTCTTATCCAACAGAAAAATAAAGGAAGAGGGATAAAACAAAGAGAAGATATGATAAGGGGGGATTAAAAATGCAGTAGTCAGAAGTGAAATAAACTTTTGAATAAGAACAAGATAAAAGAGGAATAAGGAGAAGAAAAGAAAATCACAATGGATGGGATGAGCTCAAAATTTTATAGCAGAATGTATTAGAAATCAGAATGCAACAATGTGTTATTTATAACAACAAATTTGAAAAAGAAAGTCATAGAGTTAAAAAGAGATGTTGGAATTAAATCTATTATATTTCAGCTGAAGTTAAGGAGGGGGGAAAGGCAGAGGTAGAAATCATGTTCTCAAACATAACAAAAGCAAAATTAAACCAAATTAAAAGAGATATTCATGGAAAATATAATTTTCTGAAAATCACAATGACCAACATAATCCATTAAATTTCTCTGGTAGAGAACACATTTATGAAATATATGTAAATTGAGGCAAATTCATAAAAATAAAAATAAAAGCCATTCCCCAATTGATAAATATTCAGTGGATATGAATGGATAGTTGTTATTTTTTTCCAGAAGAAATAAAAAATATTTTTAAAAATTTCAAAAAATGTTTTAAATTACTTATTATTAGAGAAAAACTAATTAAAAATTAAAATTTAAATTTTAAAACCCCAATCAAATACTAAACTTGAAATTCTAAAATTAAAAGGAGAAATTAATAATATTGAAATTAAAAATACTATTGAGCTAATAAATAAAACTAAGAGTTGATTTAAATTTAAACTGTGCCCTTTATTTGTCTTTCTAAATATCTGATATACTGTTGGTATAATTGCACACCAAATATGAGCCAAACAGTGCATTACAGCTCACTGGGCCACTGCTAGGTAAGCCCAGGGCAGCCATGGACTCCTCAGTTGAGCCAAGGCCCTACATATGGCGCCAACCAGAAGTAAGAGCCTCTCAGTTTCCCCTTGTTATAAAGTCTATTGACAAATGACCTAGGATTCAAGCTTTTAAAACAAAATTAATCCCTGTTCATTGACTTGAGGTAGTTTTTAGCTAGTCTGATGCTGATGATCTCATGCAGGGGCCTAATTGCCTACAATCTTTCAGCCACTCCCTGGATTTGTGGAGCTTTTTACTGTTGATCTTGAAGTACAATTGCAGTAACAGTTCAGAAGAAGGAAGGTCAGTATAGTCTATGCATGTTGTATAATAATGAGTGTTTACAGTCATATTCTCTGAAGATGAAAATTTATACTGGATTGTATAGTATTGTTCCATTATGTAGATTTTATCAATTTTGTTAAGTGCTTTTAGACAGCTTAAAAAGTTTTTCAAGATTTTAAAAGATGTATAAGGTTAAGTTTGCAAATATAATGGAAATGCTGTATAGCTTTTGAAGTGATAAATTACATGTTGGAATTTTAAAGAAAGTATGTTGTAATAATGCTGTTGTAAGTAATATTTTAATGTCTCTTGGGCCTGTTTATTTTTTTTTAATTATTATTCAGCACATTTATTGTGGTGAATGTTCATAGCATTATAAATTTGCTAAGCCATTGAAAGGTAAAAGGTAACTTGTTTTTCTGATTATCATTTTATTATAAATGAAATTATAGTGGAGATTGGAAAATTCATGTGAAATTCTGCATAATTCAGTTTTTTCTATGATTTGCAATGTTTGCTGATATCAAATAAAACCTTTTAAAGCCAAAAAAAAAAAAGAGTTGATTTTATTAAAAAAAAAACAATAAAAAAAATAAACCTTTGGCAAATCTGATTGGGATCAATGATGGGCCATGTCCATCAGAATTGAACATCATATAGTATTGTTGTTGAAGCTCCTGCTCCTGCTTATTTCACTCAACATCATTTCATGTAAGTGTCTCCAGGCTTTTCAGAAATCATAATATAACATAATATTCATATATCACAATTTATTCAGCTATTCTCCAATTAATAGGCATCCACTCAGTTTCCCATTTCTGGCCACTACAAAGAGGGCTGCCACAAAAATTCTTGCACATAAAGATCCCTTTCCCTTCTTTAAAATCTCTTTGGGATATAAGCCCAGTAGTAATACTGCTGGATCAAAGGGTATGCAGAGTTTGATAACTTTTTGAGTATAGTTCCAAATTGTTCTCCAGAATGGCTGGATATATTCACAATTCCACTAACAATGTATCAATGTCCCAGTGTTCCCACATCCCCTCAAACATTCCACATTATCTTTTCCTGTCATTCTAGCCAATCTGACAGATGTGTAGTGGTATATCAGAGTTGTCTTAATTTGCATTTCTTTGATTAATAATGACTTGGAACATCTTTTCATATGGCTAGAAATAGTTTCAATTTCTTCTTCTGAGAATTGTCTGTTCATATCCTTTGACCATATATCAATTGGAGAATGGTTGGATTTCTTATAAATTAGAGGCAATTCTCTATATATTTTGGAAATAAGGCCTTTATCAGAACCTTTCACTGTAAAACTCTTTTCCCAGTTTATTGCTTCTTTTTTTAATCTTGTCTGCATTAGTTTTGTTTGAACAAAAATTTCAAAAAAATAATGGATGTTGAATTTTATCAAATGCTTTTATTCCATCTATTAAGATGATCATATGTTTTTTTGTTAATTTGGTAATTAATATGGTCAATTATACAAATAGTTTTCCTAATATTGAACCAGCCCTTCATTCCTGATATAAATCCTACTTGATCATGGTGTATTATCCTAGGGATGATTTTCTGTAGTCTTTTTGCTAATATCTTATTTAAGATTTTAGCATCAATATTCATTAGGGAGATTGGTCTATAATTTACTTTATCCCTTTTCAACCTAACTGGTTTAGATATCAGTACCATGTCTGTGTCATAAAAGGAATTTGATAGGACTCTTTCATTCTCTCTCTCTCTCTCTCTCTTTCTCTCTCTCTCTTTTTCTCTCTCTCTTTTTTCCCAAAGAGTTTATGTAGCACTGGGGCTAATTGTTCTTTAAGTGTTTGGTAGAATTCACATATAAATCCATCAGATCATGGGAATTTTTTTTTTTTTTTTTTTTTTTTTTAGGGAGTTGATTAGTTGATTAATAGTTTTTTTTTTTTTTTTTTTTTTTTTTTTGAAATGAGACTATTTAATCAATTTATTTCCTCTTCTGTTAATCTGGGAAGCACATATTTTTGGAGGTAGTCATCATTTCACTTAGGTTATCAAATTTATTGGCATAAAGTTGAGCAAAATAACTCATTATTGTTCTAATTTCCTTTTCATTGGTGGAAAGTTCTCCCTTTTCATTTTTAGACTGACAATTTGATTTACTTCTTTCCTTTTCCTAATCAGATTTGCCAAAGGTTTATCTATTTAATTGTTTTTTTCCATAAAACCAACTCTTAGTTTCATTTACTAATTTAATAGTTTTTTTTGTTTTTGTTTTTTTTTTTTTACTTTCAGTGTTTGATTTGGGGTTTGTAATTGGATCTTTTTCTAGCTTTTTAAGTTGTAAGCCCAATTTATTGATCGTCTCTTTATTTTCTTCTAGTAAGCCTCTAATAATATAAAATTTACCCTTATTAACGATTTGGCTGCATCCCATTCATTTTGGTATGATGGCTCATCGTTGTCATTATCTTGAATGAAATTAATAATTTCTATAATGTGTATAATTTGCTGTTTCACCCTATCATGCTTTAAGATGAGATTATTTAGTTTTCAATTACTTTTTGCCCCTTTTTGTTGAATGTAATTTTTATTGCATCGTGATCTGAAAAGAAACCATTTACTATTTCTGCACTTAATTTTGAAGTCTTTATGTCCTAATATATGATCAGTTTTTGAATGTGTTCCATGAATTGCTGAGACAAAATATACTCCCTTCTATCACCATTCAGTTTTCTCCAAAAATCTATTATACCTAATTTTTCTAATATTATATTTAACTCCTTAATTTCTTTCTTATTTGTTTTGTAGTTTGATTTATCTAATTCTGAGAGTGCAAGGTTGAGATCTTCCAGTATTATAGTTTTGCTGTCTATTTCTTCTTGCAGCTCTCTTAACTTCTCCTTTAGGAAGTTAGATGCTATACCACTTGGTGTATATATGTTTAGTATTGAAATTGCTTCATTGTCTATACTACCCCTTAGCAAGATATACTTTCCTTCCTTATCCCTTTTAATTAGACCAATTTTTGCTTTTGTTTGATCTGAGATAAGGGTGGCTACCACTGCTTTTTTTACTTCACCTGAAGCACAACAGATTCTGCTCCAGCTTTTAATCTTTACTATGTATGTATCTCCCTGCTTTAAATGTGTTTCCTGTAAACAGCATACTATAGGATTCTGACTTTTGATGCCTCCGCTTTATGGGAGAGTTCATCACATTCACATTTATGGTTAAAATTACTTATTCTGTATTTCCTGTCATCTTATTATCCCCAGATTATGCTTTTCTTTTTCTTGTCCCCCTTTATCCCTTTTCCCAGTATTAAGCTTATGGGCACCACTTGCACCAAGCACCTGTCCCTCTTTAGAATCCCTCCCTCTGCCCTTTGAATCCCTTCCCTTTTCTTGTATCCTTTCCTTATTACTATTTTCATTTTCCTTTTTCCTCTCCCAGTTTTTAATGAGGTGAGAGAAGTTTTTCTTTAAAACAAATATGTCAATTATTTTCTCTTTGAGCCAAGTCTGATGAAAGTAAGGTTGACACAATGTTCCTCCCCCTCTCTAAATTCCCTCAGATATTCATAGGATTTACTTTCCCTCTTTTTATCTCCCCTTTTCCCTTTTTCTGACACTATCCCCTTTCCATTTGTCCTTCCTTTTTTGTGTTTTACCAGTAAAATCAAGTTATATATGTACTATTTATGTATATCCACAACAGACATACAATTCTCAAGAGTTCTTTTTACACTTTTCTGCTTTTTTTGAGTCCTGTGGTCAGAGATCATTTTTTTTTTTTAGATCTGTTTTTTTCTTCCTTAGAAACAAATGGAATTCATCTAATTCATTTCTTCCATGGAAGTAAATGCTGAGCTTAGCTGGTAGTTTGCTAATAGCTCCATTCCAAGTTCTTTTTTTTTTTTAATTTTTATTTTATTTTATAATTATAACATTGTTTTGACAGGACATATGCATGGGTAATTTTTTACAACATTATCGCTTGCACTTCTATTCAGATTTTTTTCCCTTCCTCCCCCAACCCCCTACCCCAGATGGCAAGCAGTCTTATATATGTTAAATATATTACAGTATATTCTAGATACAATATATGTGTGTACAACCCAATTTTTTGTTGCACAGGAAGAATTGGATTCAGAAGGTAAAAATAACAGTTTACATTCATTTCCCAGTGTTCCTTTTCTGGATGTAGCTGGTTCTGTCCATCATTAATCAATTGGAATTGGATTAGCTCTTCTCTATGTTGAAGAAATCCACTTCCATCAGCATACATCCTCGTACAGTATCATTGTTGAAGTGTATAATGATCTTCTGGTTCTGCTCGTTTCACTCAGCATCAGTTGATGTAAGTCTCTCCAAGCCTATCTGTATTTCTCCTGTTGGTCATTTCTTATATAACAATAATATTCCATAACATTCATATACCATAGTTTACCCAACCATTCTCCAATTGATGGACATCCATTCATCTTCCAGCTTCTACCCACTATGAAAAGGGCTGCCACAAACATTTTGGCACATACAGGTCCCTTTCCCTTCTTTAGTAGTTCCTTGGGGTATAAGCCCAGTAGTAGTATGGCTGGGTCAAAGGGTATGCACATTTTGATAACTTTTGGGGCATAATTCCAGATTGCTCTCCAATATGGTTGGATTCTTTCACAACTCCACCAACAGTCCATCAGTGTCCCAGTTTTCCCACAGCCCCTCCAACATTCATTGTTATTTGTTCCTGTAATCTTAGTCAATCTGACAGGTGTGTAATGATACCTCAGAGTTGTCTTAATTTGCATTTCTCTGATCAATAGTGATTTGGAAAACTCTTTCATATGAGTGGAAATAGTTTTAATTTCATCATCTGAAAATTGTCTGTTCATATCCTTTGACCATTTATCAATTGGAGAATGGCTTGATTTCTTATAAATTAAAGTCAATTCTCTGTATATTTTGGAGATGAGGCCTTTATCAGAACCTTTAACTGTAAAAATGTTTTCCCAATTTGTTACTTCCCTTCTAATCTTGTTTGCACTACTTTTGTTTGTGCAGAAACTTTTTAATTTGGTGTAATCAAAATGTTCTTTTTTGTGATCAATAATGGTCTCTAGTTCTCCCTTAGACACAAACTCCTTCCTCCTCCACAAGTCTGAGAGGTAAACCATCCCATGTTCCTCCAATTTATTTAAAATTTCGTTCTTTATGCCTAAATCTTGGACCCATTTTGATCTAATCTTAGTATGTGGTGTTAAATGTGGGTCCATGCCTAGTTTCTGCCATACTAATTTCCAGTTTTCCCAGCAGTTTTTGTCAAATAATGAATTCTTATCCCAAAATTTGGGATCTTTGGGTTTGTCAAACACTAGATTGCTATTTTTATTCACTATCTTGCCCTGTGAACCCAACCTATGCCACTGATCAACTAGTCTACTTCTTAGCCAATACCAAATGGTTTTGGTGACTGTTGCTTTATAATATAGCTTTGAATCAGGTACACTTAGACCACCTTCCTCTGACTTTTTTTTCATTAGTTCCCTTGCAATTCTCGACCTTTTATTCTTCCATATGAATTTTGTTGTTATTTTTTCTAGGTCATTAAAATAGTTTCTTGGGAGTCTGATTGGTATAGCACTAAATAAATAGATTAGTTTGGGTAGTATTGTCATCTTTATTATATTTGCTCGGCCTATCCAAGAACACTGAATGTCTTTCCAATTATTTAAATCTGACTTTATTTTTGTGGCAAGTGTTTTGTAATTTTGCTCATATAATTCCTGACTCTCCTTTGGTAGATATATTCCCAAATATTTTATACTATCGAATGTTATTTTGAATGGAATTTCTCTTTGTATCTCTTGCTGTTGGACTGTGTTGGTAATGTATAAAAATCCTGAGCATTTATGTGGATTTATTTTGTATCCTGCGACTTTGCTAAAATTCTGAATTATTTCTAATAGCTTTTTAGCAGAGTCTTTGGGGTTCTCTAAGTATACCATCATGTCATCTGCGAAAAGTGACAATTTGATTTCTTCATTTCCTACTCTAATTCCTTGAATCTCTTTCTCGGCTCTTATTGCCGAGGCTAGAGTTTCTAGTTTTATATTGAATAGTAATGGTGATAGTGGGCAACCTTGTTTCACTCCTGATCTTACAGGGAAAGGTTCTAGTTTATCACCATTACATATGATGTTTACTGAAGGTTTTAAATATATGCTCCTTATTATTTTAAGGATTAGTCCATTTATTCCTATACTCTCAAGCGTTTTTAGTAGGAATGGATGTTGGATTTTATCAAATGCCTTTTCTGCATCTATTGAGATGATCATATGGTTTTTATTAATTTGATTATTAATATGGTCAATTATACTAATAGTTTTCCTAATATTAAACAAGCCCTGCATTCCTGGTATAAATCCCACTTGGTCATAGTGTATTATCCTGGGGATGATTTTCTGAAGTCTATTTGCTAATATCTTATTTAAGATTTTAGCATCAATATTCATTAAGGAAATTGGTCTATAGTTTTCTTTCTCAGTTTTCGATTGACCTGGTTTAGGTATCAATACCATGTCTGTGTCATAGAAGGAATTTGGTAGGACTCCTTCAATCCCTATTTTTTCAAATAGTTTACATAGCATTGGAGTTAGTTGTTCTTTAAATGTTTGGTAGAATTCACCTGTAAATCCATCTGGTCCTGGGGACTTTTTCTTAGGAAGTTGGTTAATAGCTTGGTCTATTTCTTTTTCTGAGATGGGACTATTTAGACTACTTACTTCTTCCTCTGTTAATCTGGGCAAGCTATATTTTTGAAGGTATTCTTCCATTTCATTTAAGTTATCGAATTTATCGGCATAAAGTTGAGCAAAGTAGCTCCTAACTATTGTTCTAATTTCCTCTTCATTAGTGGTGAGTTCACCCTTTTCATTTTCAAGACTAACAATTTGCTTTTTCTTTTTCCTTTTTTTAATCAGGTTTACTAAGGGTTTGTCTATTTTGTTGGTTTTTTCATAAAACCAACTCTTAGTTCTATTAATTAATTCAATAGTTTTTTTTTACTTTCAATTTTATTAATCTCACCTTTTATTTTTTGAATTTCAAGTTTTGTGTTTGTCTGGGGGTTTTTAATTTGTTCCTTTTCTAGCAATTTTAGTTGTAAGCCCAATTCGTTGGCCCTCTCTTTCTCTATTATATGCAAGTAGGCCTGTAGAGATATAAAACTTCCCCTTATTACTGCTTTGGCTGTATCCCACACATTTTGGTATGATGTCTCATTATTATCATTTTCTTGGGTGAAGTTATTAATTATGTCTATGATTTGCTGTTTTACCCAATCATTCTTTAGTATAAGATTATTTAGTTTCCAATTATTTTTTGGTCTATTTTCCCCTGGCTTTTTATTAAATGTTATTTTGATTGCATTATGGTCTGAAAAGGATGCATTTACTATTTCTGCCTTACTGCATTTGATTTTGAGGTTTTTATGCCCTAGTATATGATCAATTTTTGTATAGGTTCCATGAACTGCTGAGAAGAAAGTATACTCCTTTCTGTCTCCATTTAGCTTTCGCCAAAGATCTATCATATCAAGCTTTTCTAGTATTCTATTTACCTCTTTGACTACTTTCTTATTTATTTTGTGGTTTTATTTATCTAATTCTGAGAGTGCAAGGTTGAGATCTCCTGCTATTATAGTTTTGCTATCTATTTCCTCTTGCAGCTCTCTTAATTTCTCTTTTAAGAATTTAGATGCTGCACCACTTGGTGCATACATGTTTAATATTGATACTGCTTCACTATTGATGCTTCCCTTTAGCAGGATATAATGTCCTTCCTTATCTCTTTTAATTAGATCAATTTTTGTTTTTGCTTGATCTGAGATGAGGATGGTTACTCCTGCTTTTTTGGTTTTGCCTGAAGCATAATAGATTCTGCTCCACCCTTTTACTTTTAGTTTGAATGTCTCACCCTGTTTCAGGTGTGTTTCCTGTAAACAACATATAGTAGGATTCTGACTTTTAATCCAGTCTGCTAACTGCTTCCTCTTTATGAGGCAGTTTGCCCCATTCACATTTATGGTTAGAAGGACTAATTCTATATTGCTTGCCATCCTATTAACCCCTGCTTATGCTTTTCCCCTTTCCTTCCCTTTTACCCTCCTATCCAGTATTAAACTGGTGAACACCACTTGCTTTTCACAGCCCTCCCTTTTTAGGATCCCTTCCCCACCTTAAAGATCCTCCCCTTATTTTACCTCTTTTCCTCGAAATTACTGTATTCCCTTCCCCTTAGCTTACTCCTTCCCTTTTACTTTTCAATGAAGTGGAAGAAGTTTCACCAATAAATCGAATATGTCTATTGATACACGCTATGTTCATCTCCCTCCTTTCTTTCTCTCAGATATAATAGGTTACCTTTGCCTCTTCATGAGATGTAGTACCACCACTTTAAACTTTTTTATGATATAATCTCCTTTCCACCTCTAGTTTCTAAGACAAATTGTACATATGTTCTTTACATATTTTTTTGACAGAAGTATAGTTCTCAAGATTTCTTTTTACCTTTTTAGAAATCTCTTGAGTTCTGTATTTGAAGATCAAACCTTTTATGTAGGTCTGGTTTTTTCATCAAAAATAGATGGAATTCATTTATTTCGTTAAATCTCCATCTTCTTCCCTGGAAATCGATGCTCATTCTTGCTGGGTAAGTTATTCTTGGCTGCATACCAAGTTCCTTAGCCTTTCAGAATATCATGTTCCAGGCCCTGCGTTCTTTTAATGTGGACGCTGCTAGATGCTGGGTTATCCTTATTGTGGCTCCCCCATATCTGAATTGTTTTTTTCTAGCAGCTTCTAATATCTTTTCCTTTGTCTGATGGTTCTTGAACTTGGCCACTATATTTCTTGGCATTTTGATTTTAGGGTCCCTTTCAGTAGGTGATCGATGAATTTTTTCAATGTCTATTTTACCCTCTGTTTCCAAAACGTCTGGGCAGTTCTCTTTGATAATTTCCTCGAAAATGGTGTCCAAGCTCTTTTTTTCCTCCCATTTTTCAGGGAGTCCGATTATTCTCAAATTGTCTCTCCTGGATCTGTTTTCCAGGTCTGTTGTCTTTCTGGTAAGGTACTTGACAGTCTTTTCAATTGTTTCATTTCTCTGGTTTTGCTTGACTCCCTCTTGGTTTCTCCTTGAGTCATTCATTTCTACTTGTTCGAGTCTAATTTTCAATGATGTATTTTCTTCACTCACTTTTTTTATATCTCTTGTAATTGTCCAATTGAGTTTTTATCTTCTATGGAATTTTTTTCCATTTTATCCATTTTATTTTTTAGAGAGCTGATTTCTTTTTCCAGCTCACTAATCCTGTTTTCCTTGGAGTTGTTTACCTTTTCCAGCTCACTAATCTTGTTTCTCAATGATTTGATTTCTTTATCCACTCTGTCTTTGAATGCATGGGATGACTTCTCCAGGCTCTCTTGCCAAGCTTCCCTTTCCTTTTCCCATTTCTCTTCCAGCTCTCTTGTGAGAGCCTTTTTGATTTCCTCTATGAGGTTCTTTTGTATTGAGGAGCAGCTTATATCCCTCCCAGGGGATACATCTGGGGACAGTCTGTTCCTAGTCTCCTCAGCATTTGAAGTCTGCTCCCTCTCCACACAGAAGCTGTCAATGGTTAGAGCCCTTTTGAATTTTTTGTTCATTTTGTTGGAGTAGGAATCAAAGAAAACAAACTGACAAGAGAAACAATTGGTCTGTTTTGTGGGGGATGGGGCTGGATGGTATTAATGGGCTTCCTCTACAGATTGGGGGTAGGGCAGCAGAGAGCCACTAACAGAACAGCAATGACTGTACTGAGTCTGCACTCTGAGGCTCTGAGAACGCACCGAGTCAGTCCAGGTGGGGGTTGGGGGTGGTCGGGTTTTGAGAGACGCTGGCTTTCTGGGGTTTTAATCTTCACCTCCGGTGTTTACACCCTCTCCACCGCTCCTGGCTTGCTGCCAAGACGGAGCATCCACACTGGGGCAAAAGCCCTTTCACAGAAATGGCAGAGATCACACCCCTCCCCCTCAGGTCTGAGCTGTGTGAGCTGCCTGTCTTGCTCTGGCTGCCTGCCCTCAGTTTGCGCCCAGTCTGATTGACCCTCCCCCGAGCAAACACAGACCTTTTCTGGCGACTTTCAAGGATGTCTTCTCTTGGTGATAATTTGTGGATTTCTTTCTGGGTCAAGCATTAAGTCAGAGGCTTGTCATGAAGTAAGTTCTGAGAGAAAACGAGGAGCTCAAGCAGCTGTCTGCCTCCACGCCGCCATCTTGGCCGGAAGTTCTTCCAAGTTCTTTTGTTTTTGCAGAATATCACATTCCAGGCCCTCCAATCCTTTAATGTGGAAGAAGCCAGATCTTGAGTAATCTTTATTGTGGCACCTCAGTATTTGAATTGCTTTTTTCTGGCTGTTTGTAATATTTTTCCTTAGTTTGATAGTTCTAAAATTTTGTCACAATATTCCTTGGAGTTTTTATTTTAGGGTCTTTTTCAGAAGGTGTTCTTTGAATTGTTTCAATGCCTATTTTACTTGCTGATTCTATTACATCTGGGCAGTTATCTTTGATGATTTCCTGTAAAATAGTATCTAGGCTCTTTTTTCATCATAATTTTCAGGAAGCCCAGTGATCTTCAGATTATCTCTCCTAGATCTTTTTTTCCCAGGTGTTGTTTTTGCAAATAGATATTTAACATTGTTTTGCTAGTTTTTCAGTTTTTAGGTTTTGCTTGACTGATTCTTGATGTCTCAAGGAATCATTCATTTCTATTTGTTCAGTTCTGATTTTTAATTAGTTATTTTCTTCATTAACTTTTTTGTTTCTTTTTGTGTATGTCCAATTCAATGTTCAAATAAGTTGTTTTGCTCTATGGAATGTCCTTTTGATATTTTTGCTCATTTTTTAAAGCCTTTCAGGTCTGCCTTTAGGGCAAGGATGTTACCAGCTTCCTCTGCAGAACAGGGATAGGTATATGGACAGTAGTTGTCTCGTCAATGGGCTGCAAAGAGTGCCCAAACTGCAGGAGTGCTCTGGGAAGAGCTCCACACCTTAACTGATGAGACCTGGGTATCATGGGCTGAGCTGTGAAAGTGCTCTGCAAGGAGCCCTGCTGTGAATATTAGCAACTGCCTTAGGGCTAGAGGCTGAGCAGTGAAAAAGTATCACAGCCCCCCACAAAAACCCAATGTGAGTATTAGCAGTTGCCCTGTCTCTCACAGCACCAGAAGTGTCTCTGCCTGGGGAGCGTACTTGAGCTGGGGAAATTCCACTGCCCTAGACTGAGCTCCCCACTGTGCAGATTAGAAGCTGCCCTAGGCTGTTCTCCCTGCCATGTGGATTTGAAAGTCCCTGCTGCATAATGCCACTGCAGAGCTTTGTTATGGTCTGTGATGAGTCCCTTTCGGTCCTGGATGGGCACAGCCAGATCCTGCTAGGCTCTAGAGTCCTTCAGAATACCCTTGACCCTAGGCTCTATTTTTCTGCTGGTCCACTACTCCACAACCAAAGCAAAGCAGTCATCCTATAACAGAAAGCTCTTTGTAAATCTTCCAACTATGGAGGCCACCCCCATTCCCAGTTCTATTCCTGCTTGTGCTGGTCTGTTCCTGCCACTCAGGCAGGATCTTCTAGATTATCTTTGACTGGTAAATTATTGTATTTTTAATCTTCATGAATTTTACCAGTCAACCACTATTTTTGAGGCTGATTTTAAAAACTGGTAATGAGGGTATAAGAGGAGTTTAGAAAATTGCGTGTACTTTCTCTGCCATCTTGGCTCTGCCCCCCTCCACTTTTCCTAATTAGGATTTATAATAGGAATGCAAGGCTGGTTCAATATTAAGAAACCTATTAGCATAATTGACTATATCAATAACCGAATTAACAAAAACCGCATGATCATCTCAATAGATGCAGAAAAAGCATTTGATATAATCCAATATCCATTCCTATTAAAAATTCTTGAGAGTATAGGAAGAAATGGGCTTTTCCTTAAAATAGTCAGTGGCATCTATTTAAAACCATCAGTAAGCATCATATGTAATGGGGATAAACTGGAACCATTCCCAATAAGAGCAGGAGTGAAACAAGGTTGCCTATTATCACCATTACTATTCAATATTATATTAGAAATGCTAGCTTTGGCTATAAGAATTGAGAAAGTGATTAAAGGAATGAATGAGAATAGGTAATGAGGAAACCAAATTATCACTCTTTGCTGATGATATGATGGTATACTTAGAGAACCCCAGATGTTTTACTAAAAAAGCTATTAGAAATAATCCACACATTTAGCAAAGTTGCAGGATACAAAATAAATCCACATAAATCATCAGCATTCTTATATATCACTAACAAAATTCAACAATTAGAGATACTAAGAGAAATTCCATTTAAAGTAACTTCTGATAATATAAAATATTGGGGAATCTATCTGCCATGGGAAAGTTATGAACTATATGAGCAAAACTACAAATCACTTTCCACCTAAATAAAGTCAGGTCTAACCAATTGAAAAAAATATTAAATACTCTTGGATAGGGCGAGCAAATATAATAAAGATAACAATACTATCTTAACTAACCTATTTATTTAGTGCTATACCAATCATACTTCCATAAAAAGTATTTAATGACCTAGGACAAATAACAACAAAATTCATCTGGAAGGACAAAATGTCAAGATTTCAAGAGAACAAATGAAAAGAAATCAAATGTATGTGGCCTACCTGTATGAGATCTAAAACTATAATCTAAAGCAGTTGTCACCAAAACCTTTTGGTATTGCCTAAGAAATATACTAATTGATCAGTGGAATAGGTTTGGTTCACAGGACAAAATAGCCAATAACTATAATAATCTAGTATTTGACAAATCCAAAGACCCCAGGTTTTGGGACAGGAATTCACTGTTTGACAAAAAGTGTTGGGAAAATTGGAAATTAGTAATGCAGAAACTACACATTGACCCACATGTAACACCATACACCAAGATAAGGTCAAAATGGGTTCACTATTTAGGCATAAATAATGAAATTATAAATAAATTAGAAGAACATAGGATAGTTTAACTCTCAGATCTGTGGAAGAGGAAGGGATTTATAACAAAAGAAGAACTAGAGATCATTATTGATCACCAAATGGAAAATTTTGATTTTATGAAATTGAAAAGTTTTTGTACAAACAAAACTAATGCAGACAAGATTAGAAAGGAAACAATAAACTGGCAAACATTTTTACAGTCAAAGCTAGAGATAAAGGCTTAATTTCCAAAATATATGGAGGATTGACTAATTTATAGGCAATCAATCCATTGCCCAATTGATAAATGTTGAAAGGATATGAACAGACAATGTTCAGTTCAAGAAATGGAAACTATTTCTAGCACACCATTCAGATTGGCTAGGATAACAGGAGAAGATAATGATGAATGTTGGAAGTGATGTGGGAAAACTGGGATACTAATACATTGTTGGTGGAATTGTAGATGCATCCAACAATTCTGGAGAGCAATTTGGAACTATGCTCAAAAGTTATCAAACTACATACGCTTTGGTCCAGCAGTGTTAATACTGGACTTATATTCCAAAGATATATTAAAGAAGAGAAAGGGACCTTCATGTGCAAAAATGTGTGTGGCAGACTTTTTTGTAGTGTTAGAAACTGGAATTGAATGGATACCCATCAGTTGGAAAATGGCGAATAAGTTGTGGTATATGAATGTTATGGAATGTTATTTTTCTGTAAGAAATGACCTGCAGGATGATTTCAGAAAGGCTTGGAGAGACTTGCAATGAACTGATGCTGAGTGAAATGAGCAGAACCAGGAGATCATTATACACTTCAACAACAATTCTATATGATGATCAATTCTGATAGATGTGGCTCTCTTCAACAATGAGAGCATCCAAATAAGTTCCAATTGATTTGTAATGAAAAGAACCAACAACATGCAGAGAAAACTACACTGGGAAATGAGTATGGACCACAACATAACATTCCTTCATTTTCTGTTGTTGTTTGCCTGCATTTTTTTTCTTCTAAGGTTACTTTTACCCTCTTTCTAAATCCAATTTTTCTTGTGCTACAAGATAAGTGTATGAATATGTATACATATATTTTATTTAACATATACTTTAACATATTTAACATGAATGTGACTACCTCTCATCTAGGGAAGGGTGGTAGAAGGAAGGAGGAGAAAAGTTGAAACTGACATTTTTCCAAGGGTCCGTGTTGAAAAATTACCCATGTATATGCTTTGTTTATTAAAAAATACTATACTAAAAAAGAAAGAACTATGGGAAATGAGTCTGAATCACAATATACCGTTTCCACTCCTTCTGTTTTTGTCTCCTTGTATTTTCATTTTTCTTCTCAGGTTTTTACCTTATTTCTAAGTCTGATTTTTCTTGTGCATCAACATAATTGTATGAATATGTATACATATATTGTATTTAATACATATTTAACATGTATTGGTCAACCTGTCATGTAGGGGAGGGAGTTGAGAGAAGGGTTGAAGGAGAGGAAAAAGTTGGAACAGAAGGTTTTGCAAGGGTCATTGCTAAAAAATTACTATAAAAAGCTCTAAAAATAAAGCAACATAGGAAGACATATGAATTACTGCAAATGGAAGTGAGTAGAACTAGGAGATCACTGTATTCAGAAATAGCAAACTTCATAATGATCATCTGCGATAGATTTAGCTGCTCTGATCAATATAATGATCCAATGCAATTCTAGAGGATTCATGATGAAAAAATGTTTTCTTCCTGCAAAGAGATAACTGTTGGACTCAGTGCGAATTGATGTATAATTGTTTCTCTTTAAAACACATTTATCTAGCTTTTTTTGAGATATGGCTAATATAGACCATAATTCCCACATGTATAGTGGATGTATTGATTGATTTCTCTTATCTAAAAGAAGGGGCCATGGGAAACCAAAGGGAATTTGTAACTTAATTTTTTTTAATCTGAAAAAATAAATAAAATTTAAGAAGAAATCTGTTTAAGAAAATCAGCTATAAAAATGCCTACTTTTTTTATACCCATAATTAGAATAATGGCTTTTTTAGAAATGTTTTCTATGATCACAAGAATTAAATTTGGAAGGCACAATTCTGATGAATGGTATGGGAGAAATATTTCCCGTTAAATTCATGTCTGAGGGTATTGTGGCTGAAAATAAACCTATTACCATATAGAAATTGTTAGAGGTAAAAAAATCTTAAGTTTTATAAACTTAATTACAGGTTCAGAAAGTAGAAATATAACCAATGAGAAGACTTTATAAAGAAAATAATATTAGAGTCAGATAAATAATTGTTTTACCATATTACAACAAAATTTGTAAAAAGCCATAACATTGGCTATTAGAAGTCATAATGATCACATAAAACCTAATCAAAATGATTCATTATCTCATGTTTCCTTCAATTGAGATTGAATGTAGATAGATGAGAATAGTTTTAAACACTGATAAATCTTACATTTACCTTGAACTACAAAGCTACATTTTTATGAAGATATATTAAAGGACTACTTTAGGGGGAAAAGCTTTACATATTGCAAAGAAAGTCAAAGTCAGGGAAATCCTCTCACAAATAGTTATTTAGGAAAATATTACCACATACAATATTTTGGAAAGGTTTTAGAGAAGCCATATTCCTTTCTTCCTCTTCCTCTTATTTTATTTTATCTCATAAATGTCAAAAATCTTTTCTTAATACTAATGTTAATATTCCTATTAGTCAAGTTTTAGCCAGGTTGGAACAGGTTTCAGTTAACCAAAAGTTCTAAGAGGAATATCATAATAAAAAGAAATAAAAAATCATCCTATAAGGAAGAAAATAAATAAAAGGATAGCAAGATTGTATAATTAGAACATTAATTTCTAGTCAGGGAGATAGGAATTTGAATCCTGTCTCGAATTACTTAATAGCTGTATGACCCTCCACAAATCACTTAAATTCCTCATCTCTAAATTGAACATAATAAAAGAGCCCTCTTTACAGACTTTGGAATTGATTATTTGAGATTATATATGTAAAGGTTTTGTAATCTTTTAGTCCCTATGTAAATGTTAGTTATTTCATTCTATGTAGACTGATGTAAGTGTACTTAGCAAGTCAGTGGTAAATTGATTTAAAATGGCAAGTACAGAAGAAGAAAAGCCAAGTCATGAAGGATGAATACAAAGCAGTGACACCATTTTGTAAGAATAGTGTCAGAATTTAATTTGTTAAATCGAAGAGTGTAATTTATCAATTTAGTCATTTCAGGACTGACTAAATCTATGTAACCCTATTGATTCCTGTGGCCAACGCATATATTATAAAACAAATTGTACTTCATTAAAATTTCAGAATGTTTTTGCATAATTTCGACTACAAATTGTGGCATAAGCAACTAATTGCTCTTCCCATTTAGCTACTTAAATAGTAACTCTTTAACCTTAATTTCTTTGGGGGTAAGGAATAAGGAAGGGAAGAAAATGAAAATCCTCATGTAAGCATGTGAAGCCAGAAGTACTTTAAATCGTCCCTTATACCTTTTTTTTTTTTTTTTTTTTTTTTTTTTTTTTTTTTTTAAATCAATAGCATTTTGCTTTAAGCTGTTATATAAGCCTAGGCTCAGGGCTTGTCCAAATCTTTTACTAGCATTCTTTTCTCTCATGAGTCTCCCCACTGATATTGTGGCCACTTGTGTTAACATGGTTTGTAATTTTACTATGGGAGCTGTTCAAAGGACGAGTTTTAAAATAAAAACCTAAAATTCACAATCTAGTTTGCATTTGAATCAATTACATCTAGAAACTTTAATGCCAGCTAAATTTCACCTTCTCCACAAGATTTTAAAATTAAAAATCATTTCTCCCAGAAAAAAAAAAAAGAATAGTGTCAGAAATGTTAAATTTCAGATAAATCACAGCTGATGATGAATATTTCTGTAACAACAACAAAAAAAAAAACTATTGTAATCTGTGCTTGGTGCAAAAGAGACATCAAAAGGAAAATTTAAAAGGTACTTGTAGGTTAAAAAAAGGAGAGAAGGCAAAAATTAAATATGAGAAAGATGAATTGCAAAGTTGTACACTTCGATTTAAAAATTACATGTATATGTTGAAAATGGGGATTATACAAGTGGAGACAATTCTATAAGGTAAAAAAAAAATTGAGGCTCTTAGGAGACTGGTTGCTCCATATCATTTAATCATATTGAATGGAGAAACATTCAATCATACCAAGGCACTGTAATTCTTGAAGAATGAAAGCAAAGTATTCTGAAAGAAGGTTCAGATTACATCTTAAACATTGTTTTCAGTGTGAAACATCAAATTTTAGAAATTACATTCATAAAATTAGACCATATCCTGACCAAATATCCAATATGGTAAGCAAAATCTCTCCAAAAATGTATGTTAACCAGTGCCATATGGAGTTTGGTTACTTAATCTGTAAAAGAGAAGGAGAAGAGACCTGTAGGAATCATCAAGTGTTTGAATTAAGATTTGGCTCTGTCTACATATAAAATTAAAGTGTATGAAGCTTGACTATTATTTTGCTTATGTTTTAAAGTTGGGCAAACACTTTAGAAGAAAAATTAAAATGCTTTTACTTCTCTCCAAACAAGCACTCTTTATTTGAAAATCGTAGGAAACAAATTTGGATTTGATTCAAAGAATGACTTCCTTAAAAAAATAAGTATAAATTTTTCTAAAGTCGAATGGACTGCCTCAGAGAGTAGTAACTTTTTTCTCATTAAAGTTTTCCAAAATATGCCATGTGATTATTATCTTCTTTTGCTCCAGTCTCTGAAAAAATATCCTTTCTCTTTCTCAAGACTAATTTATTTTTACCTTTGATGCATGACCTTAATTTCATCACCTCTCTTTTGAGAACTTGGACTTTTTATTCTCTCTTTCTAATCTTCCATCTCTTTTTATTCTATCTCATTCTGCTATCAAAAACACATTCAAATTTCACCCAGATTTACCTTGTTACTTCATTTAAAAATCTTAAGTTTACACCATTGCCCCTTCTGTGATATAATATTTTTCTTCTCTCTCTCAAATCATATCCCTGAATGAACTTTACTTAATGATTCCCTCTATTTCCTCATTTACATGAAATTCTCAAACCAATAAATACTGACTTCTAAATCCACAACCTCCCATCTCACCTCCCATATAATAGTACCAATTTCTTGATTATAGAGATTACTTCTTAGATAGTATTTGTAGGTCTAGCATTTAGGACAATGTTTGATGTGTATTAGATGCTTAATTAATGCTTGTTTATGGATTAATTCCTTCTTTGTATAAAGGTATACATATATATATATATACATACACATATATATATATATATGTACATATATATATATATTTATATTTATATACACATATAATTTTTTGTGTGTGTGATTGTTGTTTAAAGGGATAGGAATAGGGACTAGTCCCATGATTTCACTAGGTTAGGCAACTATGGCAGAGATACTCAATTTACCAATTGAAGTAAAAAACGTCCATATAATTTATTATCTTTATGACTTGCCTAGGGCACTGGGAAGTTAAATAACTTGTGCATGGCGATACAGTTAAGTCAAACTTTGATCCACGTAGTCCAAGATCATTCCCCTCCTAAATTCATAAGAAATAAAAAAGCTGAGTTTTTTTTCTGTTGTTGTTGTTACCTTACTTTTTAAAAAAGGATTTGTTTTTTCATACTTTTTTCATTCATTACTCTATTTACCTATTCATTTGTTTGCTTTTTCTGTGGATTCTTCCCTTATCTCTGTCTCTCAAGATTAATAGACCTTTTACAGATTCAGCTTAGATAGTTGCCACTTCATAAAACTTTTTGTAGTGCCTCTCATTGTTGGGGCCTCCCCACAACTCATGGTATACTTTTCTCTACATTTTGTGTACAATTTTTGTTTGTTTATTTATGTATATACCATTTTCCAACTCTCTCCTAAGCCCCAAATAGATGGAAATTACTTTGTATAAATGTACTACTTTTTCATTTTATTTTTTTTTATTCCCAGCAACCTAGAACTTATATAGTATAGCATATAGTAATAGTTTGATAAATGTTTTGTGATTTCTATTGTTGTTATTGATAGGATTCCTGATTAGAAAACAGTGAGATTCAATGACATGTTGAGAAGTCAGATTCTATGATTTGGTAATTCAGAGCTTTAAAAAAGAAAACATTTTATTATCACAGCATGAAGCAGGTACATGAAAGAATAAATCTTTGGAAATGATAAACAATATGTCAAAATCTAATAAAAATTACCAGAAATAATTTCTTCTTGATTCAGAAACGGAAACTATAAAACAAACAAGCAAAAAACAACATCAGGATCCCAGAGACACTATAATTTAATCACTATAAATCATGGTTGCTTGTGCATGATTTTCAATAACTATGTTTCTCCTGCAGATTTAACAAATTACTTGGTTTTTCTCCATGTGAAGTTGACAAATAATTGTCCATCAAAAGAAGCCCATTAGTATTTTTAGACATTTGAGCACAACAAAATAATCTTAGGTAGGGAAATATTTGTGTCACACAATTGAGCTAACATATTTATTTAACATATATAATAAGAAAAAAATCACTCAAAATATTGTGCCCTATGTATATCTAGAAAATTAAAGTGTATGGAGCCTGTCTATTGTTCAGGTTATATTTTTAAAGTTGGGCAAATAACTCGTAGATCTTGTTTATTAGTTTATCTTTAAATACACAGGAACATATGGCCACATAAACACATTTATTTATGTGTACATATATTTGTGTACATGAATATATAAAAACTGTTGAAGAAAAAGTATAAAAATTAATACTGTAATCTGATTTTAGGTCAAATCTGACTGAAATAATTTTAATTAATTTGCATTAATAATTATCCAAGAATTTCTAGCTGATGTGGGGGAGATCTTAAAACTAGAATAGACTCTCCATGCCTTTCAAATGATTCTCTGCCCACAAGAGAATTTTAGAATTTCATTCATGATAAAGAAAACTATAATGTATAAAAAGAACTTTTGGAAGTCAATATTCCAAAATAGGTAAGTACCAAATCAGAAAGTAGTTCCATTTTGGATTACTATCAGAGAATTTCTCCCACAGAATTTTAATAATTGATAAAGATGATGACTTTCTTTCAAAAGACCACTTCCTTTAGGTAACTTCCAGCTTCAATAACTTCTGAGATGGGGAAGAACATATATATATATATTTTTTTTTTCTTTACATATATATATATATATATGTATATGTATGTATATGTATGTATGTATGTATTTATGTATGTATATGTAGACCAACGTTCTGTTTCTTTATCAATTTCCTTAAGCACTGACTTTCTCTTCTATACCTATGATAGACCTTTCCAAAGAGCTTGTCTTAAGAGTAAGAGAAGGGGTATATTCATACTTTGATTCTGGATTCACCTTGCTTCCCTTGAATGGTTATGTTTGCTATTGTTCAGTTCTTTAGTCATGTCTCACTCTTTGTAAACCTATATGCAGTTTTCTTAAGAAGTACACTAATTTTTTGCCATTTTCTTTTCCAGTGGATTAAGGCTAATAGAAATTGTGCTGTCCTTGATTACACAGTTAAAACATGTTCGAGAACTGAATTGAACACAGGTCATCTTGCCTCCTTCTAAGCACAGAGTCACATAACTACCTACAGTTTGAATCTTTATTCTATATATAACATGCTCAAACAGTACACTGTTCTCTATTTTTGAAACTCCTTCACTGACATGCTTCCCTGACAACCATATCCCAGGCATTATTATTGATCAAGTCACTTATTCTCAAACTTGAACAATTATTTCATTCTCATCTTTCCCATAATTATTCAGTTGCCAAGAATTATCTAGCGTTCCTCTATAATTTTTTTTTTTTTATACTTCTGTTTCCTCTCTTTTCTATTCCTTATTACCTCTCATATGGACTATTGCAACAGCTTCCTAAATGCTGTCTTTGCTATGTCCTCTTCCTTCCCTCACTCCAAACAAAGCATTTTTTATCAATGACAATAAAAGGAAAAATGTGTGGCCATGAAGTCTTCCTACTTGTGACCACGCCCTCTATTTACTGTCCCACTTAGATGCCTTGAACACAGTATAAGATCTCTACCAAATAACCATCCATGAAATTTGAATTAGAGATTAAACTATGCCATGATGAATAAACCATCACTATTATTTTCCTAAATTCATTATTTTACTGCTTAACTCATTATTTTGATAGTTAATATGTATCCATTGTTGAAAAACAATTAAGAGTTTAAAGAGTTGCAACCTACACAATATTTCCATAGCTTTTAAAGGTGGAGAAAATAGGTTTTTCCCTACCAAGATTAAAAGTCAAATACATGTTTATAGATCAAAAAATCAATAGAAGTACATCATTTCATTCTGAGTTGTCCTAAATTTCATAGAATTCTACTAGGTTTCACAAATGACTGAGACATTTTATTCAATCAATTTGCATCAGAATGCAGGAAAGGGTTAGATTGGAAACACAAATTAAGAAATCATTCTAAATTGTAATGTGATTGTGAGTTATGGGTTTTAGAAATTTAATTGTTCTATTGATACAATGTCAGAAAAGGCTTTGCAGAATTTGGGGACAATTGTGTTAGTAATTTTTTTTTAAACAAAAACCACCAAAGCTTCCCGATTTGTATTACACTATGTGTGTTACTTTAAAATGAAGCAAAGAAAATGCAAATGTGTAATCAAAATTCATAGAACTAAATTATATTCAGTCAAAACTAGTCAAAAAACTAAATAGTTATACATTTATCTATCAAATTCAAAGAGAGACTTTCTACATCTTCACAATATACCTGCTGTCAGTTAGGCTATTTGCCGCATTTTGTTCCTCTTACTGAATTACATGATCACATTAAAAAAAAAAATTCCTCAAACAAGTGACTATGTATGTTTATATTTACTTATTTATTTAACATTTCTGATCTTTTTTTTCCAACTAGTTTATTGATCTGTAAATCATATATTATTAATATATTTCTTTGGTACTGATGAGAAAAAGGGAGTTTAAGAATTATTGTGAACCTGTATTTAGAATCTACAAGATATATCATGACAAACATTGTTGTGATATGGGAGCCATCTTCTAGTGGATGCTGGATGTCATGGGAGCCACCTGTCAGTGGCTGCTGGGGATCCAACTCAGACCAACAGAATGGATCCCTTCATGTGACAGGATGATGATGATGATGATGATAAAAAAATACTGAGAGGCAGTTGCTGTTCTCTGACCTTTCCACTGAGAGACTGTTGCATTGTCTGACCTATCTCCTTTTCCCTCAATCTCCAATTTATTTCATTCCCAGTCCACAATCAACACATGTATCAGTAAAGGCTTCTTTGCAACTCCTTCAGATGTTGTAATTCACAGCTGTGAAGGCTCTCAGAGAATTGACCTGTCCCTTCACCTAGGCATGGTCCTTAACAAGATATAACTGTCTTCCATCAGCTGCATTATTCTGCTCAGTGTATATTAAATTGTAACCAGTAGGAAGAATGCTTTCTTGGGAAGAAATCAAAAGGTAAACCTATGCAAAAATTTACCATGTATTAGGGCTGAATACCTCACAAGCAAATGTTATAAGGCAGAAATAGTAAATGCTTCCTTTTCAGACCACAATGCGATATCAATTATATTCAATAAAGGGCCACAGAAAGATAGACTAAAAACCAATTGGAAATTAAATAATCTAATTCTAAAGAATGACTGAATCAAATAAAAAAAATCACAAAAACAATCCATAATTTCATCCAAGAAAATGACAATAATGAGACAACATACTAAAATCTATGGGATGCACCCAAAGCAATTTTGAGGAGAAATTTTGTATCTCTATATAGCTACATAAATAAAATAAAGGAGATGCATGAATTAGTTATACAACTAAAAATGATAGAAAAAAAAACAAATTAAAACCCCCAATTAAATACTAAATTAGAAATTTTGAAACTCAAAGGAGAGATTAATAAAATATAAGTTAAGACAATTATTTAACTAATAAAACTAAGATATGGTTTTGTAAAAAAAAAAAAACTAACTAAATAGATAAAACTTTGGTTAATTTAATCAGAAAAATGAAAGAAAAAAGTCACAAGCATAAAAAATGAAAATGCCAAAAGAAAAAAAAAATTAAGCAATAATCAGGAGCTATTCTGCCCAACTCTATGGTAGCAGGTCTGACAATCTAAGCCAAAAGGATGAATATTTACAAAAATATAAATTGCCCAGATAAACAGAAAAAAAAATATTTAAATAGTCCCATTTTAGAAAAAGAAATTGAATAGGTTATTAATGAGCTCCCAAATAAAAAATCTCCAGGGCCTGATAGATTCGTAAGTAGATTCTATCAAATATTTAAAGAATAATTAATTCTAATACTTTGTAAACTATTTGGAAAAACAGGGAAAAAAGAGTACTGTGAAATCCCTTCTATGACATATGTATGGTACTGATATATAATGAAGGGTCAAATAGAGAAAGAAAATTACAGAGAAATTTTTCTCATGAATATTGATGCAAAAATTTTAAACAAAATATTAGCAGAGATTACAGCAACTTATCAGCAGGACAATTCACTATGACCAAGTGGAATTTATACCACAAATCCAGGTCTGGTTCAATATCAGGAAAACTATTATGATCATCAATAATATCAATAACAAAACCAACAGAAATTATGTCATTATTTCAATAAATGTTGAAAAAACTTTGGACAAAAACAGCACCTATTATTATTAAAAACACTAAAGAGTATAGGGATAATGGTATTTCTTAAAATAATAAACAGCATCTACCTAAAACCTACAGCAAGGATTATTTGTAATAGAGAGAAGCTGGATGCATTCCTAATAAGATCACGGGTGCAAGAAGAAGGCTCAGTATCACAATATTATTCAATATTGTACTAGAAATGTTGACTTTAGCAATAAGAAAAGAAAAAAAAAGAAATTAAAGGAATTAGACTGATGAAATAAAACTATCACTTTTTTGCAAATTATATAATTATATACTTCAAAAATCCTAGAAAATCATTTAGAAACTTACTGGAAACTTTAGCAGCTTTAGCTTTAGCTTTAGTTGAGATAAAAAATAAACCTACACAAATCATCAGCAATTCTATATATTATTGACAAAGTCCATCAGCAAGAGATAGAAAGAGAAATCCCATCTAAAATTATTATAGACAAAATAATATTTATTTGCCAAGACAAATCCGGGAACTGTATGAACACAATAACAAATCACTTGCCACACAAATAAAATCAGATCTAAACAATTGGAAAATATCAATTGTTAATGAGTAGGACAAAGTAATATAATAAAAATGACAATTCTGGTTAAATTGTCCATTGAGCCATACCAATTAAAGTGCTAAAACATAATTTTATAGAGTTAGAAAAAATAATAACTAAATTCATCTGGAAGAACAAAATGTCAATAATAACAAAGAAATTAATAATAAATAATACAAAGGATTGTGGCTTAGCATTTCCAAACCTAAAATGATATTATAAAGCAGTCGTCATCAAAATCATTTGGTACTGCCCAAGAAATAGAGTGGTGGATGAGTGGAATGGATTAAATATGCATAACACAGAAATCAATACCTATAGCCATCTAGTATTTGATGATCATCCAAACTCCAGCTTCAGGGGGCAAAAAAAATTCAGTATTTGGCAAAAAATTTCTGGGAAAAATGTTAAAAAAAATGTCAGAAACTTGTGGTACAGATCTACATCCCACACCCCATACCAAAACAAGATCAAAATGGATATGATTTAGCGATAAAGGATCATACCATAAACAAATTAGGTCAGTAAGAGATAATTTATCTATCAGATCTTTGAAGAAGGCAGAAGAATAAGGGAACATTATAAAAAGCAAAATGGACAATTTTGATCACATTAAAATAAAAAAAAATTACACAAACTAAACCGACAGAAACAAGATTAAAGGGAAAGAAAAAGGTGGGAAAAACCTTTACAGCCAATATTTCTGATATGTCTCATTTCTAAAATATATAAAGAACTGTGTCAAATTTATGAGTACAAGTCATTCCTCAATTGATAAATAGTCAAAGAAAATGAACAATTTTCAAAAGATGAAATTAAAGCCATTTAATCACTACTGATTAGAAAAAAATGCAACTTTTAGGTACCACTTCTTAACTCTTAGATTGGCTAAAATGACAGGAAAAGATAATAATAAATGTTGGAGGGTTAGGGTTAATCCATTCATTCTTTAGGAGTAGATTATTTAATTTGTAATTAACTTTTGGTCTATTTTCTCCTGTTTTTATATTGCATGTTATCTTTATTGCATTATGATCTGAAAAAAATGCATTTGCTATTTCTGCATTTCTGCATTTTATTTTGAGGTTTTATGTCCTAACACATGGTCAATTTTTGTATAAGTTCCATGAACCGCTGAGAAAAAAAATAAACTCCTTTCTGCCTCTGTTCAATTTTTTCCAAAGATGTATTATACCTAAAATTTTAAATTTTCTATTTTTTTTTACCTCCTTAACTTCTTTCTTATTTATTTTGTGGCTTGGTTTATCTAGTTCTGAGAGAACAAAGTTGAGATCCCTTACTAGGACAGTTTTGTGGCCTATTTCTTCTTGTATCTCTTTGAACTTCTCCTCTAGGAAATTGGATGCTATACCACTTGTTGCATATATGTTTAGTATTGATATTGATATTATCTAGGTACCGTTTAGTAAAATGTAGTTTCCTTCCTTATCTTTTTTAATTAGATCTATCTTTGCTTTTATTGGATCTGAGATCAGGATTATTAACCCTGGTTTTTTTTTTTGTTTTTTGTTTTTTGTTTTTTGTTTTTTTACTTTACCTAAAGCATAATAGAGTCTGCTTAAGTTCTTTATTTTACTCTCTCTCTCTCTCTCTCTCTCTCTCTCTCTCTCTCTCTCCATATATATATATATATATATATATATATATATATATATGTATATATGTATGTATGTATGTATGTATATATATATATATGTATGTATGTATGTATGTATGTATGTATGTATGTATGTATATCACTCTGCTTTAAAAGTGTTTCTTGTAAATTACATATTTGTAGGATTCTGGCTTTAAATCCAGTCTGTTATCTACTTCTATTTTATGGGAGAGTTTATCCCATTCCCAATCACAATTAAAATAATTAATTCTGTATTTCCTGCCATCTTATCTATACCAAGTTTTGCTTTTCTCTTTCCTATCCCCCTTCCCTCCTCCCAAGTATTTTGTTTTTGATCATCACCTCCTTCAAATAGTCCTTCTCCTTTAGAGCCCCTCCCCTTTTTTTAAACCTTTCCCCTAATACTTCTGTTTTCCCTTCAATTAATCTTTCCCTTTCTTTTTTTTTTTTAACTTTCCCTCCCACTTCTTTATAAGGTGAGACAAGTTTCTCTGTGAAACCAAATATGTCTGATACTCCCTCTTAGAGACAAATCTGAAGAAAGTAAGATTCACTTTACCACAATTATATAATTCACATATATCACAATTATAATAAATGTCTTTGCCTCTTCCAGAGATGTAATTTCCCTTATTTTAACTCCTTTTTCTCCTTTTTCCAGTACGATCTATTTTCCATCTCTAATTTCCTTTTTATATTATCATAATGAAATCAAATTAAACCCACATTCTCTAAGTATACCTACAACAGAAAGGTAGTTCTCAAGAACGCTTTCCTTTTTTATGTTTTTTATGCTTCTTTTAAGTTCTGTGTTTGGAAATCAAATATTTTGTTCAGTCATCATCTTTTTTAAAATTAGAAATAGGTGAAATTCACCTATATCATTGAATGTTCACCTTATTTCCTAAAATATAATGCTCATTTTAGCTCATTAGTTTATTCTTGGCTGTAATCCAAATTTATTTGCTTTTTGGACTATCAGATTCCATGATCTTCAATCTTTTAAAGTGGAAACTGCTAGGTCACAGGAAATCCTCCTTTAGACATGATATTCCTTGGGGATTTATTTTGGGGTCTTTTTCAGGAAGTGATTGGTGAGTTCTTTTGATAGCTATTTTACCTTCTGATTCTAAAATATCAAAGCAGTGTTATTTTATGATTTCTTGTAAGATAATGTCAAGTTTTGTTTGTTTGTTTTTTATCACAGCTTTCAGGAAGTCCAATAATCCTTAGATTGTCTTCCTAGATCTATTTTCCAAGTAAATTGTTTGTCTTAGGAGATATTTCTTATTTTCTTCTATTTTTTTTTTCTTTTTTGTTTTTGTTTTTGATTCTTGCAGTCTTATTGAGTCATTCACTTCCATTTGTTCAATTCTAACTTTTAGTGTATTATTTTCTTTAGCTACCTCTTTTATAGCTCCTTTTGTAATTGGCCAATTGAAATGTTTTTGTTCATTGCATTATTTTCCCATTTCACAAATTTTGTTTTTCAGTGAATTGGTATCTTTTTCATATTTCTTTTTTAGGGCATTATATGCTTTTTCCATTTCTTCTTGCAATGATCTCATTTAATTTCCCCATTTTTCTTCTAACTCTCTTTTAAGATCCTTTGTGCAATCTTTCAAGAAAACCTTGTGAAATGGGGACCAGTTTATGTCTTCCTTTGGGGCTTCATTTGGAGTTTCTTTGCCTTTAGGAACCTCAGAATTTGAGGTCTATTCTTCTCTCTTTCCATAAAAATCTATCTATGGTGAGAGTTCTTTTTGGTTTTTTATTCATTTTTTTAAGTCTTGAGTTTTTTCAATGCAAAGGAGTAACAGCTGTTTTAATTTGCCCTGGAGCAATTCTGCTGATTGATTTCCAGTTCTGGGTAATGGTGGCTAGGTTTGATGTTCTATTAATATTATTACTAGCATTAAGAACCATGTTAAAACAAAGCACAACAACCACAAAACAGTATACAATGTTACAGTTTTTAAACTTTCAAACTTTATTGCCCTAAATGACAATGGAGAAATCCATAATGAGAATTTACAATGGTAAATCACACAAAAGAATGAGCAAGAAATATAAGATAGCATTAGGGATATGTATGATTGGGGGGAAAATATCACAGCCCATGTTCAGCATTGTGATTCATAAAACATCAGTATCCTGGGTAACTCAGTTGATGGGACATCTAAGTTTAATATGGTAATCCAGGTTTAAGTTTTGCTTTTTTATGTACATATACTATATATATAGATAAAGACATAGATAGATATTTGTATACACATATACACATATGTGGGTAATTAATTGAAAACTTCTTGAGTTCAGGGACTACTTTTAGTCAGTTTTTAATTTTAATTTTTTCATTTGCAAGGAGAGGAAAGGTACATGAAACACTCTATGTGGACAATGTAGGAAAACATTGGCAAAAGTTCTGTAGGATTGGCAAATACAAATGTGTTTCTGCATAATCAGAGGGAACAACCATACTCATTATATTACATTCTTTAATATATTATAATTCAATGTTAAAAGTAAATGTGTATATGTTTTACATTTACATTATTATATAGTCTTAAAATATAATTATATTTTAGTAACTTGAAGAGGAAAGGTGTCACAATCTACAAGAGGATTTTCTTCATCTATCCAGGACCTTTAATTTCTAGTACACTCTTCTTTTTAAAATTATTTCCTATTTTCAATACACAAGTTAAAATGTATTTTTCTATATCCATGTTCTTTGCAAACTTCTTCAAAGCACTTCTCTCTCTCTCTCTCTCTCTCTCTCTCTCTCTCTCTCTCTCTCTCTCTCTCTTTCTCTCTCTCTCTCTCTCTCTGTCTTTGTCTCTCTTTCTCAATTTCTTAAGGTCTGACGTACTGCATTGTACAACTCTGGGCCCTATTAAATGGTTGTTGAATTAAATAAAACTAAATACCATTTAACTTACAATGAAATGGCTGCAGATAGAAAGCTTGCTTAATTTCATTGCATCTCTTTTTTTGTAGCCTCCCTTTTTGTTCTACTTTATAATAATTACTTTTTGTTTAATAAGGGTAAAATCAATTAAATTCTGACTGACAAATAAAGATGATTGTCTATCAAAGAATTGCCATTACAAGATCACAAAATTGTTTTCATTCTGAAACCTTGTTTTTCCAAAGATATTACTATAGCTTTGTTTTCCCCCAATGCTTTCATTCTTTCATTTGCAAAACTGGAATTTGTAATTTAATATTAGGATATCAGGTAAGAGGCATGACTATGAATGGATAGTTTAGGGTTGATGTCTGAGATTTTGATAATTCAATGTTGGTACCAGTCTTAGGTAGAAAATCAAGCAGGCATCCCAGATATTTACTGAATGTGTTGGTCAGAGAATAAGCAGCAAAGATGAGTTAAAAACAAAACAGATATTCCCAGTGGCAAAAGCCTCTCAGTTCAAGGTTCAGTGAAGAGATATGATCAAGAATGCAAAGCCAATCTATCAAAAAACAGAAAGCTAGAGGGCATTTTCTTTGCCATAAACATTTTATGTAGCTCAAGGGTTTATCATTGGAAATATAATTCCTACCTTCTTTGCACACTTTTCTACAATATAACTAATGCAAAGCTGTTTCCTAACTTTATTAGCTACATTGTCCATTTTCATTTTTAAAGGGGATATTTCCAAAAGGCAATGCATCTAAATGGATTGAATGTCAAAGAGAGACACATGCTTTAGAGATTTAGGGGGAAGATTTTTTTCAAATCACACTTCTTAGTCCTAGTTCTTATTTCTTATGAGTACTGTACTCTCCTTCAGACCTTCACTAAAGTGGTTTGTAAATACCCTTATTTGGAAAAGTAATGAAGTCTAAGAAAAAAGCACTTTATTAGCCATAACCTTAGCAATTTTGCAAAATCCTTCCTCTGAGAATGGAAAAGACTTTTACAAATATTAAATCTGGGCAGAGCCAAGATGGCAGAGAAGCTAGATGGAACTTTCTAAGCTCTCTAATTCCCTTTCTACCAAGTATTTAATTCAGCCTCAAAAACAGCTCTTTACAGGTAAAACCCACAAAGATTGGAAATACAAAAACTTACCAGTGGAAGAGAATCTGGAATATTGCCAGAAAAGGTTTGACCTGAGGTGGCAGGAGCAGACCAGCACAGAGCAGGGAGAGAAACGGGAGCAGCCTCTGCAGTTGGAAGGTTGACAAAGAGCTCTCTGCTGTAGCCTGACTGCTTTGCTTTGGTGGCGGAGAAGGGGAGCAGCAGAGAAGTTGGAGCCAGGGGTAGTGGGTACACTGAGGGATGCCAAAGCCCGAGAGGCTCTGGCTGCGCCCACCCAGGACCGGAAGTGACCTTGTGCAGACCATAACAAAACTCCTCGAGGCATTCAGCAGTGAGGGGCTGGTGAGGGGGCAGTCACACATAGTAGGGGCACAACCCAGGGCAGCCTTTCATCTGTGTAGTGAGAGGCCTGCCGAGGGTAGTGCAATTTCCCCAGCCAGACTGTGCTCCCCCCGGCAGGGACATATCTGATAGGTGAGGAACAGGATGATCACAAATATTCAAAGTGAGCATTTGTGGGAGGGCAGTGATAACTTTGCTCCTTAACTACTAGTTCCAATGCGGTTACTAATCCTCACAGCAGGGCTCCTAGCAGGGCACTTACACATCTGGCCCATGATACCCAGGCATAATCACTTCCCCATGGAGCTCTTCCCAGAGCCCTCCCTAAGCTTGGCCTTTCCTTGCAGCCCAGTGAGAGGGAAATATTACCCATAAACCCATCCTCATTCTGCAGAGAAAGCTGATATTCTCCTTGCCCTGAAGGCAGACCCAGAAGGCTTTAAAAAATGAGCAAAAAAATGAAGAAAACAATTGAAAGTTTCTATGCAGAAAAAGAGCTGGTTTCCAAACCTGAGGAGGCTAATAGCCTCAAGACAATTCCCCAAATGATGCTCTCCTAGAAGAAACTATTAAAAATCTGAAGAGAGAATTAGAAGAAAAATGGGTAAAAGAAAGAGAAGCAATGCTAGAGAATAACAGTGTCCTAAAATGTGAATTAGAAAAGGTAAACAACTTCCTGAAAGGTGAATTGGAAAAGGTAAAGAATTCATAGGAATTTCAGGGAAACAGAATCAAGGATTTGGAATAGATAAAGAAATCACAGGAAAGTAGGATCTGTAAATTGGAAAAGATAAAGAATTCCCAAGAAAGTAGAATTTGTGAATTGGAAAAAAGAAAATAACTCACTAAAAAACAAATTTAGTGAAATGGAAAAAAAACTCCATGGAGCAAAACAACTCATTTAAAAACTCAATTGCATACATACAAAAAGAAGTTTAAAAAGCTAATGAAGAAAATAACTCATTAAAAATCAGAACTGACAAATAGAAATGAATGATTCACTGAGACACCAAGAATCAGTCAAGCAATAGCAAAAAAATGAAAATCTGGAGAAAAATGTCAGCTGTCTACTTGCTAACATGACAGATCTTGAAAATAGATCTAGGAGAGACAATGTGAGGATTATTGGACTTCCTGAAAATTATGATGAAAAAAAGAAGCTAGATATTATTTTATAGGACATCATCAAAGAGAACTGCCCAGAGATAATAGAAACAGAAGGTAAAAGTTGAAAGAATTCATCAAACACCTTCTGAAAAAGAACCTAAAAACAAAACAAAACAAAACAAACAACAACAAAAACAAAAAAACAAAACAAAACAAAACAAAACAAAACAAAACAAAACAAAAAAAAAAAAAAAAAAAAAAAAAAACTCCATGGAACATTGTGGCCAAATTTCAGAACTATCAGGCTAAGGAAAAAATATTACAAGTAGCCAGGAAAAAACAATTCAAATACTAAGGTGCCACAATAAGGGTCACTCAAGATCTGGCTGCCTCTACATTAAAGGACCAAAGGGCCTGGAATATGATATTCCAAAAGGCAAAAGAACTTGGAATGCAGCCAAGAATAAACTACCCAGCTAAGGTGAACATTTCCTTCCATGGAAGAAGATGGACATTTAATGAAACAGATGAATTCCATATGTTTCTAAGGAAAAAAACAGATCTAAAGAAAAAAATTTGATCTCCAATTTTAGGACTCAAGAAAAGTAGAAAAAGGTAAAAGGAACAATTGAGAACTGTATTTCTATTGTGGAAATACATTAAGACTACATGTATAATTTGATTTTTTTTTCATTTTATATTTGTCTTTATTGAATTCCTATCCTGTTTTTGATTAATCACCTCAAACTCATTTCCTTCAGATTTATGAATGGTCTGCACCAGAGGTGTCACACTGAAAAAGAAACAGGAGCCACAAAACTATACATAAAGATCCCTGCAGGCCAGTGATTGACTTAGTTTTAAAATGTACTATAATCTTTATTTTATTTTGTTAAATATTTCCCAATTATAGTTTAATTTGGTTCAGGCTGCACTTGGGAGTACTGTAGGCTACCTGTTTGACACCTCTGGTCTACACAGTGTCAACTGCATAAATAAACCAAAAAATTTCCATTTTGAGTCTAAATCAGCAGTTCTCAATTTTTTTGGTCTCAGGACTAAGTCGTACTCTTTGAAAATAAGGAGCACCAGCACTAATGCCATCAGTCCCTAAAGTATTTTTTTTTATTTTGTTTTTTATTGATTTTTATAATTATAACATTTTCTTTGACAGTACATATGCATAGGTAGTTTTTTTTTTTTTTTTAACAACATTATGCCTTGTACTCCCTTCTGTTCCAAAATTTCCCCTCCTTCCCTCCACCCCCTCCCCTAGATGGCAGGCATTCCTATACATATTAAATATCTTACAGTATATACTAGGTACAATATATATATATGTGCAGAACTGGATTTTGTTGTTGGTGTTCATTCAAAGGAAGGATTGTATTCACAAGGTAAAAATAATCTGGGAAGAGAAACAAAACAAACAACAACAACAAAAAAAAGCAATGCTCACAGTTAACATTCATTTCCTAGTGTTCCTTGTCTGGATGTAGCTGATTCTGTCCATCCTTGATCAAATGTACTTGAATTAGCTCTACTCTATGTTGAAGATATCCACTTCCATCAGAATACATCCTCATACAGTATCATTGTTGAAGTGTATAATGATCCCCTAGTTCTGCTCGTTTCACTCAGCATCAGTTGATGTAAGTCTCTCCAAGCCTCTCTGTATTCTTCCTGTTGGTAATTTCTTACAGAACAATAATATTCAATAAAATTAATATACGATAATTTACCCAACCATTCTCCAATTGATGGTCATCCGTTCATTTAGCAGTTTCTAGCCACTACAAAAAGGGCTTCCACAAACATTTTGGCACATACAGGTCCCTTTCTCTTCTTTAGTATTTCCTTGGGATATAAGCCCAGGAGTAGCACTGCTGGGCCAAAGGGTATGTGCATTTTGATAACTTTTTGGGCATACTTCCAGATTTCTCTCCAGAATGGTTGGATTCTTTCACAACTCCACCAACAAAGCATCAGTGTCCCAGTTTTCCCACATCCCCTCCAACATTCATCATTATTTGTTCCTGTCATCTTAGCCAATCTCACAGGTGTGTAATGATATCTCAGAGTTGTCTTAATTTGCATTTCTCTGATCAATAGTGACTTGGAACACTCTTTCATATGAGTGGAAATAGTATCAATTTCATCATCTGAAAATTGTCAGTTCATATCCTTTGACCATTTATCAATTGGAGAATGGCTTGATTTCTTATAAATTAAAGTCAATTCTCTGTATATTTTGGAGATGAGGCCTTTATCAGAACCTTTAACTGTAAAAATGTTTTCCCAATTTGTTACTTCCCTTCTAATCTTGTTTGCATTAGTTTTGTTTGTGCAGAACCTTTTTAATTTGGCGTAATCAAAATGTTCTATTTTGTGATCAATAATGGTCTCTAGTTCTCTCTTGGACACAAACTCTTTCCTCCTTCACAAGTCCGAGAGGTAAACCATCCCATGTTCCTCCAATTTATTTATGATTTCATTCTTTATGCTTAAATCTTGGACCCATTTTGATCTAATCTTAGTATGTGGTGTTAAATGTGGGTCCATGCCTAGTTTGTGCCATACTAATTTCCAGTTTTCCCAGCAGTTTTTGTCAAATAATGAATTCTTATCCCAAAATTTGGGATCTTTGGGTTTGTCAAACACTAGATTGCTATTTTTATTCACTATCTTGCCCTGTGAACCTAACCTATTCCACTGATCAACTAGTCTATTTCTTTTTTTTTTCTTTCTTTTTTTTTTAATTAATTAATTTATTTATTTTAAATCACATTAGCAAAAACCATATGATCATCTAAATAGATGCGGAAAAATATTTTATAAAATCCAACATTTATTCCTATTAAAAGCACTTGAGAATATAGGAATGAATGGACTTTTCCTTAAAATAATCTTTAGTATCTATTTAAAACTGTCAGAAAGCATCATATGTAATGGAGATAAGATGGAACCATTCCCAATAAGATCAGGAGTCAAACAAGGTTGCCCCCTATCACCATTACTATTCAATATTGTTTTAGAAATGCTAGGTTTGCCAATAAGAGTTGATCTAACCAATTGGAAAAATATTAAATGCTCTTGGATATGGAGAGCAAATGTAATATAGATGATAATGCTACCTAAACAAATCTATTTATTTAGTGCTATATCAATTAGGCACCCAAAAAACTATTTTAATGACCTAGAAAAAATAAAAACAAAGGTTTACATGGAAAAAAAACCAAAAACAAAAGGTCAAGAATTTCAAGGGAACTAATAAAAAAAAATCAAATGAAGGTATCCTAGATGTACTAGATCTAAAATTATATTGTAACGCAGCAGTTACCAAAACTATTTGGTATTGGGTAAGAAATAGACTAGTTGATCAGTGGAATAGGCTAGGTTTAAAGGACAAAATAATAACTTTAATAATCTATTACTTTAATAATCTATTGTTTGTCAAATCCAAAGAGTTGATAAAAAGTTGATAAAAAGATTAAAGGAATTACAGTATATAATGAGGAAACCAAATTATCACTCTTTGCAAATGATATGATAGTATACTTAGAGAACCCCAGAGAGTTTACTAAAAAGTTGTTAGAAATAATCCACACCTTTATCAGGATACCAAATAAACCCACATAAATCATTAGCATACTTATATATCACTAACAAATTTTAACAGTTACAAAGATAAATTCCATTTAAAGTAACTACCAATAATATAAAATATTTAGAAATCTATCTGCAAAGGGACAATTAGGAACCATATGAGCAAAACTACAAAACACTTTCCACAAAGACCCCAGCTTTGGGGGGCTTTTTTGACAAAAAATTGCTGGGAAAATTAAAAATTAGTATGGCAGAAAATAGGTATTGACCCACACTTAACATCATACACCAAGATAAGGTCAAAATGGGTTCATGACCGAGCCATAAAGAATGAGATTATAAATAAATCAGAGGAACATTGGATATTTTACCTCTCAGACTTGTGGAAGAAGAATGAATTTATGTCCAAAGAAGTAGAGATCATTATTTATCACAAAACAGAAAATTCTGATTATATCAAATTGAAAAGTTTTTATACAAACAAAACTAATACAGATAAGATTAGAAGGGAAACAACAAACTGGGAAAACATTTTTTACAGTCAAAGTTTCTGAGAAAGGCCTCATTTCCCAAATATATAGAGAATTCACTCTAATTTATAAAAAAATCAAGCCATTCTCTAATTGATAAATGGTTAAAGGATATGAACAGACAATTCTCACATGAATAAATTGAAACTATTTCTAGCCATATGAAAAGATGCTCCAAGTCATTATTAATCAGAGAAATGCAAATCAAGGCAACTCTGAGATACCACTATTCACCTGTCAGATTTCCCTGTCAGACAGGGAAAGATAATGAGCAATTTTGGAGGGGGTGTGGGAAAACAGGGAAACTGATACATTATTGGTGGAATTGTGAATACATCCAGCCATCCTGGAAAGCAATTTGGATCTATGCTCAAAATGTTATTAAACTATGCATACCCTTTAACCCAGCTTTGTTATATCTGGGCTTATATCCCAAAGAGATTTTAAAGAAGGGAAAGGGACCTGTATGTGCAAGAATGTTTATGGTATCCCTCTTTGTAGTGGCCAGAAATTGGAAACTGAGTGGATGCCCATCAATTAGAGAATGGCTGAATAAATTGTGGTATATTATTCATATATTTTGGAATTATTGGAATTATGGAATTATTACATTATATTATTATAGCATTATAGAATATTATTATTCTGTAAGAAATGACCAGCAGGATGATTTCAGAAAGGCCTCAAGTGACTTACATGAACTGATGCTGAGTGAAATGAGCAGGACCAGGAGATCATTATATACTTCAACAACAATACTATACTATATGATGATCAATTCTGATTGACATGGCCCTCTTAAACAATGAGATGAACCAAATCATTTCTAATAGAGCAGTAATGAACTGAACTAGCTACACCCAGGGAAAGATCTCTGTGAGATAATTATGAACCACTACATAGAAATTCCAATCCCTCTATTTTTGTCTACCTGCATTTTTTATTTCCTTCACAGGCTAATTATACACTATTTCAAAGTCTGATTCTTTTTGTACAGCAAAATAACTGTTTGGACATGTATACATATATTCTATTTAATTTATACTTTAACATATTTAACATGTATTGGTTAATCTGCCATCTGGGTGAGGGGGTGGGGACAAGGAGGGGAAAAATTAGAACAAAAGTTTGATAATTGTCAGTGTTGTAAAATTACCATGCATATATCTGGTAAATAAAAAGTATAATTAAAAAAAAAAAGGAAATGAACAGCAAGATGATTTCAGAAAGGCCTCGAGAGACTTACATGAACTGATGCTATGCCTAGTGAAAGAACTCTGGGAGATGACTACATAGAATTTCCAATCCCTCTAATTTTGTCTGCCTGCATTTTGGATTTCCTTCACAGGTTAATTGTACACTATTTCAAAGAACAATTATTCTTGTGCAGTAAAACAACTGTATGTTCATGTATACCTATATTGTATTTAATCTATGCTTTAACCCACTTGATATGTATTGGTCAACCTGCCATCTGGCGCAGGGGTTGGGGGGAAGGAAGGGATAAGTTGGAACAAATGGTATTGCAATTGTCAATGCTGAAAAATTACCCATGCATATATCTTGTAAATAAAAATCTATAATTAAAAAAAATTAAATCAAAAACAGTAAACCAAAATAAAAAGTTGACAGTATATATTATATGATGTCATATAATGAATTTCTTTGAACTCCATATTGCATACAAATAATATCAATCTATTCAAGTTTTGAAAGTATTTGATTTTCAACATCTACACACAAATATATATGTTCTTTGCATACATATATGTGTCAATTTGTTTAAATTTTCTCTTAATAATTTTTGCTTCCTTAGTAACCCAAAAATTAAGAAAAAAGTTTTTTACCAAAATTTCTGAAATAATTGATATTCTATATAATGATTGATAGTAGGCAGAAGTTGAAGAGGACATACACTTTCAAGGATTTTAAAGGATACTGGGAAGAAATACAGGAGAATAATTACTACACTGATTGGGTTCCCTGAGGGTATTTCTGTAAAGTCACTTGTCTCTGTAAAAGATGATTAAATGCAGAAAACATTGGAGATGGGAGCCTGGGTATTCTCCAAATAAAGGCACTGCCCCTCCCTTTCTTTTAAAGATACTGAATCCATTTCTCTTTTTCTGATTTCAAAGGGATTTTATATATTACTGTTACTTTGAAGTCATAGAGTACAAAGCATACTGTTATTAGGGAGAAAACTACATTATTTTTTAAAATCTATTATTCTTTATATTATGAGGGAGTAAGTTGGTATCCAAAAATGTTAGGCTAAATTATCACCCATTCTGATGCAGATTAAACAAAACCTGACTGAATCCCATCCCCCACCTCCTTTCTCCCCTTCAAATCCTAAAGTACAGTGAATACACAAAAAATTGATCTAATTCCCTCCCGTTTTGGTTGAATACATAAAGCCCAGTTGCCTGTGACATTACTAATGTTGCCCAGAACAGGCAACTAGCGACTTTCTAAACTTCTTTCTTAGGACAGCTTATATTCTATTGAACCATTCAAATGATAAAGCATGTCGATGATTTTACTGTATGTTCTCCAAAAGGACTGGTAAAGCTATGTAAACCAAACTTGTAGCCTTGAAAGCTGAAGTTACTGTGAGCAAGCAAGCTTCCCTGTCACCCCAATAAATTTATTTTATATCAATTTATGTACTGAATTTATTTGTTCTCCAGTTTTGCAAATCTGTTGGTGATTGGGACTTTCTGACCTCTCTAGGAATCCAGGTTGAGAAATTCCCAACATTATTAGTCAGAGATATTGGGATTTATTCTGCTTCTCCCTAGAGAACTGAATTAGGTGTACAAATATCAACTTCAGAGGGGCACAATTCAGCATAGTGTAAGAAAACTTTTCAAAATAGAACTGTCCCAAGATAGAATAATTTAAATTTTCTTCACCATCAAGTGAAGTTCCTGAAGAGGATTTTTAAAAATATATATTTCTGGGTTTGATTGATACAGAGAGAAATTCCTTGTCAGAAATGGATTGAATTTAACTCCAATTCAATGAACACGTTTTTACTTGTTAATTTTATTTAGTAATTTGTAGTTTGACATTAGGAAGACTAGTGTACTTCTAATACTTACTAACAAAGTTACCTTGGGCAATTAATTTAAATCCTAAGTTTCTTAGATACCTTCTCCATAAGTCAAACCAGTTGCTAGAGAGTATTGTCTTATATAGAACATTGTATTAGATACAGGGGATTCAAAACCAAACAATGAAACAATTATTGTTTTGTAGCTTCTAGAGCAGGCCAAAAAGATCAGTTTTCTTTTCTTTTTTTTTTTTTTTTTTTTAAATAGGGGTAAGATTTTTTTCAAATTTTTTTATTAATTTTATAATTATAACATTTTTGACAGTACATATGAATAGGTAATTTTTTACAACATTATCTCTTGTACTCCCTTCTGTTCTGAATTTTTCCCCTCCTTCCTTCCTCCCCCTCCCCTAGATGGCAGGCAGTCCCATACATATTAAATATGTTATAGTATATCCTAGGTACAATATATATGTGCAGAACCGAATTTTGTTGTTGTTGTTGTTGTTGTTGTTGAAAAGGAAGAATTAGATTCAGAAGATAAAAATAACCTGGGGAGAAAAACAAAAAAATGCTAATGGTTTACACTCATTTCCCAGTGTTCCTTCTCTGGGTGTAGATGATTCTGTCCATCATTGAAAATCAGTTTTAATATTAGAATATTTCTTTTAGAATTTTTTATAATATTTTAAATTTAATTTTACTTTATAAAGTTTGTTGAGGATAGAGAGCATTTTTTCTCTAGCTTTTCAGTGTCTGGCACTCTCTGGAACATAAGCACTCAAAAAACGCCTTCTGATTTTTTTTTTACATGCTTATATTCTACTACTCTTCAACTAGACAAGATGACATCTGAGATCCCTTTCAAAGCTGAGATTTTTTTACTGTATTAGGTAAAATACACACACACACACACACACACACAAAGTACTTTCCGGAATTGTCCTAATTGAATTCATGGGATTACAGAATTTCATTTGAAAGGTCCTTAAAGATCATCTAACCCAATGCCATCATTTTACATATAATATTAAAAAACAAACAAAGTAGAGCAATTTAACAAGCAAGTAAACAAACAAAGCCCTGAGATCTGAAGGAGGAAAGAGACAACAAGATCAGTTATTCTTAGAGTCAAGTTTTTCTTCTAGTTTCTTGGAAACAAAATCTAATGTTTGTTGACTTTCCTTTCCCCTCTCTTTCAAGAGTATAGTCTAAGAAAGAAAGTTAGGTTGTATCCATGCATCATTTCTATGGTGGCCTTCAACAAGATTTCCTTTTTTTTTTTTCCCTTTCTAATTCAAAATGCTATATGATATTTAATGGAAAATTGTCATTAAGGTTTTTCATTTACTATATTTACTTGTCCTTTCAGTATGTGCTATGCATATAATACATTTATTACTTATTAAATGTATTACTTATTACCTCTCAGAAGTCTGATGAAATATTTTATAAATTTATAAGAACCATTCTAAAGTTTATTACAGACTTTAACTTGGTCATTTTTAATATGACTTTAATAATTTCATTGGAAAACAATTAACTCCCTTCAGAATCATAGTGGGTTTATACTTATAATCCAAGAATTGGAATGTAACCAAGTTATAGTCTGACTATTGCCATCATATTGCTCTTGAGCAGATATATTTCCCTGCAACTGATAAAAAGGGAAGCATTTCTAAGAAGGTAAGGGGGCAGAAAAACTCTGAAAGTGAATTTAGGAAGCTAGGGGGAAAGAATTGTGTAGAAGCTGACAATATTCATTTTTTTCTTGTTATTTTTTTATTATAGCTTTTTATTTACAAGATATATGCATGGGCAATTTTTCAGCTTTGACCCATCAAAACCTTCTTTTCCAAATTTTCTCCTCTTTTCCCCACCCACTCCCTCAGATGGCAGGTAAACCAATTCATGATAAATATGTTAAAGTATAAGTTAAATACTATATGTATAGACATATCCATATAGTTATTTTGCTGCACAAGAAGAATCACACTTTGAAATAATGTAAAATTAACCTGAGAAGGAAATTTAAAAAATGCAAGCAGACTAAAACAGAGGAATTGGAAATGCTATGTAGTGGTTCATACTTATTTCCCAGAGTTATTTTGCTGGATGTAGCTGGTTCTATTCATTATTGAACAAATGGAACTGATTTGGTTCATCTCATTGTTGAAGAGAGCCGCATCCATTAGAATTGATCATCATATAATATTGTTGTTGAAGTATAGTACTAGCACTGCTGGATCAAAGAGTATGCACAGTTTGATAACTTTTTGAGCATTGTTCCAAATCACTCTCCAGAATGGCTGGATGTATTCACAATTCACTAACAATATATCAGTGTCCCACTTTTCCACATCCCCTCTTTTCCTATCATCTTAGCCAATCTGACAGGTGTGTAGAGTTATCTCAGCATTGTCTTAATTTGCATTTCTCTAATCAATAGTGATTTGGAGCACCTTTTCATGCAACTACAAATAGTTTCAATTTCTTCATCTGAAATTTGTAAAGTATGGGCTAGCTCCCTGGAGGGCCTCAGGGTCAGCCAGAGTCAGGATAAAGCTAAGTCCTTGATCTTTAGGGGGAGACATGAAGGAGGCAGGCCAGCTATCACGTGGCTTGCCAAAGATGAATCCTAGATTCTGGAGTCTGGAGTCTCCAGCCTCTCTCCTTCTCATCCTGCAGTTAAGTCACACTCACTTCTCTCCCACAGCTCTGTAATCCTTCCTATGATTACATCACTACAACCCATTTAGCCAGACCCAGTAGTGAGTAGCCATTATCTAAATATATATTAATGGAGCCATTGTCTTACATAGAATAAGTAATTAGCCTAAAGTGCTCTGCATTCTCAGATTCAAGAACACCTATTCAGAGTTTCATCCTCTACAACTCCCACTTTCTTTTGTTTTAGAACACAGGTGGTCTTGTCCTCCTTGACTCTCAGAGAGGTGAGAACCCCAAAAAAGGAAGTGATCATGCCTTCCAAGATTTCTCAGGAAAGGAGGTGAAAACACCAAAAAAGGAGGTGATGGTCACCCCCACCAATTTTTCAAGAAGGGAGATGCAAAACTCTAAAGGAAAGTGGGGAGTCAAGCCAGATATAGTTAGTGGACTTTTTGGGATGAAGGGTCTTACTAGAAACAGGTATACACAAATCCATCAGCATGGGATCTTTTACACAAGCACATAGCAATATAGCACAGGCTAGTAGTGATGACTTCCCACTGTGAATGTAGGCACAATGTGGTGTAACAAACATGAATTGTACATGTAAATAGTGATGCAACAAACAATATGAATCAACATGGTATTGTAAAAGATATCCAGAAGTCCTAGAAAGAGGGTATGTGAATAACAATCACACCTATACCTTCTTCAGCAACCAAAAAATAGTCCAAAACAAATTTATTGTTCATTACTTCACATGCCAGGGAGTCCAATGATCCCTGCAAATTTTTGAAATCCTGCAACAGATTTTTTATGTGTTAGGGAATACAATGATTCCTGTAGATTTTAAAATCCTGCAACAGTCTCCTGCAATAGGGAATCCAATGATTACTGCTGTTATGGGCCAGTACTTGAATCAAGGTGCTAAGTAAGTGGAATTGAGGAGACAGTGGTTAAATCTAGTTTAGCATTGATTTAATCCTACAACAAATAATGGTTTCCTAGTGATATAGTGATTGGTGTATATCCAGTGTGGAACACCTAAGGAGGAGCTCTCAGGACCAGAAAGGAGAGGCGCACTAGAAGCTTTCTGAGGCTGAGACAGATTCACTTTTTCATCTACCTTTGTTGTGGCTGGAGGTTCAAGCACAAACCTGTAGAAGTCGAGGAGATTCAGAAGCCAGAGAAAGCAGTTGGGTAGAACTAAGGAAGACAGAGAAATGGTGGCAGGCTGTCCTGTGAAGAACACTGAAACCAAGATCTTGAAGGCCTCCAGAAAACTAGCTGAGCCCCAAGTAAAGGAGACAAGACTTTGAAGGAGACAGTAAAAGATTTGGACTTTAACTCCTAGCTGCATTTGGGGGGATTACAGAACTGAAACAAAGGCTGCCTCCAGAAGCCCGCCAAGAAACTTGCTAACAGAGAACATTCCATTTTAGAGAAGAATATTACATCCTACAGATTTTGAAGTCCTGCAAAAGTCCTATCATATCTCAGGCAATCCAATGATTCCTGAGGGTTTGAAGTCCTACATCAGTCTTATTAACAATTTTTGATGTTCATGAGTCTGTTGCCATAACTATCATGCTCTTTGAATGATAGGCACAATCAGCAATGGAACCACCCAATGTTTATTGGGTTTTCTCCTTTGTTTCAAGGGTCTGCTCCATCTCTCTCCTATGGACAAGTGAATATGGTTTGTTGGTACCCATCTGATTCCTTCTCCATCTGTAGACACACAAGCAAACTCTTTCCCCCAAGCAGTTAACCTATCTGGTCCCTTCTATTCACCACTTTCTGGATCTCTCCACATCACGTGGCAATTATCTAAAGATAGTGGAGCTGCTCACACTGGACATTGCCCTTCCTGTGAGTTATAAAACCTGTCTGCTGGAGCCAGTGCATCTTTATCAAAAATCAAGAAGTTAATTGTATAAAGAGCTAAATTTTGAATTTCTCATGGGTTACCTGTGGCTCTCCCTTTCTTTTGCTTTCAGAGGAATGTCTTGATGTCTCTTTTTCTCTTCTTTAATATTGCCTGTCCTTAAGGATTGAAAGGTATGCCAGTAATGTGTAAAATCTTAAACTGTGCACAAAAGTGTGCAAAATGTTTAGAAGTATATGCATGTCTGTTATCTATTTTTATTGCTTGTGAGACACCCATAATTGCAAATGCTTGTATGGAATTCAGTTACCACTTGGGCTGTCTCATTTGCTGCTGGGATTGCAAATTGTAATTGGGATTGTAAATTCTGAAAATGTGTCTACTACAACACGGGTAAAAGATAGACGACCAAACAATTTATAATGGGTCATATCATTTGTCAAATTGCAATGGGTCTCAAACAACAAGGATTCTTCCCTGGAAGGAATGCAGGAGCATGGAAAGAAAGGCAAGCTGTACAGGCTTTTACTATGCTCCTAGCTTCATTTTTTGTTATCCCAAATTGCAAATATAAAGCTCAAGGAGCATGATGATACTTAGACTAAGATTCTTGGGCTTCCTGGAATAAAGGAGTATTGGCCAATATGTCTAGAAGGATATCTGCCTTTACATTACCATTAATAATAGGACCTGGAAGTCTACTATGAGGGTGTACATGCAAGGTATAAATCTTAACTGGATGTTTTCTCACTTGTTCTTAAAGTTCCTTAAAGAACTTCTGATATATATATATATATATATATATATATATATATATATATATATATATATATATATATTATACATATACATATTATATAATATATATATATTAGAAGTTACAAATTTTATTTGGGCTGTGACAATTCTTTATACCATACTTACTGAATAGGCCGAATCAGATATTACATTTATATCTCCTGGATAATAAGTAAGAGCTAGCATGATCATATACAATTCATTCTGCTGAATGGACTGAAAAGGAGTTCTAACTTATAGTTAAGTCACAAGAATATACAGCACAAATGTTATGTTTGGATGCATCTGTAAAGATAGTTGGACCTTTAAGAGGAATTTTAGAAATCTTTATAGTCAAGTTATGTTTAATAGAGACCTATGTGTGAAATTTGGAGCTGTGGCCAATAAAATTTGCCACTCTGGGATGGTTTCACAGCATACATTAATTTGTGCATTGATATACAAGGTGTATATCTTGTTAGGTCTTATCTAAATTATGGTACTGTTCACTTAATGGCCTTTAATAAAATTCTAGCCACAAACACTGGGTAATAAGTAATTCTTTGTTCTGGTTGGCTGGGAGGTTCACTCACTCTATCACAGTGTCCTAGATGAAAGATTGCTGTGGTTGGCTCTTTTATAACAAAAAATGATATTTCCAAGGGTTTTTGAGTGACTCTTTCAACCACATTGGATAAAGCCAGTTCAACTTCTCTCAAAGCCTCTTGAGCTTCTTTTCTAAGCTGGTGTGGTGAGTTTAAAGCACTGGCTTACCTTAAAATGTCAAAATGGTTGCAATTGATAGGTAGTCAAGTGTATCACTGGACACATCCATTGGATATCTCCTATCAATTTCTGGAAGTCATTTAAAGTGTTCAGCTTCTCTGTTCTTAAGGAAAGTTTTTGTATTGTAAGCACCTTGTAGTATACTTCATATGGTAAATATTGAAAAGGAGCCCTTCTTTGAATTTTTTTCTGCTATATACAATTTGTAGTTCTGTAGTGTTGCTATGGTCTTTTGTAGACATGCTTCTAACATCTGCTCCTCAGGTGCACATCCCAATATATCATCCATGTAATATAAAATAGCATTACTTTCAGGAATGCTTTTCTTACCAGAGTAAGAGCATCAGCAACAATCGTTTGCCACATAGTAGGGCTATTTTTCATTCCCTGTGGCAAAACTGCCCATTCATATCTTTTATAAGATTCAACTAAGTTAATGCTGGGCACTTAAAAGGCAAACCTTTTCATATCCTTCTAATGTAGAGGGATAGAATAGAAATAATCCTTAATGTCTATAACCCAAAGAGGCCATTCTCTAGCCAACTAAGTAGGAGATGGAAGTCCAGGCTGAAGAGTTACCATATTTTCCATCTGTTCATTTACTTTTCTTAAATCCGTCAACATCTTCATTTTTTTCAAATTTATTTCTTCCTACAAATATGGGGAATTCCAAGGACTTAGAGAGGGTCATAAGTTTCCTTGGTCAATTTGCTGCTATACTATATCTAAGAAGGCCTGAATTCTATAGCTAGCTAAGGGCCACTGTTCTATCCACACAGGTGTATCAGTTTTCCATTGAATAGGAACAGATGAGCGTGCAGGCAGGCCTTTAAAAGCAGTCCTGCCTAAAAAAAACGAAGTACTCATTTGTAATCCTAACTGTTGTAAAATGACTCTTCTCCACAGGTTGATGGGGATTTTTTCAACTGTAAAAGGAGTTAAAACTCCTGTTTCACCTCAATCTCAAAGACTGCTGTTGATCTTCCTATGCCAGATTTATAGATGTCTGCCTTAATCTTTGGCCAGTGACTGGGCTAATTCATACTGCTAATGATTGTATGATCTGCACTTGTGTCTACCAACTATTCTAATGGTATGCTATTTATATAGATAGTGAGCCTAGGAGGGTTAGCTGTCACAGCTGTTGTCCAGAATATTCCTGGATTTTATTGCTTGGAGTCAGAATATGGGCAACTATCACCAGATTGGCTATTAGGAGTATGTATCAGTAAAGCTGATGCTACTGCTTCTTCTAGTTGACAAGTCACAAATTGCCTACCTATATCAGTGACTGGGATATTATCTACACATTACCCAGTTTCCTACATTAGTGTGTGGACTCTTTCCTGAGGAGGTGAAATGGCCAAGCTATGCCTGGAGGCAAGGGATCCATAGGCTGGAGAAGAACAGATTTCATCTCTCCAGGGTATAAATCAGTAGTCCCAGCTACATACAACTCTATTCTTCCAGTTATAATCCCTTTCTCCCATCAGATTGCTTCTTGGTTGATTGGTCATGTCTCAGTACTGAACTTCTAAAGGCAAGGCTCTCTGGGTGTAGCATTGGCTGCCATCATGCCCCAAGGATTTTTTGCTTTGGACCCTGTGACTGGCTCCCCATCCCATTTGCCTGAATCAAACTACATTCTGATGCCCAATAGAAGCATCTGTTCCATTTTGTACATGGGTTTTGGGTCTTGTTTTCCCACCGTTTTCTCACTCTGTCTTTATGCCAACATTGAACTTTCAAATGCCCTGCTTTACCACATTGAAAGCATTGATGAGTCTCTCTGTATGTCCCTTGCCAAAAGGAACTCTGTCTTCTCATGTTTGGATCTTGGGAAATTGTAAGGGCCCTTTAAATGGGCGGACACAGTGCATCGGGAGATTGAGGCCCAGAAGTATTAGGACTGCCCTTGGGCGGGATCCTGGCCATATTGAGATAGTTTCGTAATGGGTGACTCTCTCGCTGATTGGCTGTGTGTGTGACCTCACAGGCCCTATGTAAGCCCACTGCAGGCAGCAACCGCCCTCTTTAACCTCCTGCTGTTCACCCTGGCTCACCAGCCTGGGTGGACAAGCCAAGATGGGTAGCCGAAAGAGGTAAGGGTTTTGGTAGTGAACACATGGGTCTTCTGACCAGGTGTTCACTCGGGAACCAACAAGTCAGGGCATCAGTTAAGGCATTATGTGAGTAGGTATAATAAAGGCTTTTAAGATTACACGTGGTTGTTCTTGAGTGCGCTACCGGTTACTAAGCTATAGATTCAAGAGATTGTGGCCAGAGACCTTAGAAGGCCTCAGAGGAGGCGAGCCGGGTAGAGCTCACACTGCAAAGGACAGTGGTCAAAGGTACTCTGGTGGGTCTAGGACAGACTAGTAATTGTAACTGCCAGGAGAGCACGTTACAAATGGCGCCCAGAATTGTGAAAAGTGCACTTGAGAATTGTGATAAACTAGAATTGTTCTAGGAGTGTGAAAAGTGCAACAGAAAATTGTAAGAAACTAGAATTGGTCTAGAACTGTGATAAATGTAACTAGAATTGTGACAACCTACCTACTGATATTTGTTAACTAGAATTGTGATGTTTTACCTTGTTGACTTCCCACCTCAGTGTTGACATCCTACCTCATTGGCATCCAACCTCTTTGGCTTATTATCTCGAGTATGACTTTGATGAATGGGTTGAACATTTGGGCCACTGTTAAGCCTGGTTCTCATTGTCATACTTCTGTTTACTGATTTGCTGCTTTGTACCTCCTTGGGCATAACACTCGGTCATCTCATGGATCAAGTGAACTATAGCTGGTGCTAAAAGTTTAGCTTGATGAGATGTGCGGTTCCCGCAAAACAAGAGAAAGGGAATTGTAAGGGCCCTTTAAATGGGCGGACACAGTGCATCGGGAGATTGAGGCCCAGAAGTATTAGGACTGCCCTTGGGCGGGATCCTGGCCATATTGAGATAGTTTCGTAATGGGTGACTCTCTCGCTGATTGGCTGTGTGTGTGACCTCACAGGCCCTATGTAAGCCCACTGCAGGCAGCAACCGCCCTCTTTAACCTCGTGCTGTTCACCCTGGCTCCTAGCCTGGGTGGCCAAGCCAAGATGGGTAGCCGAAAGAGGTAAGGATTTTGGTAGTGAACACGTGGGTCTTCTGACCAGGTGTTCACTCGGGAACCAACAAGTCAGGGCATCAGCTAGGGCATTATGTGAGTAGGTATAATAAAGGCTTTTAAGATTACACGTGGTTGTTCTTGAGTGCGCTACCGGTTATTAAGCTATAGATTCAAGAGATTGTGGCCAGAGACCTTAGAAGGCCTCAGAGGAGGCGAGCCGGGTAGAGCTCACACTGCAAAGGACAGTGGTCAAAGGTACTCTGGTGGGTCTAGGACAGACTAGTAATTGTAACTGCCAGGAGAGCACGTTACAGGAAATCAGCATCATATCCTGGGTATAAAAGGTATTTGTGCCCGTGGCACAGTGTCTTATGATCTACTTTAAAGGAGCATCCTTATTTAGTCCTAGTATAATTCTTCTATAAACCTCATTAACATTTTCTTTAGCAAGCTGCGTTATCATAATTTCCTTTGCTACATTTTCACAAATAGTTCATATGTCAGCTGTCTGCAGATGTCCCACAAAATCATCAAAGGTTCATCTGGACCTTTTGCTATTTTCGTGAAGTCGTCTCCTCTGTCTTGTTTAGCTGGGAGTAAGCTCCATGCTTTGATAGCAGCAGAAGCAATTTGCTCATATTCTGCTATGGGGTAATTAATCTGTGCTGAAGTATCTGCATAAGAACATACACCTGTTAATCGGTCACAGGTGATTGGTGTATTAACCCCAGTTTTCCTATTTCATTGGGCTTGTATCCTATAGTGTTCACTATATTCAGACAGCCACAACAAGTTTTGTCCAGATTCCAAACATGTGCTTGCTATAGATTTCTAATTACTAGGGGTTAAAATTCCATAAGCCAAATTCTGTAATAACATCTTACCATAAGATGATGTAGACCCATAAAGAGTCCAAGTCTTTTTCAGGTCTTTGATAAATTCTATATTAAAAGGAGTGTATCTTCTCCTTTCTTGACCTGAAGAGTTAAGCTGTTAAATCATTGGATAAATTTCTATTTTCAAATCATCTGTATTCTGCCCTTTCTCTTTGGCTTTAAGTAGTGACTTTTGCAATCGAGTCATGGGGGGTGGTAATTGCTGGGGGGAAGTGCATATGATGTCACTGCCCCTCCCACTCCTCCTTCTCCCTCTATCCAGGAAGGTGAAATTCATGAGAATAGCTCCTGAGCTTGCAAGGTTTTAGGTGGAATTGAAGCTGGGCTGTGAGAGTGAGAATCAGCACACCCATTAAGTTCACTTAACTCCCCATGTTTTTTCAGAGATACCCTCTCTTCTCTTCCTCTTTCTCCACAGGGTTCTTTGTTTGATTATTTTCCTTCAGGCCTTTCTTTTTTATAGAATTTGTGGGATTTTTTAAGGCCAATTGTATTATGTTATATATATATATATATACAGAGAGAGAGAGAGAGAGAGAGAGAGAGAGAGAGAGAGAGAGAGAGAGAGAGAGAGAGAGAGAGAGAGAATGTTTCCTTAGAAGTTGAATCAGAACATTAAACATTGTAATATTCACATAGTTGATCTCCTACTAGTTTCTAATTATCTGCTTCTATTTTTTCTTCCTTGAAGAACCAAGGGGATGTGCATTCTAATGTATCCAAGTGTCCACCAATCTCCTCCCAAGTTACAAGCAAACCTTCCCTCTTCATTAGTCTAAGTATGCTTTCTATAGAGCTCCCTTGGGATGGGGGCAGAGGTGTAGTGGAGGAGAATCTTTTCCTAATATCTGCCCCATTACAGCTAGAAAAGGAAAGTTACTAGTTTAGCTCTTAAGACAGTCAGTTCCCCGTTTGTCTGTTTTAATATTCACCCTGTTTCCTGCTCACAGGGTCTTTTTCAGTGAAACCAGGGTCCTTGGTCCACATTGGGTACCAAATGTAATGTATGGGCTAGCTCCCTGGAGGGTCTCAGGGTCAGCCAGAGTCAGGATAAATCAAAGTCCTTGGTCTTTAGGGGGAGAAGGGAAGGAGGTAGTCAAGCTGCCGCGTGGTTTTCCAAAGATATATCCTAGATTCTGCAGTCTGGAGTCTCTAGCCTCTCATCTCCTCATCCTGCAGTCAAGTCACAGTCACTTCTCTCCCTCAGCCCACTTATCCTTCCTATAATTACCTCACTACCACCCATTCAGCCAGAGCCAGTGGTGAGGAGGCCATCATTTAAATATATGCTAAAAGAGCCATTATCTTACATAGAATAGGTAATTAGCCTTTAGTGCTCTGCATTCTCAGATTCAAGTATACCGATTCAGAGTTTCAGTCCTTTACAATTTTTTATTCATTTTTTAAAGTTTGAGGTCTGTTCAATGCAAAGGAGTGATAGCTGCTTTATTTGCTCTGAGCCAGTTCTGCTGATTGATTTCCAGTGTTGGGCCATGATGGCTAAGTCTTGTGATCTTCCAGGGCTCAATGGTTTAAAATTTGCCAAATTTGGCAAATCTGTCAACCAGGACAGAGTAGCCTTAGAGCTTCACAGAAGATTGTCATGTGCATGGAAGCTTCAATACTCTGACTGCCCACCCCAGCTTTTTGTCCTGCCTTCCTATGCTGTGGTCCAGGCTCAAAAGACTGTCACCCTGCCCAATTGAAAGTTCTTCCAAGTTATTTTCTTCTACAAATGTGTTGTACTCCAAATATTTTTGGATTCTTTCACTTCACAACCAGTGTAGAGGCTTAATCTGCTGTTGGTTTGAGAGAAGATTAGAGGAAGTTACAGAGAGTCTTATCTGCTCTCAGCCATCTTGACTCTGCCCTGGAACAAGAATTTTCAAAACAGTCCCAAAATAAAAATAACCAAAAAAAAAAAAAAAAAAAAAAAAAAAAAAAAAGTGGTTGTGGTTACTCTCAGAGTGCACCACAGGCCTGGACAGAAATAAATGCAACTATCTTTAGATCACCGCACTTTGGAAGAACTGAAAGCTTATAGGACCTAAAAGTGTCTTTGAAAATTGCTGCACAATTTTTGTTTTTCTTCCCAGATTATTTTTACCTTCTGAATCCAATTCTTCCTGTGCAACAACAACAACAAAAAAATTCAGTTCTGCACACATACATTGTATCTAGGATATACTATAACATATTTAACATGTATGAAAATGCCTGCCATCTAAAGGAGGGGATGGAGGGAAGGAGGGGAAAATTCAGAACAGAAGGGAGTGCAAGGGATAGATAATGTTGTAAAAAATTACCCATGCATATGTATTGCAAAAAAATGTTATAATTATAAAATTAATTTTAAAAAAAGAAAGAAAGAAAATTGCTGCACAAAATGCCTGAAGCTCAGGCCAATGGAAGTTGAGCTCTACTTTAACAGAGTTAAGGTTAAGAAAATTTTTGAAAAATGAGCAAACAGGGGCGGAGCCAAGATGGCGGAGAAGAAACACACGACTCAGTGAACGTCCTCACTCCCTCACAACCAATTAGATAAATTAAGTCTCAAAATTAGCTCAGGACTGATAGATACCACAAGGACTGGAAGCACGACTTACCAGCTGAAGAGAATCTGGAGTTTCAACAGGAAAGGTCAGTTCTCAGGGGAGGAATAAGAGAGACCAGCACAGACGGTGGGGTAGGGGCACACTGCGCCCATTGCGCTGGGAAGGGCTCTGGGATCAGAGAAGCCACTGAGGTAAAGGAATCTGGCACAGGCTGTTAGCTCTTCTCTGCTAATTATTTAGCAGTTCAGAAGAGAAAGCCAAAATATTTTAAAATTCAAATTAGATTTTCCCCGATCCTGGGGGTGACTCGGTGGAACTCTTGGCACCAGGGGGTGTGGCCTCAGCTACCACCTGAGAATAGTTAAGAGATTGACAAGTGGGTGGATATGGCCCAAGGCAACACACACTGCCTAGCTTAGCTGGAGGGAGTGGAACTCAGCTCCAGGAAGTCCCAGAGAAGCGGAACCTTTGAACTAGGGACCGCGGTTTCTGGCAGACACTTCCAGTTTGAGCACAGGGGCTTCTCACGTCACCTGCTGCAGACATCCACTCCCCACCCGGACACATAGGCTGGGCTTCGTGCTGTCTTCACTATTCTACGCCCTCGAAGCACAGTAGTGCTAATCACCTCTGAGGCACTTCCAGGGAGGGGGTGGGGAACTCTCTCCCAGAGCTCTATCTTAGCTCAGGCGCAGGAGCCGCTGCATCCATCCGGTCTGGGAGGAAGCTGGTAAAGAAGTAAATAATTTCCTACCCCAGGGACAGACCCCAAAACATTTTTTTAAGTATGAGCAAAAAAGCTAGAAAAACCATAGATTCCTTCTATACAGAGAAAGAGCGGGTATCCAACCCCGAGGAAGTTGACAGCAGAGAATCAGCAGACAACAACCTAAAGGGGAACGATTCCTGCCCCCCATCACATAACTCTCTCCTAGAAGAAGCTCTTAAAAAATTGGGGGAGATCGAAGAAAAATGGGGAAAGGAAAGGGAAGTTATGATAGAGAATAACAACGTCCTGAAATTGGAGTTGGAAAAAATAAAGAATTCACAGGAGATGCAGGGAAACAAAATTTGTGAATTAGAAAAGGTTAAAAAAACACAGGAAAGTAGGATTTCTGAATTGGAAAAGATAAAAAAGTCTCAAGAAAATAGAATTTCTGAATTGGAAAAAGAAAATAATTCTCAAAAAAAAAATTAGGGAAATGGAAAAAAATTCAATAGAGCAAAATAATTCATTTAAAAACGAAATTGGGCATTTACAAAAAGAACTAAAAACTGTGAAAGAAGAAAATAACTCCTTAAAAGTCAGGATGGAACAAATAGAAATGAATGATTCACAGAGAACCCAAGAATCAGTCAAACAAAACAAAAAAAATGAGAAGCTGGAGAACAACGTCAAATACTTACTGGGAAAATCTATAGACCTGGAAAATAGATCTAGGAGAGATAATCTGCGGATTATTGGACTTCCAGAAAACTATGACCAAAAAAAGAGCCTAGATTCTATTTTACAGGAAATTATCAAAGAGAACTGTCCAGAGATAATAGAAACAGAAGGGAAAGTAGATGTGGAAAGAATTCATCGAACTCCTTCTGAAATAGACCCTAAAAAAAGAACACCACGGAATATTGTGGCTAAGCTGCAGAATTACCACACAAAGGAGAAAATCCTGCAAGCAGCTAGAAAAAAACAATTTAAATACCAAGGTGCCACAATAAGGGTCACCCAAGATCTGGCTGCCTCCACATTAAAAGATAGAAGGGCCTGGAACCTGATATTCCGTAAGGCAAAAGATCAAGGACTGCAACCAAGAATGAACTACCCAGCTAAGTTTAGCATCTTTTTCCATGGAAGAAGATGGTCATTCAATGAAACAGAGGAATTCTATATGTTTCTAAGAAAAAAACCAGACTTAAACAAAAAATTTGATCTACATCCACAAGACTGAAGAGAAACAGAAAAAGGTACACAGAACCCTTGAGAACTGTAACTCTGTTGTGGGTATATAAAAAGTACTCAAGGATAATTTGATTTTACTGATATAAAAGAAAAAAAGGGGGGTGTAGTAAAGGGAAGGAGGTCGGTTCAGAAAAAGGGGAAGGAGTGATAAAAAGAGGGAAACTACATCCCAGGAAGAGACATAGAAAATACACCATATCTGAGGGAACTTAGTGAGGGGGAGAATCATTGTGTGAATCTTACTCTCATCAGAAGAGGCTCAAAGAGTAAATAATTAACATATTTGTTTTTCAGAGAATTTTCTCTCACCTCATTAAAAGGGGGGAGAGGAAAAGGGAAAAGGAAAAGGAGAATAAGTGAAGGGACTTGGAGGGAGGGGGGAGGGATCCTAAAAAAAAAAAAAAAAAAAAAAAAAAAAAGAGGGAGGGTTGCGCCTCACAAGGGGGGGTCTGTAAATTAAATATCGGGGAGGGGGATCAGGGGGGTCAAGGGAAAAAAGCATAATCTGGGGATAATACGATGGCAGGAAATACAGAATTAGTAATTTTAACTGTAAATGTAAATGGGATGAACGATCCCATCAAACGGAGACGGATAGCAGATTGGATCAAAAAGCAGAACCCTACAATATGTTGCCTACAGGAAACACACTTAAAGCAGGGAGATACATACAGAGTAAAGGTAAAAGGTTGGAACAGAGCCTATTATGTTTCAGGTAAAGCCAAAAAAGCAGGGGTAGCTATCCTTATCTCAGATCAAGCAAAAGCAGAAGTAGATCTCGTTAAAAAAGATAAGGAAGGAAACTATATCCTGCTGAAAGGTAGCATAAATAATGAAGCCATATCAATACTAAACATATATGCACCAAGTGGTATAGCATCTAACTTTCTAAAGGAAAAGTTAAGAGAACTGCAAGAAGAAATAGACAGTAAAACTATAATAGTGGGAGATCTCAACCTTGCACTCTCAGATTTAGACAAATCAAACCACAAAACAAACAAGAAAGAAATTAAAAAAGTAAATAGAACATTAGAAAAACTAGGTATGATAGACCTTTGGAGAAAACTGAATGGCAATAGGAAGGAATATACTTTCTTCTCAGCAGTTCATGGATCCTATACAAAAATTGACCATATATTAGGACATAAAGATCTCAAAATTAAATGTAGGAAGGCAGAAATAATAAATGCCTTCTTCTCAGATCACAATGCAATAAAAGCCACATTCAGTAAAAAGTTAGGGGTAAATAGACCAAAAAGTAATTGGAAACTGAATAATCTCATCTTAACGAATGACTGGGTGAAAGAGCAAATTATAGAAACAATTAACAATTTCACCCAAGATAATGATAATGATGAGACATCATATCAAAATCTTTGGGATGCAGCTAAAGCAGTAATAAGGGGAAATCTTATATCTTTAGAGGCTTATTTGAAGAAAATTGAGAAAGAGAAGATTAACGAATTGGGCTTACAACTTAAAAGGCTAGAAAAAGACCAAATTATAAACCCCCAACCAAAAATTAAACTCGAAATACAAAAATTAAAAGGAGAAATCAATAAAATTGAAAGTAAAAAAACTATTGAATTAATAAATAAAACCAAGAGTTGGTTTTATGAAAAAGCCAATAAAATAGATAAACCTTTGGTAAATTTGATCAAAAAAAAGAAAGAGGAAAATCAAATTGATAGTCTTACAAATGAAAAGGGGGATCTTTCCACCAATGAAGAGGAAATTAGAGAAATAATAAGGAGTTACTTTGCCCAACTTTATGCCAATAAATTTGATAACTTAAGTGAAATGGATGACTTCCTCCAAAAATATAGGCTCCCTAGATTAACAGAGGAGGAGATAAATTGCTTAAATAGTCCCATTTCAGAAAAAGAAATAGAACAAGCTATTAATCAACTCCCCAGGAAAAAATCCCCAGGGCCAGATGGATTCACATGTGAATTCTACCAAACATTTAAAGAACAATTAGCCCCAATGTTATATAAATTATTTGAAAAAATAGGGGATGAAGGAGTCCTACCAAACTCCTTTTATGACACAGACATGGTACTGATACCTAAACCTGGTAGATTGAAAACTGAGAAAGAAAATTATAGACCAATCTCCTTAATGAATATTGATGCTAAAATCTTAAATAAGATATTAGCAAAAAGACTTCAGAAAATCATCTCCAAGATAATACACTATGATCAAGTAGGATTTATTCCAGGAATGCAGGGCTGGTTTAATATTAGGAAAACTATTAATATAATTGACCATATTAATAATCAAATTAAAAAGAACCATATGATCATCTCAATAGATGCAGAAAAAGCATTTGACAAAATCCAACATCCATTCCTACTAAAAACTCTTGAGAGTATAGGAATAAATGGATTATTCCTTAGAATAATCAGGAGTATATATTTAAGACCGTCAGTAAGCATAATATGCAATAGAAATAAACTGCAACCTTTCCCAGTAAGATCAGGAGTGAAACAAGGCTGCCCACTATCACCATTACTATTCAATATAGTACTAGAAACGCTAGCCTCGGCAATAAGAGCCGAGAAAGAGATTCAAGGACTTAGAGTAGGAAATGAGGAAATTAAACTATCACTTTTTGCAGATGACATGATGGTATACTTAGAGAACCCCAAAGACTCTGCTAAAAAGCTACTAGAAATAATTCAAAATTTCAGCAAAGTGGCAGGATACAAAATAAATCCACATAAATCCTCGGCATTTTTATATATCACTAACAAAATGCAACAGCAAGAGATACAAAGAGAAATTCCATTCCAAACAAATGTTGAGAGTATAAAATATTTGGGAATCCATCTACCAAAGAAAAGTCAGGAATTATATGAGAAAAATTACAAAACACTTGCCACAAAAATAAAATCAGATTTAAATAATTGGAAAGACATTCATTGCTCTTGGATAGGCCGAGCGAATATAATAAAGATGACAATACTCCCCAAACTAATCTATTTATTTAGTGCTATACCAATCAGACTCCCAAGAAACTATTTTAATGACCTAGAAAAAATAACAACAAAATTCATATGGAAGAATAAAAGGTCAAGAATTGCAAGGGAACTAATGAAAAAAAACTCAGAGGAAGGTGGTCTAAGTGTACCTGATCTAAAGCTATATTATATAGCAGCAGTCACCAAAACCATTTGGTATTGGCTAAGAAATAGACCGGTAGATCAGTGGAACAGATTAGATACAAAGGACAAAAAAGGGTACATCTATAGCAATCTAATCTTTGACAAACCCAAAGATTCCAACATTAGGGATAAAAATTCATTATTCGGAAAAAACTGTTGGGAAAACTGGAAATTAGTATGGCAGAAATTAGATATGGATCCACACTTAACACCATATACCAAGATAAGATCAAAATGGGTCCATGATTTAGGCATAAAGAGGGAGATAATAAATAGATTAGAGGAACAGAGGATAATCTACCTCTCAGACTTGTGGAGGAGGAAGGAATTTATGACCAGAGGAGAACTAGAGATCATTATTGATCACAAAATAGAAGATTTTGATTACATCAAACTAAAAAGTTTCTGTACAAATAATACTAATGCAAACAAGATTAGAAGGGAAGTAACAAATTGGGAAAATATTTTTAAAAACAAAGGTTCTGACAAAGGTCTCATTTCCAAAATATATAGAGAACTGACCCTAATTTATAAGAAACCGAACCATTCTCCAATTGATAAATGGTCAAAGGATATGAACAGACAATTCTCAGAGGAAGAAATTGAAACTATATTCACTCACATGAAAGAGTGTTCCAAATCACTACTGATCAGAGAAATGCAAATTAAGACCACTCTGAGATACCACTACACACCTGTCAGATTGGCTAAGATGACAGGAACAAATAATGACAAATGTTGGAGGGGATGTGGGGAAATTGGGACACTAATACATTGCTGGTGGAGTTGTGAAAGAATCCAGCCATTCTGGAGAGCAATCTGGAATTATGCCCAAAAAGTTATCAAACTGTGCATACCCTTTGACCCAGCAGCGCTACTACTGGGATTATATCCCAAAGAAATACTAAAGGGAGGAAAGAGACATATATGTGCCAAAATGTTTGTGGCAGCTCTTTTTGTTGTAGCTAGAAACTGGAAGATGAATGGATGTCCATCAGTTGGAGAATGGTTGGGTAAATTGTGGTATATGAAGGTTATGGAATATTATTGCTCGGTAAGAAATGACCAGCAGGAGGAATATAGAGAGGCCTGGAGAGACTTAAATCAACTGATGCTGAGTGAAATGAGCAGAACCAGAAGATCACTGTACACTTCAACAACAATACTGTATGAGGATGTATTCTGATGGAAGTGGAAATCTTCAACATAAAGAAGATCCAACTCACTTCCAGTTGATCAATGATGGACAGAGGTAGCTACACCCAGAGAAGAAACACTGGGAGGGAAATGAAAATTGTTAGCACTAATATCTGTCTGCCCAGGTTGCATGTATTTTCGGATTCTAATGTTTATTGTGCAACAAGAAAATGATATTCACACACATGTATTGTACCTAGACTATATTGTAACACATGTAAAATGTATGGTATTCCCTGTCGTCGGGGGGAGGGAATAGATGGAGGGGGGGTAATTTGGAAAAATGAATACAAGGGATAATATTATAAAATATATATATATATATATATATATATATATATATATATATATAAAATAAAAAAAAAATAAATAAATTATAAACTCCAAAAAAAAAAAAAAAAAAAAAAAAAAAAGAAAAATGAGCAAACAAGAGGAAAAATGTTCTGATCATAGAATGTTACTATAGTGACAGAGAAAATAAAAACATAAATTTAGAAAAAAGTTTTTAAAAATTCCACATTCCAATAAACAAACTCCTTCAAGAAAATATGAGTTGGTCTCAGACCATGAAAGAGCTAAAAAGGATTTTGAAAACAAATTAAGAAAGGTAAAGGAAAATTGGAGCCATGACAGTGATGCAAGAAAGTAAGTGGGGAAAAAGAGATTTAACAGTATTCAACAGTAATGGCAAGAAACTGGAAACTGAATGAACGCCCATGAGTTGGAGAATAGCTGAATACATTATGGTATATGAATGTTATGAAATATTATTGTTCTGTGAGGAATGTAGAAGATCATTACCCAGGATGACTACTCAGATCACTCAAAATAGAAAGCAATTACTGATGGGGGTGACTCCAAAATTTCTCATACCCATTTATTTTTCAAAAGCCTTATTACAAATTCATTTTCTATTGCCTTTAATTAGGCAGTATTACATATCTGTTTTTCATTGTATCAGCTATATAATTATACAATCTTTTATTGTCTCCCTCACTAAGACTTCTTTCAAATCATATCTAATATGGTGGTAGAAAAATTACTTAACAGAAATCCCTTTCATTTTGTGATTTTTATTGAGCCAATGGTGATAGCATATTATGCTAAGCCCAAGTCTTGAAATGTATTTATACTTTCTCTAAAATACTATGATGCTACAGTTGAAAGTTTTTTTCCCCTCATGATTGCTATAGCAGATATAATTTCAAAATAGTTTACTTTGGCATATTTGAACTTCTAGTTTGGTTCTGTCAAGTTTTTTAATTTGAAAAAAAATGGCTTCTTTAATGTCCATCTCCTTATTAAAATATGTTTTTCTTTTTGTTCTGGTTTTATCATTCATTTCTTCTTTTCTGTGATTCTTTTCTTTTTATTTTTAATTTTATAATTATAAAAAATTTTAACAGTATATATGCATGAGTAATTTTATAGCATTATCCCTTGTATTAATTTTTCCAGATTTTCCCCTACCTCCTTCTACTCCCTCCCCTAGATGACAGGCAATCTCATACATTTTACATGTGTTACAATTTAACCTAGATACAATATATCTGTGTAAATCCAATTTTCTTGTTGCAGGTTAAGTATTAGATTCTGAAGAGATAAGTAACCTGGGTAGATAGACAGTAGTGCTAACAATTTACATTCACTTCCCAGTGTTCCTTCTCTGGATGTAGTTGTTTCTGTCCATCATTGATCAACTGGAAGTGAGTTGGATCTTCTTTATGTTGAAGATATCCACTTCCATCAGAATACATCTTCGTACAGCATTGTTGTTGAAGTGTACAGCAATCTTCTGGTTCTGTTCATTTCACTCAGCACCAGTTCATGTAAGTCTCTTCAAACCTTTCTGAATTCATCCTGCTGGTCATTTCTTACAGAGCAATAATATTCCATAACGTTCATATACCATAATTTACCCAATCATTCTCCAATTGATGGACATCCATTCATCTTCCAGTTTCTAGCCAGTACGTAAAGGGCTGCCACAAACATTTTGGCACATACAGGTCCCTTTCCCCTCCTCAGTATTTCTTTGGGATATAAGCCAAATAGCAGCAATGCTGGATCAAAGGGTATGTACAGTTTGATAACTTTTTGGGCATAGTTCCAAATTGCTCTCCAGAATGGCCGGATTCTTTCACAGTTCCCCCAACAATGTATCAGTGTTCCAGTTTTCCCACATCCCCTCCAACATTCATCATCATTTGTTCCTGTCATTTTAGCCAATCTGACAGGTGTGTAGTGGTATCTCAGATTTGTCTTAATTTGCATTTCTCTGATCAGTAGTGATTTGGAACACTCTTTCATATGAGTGGATATAATTTCAATTTCATCATCTGAGAATTATCTGTTCATATCTTTTGACCATTTATCAAATGGAGAATGGTTTGATTTCTTATAAATTAGGCTCAATTCTCTCGATATTTTGGAAATGAGACCTTTATCAGAACCTTTAACTGTAAAAATATTTTCCCAATTTGTTACTTCCCTTCTAATCATGTTTGAATTAGTATTGTTTGTACAGAAATTTTTAGTTTGATGTAATCAAAATCTTTTATTTTGTGATCGATAATGATCTATAGTACTCCTCTGGTGATAAATTCCTTCTTCTTCCACAGGTCTGAGAGGTAGACTATTCTCTGTTCCTCTAACTATTTATGATCTCACTCTTTATGCCTAAATCATCTCCTCCTCTGTTAATCTAGGAAGCCTATATTTTTGGAGGAAGTCATCCATTTCACCTAAGTTATCAAATGTATTGGCATAAAGTTGGGCAAAGTAACTCCTTATTATTTCTCTAATTTCCTCTTCATTGGTGGAAAGATTCCCCCTTTTCATTTGTAAGACTAACAATTTGATTTTCCTCTTTCCTTTTTCTGATCAGATTTACCAAAGGTTTATTGATTTTATGGGCTTTTTCATAAAACCAACTCTTGGTTTTATTTATTAATTCAATAGTTTTTTTTACTTTCAATATTATTGATTTCTCCTTTTAATTTTTGTATTTCAAGTTTTATTTTTGGTTGGGGGTTTTTAATTTGGTCTTTTTCTAGCTTTTTAAGTTGCAGGCCAATTCATTAGTCTTCCCTTTCTCTATTTTGTTTAAATAAGCCTCTAAAGATATAAAATTTCCCCTTATTACCGCTTTAGCTGCATCCCATAGATTTTGGTATGATGTCTCATCATTTTCATTCTCCTGGGTGAAATTATTAATTGTTTCTTTAATTTGCTGTTTCACCCAGTCATTCTTTAAGATGAGGTTATTCAGTTTCCAATTACTTTTTGGTCTATTTACCCCTAACTTTTTACTGAATGTAGCTTTTATTGCATTGTGATCTGGGAAGAAGGCATTTATTATTTCTGTCTTCCTGCATTTAATTTTTTTTTTCTCTTTTTTTTTTTTAATTTTTTTTATTATATATATATATATATATTTTATAATATTATCCCTTGTATTCATTTTTCCAAATTACCCCCCCTCCCTTATTCCCTCCCCCCGACGACAGGCAATACCATACATTTTACATGTGTTACAATATAGTCTAAGTACAATACATGTGTGTGAATATCATTTTCTTGTTGCACAATAAACATTAGAATCCGAAGGTACATGCAACCTGGGCAGACAGATATTAGTGCTAACAATTTACATTCCCCTCCCAGTGTTTCTTCTGTGGGTGTATCTACCTCTGTCCATCATTGATCAACTGGAAGTGAGTTGGATCTTCTTTATGTTGAAGATTTCCACTTCCATCAGAATACATCCTCATACAGTATCGTTGTTGAAGTATACAGTGATCTTCTGGTTCTGCTCATTTCACTCAGCATCAGTTGATTTAAGTCTCTCCAACCCTCTCTGTATTCCTCCTGCTGGTCATTTCTTACTGAGCAATAATATTCCATAACTTTCATATACCACAATTTACCCAACCATTCTCCAACTGATGGACATCCATTCATCTTCCAGTTTCTAGCTACAACAAAAAGAGCTGCCACAAACATTTTGGCACATATAGGTCTCTTTCCGCTCTTTAGTATTTCTTTGGGATATAATCCCAGTAGTAGCGCTGCTGGGTCAAAGGGTATGCACAGTTTGATAACTTTTTGGGCATAATTCCAGATTGCTCTCCAGAATGGCTGGATTCTTTCACAACTCCACCAGCAATGTATTAGTGTCCCAATTTCCCCACATCCCCTCCAACATTTGTCATTATTTGTTCCTGTCATCTTAGCCAATCTGACAGGTGTGTAGTGTGTAGTCTTAATTTGCATTTCTCTGATCAGTAGTGATTTGGAACACTCTTTCATGTGAGTGGATATAGTTTCAATTTCTTCCTCTGAGAATTGTCTGTTCATATCCTTTGACCATTTATCAATTGGAGAATGGTTTGGTTTCTTATAAATTATGGTCAGTTCTCTATATATTTTGGAAATGAGACCTTTGTCAGAACCTTTGTTTTTAAAAATATTTTCCCAATTTGTTACTTCCCTTCTAATCTTGTTTGCATTAGTATTATTTGTACAGAAACTTTTTAGTTTGATGTAATCAAAATCTTCTATTTTGTGATCAATAATGATCTCTAGTTCTTCTCTGGTCATAAATTCCATCCTCCTCCACAAGTCTGAGAGGTAGATTATCCTCTGTTCCTCTAATCTATTTATTATCTCCCTCTTTATGCCTAAATCATGGACCCATTTTGATCTTATCTTGGTATATGGTGTTAAGTGTGGATCCATATCTAATTTCTGCCATACTAATTTCCAGTTTTGCCAACAGTTTTTTCCGAATAATGAATTTTTATCCCTAATGTTGGAATCTTTGGGTTTGTCAAAGATTAGATTGCTATAGATGTACCCTTTTTTGTCCTTTGTATCTAATCTGTTCCACTGATCTACCGGTCTATTTCTTAGCCAATACCAAATGGTTTTGGTGACTGCTGCTATATAATATAGCTTTAGATCAGGTACACTTAGACCACCTTCCTCTGAGTTTTTTTTCATTAGTTCCCTTGCAATTCTTGACCTTTTATTCTTCCATATGAATTTTGTTGTTATTTTTTCTAGGTCATTAAAATAGTTTCTTGGGAGTCTGATTGGTATAGCACTAAATAAATAGATTAGTTTGGGGAGTATTGTCATCTTTATTATATTCGCTCGGCCTATCCAAGAGCACTGAATGTCTTTCCAATTATTTAAATCTGATTTTATTTTTGTGGCAAGTGTTTTGTAATTTTTCTCATATAATTCCTGACTTTTCTTTGGTAGATGGATTCCCAAATATTTTATACTATCAACATTTGTTTGGAATGGAATTTCTCTTTGTATCTCTTCCTGTTGCATTTTGTTAGTGATATATAAAAATGCCGAGGATTTATGTGGATTTATTTTGTATCCTGCCACTTTGCTGAAATTTTGAATTATTTCTAGTAGCTTTTTAGCAGAGTCTTTGGGGTTCTCTAAGTATACCATCATGTCATCTGCAAAAAGTGATAGTTTAATTTCCTCATTTCCTACTCTAAGTCCTTGAATCTCTTTCTCGGCTCTTATTGCCGAGGCTAGCGTTTCTAGTACTATATTGAATAGTAATGGTGATAGTGGGCAACCTTGTTTCACTCCTGATCTTACTGGGAAAGGTTGCAGTTTATTTCTATTGCATATTATGCTTACTGACGGTCTTAAATATATACTCCTGATTATTCTAAGGAATAATCCATTTATTCCTATACTCTCAAGAGTTTTTAGTAGGAATGGATGTTGGATTTTGTCAAATGCTTTTTCTGCATCTATTGAGATGATCATATGGTTCTTATTAATTTGATTATTAATATGGTCAATTATATTAATAGTTTTCCTAATATTAAACCAGCCCTGCATTCCTGGAATAAATCCTACTTGATCATAGTGTATTATCTTGGAGATGATTTTCTGAAGTCTTTTTGCTAATATCTTATTTAAGATTTTAGCATCAATATTCATTAAGGAGATTGGTCTATAATTTTCTTTCTCAGTTTTCGATCTACCAGGTTTAGGTATCAGTACCATGTCTGTGTCATAAAAGGAATTTGGTAGGACTCCTTCATCCCCTATTTTTTCAAATAATTTATATAACATTGGGGCTAATTGTTCTTTAAATGTTTGGTGGAATTCACATGTGAATCCATCTGGCCCTGGGGATTTTTTCCTGGGGAGTTGATTAATAGCTTGTTCTATTTCTTTTTCTGAAATGGGACTATTTAAGCAATTTATCTCCTCCTCTGTTAATCTAGGGAGCCTATATTTTTGGAGGAAGTCATCCATTTCACTTAAGTTATCAAATTTATTGGCATAAAGTTGGGCAAAGTAACTCATTATTTCTCTAATTTCCTCTTCATTGGTGGAAAGATCCCCCTTTTCATTTGTAAGACTATCAATTTGATTTTCCTCTTTCTTTTTTTTGATCAAATTTACCAAAGGTTTATCTATTTTATTGGCTTTTTCATAAAACCAACTCTTGGTTTTATTTATTAATTCAATAGTTTTTTTACTTTCAATTTTATTGATTTCTCCTTTTAATTTTTGTATTTCGAGTTTAATTTTTGGTTGGGGGTTTATAATTTGGTCTTTTTCTAGCCTTTTAAGTTGTAAGCCCAATTCGTTAATCTTCTCTTTCTCAATTTTCTTCAAATAAGCCTCTAAAGATATAAAATTTCCCCTTATTACCGCTTTAGCTGCATCCCAAAGATTTTGATATGATGTCTCATCATTATCATTATCTTGGGTGAAATTGTTAATTGTTTCTATAATTTGCTCTTTCACCCAGTCATTCTTTAAGATGAGATTATTCAGTTTCCAATTACTTTTTGGTCTATTTACCCCTAACTTTTTACTGAATGTAGCTTTTATTGCATTGTGATCTGAGAAGAAGGCATTTATTATTTCTGCCTTCCTACATTTAATTTTGAGATCTTTATGTCCTAGTATATGGTCAATTTTTGTATAGGATCCATGAACTGCTGAGAAGAAAGTATATTCCTTCCTATTGCCATTCAGTTTTCTCCAAAGGTCTATCATACCTAGTTTTTCTAATGTTCTATTTACTTTTTTAATTTCTTTCTTGTTTGTTTTGTGGTTTGATTTGTCTAAATCTGAGAGTGCAAGGTTGAGATCTCCCACTATTATAGTTTTACTGTCTATTTCTTCTTGCAGTTCTCTTAACTTTTCCTTTAGAAAGTTAGATGCTATACCACTTGGTGCATATATGTTTAGTATTGATATGGCTTCATTATTTATGCTACCTTTCAGCAGGATATAGTTTCCTTCCTTATCTTTTTTAACGAGATCTACTTCTGCTTTTGCTTGATCTGAGATAAGGATAGCTACCCCTGCTTTTTTGGCTTTACCTGAAGCATAATAGGCTCTGTTCCAACCTTTTACCTTTACTCTGTATGTATCTCCCTGCTTTAAGTGTGTTTCCTGTAGGCAACATATTGTAGGGTTCTGCTTTTTGATCCAATCTACTATCCGTCTCCGTTTGATGGGATCGTTCATCCCATTTACATTTACAGTTAAAATTACTAATTCTGTATTTCCTGCCATCGTATTATCCCCAGATTATGCTTTTTTCCCTTGACCCCCCTGATCCCCCTCCCCGATATTTAATTTACAGACCCCCCTTGTGACGCGCAACCCTCCCTCTTTTTTTTTTTTTTTTTTTTTTTTAGGATCCCTCCCCCCTCCCTCCAAGTCCCTTCACTTATTCCCCTTTTCCTTTTCCCTTTTCCTCTCCCCCCTTTTAATGAGGTGAGAGAAAATTCTCTGAAAAACAAATATGTTAATTATTTACTCTTTGAGCCTCTTCTGATGAGGGTAAGATTCACACAATGATTCTCCCCCTCACTAAGTTCCCTCAGATATGGTGTATTTTCTATGTCTCTTCCTGGGATGTAGTTTCCCTCTTTTTATCACTCCTTCCCCTTTTTCTGAACCGACCTCCTTCCCTTTACTACACCCCCCTTTTTTTCTTTTATATCAGTAAAATCAAATTATCCTTGAGTATTTTTTATATACCCACAACAGAGTTACAGTTCTCAAGGGTTCTGTGTACCTTTTTCTGTTTCTCTTCAGTCTTGTGGATGTAGATCAAATTTTTTGTTTGTCTGGTTTTTTTCTTAGAAACATATAGAATTCCTCTGTTTCATTGAATGACCATCTTCTTCCGTGGAAAAAGATGCTAAACTTAGCTGGGTAGTTCATTCTTGGTTGCAGTCCTTGATCTTTTGCCTTACGGAATATCAGGTTCCAGGCCCTTCTATCTTTTAATGTGGAGGCAGCCAGATCTTGGGTGACCCTTATTGTGGCCCCTTGTTATTTAAATTGTTTTTTTCTAGCTGCTTGCAGGATTTTCTCCTTTGTGTGGTAATTCTGCAGCTTAGCCACAATATTCCGTGGTGTTCTTTTTTTAGGGTCTATTTCAGAAGGAGTTCGATGAATTCTTTCCACATCTACTTTCCCTTCTGTTTCTATTATCTCTGGACAGTTCTCTTTGATAATTTCCTGTAAAATAGAATCTAGGCTCTTTTTTTGGTCATAGTTTTCTGGAAGTCCAATAATCCGCAGATTATCTCTCCTAGATCTATTTTCCAGGTCTATAGATTTACCCAGTAAGTATTTGACGTTGTTCTCCAGCTTCTCATTTTTTTTGTTTTGTTTGACTGATTCTTGGGTTCTCTGTGAATCATTCATTTCTATTTGTTCCATCCTGACTTTTAAGGAGTTATTTTCTTCTTTCACAGTTTTTAGTTCTTTTTGTAAATGCCCAATTTCGTTTTTAAATGAATTATTTTGCTCTATTGAATTTTTTTCCATTTCCCTAATTTTTTTTTTTGAGAATTGTTTTCTTTTTCCAATTCAGAAATTCTATTTTCTTGAGACTTTTTTATCTTTTCAAATTCAGAAATCCTACTTTCCTGTGTTTTTTTAACCTTTTCTAATTCACTAATTTTGTTTCCCTGCATCTCCTGTGAATTCTTTATTTTTTCCAACTCCAATTTCAGGACGTTGTTATTCTCTATCATAACTTCCCTTTCCTTGCCCCATTTTTCTTCGATCTCCCTCAATTTCTTAAGAGCTTCTTCTAGGAGAGAGTTATGTGATGGGGGGCAGGAATCGTTCCCCTTTAGGTTGTTATCTTCTGAATCTTTGCTGTTAACTTCCTCGGGGTTGGGTACCCGCTCTTTCTCTGTATAGAAGGAATCTATAGTTTTTCTAGCTTTTTTGCTCATACTTAAAAAATGTTTTGGGGTCTGTCCCTGGGGTGGGAAATTATTTACTTCTTTACCAGCTTCCTCCCAGACCGGATGGATGCAGCGGCCCCTGCGCCCGCGTTAAGAGAGAGCTCTGGGAGAGAGTTCCCCACCCCCTCCCTGGAAGGGCCTCAGAGGTGATTAGCACTGCTGTGCTTTGAGGGCGTAGAATAGTGAAGACAGCAAGAAGCTCAGCCTATGTGTCCGGGTGGGGAGTGGATGTCTGCAGCAGGTGACGTGAGAAGCCCCTGTGCTCAAACTGGAAGTGTCTGCCAGAAACCGCGGTCCCTAGTTCAAAGGTTCCGCTTCTCTGGGACTTCCTGGAGCTGAGTTCCACTCCCTCCAGCTAAGCTAGGCAGTGTGTGTTGCCTTGGGCCGTATCCACCCACTTGTCAGTCTCTTAACTATTCTCAGGAGGTAGCTGAGGCCACACCCCCTGGTGCCGAGATCTGTGCCTGAGTCACCCCCAGGGTGGGTGGGGGGGGGGGAATCTAATCTGAGTTTTAAAATATTTTGGCTTTCTCTTCTGAACTGCTAAATAATTAGCAGAGAAGAGCTAACAGCCTGTGCCAGATTCCTTTACCTCAGTGGCTTCTCTGATCCCAGAGCCCCTCCCAGCGCAATGGGCGCAGTGTGCCCCTACCCCACCGTCTGTGCTGGTCTTTCTTATTCCTCCCCTGAGAACTGACCTTTCCTGTTGAAACTCCAGATTCTCTTCAGCTGGTAAGTCGTGCTTCCAGTCCTTGTGGTATCTATCAGTCCTGAGCTAATTTTGAGACTTAATTTATCTAATTGGTTGTGAGGGAGTGAGGACGTTCACTGAGTAGTGTGTTTCTTCTCCGCCATCTTGGCCCCTGCATTTAATTTTGAGATCTTTATGTCCTGATATATGGTCAATTTTTGTATAGGTTCCATGAACTGCTGAGAAGAAAGTATATTCCTTTCTATCACCATTCAGTTTTTTCCAAAGGTCTATCATACCTAGTGTTTTTAATGTTCTATTTATTTTTTTTAAATTTCTTTCTTATTTGTTTTGTGGTTTGATTTGTCTAAATCTGAGAGTGCAAGGTTGAGATCTCCCACTATTATAGTTTTACTGTCTATTTCTTCTTGCAACTCTCTTAACTTTTCCTTTAGAAAGTTAGCTGCTATTATTTTTTATTATTATTATATTAGCTAGTATTTTTATGGCTTCATTGTTTATGCTATCTTTTAGCAGGATATAGTTTCCTTCCTTATCTCTTTTAATTAGATCAATTTCTGCTTTTGCTTGATCTGAGATAAGGATGCCTACCCCTGCTTTTTTTGCTTTACCTGAAGCATAATAGATTCTGTTCCAACCTTTTACCTTTACTCTGTATGTATCTCCCTGCTTTAAGTGTGTTTCCTATAAACAACATATTGTAGGGTTCTGATTTTTGATCCAGTCTCTGTTTGATGGAAGAGTTCATCCCATAAACATTTACAGTTAAAATTACTAATTCTGTATTTCCTGCCATCATATTATCCCCAGATTATGCTTTTTTTCCCCTTGATCTCCATGAACCACTATTGGGGAACAATATTTAATTTATAGACCCCACTTGTGACGCGCAGCCCTCCCTTTTTAATATCCCTCCCCACTCCTTCCAAGTTCCTTCCCCTTTCTTGTACCCTTCCCTTGTTCTCCTTTTCCTTTTCCCCTTTCCTCTCCCCCCTTTTAATGAGGAGAGAGAGAACTCTCTGAAAAACAAATATGTCAATTATTTACTCTTTGAGCCTACTCTGATGAGAGTAAGATTCACACAATGTTTCTCCCCCTCTCTAAATTCCCTCAGATGTGGTAGATTTTGTATGCCCCTTCCTGGGATGTAGTTTCCTTTTTTTCTTCCCCTTTTTCTGATACTACCCACTTCCCTTTACTACTCCCCTTTTTTTAATATCAGTAAAATCAAAATATCCATGTCGACTTTCTGTATATCCACAACAGAGATACAGTTCTCATGAGTTTTTTTTACCTTTTTCTGTTTCTCTTCAGTCTTGTGGATATATAACAAATTTTTTGTATAAGTCTGGTTTTTTTCTTAGAAACAAATGGAATTCCTCTGTTTCATTAAATGACAATCTTCTTCCATGGAAGAAAATGCTAAACTTAGCTGGGTAGTTTATTCTTGGTTGCAATCCTTGATCTTTTGCCTTTTGGAATATCAGGTTCCAGGCCCTTCGATCTTTTAATGTGGAGGCAGCCAGATCTTGGATGACCCTTATTGTGGCCCCTTGATATTTGAATTGTTTTTTTTTCTAGCTGCTTGCAATATTTTTTCCTTTGTTTGGTAGTTCTGCAGCTTAGCCACAATATTCCGTGGAGTTCTTTTTTTAGGGTCTTTTTCAGAAGGTGTTCGATGAATTCTTTCCACCTATTTTCCCTTCTGTTTATATTATCTCTCTGATGATTTCCTGTGAAATAGAATATAGGCTCTTTTTTTGATCATAGTTTTCAGGAAGTCCAATGATCCTCAGATTATCTCTCCTAGATATATTTTCCCGGTCTATAGATTTTCCCATTAAGTATTTAATGTTATTCTCTAGCTTTTCATTTTTTTTTGTTTTTGTTTTGTTTGACTGATTCTTGGGTTCTCAATGAACCATTCATTTCTATTTGTTCCGTCCTGTGTTTTAATGAGTTATTTTCTTCATTCACAGTTTTTAGTTCTTTTTGTATATGCCCAATTGAGTTTTTAATTGAATTATTTTGCTCTGTTGATTTTTTTTCCATTTCCCTAATTTTTTTAGAGAGTTATTTTCTTTTTTCAATTCAGAAATCCTACTTTCTTGAGACTTTTTTTATCTTTTCCAATTCAGAAATCCTATTTTCCTGTGATTTTTTAACCTTTTCTAATTAACAAATTTTGTTTCCCTGCATCTCCTGAAAATTCTTTATTTTTGCCAACTAAAAAGGTTTAAAGCTGAACAGTAAAAGGGACACAAAGCCCAGCCAATGCGTCCTGTGGGGCGTGGATATCAGCAGCTGACCTGAAAAGCCCCAGTGCTCAAACTGGAAGTGTCTGTCCACAAACCGGGGTCCCTATTTCAAAGGTTCTGCTTCTCTGGGAATTCTGTGGCTGCTAGAGTTCTACTGCCTCAGGCTAAGCCTGGTACTATGTGGATTAGATGTTGCCTCAGGCTGTGTTCCTGATGTTCAGGCTCTTAACTACCCCAAGGTGAAGCCCTGGACAGCAGAAGGCAGCTTCACAGCCCTGCTGAAATCTGTTAGGTCACTTCCGGATTGGGGTAGTTCTAGGATCTGGCTTTACATTTTAAAGTGGCTTGATTTCTCTTCTGAACTGCTGTTTTATAAGCAGAGAAGAGCTAACAGCCTGTGTCAGATTCCTCTATCTCAGTGGCTTCTCTGATCCCAGAGTTCTCTCCAGCCTGATTGGCACAGTGTGCTAGCACCTAGCTTTGTCTGTGCTGGCCTTCTTCCTCCCCTTGGAACTGACCTTTTCTGTTGATACTCCAGATTCTCTTCAGCTGGTAAGTTGTGCTTCTAATCCTTGTGGTTTCTATCAGTCCAGCGTTATTTTTGAGGCTGATTTAACTAATTGGTAATGAGGGAAGAAGGGAGCTTACAAATTCACATGTAATTCTCTACCATCTTGGCTCCACCCCCATTCATTTCTTTATTAATTGAAATATCTAGTTACATGTACTGAATATGTTACTTGAGATTATTTAATGTTTCCCTTTTCACATTTTAGAACCTTCTAAATTTATCTTATCTAATTTAATCTATGTTTATAGCCAAAATTTTTATTTGTTTTCTTGTTTCTGTTTGTATGATTGCTTTTATAAACTGGTAATTGATTGCTGTCCCAATGATAAAAGTAATATCAAGCCTTTTTCCATTGCTACCAAGATCTGTTTCCTTTTGCTTTCTTTCATGCTATAATGCTGAAACTTAAAAAACATGTATTCATATCTTCAATACAGTTTACTGATACTTTTACTTTCCCCGCTTTAGTAGTTAGTATTGGCTACACCAAAACATTTCCATTAGCAGATTTATTTTCTTGTGTTACCACAACATGGGATAGACCAACCATTCTGTCACATTCCTTATCATGGATAAGATAATCATGATTGTTTGAATAGAGCTCTCCTGAAGCTTTATGCCCACTTATTTTACCATAATCAAAAGGCCAGATTTTGATTAGCAACAATTCTCAGAGATCCTCAGATCCAACTTCCTTATTTTACAGATAAGGAAATGGAATTTTAATGATTTGTTTAAGATCACACAACTAATGAGTTTCTGATATGACACTTGAATGTAGGCTTTCCTGTTTCTAAATCCAATGCCTTTGGCAGAATTTTTCTTATCTTAGTTAACTTTATTGATATTAATAATATTATAATGTATACAATTATCTCAGATGTGCAAATATTTTTCATATAGTAATTTTCCTCCTACCAAGAGTAATCTTTAACAATTTTTGGTGTCAAAAACTTCTCCAAGGTGTTTTCTTCTGCTGATGAAGCTTTTACTTTAAATGAAATACATTATTATTTCATACTACTTCCCTTGCTAGAGTTGATTAAAGGGAAGGTTTTTTTTTTCCTTTTTGTGTAGATTAGGTAGGGGCTTTATGCCAACTTCTTTATAATTCCACATAATTTTTATTTCATGTGCTCTCAAAGCAGAAAAAAGTATTACTAATGAAATAAAGAGCATTTCTATCTATATCAATGTATATATCAAATGACAGTGAATCTGAGTCTCAACATGAGAATCAGAAGGGTAGAAAGACTCTCAAAATCCACTTTGGTTTGTCAGATCTTTTAGCAAAGAATGCTTTAGTTTCAGATGAAGTTGGAGCCTGTGGACATTTTAGAACATCAATCTATGCAAGCCAGCAATCAACTGTTAGGTTATAGTACATGTCACTCCAGGACATTCAGTTTTTCTGACCTTTGTCACAAGAGAAATGCTTTTGTGGGAAATACATCAACAGGAATTGAGCATATCCTAGAGCCATGTGATGACACTGAATAGAAAGTAATTGATCTTAATTTTAAAATACCATTAAAAAAGATGGCAAAATATAATCAGAAATTTTAACAGGCATGCTCTAGATCAGGATTCTATGGAATCTCAAATAAAACACGTTTTATTCTACCAGAGTGGCTGCAGATGATATTGTTGAAAAAATATTGCAGTAAAGATTTCAGCCTAGACTCTAGTGCAGAAGAAGAAGGAGTGAGATTATTTATGGGTTCTGGGGGGAGTACATCTTTTGGTAGTTGCCACCTTCCAAATAGAGTGGGATCTGATGCAAGTCATGATCAAATGCTAAAGTGGAGTTTTCCTGTGGATCTAATATGCTAATAATTGGAAATATTTTCTCAGACTCATGTGAAAAAATTGCATAGAAGAAGATCAACTGTTAACTTCTGATTAACACTCGGAAATTCTGGAAGCTTTTTGATATATTTTATAGTACAAACTGTTAAATATCTCCTTCCTTCTATTATTTGTTTCTCTGATAATTATTGGATATTATTAAAGTGAATCTGAGTCTTGACAATAGTTTAATTTCACAAGCTACTTTCTTTTAGAGTTCTTCCAGACATACACACAAAATTATTTAAAAACCAAGTATTAAGTGCTCACTGTAAGACTAGCACTCTGCTAAAAGAGAACTCAAAAAACTAAATTTTAATATATTTTGAATAGGATCTTAAACTAGTTTTATTAAAGTTTGTTTTTATGATTTTCCATCCTCTTTTTCTACATACTTCTTTTCTAGGTATTTGGCATTGCCTCCCAGATGCAAATGGTCCCCTCAGATCCTTCTGTCCCCATTCTGGAACATCCATCGCAGTATAAAATGCAGTTTTGAACCTGGAGTAAAAAAGGCCTAAATTCAAACCTACTTTCAAATTTAACTATTTATGTGACTCTGTAAAAGTCATTAACTTTATTATTTTAATTTAATAAAGTTAATGACTTGTACAGATAAAAATATTTGTATTCATTATTTATTATTATCAATTGTGTTACTAATGAGGATATTATTAATAATATATGGAATGGCAGTCTGCACACTCAATTTCCTCTAGTATAAAATAATGGTAATAATAACACTGAGATAATCTGGGATTTACCTCAGATTAAATTGTTTGTAGGATGAAATTAGAATATATTTGTAAAGCATGTATCCCTGGCATGGAACAGACTTAGTAGATGTTGCTCTTTTTAATTTCTTTCTTCCCTTAAAATCATAGTCTATGTTAATTAACTATTGTCTACTGTGATTTAAAAAAAATACCATAATGGGGTGGTAATGGGAACAATTTTATAATGAACAGGTCCTCATTTTCAGTTGCAGGTTCCTATTCTGATTATATGTGGAATTTTTTATGTTTATTAACACATATTTCAGAAGAAGAAATATATTCTAAGAATAGTAGTCATTTTATATAATACAATTTCAGAAACAGTGAAGAAAATTATAACATATGAAAGATAAAATTAATTACTCTAGCATACCAGCTACTTTTCTCTTTTTAAGAAAATGCACTCACAAAAACTGTTTGAGCATATAAATGGGCTTTGTATTCAGAACAACTTGATTAATGAAGAAAATTGAAATGCTTTTTGAATTTCCAGAAGAAAAAATTAAGACAATGGTTAAAAATGTATGGGGGAAATGTAAATTAATGGGTACAGAAGTATATGTTAAGTTTAGTGTTACACAGACAATGTGTGTCCCAAACAGGACAACATCCTTTTTCTAGGTGGAACTCTCTATCTGCTACTCCATTGTATCTCTCTATATAATAAAAATTTGTAAAAAAACAAAACCATATATATATATATATATATATATATATATGTGTGTGTGTGTGTGTGTGTGTGTGTGTGTGTGTGTGTGTGTGTGTATGTGTGTGTATATATATATGGAAGAATGAAAACAGAGAAATAAAAATGTATGCTAATATACCTAATGAATATTGCTCCAAAATATTTAAATAAAACATTAACAAGGAGGTAACCTCAATATACCAAAAGATCAGATACTATGAACAGATAGGATTTATATCAGGGAAAAAAATGAACATATTTGATATAAATAGCAAAATCAACAAAAATCAGAATATTATTTCAAAGATACACAAAAGCTTTTGATATAATACTTCACTCATTCCTATTAAAAATTCTAAAAGCTATACATATAAATGGGACTTTGTTTAAAATGATAAGTTGTATTTGTCTAAAACTAGAAGCAAGTATTATCCATGATGGGGATAAGATAAAAGCCTTCCTGTACAGCAAGGATGACCATTTGCATAACTAGTTTTTTTTTTTAAAGGAATTCAATATTCTACAAGAAATGTTGATTATAGCAACAAGAGAAGGAAAATAAATTGAAAAAATTAAACTAGACAATAAGGAAAAAAATTACTTTCAGTCTTTGCAGATTAAACAAAATATTAATCAATTCCCTAAGAAAAAATTTCCAAGCCCAGATGGAGTTATTCTACCAAATATTTTTTTCAAATAATGTTTAATTCCAATACAATGAAAACTATTTGAAAAAAAAAACAGGAAAAAATTCCTACCAAATTCCTTTTCTGACACAGATGTGGTGCTGATATGAAACCAGGTAGGGTCAAAACAGAAAGACAATTATAGACCAAATTCTCTAATGAATGTTGATGCAACAATCTCAGTAAAATTTTAGCCAAGAGATTAAAGGAAATCATTCCCATGATAACACACCATAACCAAGTAGGATTTATACCCAGAATACAGGGCAGTTGGAATATTAAGAAATCTATTAGCATAATTGACTATATCAAAAACTAAATTAACAACAATCACATATTTATCTCTATAAAGGCAGAAAAAGCATTTGATAAAACCTAAACCCCATTCCTGTTAAAAACACTGGAGACTATAGGAATAAATGAAGTTTTTCTTAAAATCATAAGTATTGTCTATCTAAAACCATCAGCAAGCATCATACATAATAGGGATAAACTAAAAACATTCCCGATAAGAGCAGGGGTGAAACAAGGTTGCCCCTATCATCATTATTACTCAATATTGTTTTAGAAATTTTGAGTTTCGTAATGAGAGCAAAAAGAGATTAAAGAAATTAGAGTAGGCAATAAATAAACCAAATTATCACTCTTTGCAGATGATACAATAGTATTCTTAGAGAATCCTAGAGAATCACCAAAAAAGCTACTAGAAATATGCACAACTTTTGCAAAGTTGCAGGATACAAAACAAACCCACATTGGCATTTTCATATACTACCAAGAAAGTCCAACAGCCAGAGGTACAAAGAGAAATTCCATGTAAAATCATTGTTGATAGCATAAAATATTGGGGAATCTACCTGCAAAGACAAAGTCAGTAAGTACATGAACACAATTACAAACCCTTTCCTCACAAATAAAGTCAGATGTAATCAATTGAAAAAATATCAAGTACTCATGGGTAGGCCAAGCTAATACAATAAAGAAAATACTACCTAAATTAATCTACTTATGCAGTGCCATACTGATTAAGCTCTCAAAAAAGTATTTTAGAGAACAGAAAAAATAACAGAATTTATTTGAAAAAAGAAAAGGTCAAGAATTTCAAGGGTATTAATGAAAAAACAATGCAATTGAAAGTGCCCTAGCTACTGTACCACACATATATTATATATTATTATATATATTATATATATTATAAAGCAGATGACATCAAAACCATTTGCTACTAGCTAAGAAATGGAGTAGTCAATTGTGAAGAGCCACAGATAGTAAAGGGATCCATGGAAAATATATAAGAACCTTTTCTATTTAGAGAATAAGTCTGGCTCAGCTTCTACTTACCCTCATAGGTGGCAGGCCTTCTGAGAAGTCAGAAGAGGTGTCTAACATCGCTGTATTACTAGTACCAAGAATCTTGGGAATAAAGAATGATTACTGATTTCTAAGAAGAGTCTGGAGAACATCTGCCAGACATTCTATTATCTGTTATCTGCTATCTGAATACTTTTGTGTATGATGTATTGACTATTGCTAAAATACAGAGATCGTAGTAATCTAAGAATTTAGAAATTGGTAAACAATTATATAAACCTTAGATACATATATATCAGCACAGAGGTAATTCTGAAAAAATCAGACTCCTATTTTCACCACTCTGCTGAGCCCTGTCTCTACACTCCTTGTCTATAAATTAGGGCTCAGAGCTGGCACCTATAACTCTCCTATAAACAGATTCGGACTGTCAATCAGTGAAATAGGTTAGGTTCATAGGACAAAATAGTCAATGAGTATAATAATCTAGTGTTTGACAAACCCAAAGACTACAGCTTTTGGGATAAGAACTCACTATTTCACAAAAACTGCTGGGATAATTTAGAAACAAGTATGGAAAAATTAAGCATTGACCTTCACTTAATAGCCTATACCAAGATAAGATCTAAATGGATTCATAATTTAGATATAAAGAGTGATACTATAAGCAAATTAGAACAACAAAGGATAATCTACCTCTCAGATCTGTGGAGAAAGAAGAAATTTGTGGCCAAAGAAGAACTTGAGTACATTATTGAATGCACAATGGACAATTTTGATTATTTTAAGTTAAAAACTTTTTTGTATTAGGAACACCAATAAAGACAAAAGTAGAAGGGAAGCAATAAACTAGGAATTTTTTTTTTTACATTCAAGGGATGTAATAAAGGCCACATTTCTAAAATACATTAAGAATTGACTCAAATTTATAAGAATTCAAGTAATTTTCCAATTGAAAAATAAACAAAGGATATGAAGAGGCAATTTTCAGATGAAGAAATTAAAACCATTTTTAGTCATATGAAAAGATACTCTAAAAGTAGCAGTACATATTTTTCAAACTGGTTAAAATTACAGGAATAGATAATGAGGAATGTTGGAGTAGATGTGGGAAAACCTGGACTTTAACAAATTGTTGGTGGATTTGTGAACTGATGTAACCCTTCTGGAGAGCAATTTGGAACTATGCACAAAGGGCTATCAAAATGTGCACACCCTTTCATCCAGCATTGTCTCTACTGGGCTTATATCCCAAAGCCATCTTAAAGGAAGGAAAGGGACTCACATGTGAAAAATATTTTGGCAGCTCTTTTTCTAGTGGCAAGAAACTGGAAAATGTGTGGCTACCCATCAATTGCAGAATAGTTGAATAAATTATGGTGTACAAATGTTATGGAATATGGAATGTTCTATAAGAAATGATCAGCAGGTTGATTTCAGAGAGACCTAGAGAGACTTACATGAACTGTTGCTAAGTGAAATGAGCAGAACCAAGAGATCTTGGAGTACTTGGCATCAAGAAGATTATATGATGATCAATTCTAATAGATGTGGCTCTTTTCAACAATGAGATATTACATCCAATTCCATCTATTCCAATGTTCTTGTGAAGAAGAGAGTTATCTACATCTAGAGAGGAATATCTTCACTTCAGGGTGGATCCCAACATAGTATTTTCACTCTTTTTGTTGATGTTTGCTTACCTTTTTTTACCTTGTTTTCTTTCTCTTTTGTCCCCTTTTTGATCTGATTTTTCTCATATAACATGATAATTGTAGAAATATATACATATTACATAGAGGAAATGCATATGTTTAACATATATTGTATTGCTTGCCATCTAGGGGAAAAGGTAGATAAAAAGTGGGGGAAAGGGGCAGCTAGGTGGGGCAATGAATAGAGAGAGCACTAGCCTTGAATTCAGGAGGACCCGAGTTCAAATCTGATTTCAGACACTTAATACTTCCTAGCTGTGTGACCCTGGGCAAGTCACTTAACCCCAGCCTCAGGAGAAAAAAAAAAAAAAACGATTCCTTAAAAAGTGAGGGAAAATTTGGAACTCAAAAGTTTTTCAAGGGTCAATGTTGAAAAATTCCCCATTCATTTGTTTTGAAAAAAAAAAAAAAGTTTTAATTAAATAAATAAATAAAAACAAAAATAACATTCCATTACTTTCATATTCCATTCCCTAATTGATAAACATCTACTACTTTTTCAATTCTTCGCTGCCACAAAAAAAGAGTTACTAAAAACATTTTTGCCCTAGTGGGTCCTTTTATAACCTCTTCAGGATATATATCCAGTAGAGACACTGCCAGATCAAAGGATATGGCTAGTTTTATAGCCCTTTGTACATAGTAACAAATTACTCTCCAGAATGGCTTGATCATTTCATAACTCCATCAATTACACATTAGTGTCTCAGTTTTCCCATATCCCCTCTAACATTTATCATAATCTATTCTTGTTATCTTAGATCATCTGATAGTGTGAAGTGGTACATCTGAGTTCTTTTAATTTGTATTTCTCTAATTAATAGTGATTAAAAACTTTTTTAATATGGCTATAGATGACTGTATTTTTATCTGAAAATTGTTCATAACCTTTAGTTATTTATCAATTGGGAAATAACTTGTATTCATATGAATTTGAGTCAGTTGTCTATATATTTTAGAAATGAGTTCTTTATCAGAAACACTAGTTATATATATATTTTTTCAGTTTCCTACTTCTAACCTTGGCTATGCTGATTTTATTTGCACACAAAAATTAATTAATGTAATCATAATTATCCATTTTGCATTTCATATAGTTCTCTACTTCTTTTGCCAGATTTCTTCCTTCTCCAAACATCTGATAGATAAACTATTCCTTGCTCTCCTAATTTGCTTATATTATCATCCTTTATGCCTAAGTCATATACCTATTTGGACATTATTTTAATATGGGGCATGAGATGAAGGGCTATGCCAAGTTTGTGGCATTTTATTTTCTACTGTTCTCAGCAATTTTTGTCACATACTGACTTCTCATCCCAAGAGTTGGAGTTTATCAAGCAATAGTTTAATAAGGTCACTGATTATTGTTTTATATGTACATAACCTATTCCACTTACTTAACATTCTATTTCTCAGTCAATAACAAAAGATTTTGATGACTGCTGCTTTATAATAGAATTTTATGTCTGGTACTACTAGAGCACCATTCTTTGCATTTTTCCCATTCATTCCTTTGATGTTCTTGACCTTTTCTTTTTCCAAATGTTTTTTAAATTTTTTCTAGCTGTATAAAATAATTTTTGATAATTTGATTGGCATGGCACGAAATGGCACTTTGTTAGAATTGTAACTTTTTATATTACTTTGGTCTACCAAAAAGCAATTGCTGTTTTTCCAATTGTCTAAATGTGACTTTGTGTGAAAAATGTTGTGCAATTGTATTCATATAGTTCCTGGGTTTGTCCTGGCAGGTAGACATCAGAATATTTCATTTTCTCTACAGTTATTTTAAATGGAATTTCTTTTTCTATACATTGCTGTTAGACTTTGTTGATAACATAAAAATTCAGATGATTTATGTAGGTGTATTATATGTCCTACAACTTTGTTAAAGTTGTTAACTGTAAAGGGCTAGAACTGAGCAGATGTATTTAACCTAAATGCAAGGTAACCCAGCACTTAGGGCTAATCACCAATTGGACAAATCTCTATTAACATATTTGGAGGATGACCCTAATCAACTCTATGCTGGCTAGATCTGTGGATGTGGTGAGAGAAAGGAGGAGAGATCAGCAGGTGGAGTAGGAAGAGGAGGATCATTCTTTTGGCTGTGGAGAGAGAGCAAGTAGGTGTGGAGATTGCTAGATCTAATCCCCTGAAGGTGACCCCAAAAGACCAAGAATAAAGAATTTTGCTTATCCTGACTCAGGCTAATTCTAAGATATCCAGAGTCACAACAGTTAACTGTTTCAAAAAAGTTTTTTGCTTGATGCTCTAGGATCTTTAAGGTATATCTTCATATCATATGCAAGAATGATAGTTTTATCTCATCATTGACTAATCTAATTTCATAAAGTTCTTTTTCTATTCTTATTGATAACGATAACATTTCTAGAACAATATTGAATAATACTGGATATAATAGGCATCCCTGTTTCACTGCTGATCTTAGGGGGGATGCTTCTAGCTTCTAACCATTACATATAATGCTTTTTGATGGTTGTAGAAAGAAAAGTCCATTCCTCTCCTTTCTGATGTTTTTAATAGGAAAATGTACATATTTTATCAAATGCTTTTTTACAACTATTGAGACTACCATATGATTTCTATTAATTTTTATATTGATATGGCCAATTATAGTGTTAGTTTTCCTTATCCTGAGCTAGCCCTACATTGCTGATATAAATATTATTTGATCATTGTGTATTATCCTGCTCACAAGTTGTTGCAATCTACTTGCTAATATTTTCTACATAATATTTGCAACAATATTCATTAGGGAGATTGGTCTCTTCTTTTTCTGTTTTGACTATTCCTGGTTTAGATAATAACACCACATTTGCATCACAAATGGCATTTGGTAGAACTCATTCATTGCTTATTTTTCCAAATAGACTATATAGTATTGGAATTAATTATTCTTTAAAAGTTTAGTAGAGTTCACATGTAAATCCATCTGGTCTAGAGGTTTTTTTTTTTTTTTTTTTTGTTAGGAAGTTCTTTGATGACTTCTTAACAATTGGGAAATAACTTGTATTTCTGTTCCTAAAATGTGTTTATTTAAGTATTTTATTTCTTCTTCTCTTAATCTGGGCAACTTAAATTTAATAAATATTCATCCATTTTGATTAGATTGTCAAGTTTTTTTTCCATATATTTGGGCAAAATAACTTCTAATTATTGCTTCAATTTCCTTTATATTAATGATAAGTTTGCCTATTTCATTTTTGGTACTGGTAATTTGTGTGATTTTTTCCCCCTTTTTCTAATTAAATTAACCAAAGTTAACTATTTTGTTGGTTTTTCATAAAACTAACTCTTAGGTTTACTTATTAGTTCAATAGTTTTCTTACTTATAGTTTTATCAATCTTTCTGATTTTCAGAATTTCTAATTTGATATTTAATTGGGTGTTTTAAATTTGTTCTTTTGCTAGCTTTTTTAGTTTCCTTTCCAATTCATTTATCTCCTCTTTCTCTGTTATTTATATAGCTGTTTAGAGATATAATATTTCCCATAGAAACTGCTTTGGCTGCATCTCATAAGTTTGGATATATTGTCTCATTATTATATTATTGTCATTCTCTTGGATGGAATTATTATTTTTTTCTTTAATTGTTGTTTCACCCACTCACTTTTTAGAACTAATTTAATTTCTAATGTGTTTTTAGTTTATCTTTTCATGGCCCTTATTGAATGCAATTTTTTATTGTTGCAGGATCTGCAAAGGATGCATTTACTATTTTTGCTTTTCTATGTTTGATTGTGATATGTTTTTATGCACTTATACATGGTTAATTTTTGTGCAGGTGTCATGTACTGCTGAGACTATCCTCATTTTTTTCTCCAGAAATCTATCATATTTAAGTTTTTTAAAATTTTATTAACCTCTCTAATTTTTTTTTTCTTGTTTATGTTGTGATTGTATTTATCTAAATCTGAGAGGTCAAAGTTGAGTTTTCATTTTGTTACAGTTTTGCTTTATTTTTTCTTTAACTAACTTAAATTCTTATCTGAGAATTTGGATGCTGTATACCACATGGTGTGTATTATTATGCATCTTATTATATAAGATATTATTTTATTATCTATGCTAACTTTTAAGAAGGTGTAGCTTCCTTATCTCTTTTAATTAAATATATTTGTGCTTTTGCTTTGTCAGGATCAGAATTTTTATCACTGCTTTTTTATTTTGTTTCAACTGAAGAATAATATATTCTGCTTCAGCTTTCTATCCTTGCTCTGTGTGTATATCTTTGTTTCAAATGTGTTTCTTGTAAAAATGATATTATAGGATTCTAATTTTTAATCTGTTCTGCCATTTAATTCCATTTACAGGAGAGTTCAATCCATTCACTTTCACAGTTATTATGATTATCAGATGTGTATTTTGCTCTATCTTATTTTCCCCCTTTATATACTTTTTTCCTCTTCCACTCTATTTCTACTTACTAGTGTTTTGTTTCTGGTCTCTCTCTACCTGCCCTTCCTTCTATCACTTCTTGTTCTTTCCTTTACCTCTCTCTTTTAGTGTTTCTCTCCTCCCTTCTATCCAGTCCCTTTTCTTTTCCCTGTCTTCTCTCACTTCCTTATGGGAAAAGATAAATTTCTATGCCCAAATGAGTATCCATGTAACTTTGATAGATTTTTTTTTCATTTTCTACCTCTGCACCAATCCTTACATTTATGACCTTCCCTTTATTTAGATACTACTCTAGTTTTGGCCTTCATCACCACTAGACTGGAGTATTGCATTAGCCTGCTATTTTCCTTACCTTTTTCTCTACCTTTTCAATCTCTCTCTAAAAAACTGCCAAAATAATTTACTAAAATTCAAATATGAACATATCTTTGCCCTACTCAAGAAATTACAATGTCTCTCTTTGATTCTAGGATCAAATATTATTTCATCTTCTTTTTATACTATTTTAAAATGTCTTTTTTGCATTCATAATGTGGATAATTATTAGTACAAATTGCACATATATACTTCATAAATAGTAAATATGCACAGATTTGAGGGACTTTTGTAAATTGTTTAATTGATAGGAGTAAACAATTAAGATAACATAATTACTGCTTATTTAAGTACTTGTAGCAGTTTGAATGGCAATATTTAGATTTTCTCTTAATTATTATATGCCAACTTATAAGAATATGTCTTTTTCAGGGCCCAAGAATCTATATTTTATATTAAGTTTTTTTATTTTATTTTTCTCAAAATGTTAGAATACCTTCCATAGTATTGGAATTCAATAGCTATTTCCTGAATAAATTAATGATTTATTGGGTGGACTAAGCCAACTGTTTCGCATCACATAATAATTTTATAACAATATCTGTACATATGTTTGCATAGTAATTATATTTTATTGTGTGTTATTATAATTATTTTATTTTGGCTCATTGAATTACTGAAATACACTGAAAACTATGGATTATAATGTATTAATTTAAATATAATGCAAACTCAATTACATTATTTCAAATGCATTTTGGAAATGTTTGACAGGGAAATGTTGGTATGCTAGTGATAAGATTATTTTTTTTAAGAAACATAGCCCAAACTTATAACATTAGCATATTTTATCTAAGCAATAATAGTAAAATAAATTAAATAATAATAGTAAAATTTTAGTTGATTTTAGAAGGGCTTATATTTTTTGAATTTCTATTTGTAGAACATTTCATTATGATTTTCTTCACTTAGAAGTGGATGCAATAATATAATTGTGATTGTTTAGTTACAATATAATTCTATTATGAAATTAATGGTCTTTATTTTAGTTTCTGACAAGAGGTATCAATGAAATATAGTGATATTGAAATTAATTCTTATACTTTTCCCCAATTTTTTCCCATTGTCATTTTTTCATTTAAACTTTGAATTTATAGATTATTTAAAGTTTAATGTGTTAAGTTGAAATGAAAGTTGAATTATTACAATTGGCTTTCAATTTCTAACCATCTTCGTATAATACATGAAAAAAAGAGAAAACCTCCTCTTCAATACTCCACAATGTATATCGCATTCAATATACATGCAAATATATGCTCACACACTACTAGATATCAGCATACATTTATATGTACATTTGCAAAATTATACCCACCCACACACAAGGATCTACTATGTTTGTAATAAAAGCAAAACAGAGTGAAAGAAGTGTTTTTTGAAAAAAAAATCTGAACAGTATGTAGGTTTGCTGAGAATGGATTAAATATTCATGACAGACTCAATATACTTGAAAAAAAAATTAATGATTACCTTAGCAGAATGGCATAGAGTTTCTGGCACAAACCATGTTTTATCTGCTTTCATACAATTTTAGTAATAATTTAAAAGTACTTAGTGCTTATCATTTTATGGCAAGCACTCATTTTAAGACATTGCATAAAATGATATGAAGCTTTTAAATCCCCATTACTTACTGCATTAGCAATTTTAGTTTAAGCATTTATAGTGGCAGATATCACCAATTTTAAAACATGATCCTCTGATGAAAACAACTTGCATAAAGATCTGTCTTCATAAGAGTTAGTTTTCTATTTAGCCCCCTGGATTCAGAAATACATTCTTCACAAGAGTGTAATAAATAACTTAATTTTCATTTCATCTTTCCAGCCAGAGCTGAATTGTTGAGCAATAACCACCACATAAATGGATAGCCATAAGCAAATCCAAAGAGAACAACCAAATATTGGTTGTAATAGATCCTATTGCCAATTGTTTAGAGGTTTTGTGTGTGTGTGTGTGTGTGTGTGTGTGTGTGTGTGTGTGAATGTGTGAATCTCATTCACCAGAAAGTTGTGATTTTTTATTGGAAAATCTATCAATTTATTTAGATGATTACACATTGATATAATGTTCTAAATATATTTCACAATTTCTATTTGGAAGATTGGCAGAAGAAGGGGAGCCAACCAATTGCTCGCTCATCATTAGATGCATGGATCTTGGAATGTGATTTGGTTATCTTGGGTTTAAAAGAGCTGGGGTGCTGGATAAATTCAGTTTTTTTTTTCTTCAGAATTATATGTTTTGATATTGAAAGAAAGTGTATTAAAATTGAAACTCATTCATATTTTCATAGAGAAATAATCAAGGACTCCCAAATCTGAATAACTGTAAGCTTTGTATTCCCTTACATATATTTATGAAGATTTGATTGCTTTAATGACATAATAAGAAAGCAAATTATATGGCCAACCACATATTGGAAACTTGGAAACACTCAGATTTTCAGTTAGTTTTATACTTTTGTATGTGTTATATCTTCTTTATTACTTCATTTTTTATTATTTTGCACAAATCCATCCATTAATATAATCAAAATTATACTATGTTTAATTATCTGAGAAAAGACAATTTATGGAAATGGAAATGAAAAGAACCTGAAAAATGTGAATTACCAGAGAGAAGCTATATAGAGATAAATTTTGGTGATCTATTTAATAAAATCAAAATGTTTTTTCTTTACTGTAAGCACTTTTTTTGCACTCCAATAAATGCTTTTAAGACTTTCTTTGGAAAACCTGTAATTTTTCAAAGTCCTTAAGAGCACATAATCCCTACATAAGTTTTTAAAAATTGCACTTTTCTGAAATAATGGCAATTTTCTAGATAACTGGTTTATACAATAAGGAAATGTCTCAGATTTGCTTTGAAAAGGGTAATGCATTACAGATGGGCACCCTATGCCATACTTTAGAGGGAGTACATTATGAACAAAAATATAAACATGAAGATTAACATGCATTAGATTGTAATCAATACTTTTATCAGGGAAAATATGCAGCTTCTGTAAATCTGAAACTGGCATTGTTGGAGAAAATGGGGTGCTATTACACACCAAAACTCTTGAAGAACTGCAGAGAAGGAAAAGTGGTTTTAAGGTACCTTGGCCTTTTTAAAAGTTACTTTACACTGTGTGTGTAGTTTGATAGAAAAAAAGAAAGAGAAAATACAGCTTGAACTTGATCTACTCCCACAAATTACAGATATCATATTTTTCATGAGATTTTGAAGTTATTCAGATAACTATAAAATAACAGGGGAAAATAGTAGAATAACAAAACATCATATTGAAGAAGTGAAATTTTGTTCAGGCTACCTTAAAGAGAAGAATGTGAGAGGAATTCTAATTAATCTAATGCTAAATAATTTGTTGGAGAAATAATAGTATGGGCAGGGTTCTATTTAAATGATTATTTGTGCACCATTATTAGGATATGGACAAGGCAAAGATGTTTCCCTAAGTCATTGCTTAAAACATTACCTAAAACAACCAATCCATGTCAAATATATATATAATTTTAAACAGATATTTTCTAATAAAATTCATTCATTCAGAGAAGGTTTTTCTCTTTTGTTCTTCTTTCCTGCCTTTCTTCCTTTCTCCTTCCCTTTTCACCTTCCTTTCTGCCTTCCTTCTTTGTTTCTTCTTTTTACCTTTCTTCTCTTTCCTTTTTTTCTTTCTTTTTCTCACATTTTCCCTTTTTCATTTATATTTTTTTCACAAAAGAAAATTAAATTCTTATTAAAATAGACAAATTATAGTCTTCTTGAATAATTCCATAATTATTGTTTGTCAAACTTTGAAAAAATGTCTTATGTCATTCATAGTCACACCAAGTTGAACCTCTTATGAGAAATAGAGAAAAACCCTACTCTTTGGGCTCTTGTAAAATATTATTTATTACTATGTACTTTGGATAGAGATGGTAAAATTTTATTTGGAGAGACTATCAAACTTTTACATAAATCAAAATTGTTTCATAAAGATATGAAGTCCAACACCTATCATTTAAGAAAATTTGGAGAGCCCTTACATTATGTAAGTTTCATGTAAAATTAAGATAGAAAAAAAAAATCCATGAGTCACAATAATCACTCAAAAGACCATCCAGATCACAGGATTGTAAAATATCAGAATTTAATTATTTAAAATGGCTCATATGTGTCCTAGAAAAATAACTACAATAAATTTAAAATGAAATATCAGTAATGGCTGTCATGTATTTAACACATAAAATTTTACCAAGTCATTCACATATGTTAATAAGCTGATCATAACAATAACCCACAGAGATAAGTGGTAAGATTATCCTTCTGCAGATGATGAAACTGAAGCAGAAAAGATTAAATGATTTGCCATAATATTTGAATTCAACTGCAAGTACACCACTTTATTTATTCTGCCAACTAGATGCCTAAAAGATAAGGATTCTCCATATTAAAATCAATGCTGATTTAAATGAAATTACAATTAATTTTAGATTATTTTCTTTGCATTTATCTCTGTGAAAATATAAATAAAAAGGTCTATGTTAGCATCCTGTTTTAATTTAATATGATATAAATTGCACAGATTAATTTTGACATTATGGCATTATATGAGGATATTTGGGTACTAATATAAAGAATATCTACGTCAAAATAAATTTTGAGATACACATATATTATCTTTACAAATCATAGAATATTGGAATTAAAAGAAATTTTAAACATCATTCTAGTCTAACAAATTAAATATGAGAATACTAGGACCATAATTTGCAAAGAAGCAAAGTTATAACTCAATAGTACCTCAATTGACCTCAATAATATTATCAATTGACAAATGATCCTACTATGTTCCAGGACTATTCTAAATACTGAGAATATGAAAACAAAATTATAACAATTCTTGACATGAAGAAGCCAATAATTTAAGTAGTGAAGATAACATACATAATATAGGTTTATAAAATTAGATAAATCTAACTTTTGGAAAAAAGTACTTATTCTCAGGAAGGTGGGTACAATCAAGAAATCTTAATGTAAAAGTCAATATTTTAGTTAATTCTTGAAATATGTATACTTTGAGCAGAGCCAAGATGTCAGAGTAAAGACAGGAAATCACCTGACCTCTAAATATTTTCCAGCTGAAGGACAGTAGGAAAGATCTGTGACACATTGGTAGAAATCCAACTCACAATCATAGTACATACTCTTTATGTAGAGCCCTGATAGCAGCTAATCCCTCCCCAGCACCAGCAATGGTAAATTTCTGAATCAACAGATAGCATTGATGGTTTCAGAGATACTAAAGACAACTTGGAAGGTCAACAGAACAGTTTTGTCAGTAGAAAGAACAGGCCTTAGAAAACTACCAAAGCAAGAGTGGGAATGAGTAGTGGTGGTGACAGTGATAGCTTCCTGAGACCTTAGCTCACAGTAGATCTCTTAATTAGCATTAAATAAGGGTTCTGTTGCTTTAACACCTAGATCTACACAATAGATATAACACAATAGAATTACAGTGCTGTGGGGACACTGATAACAGTTCAAGGCAAAAAGATAGTACTTATGGCCAGATACCTAGTAGAATCTTTGAAGACAGCTGAACAAAATTCTTTAAGCTTGGAACAATGATCCTTCTAGGTTGGAAACAGAACTCTAAACAAAAATTTTAAAGCCCAGTAATGGGGTAGGCAAACAAGGAAACAACTGAAAAATATGTCTGACTTTAGAAAATTACTATGGAGACAAGGAAGATCAATATAACACACTCAGAAGAAGATAATAAACTAAAAAAATCCTACAATCAAAGCCTCCTCAGGCTATGTTCATAGCCTAAAAGGCTATATATCAAAATGAATTTTGAAAATAAAGTGAGATAGAGAAAATATTAGGAAGAAAATTGAGAGTGGTGGGAATGGAAATTAAAAAAAAAAAAAAACTAATGAGGAAAATAATACCTTTTAAAAGCAAAGTTTGCCAAAGAAAAACAGAAAAAAAAATTCATTGGAAAATCGACTGAATTAAAAAATAGATGTAAGAAGGACAATTTAGAAATTCCTTTGTCTAAAAGTCATGATTGAAAAAAATAAAGAGCCCAGATATCATCCAAAAAAGTATATAGGTAAATACCTATGGTACATTTCAACTTTTCAGCATTTATGAAACCACATTGAACACTTCTTTATTACTCTCAACAGACTGTCATCAATCAATGCTGAAGCCGATGACTTCAATTCAGGTTGAAGTCTAAATGAATTTCCAACAGAATGCCATAAATACCACTTGTGCAGCAAAGTTTCTGGTGCCAATTTCACTGTAGCAGAAACTTATAAGTTAGGGGGTCCACAAAGATGCCACGATGCCATGATATTATAATGATTCTGTATAACAAATTATGATTTTTCATTTTCCCAGTCACAAATGCAGTGAATCAGGGTTGTATTCTTACTCCCATGCTTTTCAACAAGATGTTTTAGTAATGTTGTTAGACACCTTCAATGTGGACAAAAACTGGTATTAAATTATTTAACTTGAAAAAAAAAGCTATAAACTATAACTAAAAAAGAGACATATGTTGGTGCATGGCTGTTGTGATATGGGAGTCACTTGCCAGTGGCTGCTGATTAAGATTCTAAATCTACATGCTAAGGTGTCTGAGTCTACATGCTAGGTAGTGCAAACAGCACTATCGCAGGTGTTGAAGCTTGTGAGATGTCATGGAAACAAACTTTCAAAGAGAGAAAAGGGCTATAGTCAAAACAGGCATTTTTAATAAATCTCTTATCAGAATCCTGACTCGGTCCTTTGATGTGGTGGGACATTTAATTACCCCGAATAAAGAAAATTTATCTGGTCTCTTCTCCCTTTTCTTCTCCCAGGCCACGGAAGGAACTCTGGGAGGATCCTACTCACAAACAGCTCTCTGGCGTTGCTGTTTCTTTGTTTCTTGTGTTTCTTATGTCCCATGTTTGGGAGCCATGTATTGTGATCCAGGCAAGTGGCTGCTGGAGGTCTAACTCAGACCTGTAGAATGGATCTCTTCATGTGAGTAGATGATAACAATACAAGGAGATTGAGAGGCAGTTGTGTTATGTGACCTCTCTCCTATTCCCTTTTGCCTCCAATTTATTTCATTCCCAATCCACAAGAAGCATTTGCATTAGCAAAGGCTGCTTTGCAACTCCTTCAAATGTTATGATCCACAGCTTCAGAGGCTCTGGGAAAACTGACCTGCTCTTTCACTTAAGCATGGTCTTTGACAATTCCCCATGCTTTATTTTATGGAAACACGATTATTTTCCCCCCTTAACTCATGGCTTTTTGTTTGCACTCAATGAAGCCTCTGAGGCTGAGATATAAGTGAATATGGATAGATCTCAATCACTTGGGATAATTTTGATCTGATAATTAATACCAAGAAAATAAAGGTTCTCCACTAGCTAGCACCATCCATCCTAATGTGAAATCACTGGTTTCAGCAAAAGCAAAAACATATCGAATCTTGTGGATAGATTTGATTACCAGGGCTGTACACATGGATGATGATGATGGATGTATTGCCAGAGATAGGGCAGTGTGTGGAAGAATCCAAAGGAAAATATTGGAGAGAAGATGTATCAGGCTGCCTACCAGATTGAATAGCTACAGAGCCCTTTTGGTAATTTCATTGTTTTTGCCTATGAAACCTGAACAGTATATCAGTGTTCTGCCAGAAAATGGAATTATTTGCATTTGAATTGTCCTAAGAAGACGCTGAAGATCACCTAGCAAGAACGCTAAGATTTTTTTTTCTCAAGCTAAATTGTCACACATACAAATATAATTCGCATCACAACATCAATAGAGCAGCCATATTGTTTGGATGTCAAATGAATGTTTGCCCAAAAGTCTATTTTATGGAGAAATCACAAAAGCAAGAGCCCATATGGGACTCAGAAGAAGTGAAACAAGTGATACACTCTGAAGGTCTCTTTGAAAAATGTTCTATATACTATGAGACAAGGGAGACATAATATCAAACATGTATGTATCTGCATCAAATAATGCTCTATACTCTGTGAGCAAAACAGAATTGAAACAACTCAAAAGAAATGTGAGATACTAAAAAACTTTTTGCAGAAGCAAAACCCATGCAGAAAAAAAATGGAAGAAAAGAAGAAAACTGGGGAAAAATTTTACACCCAAAGGTTCTGATAAAGACCTCATTTAAAAAATATAGAGAGAATTGATTCAAATTTATAAAAATACAAACCATTCTTCAATTGATAAATGATAAAATAATATGAACAAACAATTTTCAGATAAAGAAACTAAAACTATTTTTAATCATATGAAGAAAAAATACTTGAAATCATTATTGAGCAGAGAAATGCAAATTAAGACAAATTTGTGATACCACTATGCACCTGTCAGATTGGCTAAGATAAAATAAAAAGATAATGATAAATATTGGAGAGGATATGGGAAAATTGAGACACTAATATATTTTTGGTGGAGCTGTAAATTGATCCATTCTGAAGAGCAATTTGGAACTATATCCAAAGGTTATAAAACTGTGCAAAGGTTATAAAACTGTTTGACCCAGCAGCTTCTCTAATGGGCCTGTATCTCAAAGATATTATTAAAAAGAAAAAGAAGCCACATGTGAAAAAAAAAAAATCTTTGCAGCAGCCTTTTTCTAATGGCAAGGAACTGGGAACTGTTTAAATGTGAGTCAGTTAAGGCTAAATAAGTTATGGTTTATAAAAATTATGCAATATTTTTGTTCTGTAAGAAAAGATTAGCAGGATAAAGTTCAGAAAGGATGAACTGAAGTTAACTAAAGTGATTAGAATTAAGAGAACATTGTACAAACCAACAAAATTATGTGATGATTAATTCTGATGGGTGTGGCTATCTTCTATAATGAGGTGATTCAGACCAGTTTTAATAGACTTGTGATTAAGAGAGTCATCTTCCAGAAATGGATTGAATGTGGATCACAATATAGTATTTTCACTTGTTTTGTTGGTTCCAGTTCTATGCTACCACAAAAAAATTTCATATAAATATTTTTGTACATATGGGTCATTTTACCCTTTTATGATTTCCTGGAGAAATAGACTCAATAATGGCAGTGCTGGGTCAAAAAACATGCACAGTTTTGTAGCTCTTTGGCAATAGTTGCAGATTGCAACTATATTTGGATCATGTCACAGCTTCACCAACAATGATTATTTTAAATTTAAAATTTTGAAATTCTTCTTTCTTCTTTTGTTGATGGGCTTAGTAATATAAATAAATGGTGATTTCTATGGATTAATTTATATTCTGCAAATTTGCTAAAACTGTTAATTCTTTTCTGTTAATTCTAATTCCTTTAATTTCTTTTTCTTTTCTTATTATTAAATCCAACATCTCTAGTACAATGTTTATTAATAATGTTTATAATGGGCATCCTTGTTTCAAACCTAATCTTATTGGGAATGCCTCCAGCTTTTCTCCATCACAAATAATAGTTGTTGTTTGTTTTAAATAGATGTTGCTTATTATTTTAAGGAAAACTCCTTTTATCGATATGCTCTGTAGTTTTGTTGTTGTTGTTTCTTTCTTTGTTTTTTTATTAAAGCTTTTTATTTACAAAGCAAATGCATGGGTAATTTTTCCAACATTGACCCTTACAAAACCTTTTGTTTCAAATTTTCCCCTTCTTTCCCCCACCACTCCTCTAGCTGTCAGGTAGTCCAATACATGAAATAAATACATGTTAAATTCAATATATGTAAACATATTTATACAGATATCTTGCTGCACAAGAAAAATCAGATCAAGAAGGAAGAAGAAGAAAAACAAAGAAAACAAAATACAATCAAATAACAGAGAATTTTATGTTGTGTTTCACAATTTGTTCCTGTGGTTTTCTCTCTGTGGATGTAGATGACTCTCTGCATAACTGAATAAGTGAAACGGGTTTGAATCATCTAAACTTGAAGAGAGCCACATGCATCAGAAATGATTGTCTTATAGTCTTGTTGCTGTGTATAATGATCTCTTGGTTCTGCTTATTTCACTTAGCAACAGTTTATGTAGGTCTCGCCAAGCCTCTCTGAAATCATCCTGCTGGTCATTTCTTACAGAACAATAGTAATCTATAGTATGCATATTCCGTAATTTATTCAACCATTCTGCAAATTGAACGGCATCCATTCAATTTCCAGTTTCTTGCCACTACAAGAGAGGGCTGCCACACACATTTTTGCACAAGTGGGTCATTTTCCCTCCTTTAAGATCTCTTTGGGATATAACTCCAGTAGAAACAGTCTTGGATCAAAGTGTATGTCCACAGTTTGATAACTTTTTGAGCATAGTTCCAAACTGCTCTCCAAAATAGTTGGATCTCTTCACAGTTCCCTCAACAGTGTACCAGTGTCCCAGTTTTCTCACATCTTCTTCAGTATTTGTCATTATCTTTTCCTGTCATTTTAGCCAATCTGATAGGTACATAATGGTATCACAAGATTGTCTTAATTTGCATTTCTCTGATCAATAGTGATTTGGAACATCTTTTCATATGGCTAAAATAGTTTCAATTTCTTCATCTGAAAATTATCTGTTAATATCCTTTGATCATTTATCAACTGGAGAATGGCTTGAACTATTATAAATTCGAGTCAATTCTCTATATATTTTAGAAATGAGGGTTTTATCAGATTTTTAGGATGTAAAAAAGAATCTTTCCCAATATATTGCTTCTCTTCTTATTTGCATTAGTTTTGTTTGTACAAAATCTTTTTAACCTAATGTAATCAAAATTATCTATTTTGTGATCAACAATTATTTTTAGTTCTTTTTTTCATCACAAATTCCTTCCTTCTGCACAAATCTGAGAGGTAAAGTACTATATTTTCTTTTAATTTGTTTATAATCTCATTCTTTATGTGTAGATTATGAATCCATTTGATCTTGATATATGGTGTTAAGTGTGAATCAATACTTAATTATTGCCATATTAGTTTCCAATCTTCCCAGCAGTTTTTGTCAAATAATGAATTCTTAAACTGGGGTGTTTGGGTTTGTCAAACAATAGATTGCTATAGTTATTGACTATTTTGTCCTGTGATCCTAACCTGTTCCACTGATCAACTAGTCTATTTCTTAGCCAGTACAAATGGTTTTGATGATTATTCCTTTAAAATATACTTTTAGATTTGGTACAAATAGGCCATCTTCATTTGATTTTTTTTCCCTTTAGTTCCCTTGAAACTCTTGACCTTTTGTTCTTCCAGATGAATTTTGTTGTTATTATTTCTAGGTTAGTAAAATAGATTCTTGGGAGTTTTGTTAATTTATTTCATCGAGTATTGCTTTAGAGAATCTACAGAAAAAAAAAAAAGCTGAGGGAAGGGTTTTGGATTTTTTCATATGCAAAACTCGAATTTTAGCTTTAATTTTGCCCACCATGGAGCATGTGCCTTTGGGGAGTTTTCCATTTCCTGATCCTCCTAAACTCCACCTTCATGAGTTAGGAAGAGAAAGAGAAATGGGAGGGATGATGATATCATCAGCACCACCCACTAACCAGTTGCAATCTTCTATGTTGTCATTTCAAAAGGTGAGAATAGGCTTCATTACCTCAGGCCAGGAACGATTTTGGTGTCTTGAGCAGCAATTGCTATTGTGCTCAAAATGTCTTTGAAAATGCAGCTCAATTAGTCTCTAAGCAAGCCAGTGAGGATAAGAGATTGCAGTGAGTCTCTAAGGAGCTGAAAACTCCTTTTGGTTCACATTATAGACCTTTCATTTCCACACACAGATTTGAAACAATCTACCTAACAAACCCTGCCCCTCCCCCAAGTACTTATAAGATAATGACTATTTTGGGAAATTTATTTTGGTTGTGTAAACTCCTTTTCAGAAGTCTAAAGGTGTAAACTCCTTTAAAAGTGTCAACTCCTTTCAGAAGACTAAATGTGTAAACTCCTTTTAAAGGTGTGAACTAAAGGTGTGAATTCTGAGCTAGAGAATTGTTTAGACAACCTGAGTTAGCATCTTGTAATCCTAACATACTTATGTGCAAGGCTTGGAACTGTGGCCAATAAATTTTTCCACTCTGAGTTGGTTTCACAACACACATTAATTTGTGCATTGGTATAAGAGGTGTATATTTTGCCAGGTCTTGTCCCAGATAATTGTACTACTCTTTTAATGGCTTTTATTGAAATTATAGCCACAAGCATTTGGGTAAGCAATAAAAGTTTGTTCTGACTGTGCTGGGAGATTCATTCACTTCTTCATACTGTCTCCTTGATGAAGGATTACTGTGGGCGCCTCCTTTTTTGGGAAATATTTGGGAAACTGAGGAATGTGCAACTATTGTCCCAATCACTAATATAGATAGATAGTATGTGACCTGTGATCCAGGAGGAGAAGTAACATCAGGTTTATTGATTTACACTCCTGAAATATAATTTGGTCATAGTTATTCAAAATTTGACTTCTGGCAACAGAATTCAGACATATTGTGGACTGCAGCTTTTACAACTAAGCATCCTTTACTCATTATCTGTGTGAATGGCATACCATTGAAAAGATTGGCAGACACAGATGTAGATAGTGCAGCTATTAGAGGTGCCAGCTGGTTTAATTATTGGCTAAAGATTACAGCAAACACCTATATGTCTGGCATAAAAAGGATCTATAACAGCTAAAATTAGTGCTACCTCTTTGAGATGGGAATTTAAAGATAAGACAGAAGTTTTTATTTATTTTATAGTTGAAAGGTTCCACATTAATTAGTGGGAAAGGGACATCTTACAAAGTGAAAAAATATTCAGACTTCATTAAGTATAGAACAGGAGCAACTTAACCAAGGACATTTACAAGCTTCCTATGTTTTTGGAATTCCCCTGCACTTGATATAAAAAGGAAATTTGGGAAATGGAAAATGTTTATTGATTCTAGAAAAGTAAATAGACAGATGGAGACAATGGAAGCTCTTCAGCTTGGGCTTCCATCTCCTCAATTGCCTAGGGAATTGTCTTTTTGGATTAAGAATTATTCCTATTCTACCCCTTTAGATAAGGAAGATATGAAGGGATTTGCCTTTCCAGGGCCCAGCAGTAATTTAACTGAGCTTTATAAAGGATTTGAATGGACAGCTTTGACACGGGGTATGAAGTATAGCCTTACTATATACCAAATGCATGTGTCTGTTGACTTTATTGCTGTAAGAAAAGCATCTCCAAAAGTTATGTTGTTACCATCATTATATGGTATTTTAAGGGAAGACAATGCTTTGAACTCACCACTCCAGCTTATAAAAGAAGCTCAAGAGGTTCCAAGAGAGTTTGAATTACCTTTATCTAATGTGCTTGAAAGAGTGACTCAAAAAGTATTGGAAATATCAGTTTTTGTTACAAAGGAGGCACCCGGGGGCGGAGCCAAGATGGCGGAGAAGAAACACACGACTCTGTGAACGTTTTCACTCCCTCACAATCAATTAGATAAATTAAGCCTCAAAATAAGCCCTGGACTGATAGATACCACAAGGACTGGAAGCACGACTTACCAGCTGAAGAGAATCTGGAGTTTCAACAGAAAAGGTCAGTCCCCAAGGGAGGAAGAAGAGAGGCCAGCACAGACGGCTGGGTGCTAGCATACAGAGCCGATCGCACTGGGGAGGGCTCTGGGATCAGAGAAGCCACTGAGATAAAGGAATCTGGCACAGGCTGTTAGCTCTTCTCTGCTAATTATTTAGCAGTTCAGAAGAGAAAGCTAAAATATCTTAAAAATTCAGATAGATTAGATTTTCCCTAGATCCTGGAGGTGACTCAGCAGATCTCAGCACCAGGGGACGTGGCCTCAGGTACCTCCTGAGAATAGTTAAGAGATTGACAAGTGGGTGGATACGGCCCAAGGCAACACACACTGCCTAGTTTAGCTGGAGGGAGTGGAACTCAGCTACAGGAAGTCCCAGAGAAGAAGAACCTTTGAACTAGGGACCGCGGTTTCTGGCAGACACTTCCAGTTTGAGCACAGGGGCTTTTCACGTCACCTGCCGCAGACATCCACGCCCCACTGGGACACATAGACTAGGCTTCATGCTGCCTTTACTGTGAAGTCTCAACCTCAGGGAAGCCACTAAAACACAGTGCCCTCAGGGCACAGAGGTGCTAGTCACCTCTGAGGCACTTCCAGGGAGGCGGTGGGGAACTCTCTCCCAGAGCTCTATCTTAGCTCAGGCGCTAGAACGGGTGCATCTATCCGGTCTGGGAGGAAGCTGGTAAAGAAGTAAATAAATAATTTTCTAACCCAGGGACAGACCCCAAAAGATTTTTAAAATATGAACAAAAAAACCAGAAAAACCATAGAATCCTTCTACACAGAGAAAGAGCAGGTATCCAAACCCAAGGAAGTTAACAGCAGAGAGTCAGCAGATAACAACCTAAAGGGGAATGATTCCTGCCCCCCATCACATAACTCTCTCCTTGAAGAGACTATTAAAAAATTAAGGGAATTTGAAGAAAAATGGGGAAAGGAAAGGGAAGCTATGATAGAGAATAACAACGTCCTGAAATTGGAGTTGGAAAAAATGAAGAATTCACAGGAGATGCAGGGAAACAAAATTTATGAATTATAAAAGGTTAAAAAATCACAGGAAAGTAGGATTTCTGAATGGGAAAAGATAAAAAAGTCTCAATAAAATAGGATTTCTGAATTGGAAAAGATAAAAAAGTCTCAAGAAAATAGAATTTCTGAATTGGAAAAAGAAAATAATTCTCAAAAAAAAATTAGGGAAATGGAAAAAAATTCAATAGTGCAAAATAATTCATTTAAAAACGAAATTGGCCATTTACAAAAAGAACTAAAAACTGTGAAAGAAGAAAATAACTCCTTAAAAGTCAGGATGGAACAAATAGAAATGAATGACTCACAGAGAACCCAAGAATCAGTCAAACAAAACAAAAAAAAAAATGAGAAGCTGGAGAACAATGTCAAATACTTACTGGGAAAATCTATAGACCTGGAAAATAGATCTAGGAGAGATAATCTGCGGATCATTGGACTTCCAGAAAACTATAACCAAAAAAAGAGGCTAGATTCTATTTTACAGGAAATTATCAAAGAGAACTGTCCAGAGATAATAGAAACAGAAGGGAAAGTAGATGTGGAAAGAATTCATCGAACTCCTTCTGAAATAGACCCTAAAAAAAGAACACCACGGAATATTGTGGCTAAGCTGCAGAATTACCACACAAAGGAGAAAATCCTGCAAGCAGCTAGAAAAAAACAATTTAAATAACAAGGGGCCACAATACGGGTCACTCAAGATCTGGCTGCCTCCACATTAAAAGATAGAAGGGCCTGGAACCTGATATTCCGTAAAGCAAAAGATCAAGGACTGCAACCAAGAATAAACTACCCAGCTAAGTTTAGCATCTTTTTCCATGGAAGAAAATGGTCATTCAATGAAACAGAGGAATTCTACATGTTTCTAAGAAAAAAACCAGACTTAAACAAAAAATTTGATCTACATCCACAAGACTGAAGAGAAACAGAAAAAGGTACACAGAACCCTTGAGAACTGTAACTCTGTTGTGGGTATATAAAAAGTTCTCAAGGATAATTTGATTTTACTGATATAAAAGAAAAAAAAAGGGGGTGTAGTAAAGGGAAGGAAGTCGTTTCAGAAAAAGGGGAAGGAATGATAAAAAGAGGGAAACTACATCCCAGGAAGAGGCATAGAAAATACACCATATCTGAGGGAACTTAGTGAGGGGGAGAATAATTGTGTGAATCTTACTCTCATCAGGAGAGGCTCAAAGAGTAAATAATTAACATATTTGTTTTGCAGAGAATTTTCTCTCACCTCATTAAAAGGGGGGAGAGGAAAAGGGAAAAGGAAAAGGAGAATAAGTGAAGGGACTTGGAGGGAGGGGGGAGGGATACTAAAAAAAAAAAAGAGGGTTGCACGTCACAAGGGGGGTCTGTAAATTAAATATCGGGGAGGGGGATCAGGGGGGGTCAAGGGAAAAAAGCATAATCTGGGGATAATACGATGGCAGGAAATACAGAATTAGTAATTTTAACTGTAAATGTAAATGGGATGAATGATCCCATCAAACGGAGACGGATAGCAGATTGGATCAAAAAGCAGAACCCTACAATATGTTGTCTACAGGAAACACACTTAAAGCAGGGAGATACATACAGAGTAAAGGTAAAAGGCTGGAACAGAGCCTATTATGCTTCAGGTAAAGCCAAAAAAGCAGGGGTAGCTATCCTTATCTCAGATCAAGCAAAAGCAGAAGTAGATCTCCTTAAAAAAGATAAGGAAGGCAACTATATCCTGCTGAAAGGTAGCATAAATAATGAAGCCATATCAATACTAAACATATATGCACCAAGTGGTATAGCATCTAACTTTCTAAAGGAAAAGTTAAGAGAATTGCAAGAAGAAATAGACAGTAAAACTATAATAGTGGGAGATCTCAACCTAGCACTCTCAGATTTAGACAAATCAAACCACAAAAGAAACAAGAAAGAAATTAAAAAAGTAAATAGAACATCAGAAAAACTAGGTATGATAGACCTTTGGAGAAAACTGAATGGCAATAGAAAGGAATATACTTTCTTCTCAGCAGTTCATGGATCCTATACAAAAATAGACCATATATTAGGACATAAAGATCTCAAAATTAAATGTAGGAAGGTAGAAATAATAAATGCCTTCTTCTCAGATTACAATGCAATAAAAGCTACATTCAGTAAAAAGTTAGGGGTAAATAGACAAAAAAGTAATTGGAAACTGAATAATCTCATCTTAAAGAATGACTGGGTGAAAGAGCAAATTATAGAAACAATTAACAATTTCACCCAAGATAATGACAATGATGAGACATCATACCAAAATCTTTGGGATGCAGCTAAAGCAGTAATAAGGGGAAATTTTATATCTTTAGAGGCTTATTTGAAGAAAATAGAGAAAGAGAAGATTAACGAATTGGGCTTACAACTTAAAAGGCTAGAAAAAACCAAATTATAAACCCCCAACCAAAAATTAAACTCGAAATAAAAAAATTAAAAGGAGAAATCAATAAAATTGAAAGTAAAAAAACTATTGAATTAATAAATAAAACCAAGAGTTGGTTTTATGAAAAAGCCAATAAAATAGATAAACCTTTGGTAAATTTGATCAAAAAAAGAAAGAGGAAAATCAAATTGATAGTCTTACAAATGAAAAGGGGGATCTTTCCACTAATGAAGAGGAAATTAGAGAAATAATAAGGAGTTACTTTGCCCAACTTTATGCCAATAAATTTGATAACTTAAGTGAAATGGATGACTTCCTCCAAAAATATAGGCTCCCTAGATTAACAGAGGAGGAGATAAATTGCTTAAATAGTCCCATTTCAGAAAAAGAAATAGAACAAGCTATTAATCCCACTCCCCAGGAAAAAATCCCCAGGTCCAGATGGATTCACATGTGAATTCTACTAAACATTTAAAGAACAATTAGCCGCAATGTTATATAAATTATGGGAAAAAATAGGGGATGAAGTAGTCCTACCAAACTCCTTTTATGACACAGACATGGTACTGATACCTAAACCAGGTAGAGTGAAAACTGAGAAAGAAAATTATAGACCAATCTCCTTAATGAATATTGATGCTAAAATCGTAAATAAGATATTAGCAAAAAGAATTCAGAAAATCATCTCCAGGATAATACACTATGATCAAGTAGGATTTATTCCAGGAATGCAGGGCTGGTTTAATATTAGGAAAACTATTAATATAATTGACCATATTAATAATCAAATTAATAAGAACCATATGATCATCTCAATAGATGCAGAAAAAGCATTTGACAAAATCCAACATCCATTCCTACTAAAAACTCTTGAGAGTATAGGAATAAATGGACTATTCCTTAGAATAATCAGGAGCATATATTTAAGACCTTCAGTAAGCATAATATGCAATAGAAATAAACTGCAACCTTTCCCACTAAGATCAGGAGTGAAACAAGGTTGCCCACTATCACCATTACTATTCAATATAGTACTAGAATCGCTAGCCTCGGCAATAAGAGCCGAGAAAGAGATTCAAGGAATTAGAGTAGGAAATGAGGAAATCAAACTATCACTTTTTGCAGATGACATGATGGTATACTTAGAGAACCCCAAAGACTCTGCTAAAAAGCTACTAGAAATAATTCAAAATTTCAGCAAAGTGGCAGGATACAAAATAAATCCACATAAATCCTCGGCATTTTTATATATCACTAACAAAATGCAACAGCAAGAGATACAAAGTGAAATTCCATTCCAAACAAATGTTGAGAATATAAAGTATTTGGGAATCCATCTACCAAAGAAAAGTCAGGAATTATATGAGAAAAATTACAAAACACTTGCCACAAAAATAAAATCAGATTCAAATAATTGGAAAGACATTCAATGCTCTTGAATAGGCCGAGCGAATATAATAAAGATGACAATACTCTCCAAACTAATCTATTTATTTAGTGGTATACCAATCAGACTCCCAAGAAACTATTTCAATGACCTGGAAAAAATAACAACAAAATTCATATGGAAGAATAAAAGGTCGAGAATTGCAAGGGAACTAATGAAATAAAACTCAGAGGAAGGTGGTCTAAGTGTACCTGATCTAAAGCTATATTATATAGCAGCAGTCACCAAAACCATTTGGTATTGGCTAAGAAATAGACCGGTAGATCAGTGGAACAGATTAGATACAAAGGACAAAAAAGGGTACATCTATAGCAATCTAATCTTTGACAAACCCAAAGATACCAACATTAGGGATAAAAATTCATTATTTGGAAAAAACATTTGGGAAAACTGGAAATTAGTATGGCAGAAATTAGATATGGATCCACACTTAACACCATATACCAAGATAAGATCAAAATGGGTCCAAGATTTAGGCATAAAGAGGGAGATAATAAATAGATTAGAGGAACAGAGGATAGTCTACCTCTCAGACCTGTGGAGGAGGAAGGAATTTATGACCAGAGGAGAACTAGAGATCATTATTGATCACAAAATAGAAGATTTTGATTACATCAAACTAAAAAGTTTCTGTACAAATAATACTAATGCAAACAAGATTAGAAGGGAAGTAACAAATTGGGAAAATATTTTTAAAAACAAAGGTTCTGACAAAGGTCTCATTTCCAAAATATATAGAGAACTGACCCTAATTTATAAGAAACTGAACCATTCTCCAATTGATACATGGTCAAAGGATATGAACAGACAATTCTCAGAGGAAGAAATTGAAACTATATCCACTCACATGAAAGAGTGTTCCAAATCACTACTCATCAGAGAAATGCAAATTAAGACCACTCTGAGATACCACTACACACCTGTCAGATTGGCTAAGATGACAGGAACAAATAATGATGAATGTTGGAGGGGATGTGGGGAAACTGGGACACTAATACATTGCTGGTGGAGTTGCGAAAGAATACAGCCATTCTGGGGAGCAATCTGGAATTATGCCCAAAAAGTTATCAAACTGTGCATACCCTTTGACCCAGCAGCGCTACTACTGGGATTATATCCCAAAGAAATACTAAAGAGCGGAAAGAGACCTATATGTGCCAAAATGTTTGTGGCAGCTCTTTTTGTTGTAGCTAGAAACTGGAAGATGAATGGATGTCCATCAGTTGGAGAATGGTTGGGTAAATTGTGGTATATGAAGGTTATGGAATATTATTGCTCGGTAAGAAATGACCAGCAGGAGGAATATAGAGAGGCCTGGAGAGACTTAAATCAACTGATGTTGAGTGAAATGAGCAGAACCAGAAGATCACTGTACACTTCAACAACAATACTGTATGAGGATGTATTCTGATGGAAGTGGAAATCTTCAACATAAAGAAGATCCAACTCACTTCCAGTTGATCAATGATGGACAGAGGTAGCTACACCCAGAGAAGAAACACTGGGAGGGGAATGTAAATTGTTAGCACTAATATCTGTCTGCCCAGGTTGCATGTACCTTCGGATTCTAATGTTTATTGTGCAACAAGAAAATGATATTCACACACATGTATTGTACCTAGACTATATTGTAACACATGTAAAATGTATGGTATTGCCTGTCGTCGGGGGGAGGGAATAGAGGGAGGGGGGTAATTTGGAAAAATGAATATAAGGGATAATATTATAAAATATATATATATATATATATATATATATATATATATATATATATATATATATATATATAAAAAGACTGAGTGAACTTGAAATAAATGGACTCCATATTTGACCATCCAAAAAAAAAAAAAAAAAAAAAAAAAAAAACTATTGAATTAATAAATAAAACCAAGAGTTGGTTTTATGAAAAAGCCAATAAAATAGATAAACCTTTGGTAAATTTGATCAAAAAAAGAAAGAGGAAAATCAAATTGATAGTCTTACAAATGAAAAGGGGGATCTTTCCACTAATGAAGAGGAAATTAGAGAAATAATAAGGAGTTACTTTGCCCAACTTTATGCCAATAAATTTGATAACTTAAGTGAAATGGATGACTTCCTCCAAAAATATAGGCTCCCTAGATTAACAGAGGAGGAGATAAATTGCTTAAATAGTCCCATTTCAGAAAAAGAAATAGAACAAGCTATTAATCCCACTCCCCAGGAAAAAATCCCCAGGTCCAGATGGATTCACATGTGAATTCTACTAAACATTTAAAGAACAATTAGCCGCAATGTTATATAAATTATGGGAAAAAATAGGGGATGAAGTAGTCCTACCAAACTCCTTTTATGACACAGACATGGTACTGATACCTAAACCAGGTAGAGTGAAAACTGAGAAAGAAAATTATAGACCAATCTCCTTAATGAATATTGATGCTAAAATCGTAAATAAGATATTAGCAAAAAGAATTCAGAAAATCATCTCCAGGATAATACACTATGATCAAGTAGGATTTATTCCAGGAATGCAGGGCTGGTTTAATATTAGGAAAACTATTAATATAATTGACCATATTAATAATCAAATTAATAAGAACCATATGATCATCTCAATAGATGCAGAAAAAGCATTTGACAAAATCCAACATCCATTCCTACTAAAAACTCTTGAGAGTATAGGAATAAATGGACTATTCCTTAGAATAATCAGGAGCATATATTTAAGACCTTCAGTAAGCATAATATGCAATAGAAATAAACTGCAACCTTTCCCACTAAGATCAGGAGTGAAACAAGGTTGCCCACTATCACCATTACTATTCAATATAGTACTAGAATCGCTAGCCTCGGCAATAAGAGCCGAGAAAGAGATTCAAGGAATTAGAGTAGGAAATGAGGAAATCAAACTATCACTTTTTGCAGATGACATGATGGTATACTTAGAGAACCCCAAAGACTCTGCTAAAAAGCTACTAGAAATAATTCAAAATTTCAGCAAAGTGGCAGGATACAAAATAAATCCACATAAATCCTCGGCATTTTTATATATCACTAACAAAATGCAACAGCAAGAGATACAAAGAGAAATTCCATTCCAAACAAATGTTGAGAATATAAAGTATTTGGGAATCCATCTACCAAAGAAAAGTCAGGAATTATATGAGAAAAATTACAAAACACTTGCCACAAAAATAAAATCAGATTCAAATAATTGGAAAGACATTCAATGCTCTTGAATAGGCCGAGCGAATATAATAAAGATGACAATACTCTCCAAACTAATCTATTTATTTAGTGGTATACCAATCAGACTCCCAAGAAACTATTTCAATGACCTGGAAAAAATAACAACAAAATTCATATGGAAGAATAAAAGGTCGAGAATTGCAAGGGAACTAATGAAATAAAACTCAGAGGAAGGTGGTCTAAGTGTACCTGATCTAAAGCTATATTATATAGCAGCAGTCACCAAAACCATTTGGTATTGGCTAAGAAATAGACCGGTAGATCAGTGGAACAGATTAGATACAAAGGACAAAAAAGGGTACATCTATAGCAATCTAATCTTTGACAAACCCAAAGATACCAACATTAGGGATAAAAATTCATTATTTGGAAAAAACATTTGGGAAAACTGGAAATTAGTATGGCAGAAATTAGATATGGATCCACACTTAACACCATATACCAAGATAAGATCAAAACGGGTCCAAGATTTAGGCATAAAGAGGGAGATAATAAATAGATTAGAGGAACAGAGGATAGTCTACCTCTCAGACCTGTGGAGGAGGAAGGAATTTATGACCAGAGGAGAACTAGAGATCATTATTGATCACAAAATAGAAGATTTTGATTACATCAAACTAAAAAGTTTCTGTACAAATAATACTGATGCAAACAAGATTAGAAGGGAAGTAACAAATTGGGAAAATATTTTTAAAAACAAAGGTTCTGACAAAGGTCTCATTTCCAAAATATATAGAGAACTGACCCTAATTTATAAGAAACTGAACCATTCTCCAATTGATACATGGTCAAAGGATATGAACAGACAATTCTCAGAGGAAGAAATTGAAACTATATCCACTCACATGAAAGAGTGTTCCAAATCACTACTCATCAGAGAAATGCAAATTAAGACCACTCTGAGATACCACTACACACCTGTCAGATTGGCTAAGATGACAGGAACAAATAATGATGAATGTTGGAGGGGATGTGGGGAAACTGGGACACTAATACATTGCTGGTGGAGTTGCGAAAGAATACAGCCATTCTGGGGAGCAATCTGGAATTATGCCCAAAAAGTTATCAAACTGTGCATACCCTTTGACCCAGCAGCGCTACTACTGGGATTATATCCCAAAGAAATACTAAAGAGCGGAAAGAGACCTATATGTGCCAAAATGTTTGTGGCAGCTCTTTTTGTTGTAGCTAGAAACTGGAAGATGAATGGATGTCCATCAGTTGGAGAATGGTTGGGTAAATTGTGGTATATGAAGGTTATGGAATATTATTGCTCGGTAAGAAATGACCAGCAGGAGGAATATAGAGAGGCCTGGAGACACTTAAATCAACTGATGTTGAGTGAAATGAGCAGAACCAGAAGATCACTGTACACTTCAACAACAATACTGTATGAGGATGTATTCTGATGGAAGTGGAAATCTTCAACATAAAGAAGATCCAACTCACTTCCAGTTGATCAATGATGGACAGAGGTAGCTACACCCAGAGAAGAAACACTGGGAGGGGAATGTAAATTGTTAGCACTAATATCTGTCTGCCCAGGTTGCATGTACCTTCAGATTCTAATGTTTATTGTGCAACAAGAAAATGATATTCACACACATGTATTGTACCTAGACTATATTGTAACACATGTAAAATGTATGGTATTGCCTGTCGTCGGGGGGAGGGAATAGAGGGAGGGGGGGTAATTTGGAAAAATGAATATAAGGGATAATATTATAAAATATATATATATATATATATATATATATATATATATATATATATATATAAAAAGACTGAGTGAACTTGAAATAAATGGACTCCATATTTGACCATCCAAAAAAAAAAAAAAAAAAAAAACAAACTATTGAATTAATAAATAAAACCAAGAGTTGGTTTTATGAAAAAGCCAATAAAATAGATAAACCTTTGGTAAATTTGATCAAAAAAAGAAAGAGGAAAATCAAATTGATAGTCTTACAAATGAAAAGGGGGATCTTTCCACTAATGAAGAGGAAATTAGAGAAATAATAAGGAGTTACTTTGCCCAACTTTATGCCAATAAATTTGATAACTTAAGTGAAATGGATGACTTCCTCCAAAAATATAGGCTCCCTAGATTAACAGAGGAGGAGATAAATTGCTTAAATAGTCCCATTTCAGAAAAAGAAATAGAACAAGCTATTAATCCCACTCCCCAGGAAAAAATCCCCAGGTCCAGATGGATTCACATGTGAATTCTACTAAACATTTAAAGAACAATTAGCCGCAATGTTATATAAATTATGGGAAAAAATAGGGGATGAAGTAGTCCTACCAAACTCCTTTTATGACACAGACATGGTACTGATACCTAAACCAGGTGGAGTGAAAACTGAGAAAGAAAATTATAGACCAATCTCCTTAATGAATATTGATGCTAAAATCGTAAATAAGATATTAGCAAAAAGAATTCAGAAAATCATCTCCAGGATAATACACTATGATCAAGTAGGATTTATTCCAGGAATGCAGGGCTGGTTTAATATTAGGAAAACTATTAATATAATTGACCATATTAATAATCAAATTAATAAGAACCATATGATCATCTCAATAGATGCAGAAAAAGCATTTGACAAAATCCAACATCCATTCCTACTAAAAACTCTTGAGAGTATAGGAATAAATGGACTATTCCTTAGAATAATCAGGAGCATATATTTAAGACCTTCAGTAAGCATAATATGCAATAGAAATAAACTGCAACCTTTTCCACTAAGATCAGGAGTGAAACAAGGTTGCCCACTATCACCATTACTATTCAATATAGTACTAGAATCGCTAGCCTCGGCAATAAGAGCCGAGAAAGAGATTCAAGGAATTAGAGTAGGAAATGAGGAAATCAAACTATCACTTTTTGCAGATGACATGATGGTATACTTAGAGAACCCCAAAGACTCTGCTAAAAAGCTACTAGAAATAATTCAAAATTTCAGCAAAGTGGCAGGATACAAAATAAATCCACATAAATCCTCGGCATTTTTATATATCACTAACAAAATGCAACAGCAAGAGATACAAAGAGAAATTCCATTCCAAACAAATGTTGAGAATATAAAGTATTTGGGAATCCATCTACCAAAGAAAAGTCAGGAATTATATGAGAAAAATTACAAAACACTTGCCACAAAAATAAAATCAGATTCAAATAATTGGAAAGACATTCAATGCTCTTGAATAGGCCGAGCGAATATAATAAAGATGACAATACTCTCCAAACTAATCTATTTATTTAGTGGTATACCAATCAGACTCCCAAGAAACTATTTCAATGACCTGGAAAAAATAACAACAAAATTCATATGGAAGAATAAAAGGTCGAGAATTGCAAGGGAACTAATGAAATAAAACTCAGAGGAAGGTGGTCTAAGTGTACCTGATCTAAAGCTATATTATATAGCAGCAGTCACCAAAACCATTTGGTATTGGCTAAGAAATAGACCGGTAGATCAGTGGAACAGATTAGATACAAAGGACAAAAAAGGGTACATCTATAGCAATCTAATCTTTGACAAACCCAAAGATACCAACATTAGGGATAAAAATTCATTATTTGGAAAAAACATTTGGGAAAACTGGAAATTAGTATGGCAGAAATTAGATATGGATCCACACTTAACACCATATACCAAGATAAGATCAAAACGGGTCCAAGATTTAGGCATAAAGAGGGAGATAATAAATAGATTAGAGGAACAGAGGATAGTCTACCTCTCAGACCTGTGGAGGAGGAAGGAATTTATGACCAGAGGAGAACTAGAGATCATTATTGATCACAAAATAGAAGATTTTGATTACATCAAACTAAAAAGTTTCTGTACAAATAATACTGATGCAAACAAGATTAGAAGGGAAGTAACAAATTGGGAAAATATTTTTAAAAACAAAGGTTCTGACAAAGGTCTCATTTCCAAAATATATAGAGAACTGACCCTAATTTATAAGAAACTGAACCATTCTCCAATTGATACATGGTCAAAGGATATGAACAGACAATTCTCAGAGGAAGAAATTGAAACTATATCCACTCACATGAAAGAGTGTTCCAAATCACTACTGATCAGAGAAATGCAAATTAAGACCACTCTGAGATACCACTACACACCTGTCAGATTGGCTAAGATGACAGGAACAAATAATGATGAATGTTGGAGGGGATGTGGGGAAACTGGGACACTAATACATTGCTGGTGGAGTTGCGAAAGAATACAGCCATTCTGGGGAGCAATCTGGAATTATGCCCAAAAAGTTATCAAACTGTGCATACCCTTTGACCCAGCAGCGCTACTACTGGGCTTATATCCCAAAGAAATACTAAAGAGTGGAAAGAGACATATATGTGCCAAAATGTTTGTGACAGCTCTTTTTGTTGTAGCTAGAAACTGGAAGATGAATGGATGTCCATCAGTTGGAGAATGGTTGGGTAAATTATGGCATATGAAGGTTATGGAATATTATTGTTCTGTAAGAAATGACCAGCAGGAGGAATACAGAGAGGCCTGAAGAGACTTAAATCAACTGATGCTGAGTGAAATGAGCAGAACCAGAAGATCACTGTACACTTCAACAACAATACTGTATGAGGATGTATTCTGATGGAATTGGAAATCTTCAACATAAAGAAGATCCAACTCACTTCCAATTGATCAATGATGGACAGAGGTACCTACACCCAGAGAAGAAACACTGGGAAGTGAATGTAAATTGTTAGCACCAATATCTGTCTGCCCAGGTTGCATGTACCTTCAGAATCTAATGTTTTTTGTGCAACAAGAATATGATATTCACACACATGTATTGTATCTAGACTATATTGTAACACATGTAAAATGTGTGGGATTGCCTGTCATCGGGAGGAGGGAATAGAGGGAGCGGGGGATAATTTGGGAAAATGAATACAAGGGATAATATTAAAATAAAAAAATAAAAAAAAGAATAAGACACAATTCTATACACAACTGAATGTGTATTTTCTCTGAGAAATCCAGAATAAGAGTCAAGCATTGTGCACAACATTCCCATACTGTTTTAGAGCTAATTTGGGGGACTTGTACTTTTAAAGTTCTTTTTACATTGTATTATTGAAGGAGAAATATCTACAACGTTGTCTTGTTCTATGATCTCTTCTGTGAGGAACACAGGCAGATTTTTCTGCTTAGTACTGTACAAAGTGAATAAAAATAATCTCTAAAATATGCAAAAAAACAAACAAACAAACAAAAAAAAAACAAAGGAGGCACCCACAGTAATCCTTCATCAAGGAAAAGAAACCTCCTCCCAGAGAAGGATTACAATTGAGATTCGACAGGACTTTAGTAAGTATGTAAATATAATTTGTGATTTGGCTTATTCAGTAGATGTGGAACATAGAATTGCCACTGCCCAAATAAAATTTGTAGTTTTTAATATATATTCTCAGCTCTTTAAAGAACTTCAAGAGCAAGTGAGAAGGTACTCAGGTAACTATTATGTCTTGCATGTTCATTTTCATAGTGTACTTTCAAATCCTATCTTTTATCATCAGGGTGCTAGAGCTTTACATTAGCAAATTGTGTTAACTAAAGAGGAAGCTAAGAGCATAGCAAAAGATACCTTTTCACTCTCCTATGCTCCCTCCAGGAAAACACCCTTGTGGTTTGAGATCTAATGCTTTAAGGCAAATAGACATCACTCATGTTAAGAGGCCGCATTCTCAATTCTTTATGGCTTCATTGCAATCAGGAGAAGCAGTTAGGCAGATGATCAGCCCTCTTTCCATTGTAGGGATAACACATGCACTTAAGACAGGTAATCTATTAACTTATAGATTTTCTGCCTTAGGTCCTTTTGCATTGACTTTGGCATTACCCATTCCACTGACATCCCATTTAACTCTACTGGCCAAGCCATCATTGGACAGACTATTTACACCCCCAAGATGTTCCAGTTCCCACAAAAGAAGGGAATTTTGGGATTTGCAAGATATATGTGGCAATATATACATGTAATTGCCTGCAATTTTCAAATTCTTTGGATTTTACCCCAGCAATGCACTTCTGTCACATGCAGAAAGTGCAGCTAACTAACAAGTTGACTGACAAGGACAAGAACTCTCTCTCCACAGTGATGTGGAAGGGTTTGGATGGCATCTGGAAGGTCCCAGGTTAGGTCAGTGTTTGGGGCCCCAGGTACGTTTTTGTCATGCCAGATGCAGACCCAACAGCAGAGAAGTGGATAACAATCAGAAACATCTGTGACATAGAAATCCAAGAAGAGGACCAGATGATGGCCCTGAGGGATTAGCCAGATGTCAGCAGCCCTCCAGACACTGATGACAGCCATGTCCCTCCTGATTATGACACCAGAGACAGCAGATACAGCTCCAGTGTAGCAGCTGAATTGGACTGTCTTGGTTGATGTGCAATACAAACAGATTGATAACTGGACAATGGGCTTGTGCACTTCTCCCATGCCTACTTGCTATTCATAGGGTGGCCTGGGTAGATGCTTTATATCAATGTGTCCAGAGTTTATAGATTATGCCTCTAAATTAGTGGGTGAAAAAACAACATGCCCACCTGCCAAAGTTAATGAAGCAATGCTACAAGATATGACTTTGTCTGTATATACTTTCCTCTGTGCCTTTCTTATACCAAAAGGTGTATACAATTGAAACTACAGACTTGTGACATCCTATCTCACTGACATTTTATCTCCTTGACATCCTACCTCCTTGAGTGCAACTTTATTGAATGGGTTGAACACCATGTTATCCCTGCTTAGTTTTGGCCACTGTTGGGCCTAGTTCTTAGTGTCATACTTTTGTTTTCCTTTGTTCTGTTATATACACTTTGTAATCTCATTGATCAAGGAAGCTATTGTTGATGCTAAAGTTAGCTTTACAAAACAAAGGAATTGTTAGGGTTGGGTCTCCTTCAGTGTACCAGGAAGTAAACAAGCAACTAATGCCTGTTATTATTAGCTTGTTTATCTTAAGTGATTTCTGTGAGTAAACAAGGACTGCCTTGTGAGCAGGAACTCTGGACACATTGAGATTGCATCATTAATGGGAGGTGACTCCTTCTCTGATTGGCTGTGTGTGTGAGACCTCATAGACCCTATTTAAACAGTGGAGAGGAGGAAGTCTCTCTCTTTGACTTGATATTTATTTGGGAGTCAGCAGTTCAGCTAATCAGGATGTGAACATGTGAATAAAAGACCTTGAACTTGCACATGGCTGTTCTCTAGCATTCTACTATATATCTAAACCATTGTTCTTATAAAACAATGGCCAGAGATCTCCGAGGATCTCAGGCAGAGGTAAGCTTGGTAAAACTTATTTAAGCACTGCAAAAGACAGTGACCAGAGATTTCTCTGAGAGCCTGGGAATTAGGAGAGACTGGCAATAGTAAATGCAGAGTGATACAAGGGTGTTCACAAATGAAGTGAATGCCTAGAGCAATCATTTACAGTCTGTTTTTAGGGCATGGGAGGTTTTCCAAGCTTCCTTTACAAACAGTGGCTTCCTCTTAAGTGGTCATGGCTGTGCTGGGTCAATGTGGACTCACTCCTGGTGCTGGGTGGGCATGGCCAAGCCCCATGATATTCTGCCAGTTTGGGGTTCACTATTGATCTTTTGTGTTTGTGTTGGACGTTTTATAACTTCTCTGATGACATATTGGATTGTAACCAATGGAGACTGTAGTTTCCTGTAGAGTCTGCCCTTTAGATTCTCCAATATGTAGACAGTGCCAACCTGCAGAGTCCACACTGCCCCACTATTCTGTGCTATCTGCACTGGTATTTGTGCTCAGCTGCTTGTGCCTGGCTGCCTCCATCCTGTTTCCAATTGAAACAGATATTTTCTGGCAATCTTTGAAATTATCTTCTGCAAATAATTTGTTGCACTCCCAATATTTGTGTATTCTGTTGGTCCAGAGCTAATTCATGGGTTGGATTTGCCAATTAGTCTGAGAATTGTAGGAGAAGGTCAAAAAGAAACATGTGTCATCTCCACCATCTTGGCTCCACCCTCAGAAGTGTCTCTGTAGTGTTTTTATATGAATTGATATTGCATTTGTCAAATGAAGTTGATCTTTTTCTCTGTTTTATTCATGCAGCTATTTAGATATATAAAATTTCCCTTAAGAACTACTTTAGCTTCATCCCATAGGTTTTGGTATGCTGCAATTGAATGATTAAGTTATTCCCTCTTGGGGTAGAGCCAAGATGGTGGAGAGTACACATGCTTCATTCTGAGCTCCTCTTCTATCCTCACTACTGATTACCAAATTCAGCCTCTGAAATAGTGTTTGACTGGTAGAATCCATGAATATTGGGAGTACAGCAAATTACCTGCTGAAGATAATGTGGAAAATTGCAAGAAAAGGTCTGTCTTGATGGGAGGCAGGAGGCCAGAGCAGGCAGGGAGGCAGAACACAGAGGCTAGCCCATGCTGAGTGGACGGGGTGGGGTGCTGTCTCTGTGAGTGGAAAATTTGCAGGGATGACTCTATCATAGGCTCACAGAGCAGCTGCACAGCCCCAATCCTCAGCTTGGGGCTCTACCCAGGGCAGTCACACTTCCACTACTACTCAACTACTTGTCCTAGGGCAGCCACTGTTCTGCACAGCAGGGCTCTGCCCAGGGCAGAACTTATGAACAATGGGGTTCTGCCTAGGGCAGTAGCATTTTACTGTGTGGGGCCCTTCCCAGAACAGTAACACTTCTGCAGCAATGTGGCCACTCTTCACAACCCATTCTCAGGAAAGCTACTGTCCCTTATTGTCTGTTGCTATTCTGTAGAGGAAGCTGAGAACCTCCTTAAACGGAAGGCAGACTCCAAAAACTTTTAAAAAATGAGTAAAAAATCCAAGTGAGCCTTAATGATAGATATCTTCTATATAAAAAACAAGCAGATTTCAAACCCTAAGGAGACTAATAGCAGACAGTCTCCTGACAAAACCCCAAAGAGGGATATAACCTGGTCGCAATCACACAAGGCTCTCCATGAAGAAATTAGAAAAAAAATCTTAAAAGAGAACTAGAAGAAAAATGGGGAAAGAAAAAAAAAGTCTTTTAAGAGAGTATAGAAAAGGCATATGACTCCTTAAAAGAAAATTTGATAAAGTGGAAAAAGAAAACAACTTCCTAAAATGTGAAATGGAAAAGGAAAACTCCCAGGGAAACATAATATGTGAATTGGAAAAGATAAATAACTCCCAGGAAAATGGAATTCATGAATTGGAAAAAGAAAATAACTCATTAAATAAATTAGTGAAAAGGAAAAAAAGATTCCATAGAGCAAAAAATTCATTTAAATACTCATTTGGACATACACAAAAAGAAGTAAAAAAGCTAATAAAGGAAAATAACTCATTAAAAATCAGAACTGAACAAATATAAATGAATAATTCATTGAGACATCAAGAATCAGTCAAGCAAAACCAAAAAAAAAAAAAAAAAAAGAAAAAGAAAAGAAAAGAAAAGAAAAATAGGAAAAAAAGTTAAATATCTACTTGGAAAAAGAAAAGACCTGGAAAACAGATCTAGGAGAAATAATCTGAGGATCATTGGACTTCTTGAAAATTATGTTGAAAAAAAGAGCCTGGATGTTAGGTTCTTACTAAGTGCTAAGTCGGTACTTGACAATTCTCTAGTTCTGGTCTTTCCTGGGGAAGATCTTGCATGCTTAGGAGGAGCAAGTTCATTGGTTGAAGTAATTCTTCCCAGAAGCCTTTGCATTATCCCACACCCTTTCTCTGGGAGGATAAAGGGAGTTCCTCTGGAGGAAAAAGGGAGTTGTTTTCTAGACCAGACTTCAGGCTGCTCTCTGCAGGAAGGGAAGTTGGCTCTCTACAGGAAGAAGAATCTGTCCTAGAGATTTGAGTTGACAGAGCAGATCTCCTCCCAGAGAAAGATCGGCAGCTTCTGGAAACAACAGCACGTTACATATTGGTGCCCAACGTGGGGCAAGAACTTTTCCTTATCCTGACAAGGACTTATTCTGAGCCCTTCAGAGGAGCTAGACCAGACCATTTGCAATTTGGCGCCCGAACAGGGACAGACACGATCCTGATTCCAGTGGAAAAGCCTCAGATCAAGATCTCAGTCTCTCTGACCCAGAACCGTGAGTAACAAGGAAACTTTGTTAAAGATTAAGTGAGCATGCTAATAGATAAATAAGGAACTTAACTTGTTAAGGGCTAAACCAGCAATCTATTATGGTGAAATGGGGCAAATGCCTTCTGTTCAAGGAAAATGTTTGGAGAGCATTATCAAGGTTATGAAAAGCCAAGGATTGATTATAATTTTGGAGGATATTACTGAACTTTTAAAAACTGTGAAGGTCATATGTCCTTGTTTTTCTCTGGAAAAAGAATTGGATCTAGATGAATGGGAATTAGTAGGAAAGCAATTAGGTGAACACTACAATTGCCCTTATGACACTTTGCCCTTTGGTTCCAGACTAAACTCAATTTCCAAAGAAACAATTCATACCTACAATTTAGTCCAAATGGCTTTAAAAAATGCTATTCTAAAGGAAGAGAAGGAGCAAAATGGGGAAGTGTCAACTAAACTAGGTGAAAAGGATGAATAAGATAACAATGAAGTTAAGTACAATTCTGAGCAACAGGAGCATCTCCCATCTCCTCCCTCAATTAACCCTTCAGGGGTGGAGCAAGAAGGAGGAGGGGAAGAGGCAGAAACACAAACAGAATTGCCTGTGAAGCAGCCTAAGCTTATGACATGATTAGAAAAAGCATTGGTTAAAGCTAAGAGAGAAGGACAGGATATAAGTGATTTTATACATGCATATCCTGTGATTGAAGAGATTGACTCTGTAGGTCATAAAAGGAGAAAATATGCACCTTTAGATTTGAATAAAATTAAAGATTTGAAAAAAGGTTGTACCCTTTATGGGGCTACATCAGCTTATGTCAAAATGTTACTAGATGGTTTGTCTTATGAAATCCTAACCCTGAATGATTGGAAATCCATAGTAAGGACATGCCTGGAACCTGGAGAAAATTTGTTATGGCTTGCGGAGTTTCATGAATTATGTAAAATCCAAGTCAGATGCAATTTGGAAATAGGAGTTAACACAATTCACTTTTGAGCACTTAGCTGGTGAAGGTCAGTATGGAGAGAATTCAGAACAGATTAATTATACCATGACAATATATGAGCAAATTGCTAAGGCTGCAATAAAAGCTTGGGGTGTCCTCCCTGGACAGAAAGATTGTGGAGAGGCTTTCACTAAAATACAGCAAGGTCCCAATGAACCTTTTGCAGATTTTGTGGGACGTTTGCAAACTGCTGTCAAAAGAACTATTGGAGAAAATGCTGCTACAGAAATAATGACCAGACATCTGGCTAAGGAAAATGCCAATGAGATTTGCAAAAGAATTATATGGGGATTAGACAAAGATGCTCCTTTAGAGGAGATCATAAGACACTGTGCTACAGTAGGAACAAATGCTTTTTACACCTGGACGATGATGAACGTGGAAAGAAAGGGTGCCTCTTGGCAAAGGACTTCTAGAGAAACTCGGTGATATTTTCAATGTGGAAAAAATGGACATCTAAGAGCTCAGTGTAGGTATGTATGGAGATATAGTGAGAAGACAGGATGAGAGAAGACCTAAAAGTCCATGTCCAAAATGTCACAAGGGTCTCCACTGGGCCTTCGAATGTAGATTGACACAGGGAAATGACAGGTGGGGCCCAGCTTCAGCCCCCCAAGTGGGGCATGATGGCAGCCGAGGTTACATCCAGAGAATTTTAAGACATGACCAATCAGCCAAAAGGCAATCAGATGGAAGAAAGGGATTGAAATTAGGAAAAATAGAGTTTTATGCAGTAGAGACTACTGAGATACTCCCTGGAGAAGTGAAATCTGTTCCTGTTGAGCCTATGGATCCTTTGCCTCCAGGCACAGTAGGCTTGACCATTTCACCTTCTGAGAATGCCTACAAAACAGTGTCCATCCATACACTGATGTGGGAAACTGGAGAACGTGTAGCTAATATCCCAGTCACTAACACAGGTAGACAATGTGTGATTTATCAACCAGGAGAAGTAGTAGCATCAGGCTTACTGTTACATACCCTTAATAAGCAACGTGGTGATAGTCACCTAGATTTTGACTCTAATGAACAAAATCCAGGAATATATTGGACAGTAGCTATGACAGCTGACCGACCTATGCTTACTATTTATATAAATGGAATACCATTTGAAGGATTGGTAGACACGGGTGCAGATCATACAGTTATTAGAGATGCCAATTGGCCCAGTCACTGGCCAAAGATTAAGGCAGGCACCTACATGTCTGGGGTAGGAGGATCAATAGCAGTAGAAGTTAGTGCTGGGCCTTTGAAATGGATATTTGAAGGTGAAACAGGAGTTTTTACTCCTTTTGTGGTTGAAAAAATCCCCATCAATCTGTGGGGAAGAGACATTTTACAGCAGATAGGATTACAAATAAGCACTTCAGCTTTTTAGGCAGGGATGCTGTTGAAGACCTACCTGCACTTTCACCAGTTCCTATTCAGTGGAAGACTGATTCACCAGTGTGGGTAGAACAGTGGCCCTTAAGAAGTGATAAAATTAAGGCCTTATTAGATATAGTGAATGAACAACTTGACCAAGGACACTTGCGGCCTTCTCTAGTCCTTGGAATTCCCCAGTATTTGTGGTGAAAAAGAAATCTGGGAAATGGAGGGTGTTAACTGATCTATGAAGAGTAAATGAACAGATGGAAACTATGGGTACCCTTCAGCCTGGGCTTCCATCTCCTATTCAGTTGCCAAGAGAATGGCCTCTTTGGATTATAGACATTAAGGATTGTTTCTATTCTATCCATCTAGATAAGGAGGATATGAAAAGGTTTGCTTTTTCAGTGCCTAGTGTTAATTTGGCTGAGCCTTATAAAAGATACGAATGGACAGTTTTGCCACAGGGAATGAAAACCAGCCCTACTATGTGCCAAATGTATGTTGCTGCTGCTCTTGCTCCAATAAGAAAAGCCTTCCCAAAAATAATATTGTTACATTATATGGATGATATTTTGGGATGTGCACCTGAGGAACAAATGTTAGAAGCATGTCTACAAAAGACCATGGAAACAACAAAGTACTACAAACTGCATATAGCTACAGAAAAAATGCAAAGATATGCTCCTTTTCAATATTTAGGGTATGAGTGTCCTAAGACACTCACAGTACAAAAGCTTTCTTTAAGAACAGAGAAGTTGAACACCTTAAATGATTTCCAAAAATTAATAGGAGGTATCCAATGGATGTGTCCAATGTTAGGCTTAACTACCAATCAACTGCAACCTCTATATGACATTTTAAGGGGAGACAGTGCTTTAAATTCACCATGCCAGCTTACAAAAGAAGCACAAGAGGATTTGAGAGAAGTTGAACTGGCTTTATCCAATGTGGTTGAAAGAGTCACTCAAAAACCCTAGGAAATATCAGTTTTTGCTACAAAAGAGGCACCCACAGCAGTCCTTTATCAAGGAGACGGTGTGATTGAGTGGGTCAACCTCCCAGCACAACCAGAACAAAGCCTTACTCCTTACCCAGTGCTTGTGGCTAGAATTTTATTAAAGGCAATTAAGAGAGTAATGCAATTATCTGGAATAAGTCCTGAAAAAATATACACATTCTATACTAACTCACAAATTAATGTATGCTGTGAGACCATCCCAGAATGGCAAACTTTATTGGCCACCGCTCCAGATTTTGCACATGGATCTCTATGAAAGATAACCCGGCTACTACATAATTGGCGATGGATTTTTGAAGAAAAGCTTTCGAAGGTTCCTCTTAAAGGACCAACAATCTTTACAGACACCTCCAAAGAAAATATTTGTGCTGTATACTCTCATGATTTAACCATAAAGAGACAAGTCAAGATTCCTTTTCAGTCCACTCAACAGAATGAATTATTTGCTACCATGCTAGCTCGCTCTTATTACCCAGGAGATGTAACTATAATTACTGATTCAGCCTATTTAGTAGGTGTAGTACAAAGAATTTCCACAGCCCAAATAAAATTTGCAGCCTCTAATATTTATCAGCTCTGTAAGGAACTTCAAGAGCAAGTGATAAAGCATCCAATCAAGATTTATATCTTGCATGTCCACTCACATAGTGAACTTCCAGGTTCTATTTTTGATGGAAATTCAAAGGCAGATCGCCTTCTAACCATGTTAGCCAGTAGTCCTTTATTTCAGGAAGCACAAGAATCTCATTCTAAATATCATCAGGTTGCTCAAGCTTTACATTTACAATTTGGAATCACAAGAGAGGAAGCTAGGAGCATAGTAAAAAGCTGTACAGCTTGTCTTCCTTTCCACGCTCCTACACTCCCTCCAGGGAAGAACCCTCGTGGTTTGAGACCCAATAAAATCTGGCAAGTGGATGTGACCCACTATAAATCTTTTAGTCATCTGTCTTTCATCCACATGGTAATAGATACCTTTTCAGGATTCACTTTTGCAGAGCCAACAGCAAAAGAGACAGCCTGATTGGTAACTGAATTACATATTGGTGCCCAACGTGGGGCAAGGACTTTTCCTTATCCTGACAAGGACTTATTCTGAGACCTTCAGAGGAGCTAGAATGGACCATTGCAATTATATGTAACCTGCTGTTGTCTCCAGAAGCTGCGATCTTTCTCTGGGAGGAGATCTGCTCTGTCAACTCAAATCTCTAGGACAGATTCTTCTTCCTGTAGAGAGCCGACTTCCCTTCCTGCAGAGAGCAGCCTGAAGTCTGGTCTAGAAAACAACTCCCTTTTTCCTCCAGAGCTTCCCTCTTTATCCTCCCAGAGAATGGGTGTGGGATAATGCAAGGGCTTCTGGGAAGAATTACTTCAACCAGTGAACTTGCTCCTCCTAAGCATGCAAGCTCTTCCCCAGGAAAGGCCAGAACTAGAGAATTGTCAAGTACCGATTTAGCACTTAATAAGAACCTAATATCTCATTATCTCATTAGCACTTAGTAAGAACCTAACACCTAGACACTATTTTACAAGAAATCATCAAGGAGAACTGCCCATATGTAATAGAATCAGAAAGTAAAAGAAGCATTGAAAGAGTTCATCAAAAACTTTCTGAAAGAGACCCCAACAGAAAAAACTCCAAGGAATATTGGGGCTAAATTTCAGAACTATCAGACTAAGGGAAAATATCAGAAATAGCCAGAAAAAAAAAATCAAATAAGGATCACTCAGGATTTAGCAGCTTCCACATTAAAAAAATTGGAGGGCTAGGAATATGATATTCCTTAAGGCAAAAGAACTTGGAATGCAGCCAAGAATAAACTACACAGCTATGCTGAGCATTTTCTTCCAGGGAAGAAGTTGAACATTCAGTGAAACAAGTGAATTCCACTTATTTCTAATGAAAAAAATAGAACTAAAAAAAACAAAACCTTACCTCCAAATATAGGATTCAAGAGAAGCATAAAAAACAAAAAAGAACTCTTGAGAACTGTATTATTGTATAGAGCACATCTATAATTTGATTTCACTGTTATAATATCAAAACACAAAACAAATAAGAAAGATGTTAAAGAGGCAAATAGAATATTAGAAAAGTTAGGTATGACAGATCTTTGGAGAAATCTGAATTGACACAAAAAGGAGTATACATTCTACTCAACAATTCATGAAACTATACAAAAATTGACCATATATTAGGACATAAACTCCTCAAAATTAAATGCACAAAGGGAGAAATAGTAAATACATTCTTTTCAGATCACAATGCAATAGAAACTACATTCAAAAAAAAAGCTAGAGGTAAATAGACCAAAAAGTAATTGGAAACTATGTAATCACATTCTAAAGAATGAATGGGTGAAATAGCAAATCACAGACATAATAATTTCACAGAAGAGAATGACAACAATGTGATAACATACGAAAATTTGTGGGATGTAGCTAAAGCTGTAATAAGGAGAGAATTTATATCTCTAGAGGCTTACTTGAATAAAATAGAGAAAGAGAAGATCAATGAATTGTGCTTGAAACTTAAAAAGCTAGAAAAATACCAAATTAACCCCCCAATCAAATACTAAAGTTGAAATTCTACAATTAAAAGGAGAAATTAATACAATTGAAAGTAAAGAAAAAACTATTGAATTAATAAATAAAACTAAGGGATGGTTTTATGAAAAAAAAAAAAACAAAATAGATAAATCTTTGGTAAATTTGATTAGAAAAAGGAAAGAGGAAAATTAAATTATTAGTCTTAAAGATGAAAAGGGAGAACTTTCCACCAATGAAGAGGAAATTAGAGCATCATTTAGGAGTTACTTTGCCCAACTTTATGCCAATAAACTTGATAACCTAAGTGAAATGGATAACTACCTTCAAAAATATAGGCTGCCCAGATTAACAGAGGAGAAAGAAAATAGCTTAAACAGTCCCAGTTCAGAAAAAGAAATAGAACAATCAATTAATCAATTCCCTAAGAAATAATGCCCAGGACTAGATGGATTTACAAGTAAATTGAACCAAACATTTAAAGAACAATTAACTCGCATATTATAAAAAACTATTTGAAAAAATAGGGAATGAAGGACTTCTATCAAATTCTGTTTATGGCACATATATGGTATTGATAGCTAAGTTGAGTTTGAAAACACAGGAAATTATAAACTAATCTCCCTAATGAATATTGATGCAAAAATCTTAAATAAAATATTAGCATAATGATTACAGAAAATTGTCCACAGAATAATACACCACAACCAAGTAGGGTTTATACCAGGAATGCAGGGCTGGTTTAATATTATGAAAAACTGTTGTCAAAATTGAATATCAAAACTAAATTACCAAAAACCATATGGTCATCTCAAAAGATGCAGAAAAAGCATTTGATAAAATCTAACATCCATGACAACTAAAAAACACTTGAGAGTATAGGAATAAATGGGCATTTCCTTAAAATAGTCAGCATGTATTTCAAATCTTCAGTAAGCAGTATATGTAATTGGGATAAACTGGAACCATGCCCAATAAGATCAGGAATAAAACAATGTTGCCCACTTTCACCATTACTATTCAATATTGTATTAGAAATGCTAGCTTTGGTAATAAGAGTTTAGAAAGAGATTAAAGGAATTAGAATAGGAAATAAGGAAATCAAATTATCAATCTTTGCAGATGACATGATAGTATACTTAGAGAATCCTAGAGATTCTACTAAAATGTTATTAGAAATAATACTCATCTTTACACAATTTGCAGGATACAAAATAAACCCACATAAATCATCAGCATTCTTATATGTCACTAACAAAATCCAACAGCTGGAGTTATGAAGAGGAATTCCATTTAAAGTAAATACTGGTAGTATAAAATATTTAGGAATCAATCTATCTGCCAAGGGAAAATCAGAAACTATATGAGCAAAACTACAAAACACTTTCTACACAAATTAAATTAGTTATTAAATATATAGAAAATTGACTGTAATCTATAAGAAATCAAGGCAATCCTCAATTAATAAATGGTTAAAGAATATGAACAATTTTCAGATGAAGAAATTGAAACTAATTCTAGCCATATGAAAAGATGCTCCAAATAATTTTTAATCAGAGAAATGCAAATTAAGACAACTCTGAGATACCACCTACATACCTGTCTGATTGGCTAGGATGACACGAAAAGATAATGCTGAATGTTGAAGGGGGTATGGGAAAACTGGGACAATGATGCATTGTTGGTGGAATTGTGAATGCATCCAACCATTCTGGAGAGCAATTTGGAACTTTGCTCAAAAAGTTATCAAGTTATATATACCCTTTGATTCAGCAGTGTTACTACTGGGCTCATATGCCAAAGATATCTTACAGAAGATAAAGGGATCTGTATGTCTGAAAATGTTTGTGGCATCCTTTTTATATTGGCAAGAAACTGGAAATTGAATGGATACCCATAAATTTGATAATGGCTGAATAAGTTGTGGCATATGAATTTTGTGGAATATTATTGTTCTTTAAGAAATTATTTCAGAAAGGCTTTGAGAGAGTTACATGAATTGATGCTGAGTGAAATGAGCAGGACCAGATCATTGTATACTTCAGCAACAATACTATTTGATGATCAATTCAGATGGATATGGCTCTCTTCAACAATGTGATGAACCCAATCAGTACCATTTGTTCAATGATGAAGAGAATCAGCTACACCCAGTGAAAGAACTATGGGAAATGAGTATGAACCACAACATAGCATTTTCACTCCCTCTCTTTTTGTCGCCTTGAATTGTTTTTCCTTCTCAGGTTATTTTTACCTTATTTCTAAGTCCAATTTTCCTTGTGCAGCAAAATAACTCTACATATATTGTAGTAACATATACTTTAACATATGTAACATGTATTGGTCTACCTGCCATCTGGGGGATGGGATGGGGAAGGGAAAGCGTTGGAACAGAAAGTTTTGCAAGGGACAATTCAAAAAAATTATCCACACATATAGCTTGTAAACAAAAAGCTATAATAATAATAATAATAATAATAATAATAATAATAATAATAATAAAAGTTATTCCCTCTTAGAGGCAAAGCTGATGAGATCATTATTCAGACAATACTCTTCCTCCTCCCTTCTTTCCCTGGATTGTAATAGATCTTTTGTGCATCTTTATATAATCTAATTTGTCCCATTATACCTCCCCTCTCCTTTTCTCTCAGTACAATCCTTTTCCCATCCTTTAATGTCTTTTTCTTTGATGCCATCAAAATGTTGAGGTGTGAGAAATGATGATTGACTGATCCTCTGTGCAGTGCAGCAGATTCTTTGTGAAAGAATTTTCAATTCTGAATACCGAAGAGGTTTGTGGCAAAAATGGGTTTATTACACTGACAAGAAATAACTTCTTCAAAGGACTTAATACTGAAAGGAATTTTAGCAAAGATGGGTTTACACTGAGAAATTACTTTCTCAGTGGGCTTTCCTGATTAGAAATTAGAAAGGTTTGGGGTTCAGTCTTTCATTATATTGGGGTTTATGGCCCAAAGCTAGGGAGAGAACTCCAGATGAATTTGAGGGACTAATTTTCACTTTAATAAAGGGTGGTCTGTGCCCCAGCCCAAGAAGAATTGTAGGTGAAGATCCTTCTGTGACTTTCCAGGGAACAAGATGGTGTGGCCTCCCAGAGGCCAGAAAGGATGTAAGGTTTATCTAACCTTGGTCCACCCCTCACCCTCCAAAGATCAGGAGGACATAGCTTACATCAATACCACAGTCCATTCACAACCACATCCTCTGTCTATTCAAATGACAGATAAAGTTTTTAAGAGTTACAGATATCATTTTCCCATCTAGGGATGTAAACAGTTTAACCTTTAAGTAATATGTATTTTCCCCTGTTTACCTTTTTATGCTTCTCTTGATTCCTGTGTTTGTCAAATATATTTTTGTTTACTTCTGTTTAAAAAAAAAACAACAGAAATGACTGAAGGTATCTTACTTCACTGAAGTTCCATCTCCTTCCCTGAAAGATGATGCTGAGTCTTTCTGAGTAGTTAATTCTTGATTGAAACACTAGGTCTTTTGCCTTTTATAATATTGTATTCTAGGCCTTCTGACCCTTTAATGTAGAAGTTTCCAGATCCTGGGTAATCTGGCTTGTTAATCCTTTATAATTGAATTGTTTTTGATTAGCAGTTTGCAGTACTTTTTCCTTGAGATTGTAGTTCTGAAGTTGTATAACAATGTTACTTTGCATTTTCCTTAAAGGATCTCTTTCCAGAGTTAATTTAATGGATTCTTTCTATTTTTTAATTAAAGCTTTTGATTTTCAAAACATATACATGGATAATTTTCAGCATTCACCCTTACAAAACCTTGTATTCTAATTCCCCCCTTCCTCTCATCTTCTCCCCTAGATAGCAAGTGAGATAGAATTTTTCAATTAATATTTTCCCGTCTATTTCTAGACACTGGGGCAGTTTTCACTGATGATCTCTTGAATGCTGCTGTGCAGGCTTTTTCTGATCTCATGGTCTTCTCATGGCCAACACTTTTAAAGTGTCTCTTCTGGATCTAATTTTCCAGATCTGCTATTTTTTTTCAATTTTTTCAAAAGTCTATCTTGAGCTGGATAACCTTGCATTCTGTCAGACTTTGTTCAGAGGCTTGATTTCATGATATTTTTGAGGGAAACTAGGAGACTCAAGCAGCTTCTTGGTTTTACTCCACCGTCTTGACTCCACCCCTGGAAGTCATTGCAACTTTTTGAAGCTGCAGGCAAGACCTTCCTAAAAGTGGAAAACCACTCTAAATAAAGGTTTCAGGAGCCTTCAGATGAGATGCTCTAATCTTCTCTGCAAAGCCTCATATCTCTCAGAGAAATAGAGACAGAAAGAAAGAGAAATATACACATAGAGAATATTACATTTGAAATAATATCAAGAGGAAGGGAAAATATCAAGAATAATTGTTAAAGGTTTGGCATTGACAAAGAGAAGGGCTTCATCAATAATAGAGAGTAAAGAAGGAGGATGCTAAATGATTTCACTAATTATGCAATGTGGATAAGGAGAAAAGAGGGAGTGTTTATTTACTCAGTAATGTACTTTACCTTTTAAAGTAAAAATGATAAGTATAACTATAAAATAAATAAAATGATAACACATAGCAATGTATTTCAGGACAATATAGAATAATAAAATGCAGTTCAACGTCATAATAAAATAACATGTTATAGCATAATGAATTACAACCCCAAGTAGTAAAACAGAATATATATATATGCATATATATATATATATATATGCATATATATATACATATATATATATATATATATATATATATATATATATAATCAGTTAATTTTCTTATATGATGCATAAACTTTGTCAGATTATTCAGGGAATATTGTTTCATTTGTTGGATAAAATTTCTGATATGCATATGAAAAGATACTCTTAATCACCACAGATCAGAGAAATTCAAATTAAGACAACTCTGAGATACCACTACACACCTCTCAAATTTGTTAAGTCCACAGGAAAAGATAATGATGAATGTTGGAGGGGATGTGGGAAAAGAAAGAGACTAATACATTGATGGTGGGACTGTGAATGGATCCAGCCACTCTGGAAAGCAATTTGGATCTATGTTTAAAAAAATTACCAAAATGCATACCCTTTCATTCAGCCATGTTTCTAATAAGCCTATATTCTAAAGAGATCTTAATGGAGGGAAAGTAACCCACATGTGAAAAAAAAATGTTTGTGGCAGTCCTTTTTGTAAAGTCAAGAAATTGGGAACTGAGTGGATGTCTAGCAGTTAGAGAATCACTGAATAAATTATGGTATATGAATGTTAAGCAATATTATTGTTCTATAAGAAATGATTAGCAGAATGAATTTATAGAGGCCTGGAGAGACTTACAAAAACTAATATTAATTGAAAGGACCAGAACCAGAAGATCATTATACATGGAAACAACAATATTATATGATGATCAATTTTGATGGATGCAACTCTTTCCAACAATGAGATGATTAAAGCACTTTCAATGATCTTGTGATGAAGAGAGACATCTATACCCAGAGAGAGGATTGAAAGAACTGAGTATGAATTATTACATAACATTCTAACTCTTGTCATTTCATTTGCAAGTTTTTTTTTTGTATTCATTTTCTTTTCTTTTTGATGTTATCTTTTTTGTGCAGGAAGATAATTGCACAAATATGTTTTAACATGTATAACATATATTGATATTTGCCATCCAGAGGTGAGGGTGGGAGAAAGGAGTGGAAAATGTGAAACACAAGCTTATGTAAGTATCAACGTTGAAAAATTAACATGCATATATTTTTAAAATACAAAGCTTTAAGAAAAAAATTCTGACATGCTTTGTTAAGAAACTATTCATTTTACTTTCACTTTTAAAGTTAGCTGTCTAAAGTAAATCATTTGGGAAATAGATTTTTAAAATTACTGCATTTATAATTCAACACTTTTGTAAATTTTATTTTAATTTTATCTTATTTTAATTCTATCTTTTCTGATACTGATAAGTCAAATGGAACAGCAGATATCTAGCCTGGTAAATGAATGTGAACCAATGAAAAATTTTGCAGCTGCATTTAAGGGAAAATTCATGATCATTGAATAACCTTACTAATGCTCTGCATGAACTGATGATAAAATTCTTATTTTGTGTGGGTAGAATAATATTATACATTTTAACCACATCTGCTGTGAAATTATATGTAGGATTAAGCATACTTTTATAGTAATGCTTAGAGCATTAAATATTGTCTTGCAGATGTTCACAAAATATGTACCTATTCTTGCAATATGGAAGAGCCAAATGAAAGCCTTTGGGGACCAAGAAGAGGAAAACATACTACCCCATGTGCAAATAAAAGTAAATGCCAACTTGGAACAATGCCTTCTTTTGAAGTGCCAGGAGTAATGACAGAACTGCAAAAGATTTTAAGCAAATATACAGTGCAATAAACAGTAGAAACACAAGAAAATGTCCATATTCTTTTCATTAAATAAACACAAGATTAATTTGAATACTTAAGAAAAAATGAATGATAAATTAAAAGATGTTTAAATGATCTGTAATTTTTCTAATATGAAGAACAATTCTCCTAAAATCCCAGGCTTTATTGTAATGTTTACACATTTTTTCAGATGTCAGAGCCATGTAGACACAATGTGTGTCTGTGAAAGGATTTGGATAAGGATCTTTGTGATTCCTGATACAATTCTAGTTACTTAGCCATGATCCCCTATAACAAATTCAATGCAAGGAATAGTATTATATGTATATAATAATTGAATCTGTGATTTTATTGACATAGTAAAGTCATGGTCAAGAAACCTTCAAGTGGGGGGGTGGAGCCAAGATGGTGGAGAAGATACACGCGAATTTATAAGTCCACATGTATAATTTGATATTACTTATATAATATAAAAAAAAGAAATAGAAAAGGAAAGGGGATAATATCAGAAAATGGGAAAAAGAGGAGATAAAAAGAGGGAAACTACATCCCAGGAAGAGGCAAAGAAAATTTACCATATCTGAGGGAATTTAGAGAGGGGGAGGAACATTGTGTGAATCTTACTCTCATCATAGTAGGCTCAAAGAGTAAATAATTGACATATTTGTTTTTTCAGAAAATTCTCTCTCAACTCATTAAAAGGGAGTAAAGGAAAAGGGAAAAGGAAAAGAGTAATAAGGGAAGGGTACAAGAAAGGGGAAGGGACTTAAAAGGAGGGGGAAGGGTTACTAAAAAGGGAGGGCTGCGTGACAGAAGTGGGGCTCATAAGTTTAATACTGAAGAAAGGGTTCAGGGGGGTCAAGGGAAAAACATAATCTGGGGATAATATGATGGCAGAAAATACAGAATTAGTCATTTTAACTGTAAATGTGGATGGGATGAACTCTCCCATTAAGCAGAGGTGGATAGCAGACTGAATCAAAAGTCAGAACCCTACAATATGTTGCTTACAGGAAACACATTTAAAGCAGGGAGATACTTACAGAGTAAAGGTAAAAGGCTGGAGCAGAATCTATTATGTTTCATCTGAAGTCAAAAAAGCAAGAGATACAAAGAGAAATTCCATTCAAAACAACTATCGAGAGTGTAAAATATTTGGGAATCCATCTACCAAATAAAAGTCAGGAAGTATATGTACAAAATTACAAAACACTTGCCACAACAATAAAGTCACATTTAAATAGTTGGAAAGACATTAAATGCTCTTGGATAGGCCGAGCGAATATAATAAAGATGACAATACTCCCTAAAGTAATCTGTTTATTTAGTGCTATACCAGACTCGCAAGAACATATTCATATGGAAGAAGAAAAGGTTGAGAATTTCAAGGGAATTAATGAAAAAAAATCAAATGAAGGTGGCCTAGCTATACCTGATCTAAAACTATATTATAAAGCAGCAGTCAACAAAACCATTTGTATTGGCTAAGAAACAGATTAATTGATCAGTGGAAATAGATTAGGTTCACAGGACAAAATAGTGTACAACTATAGCAATCTAGTGTTTGACAAACCCAAAAAGATACCAACTTTTTGGATAAGAATTCATTATTTGACAAAAACTTTTAGGAAAACTGGAAATTAGTATGGCAGAAATTAGATATGGGCCCACACCTAACACCATATACAAAGCTAAGATCAAAATGGGTCCATGATTTAGGCATAAAGAATGAGATCATAAATAGATTAGAGGAACATTGGATAGCTTACCTCTCAGACTTGTGGAGGAGTAAGGAATTTGTGACCAATGGAGAAATAAAGGTTATTATTGATCACAAAATAGGAAATTTTGATTACACCAAATTAAAAAGCTTTTGTACAAACAAAACAAATGCAAACAAGATTAGAAGGGAAGTAACAAATTGGGAAAATATTTTTACTGTTAAAGGTTCTGATAAAGGCCTCATTTCTAAAATATATAGAGAACTGACTCTTATTTGTAAGAAATCAAGCCATTCTCCGATTGTTAAATGGTCAAAAGATATGAACAGACAATTTTCAGATGATGAAGTTGAAACTATTTCCACTCATATGAAAGTGTTTTATACACATATATTGTATCCAGGATTTACTGTAACACATTTAACATTTATGGGATTGCCTGTCATCTAGTGGAGGAGATAGAGGGAGGGAGGGGAAAATTTGGAAAAGAATTCAGTACAAGGGATAATGTTGTAAAAAAAAAATTACCCATGCATATGTATTGTCAAAAATATTATAAGTTTAAAAATTAAAAAAAAAGAAAACTTCAATTAATTTTTTTTTCTGAAATTTCTAATTCTAGAAAGTTTTATACTCCAGAATAGGGTTGTAGTTGCTGGCCCAAGTTCATGTATTAAAGACAGTATTTTAACTTAGGCCACCTCTTCAATCACCTTGCCAAACCAAGTTGCCTCTTGGTGTCCAGATGGTAAAGTCAAGGTTTATACAGCACTGGAGTTGGAGTCATGAACCAGACTTATTTACTGTATGGCCCTATGCAATCAACACACCTACTTAAGCTTTTAATTATCTCTTAGATTAACTTTGAAGATCAAAGGAAATAATAAAATAGTTTCTAGTATACAGTGGGTACTTAATAAATATGTATTAATGGTAATAATATATGAAAAATATCTTGCAAACCTTCAACAACTTTGGAAATTTTATATTACATATGAAAAAGTTTAAAATAATATGTAAAAATAAAACAATGTGTATTCTAGGAACAATACCTTTAAAAATGATTCCTTGAAGGTGTTCATAGGCTTATTGTTTGTTTATATTACAAAAAGGTGAGTGATTAATCATTCGAACCATTGCTAGTGGAGGGGTGTATATGTGTTTGTAGAACTGTAGACATTAAAAGGAATTTTGAATATATTTCATCTCAACTCCTTCATTTTATAGATTCAGGAAATGAAATCCAGAAAGGTAAAGTGAATAGTAGAGCTAGTACTATAATTAACCTTTTGATTCCACATCTGCTTCTTCTTTACTACTGTACCAACTTATTATGACTTATGGCTTTCGGTTTAATAGACTAGCTTGTAAAAGACTAAATATTTCCTTCTAGTAATAATACTTGTAATTAATCTAAGCAGCAATATAGTAAATGAGGCAATCTAAACCATGACCTACTAACTAGGTAGAATGCAACTAATCAAAAGTTAGATACTGATAGAAACCATGTCAATTAAATAAAAAGAGGTTCAGAGAAATAAAGTAGTTAGGTTTTGTTTTGTTTTACCAAGGGTCCAATCCCCACTAATGGTAGAGATGAGAATATAACTCCTTTTTCCTTATTTCTTCCTAGAACTCCTACAACATCATGAAAAAAATAGATTCTAGATATTGTGGACAAAATTAAACAAAAAATTTATCATAGTGCACTTTCCCACTATTATAAATTTCTTTTGAAAATAGAACTACATGTTTTATATTATGTAGTAGGATTTATATGGTACCTATTTATTGTATGGTAAGCACTATGAATCTCATTTGGTTCATAAAAAAAAAAAAAAACTTAAGAGGTAGATACTATTATTATCCCCATTTTCATAGGAGAAAATTAGAAGCAGATGGGTGGTGTAGTGGATAGATCACTGGAGCTGGGATCAATAAGATGTGTTCAAATGTAATTTCAGATATTTACAAGTTATGTAACCCTGGGGAAATCACTTAGCTAGTGTTTTGTATAAAAGTGTGTCATGTAATGGACACAATAATTTCTAAAAGGAAATTATATTATATGTTTCTACAGTAGAATTATACTTCCTTGACTCTTTCTCTGTAATTTTGTACATTATCTTATACACTATGGATTTTACCTTTAAAATTTTTGTGATTTGACTCTTGAAAAATCTAGATGATGAATGCTATCAACAAGTTCATAAGTTTTTCTGTATGTATGTTTGTTTTATGATTTGGGGCTAGATAACAATGTGTTTGAGCCTTCTCTCTCTCTGTTATTATTATAGTTTTTTATTTACAAGTTATAGGCATGGGTAATTATTCAGCATTGACCATTGCAAAACATTCTGTTCCAATTCCTCCTCCCTTTTCTCCCCACCACACATGGCAGATAGACCAATACATGTTAAATATGTTAAAGCATATGTTAAATACAATATATGTATACATGTCCAAACAGTTGTTTTGCTGCACAAGAAAAAATCAGACTTAGAAATAAGGTAAAATTAACCTGAAAAAGAAATAAAAAATGGAAGTGTACAAAAACAGAAGGATTGGAAAGGCTATTTTGTGGTTCACACTCATTTCCCATAGTTCTTTCACTGGGTGTAGCTGGTTCTCTTCATTATTGAACAAAATGAACTGATTTGGTCCATCTCATTGTTGAAGAGAGCCACATCCATCAGAATTGATCATCATATAGTACTGTCATTGAAGTATATAGCGATCTTCTGGTCCTGTTCATTTCACTCAGCATCAGTTCATGTGAGTATCTCCAGGACTTTCAGAAATCATCCTGCTGCTCATTTCTTAAAGAAAAATAATATTCCATAACATTCAAATACCACAATTTATTCAGCCATTCTCCAATTGATGGGAATCCATTCAATTTCCAGTTTCTAGCATCTACAAAAAAGGCTGCCACAAACCTTTTTGCACATACAGATCCCATTCCCTTCTTTAAGATCTTTTTGGGATATAATCCCTGTAGTAACACTGCTGGATCAAAGGTTCCAAATTAATCTCCAGAATGGCTGGAGGTATTCACAATTCTGTGAACAATGTATCAGTGTCCCAGTTTTTCCACATCCCATCCAGCATTCAGCATTTATCTTTTCCTGTCATCCTAGTCAATCTGAGAGGTATTTAGTGGTATCTCAGAGCTGTCTTAATTTGCATTTCTCTAATTAATAATGACTTGGATCATCTTTACATATGGCTAGAAATAGTTTCAATTTTTTTATCTGAAAACTTCATATCGTTTGACCATTTATCAATTGGATATTGCCTTGATTTCTTATATGTTTTGGAAATGAGGTCTTTATCAGAACCTTTGATTGTAAAAATGTTTTCCCAGTTTATTGCTTCCTTTCTAATCTTGTCTGGATTAGTTTTGCTTATGTAAAAGCTTTTGAATTTGATATAATCAAAGTTTTCTATTTTGTGATCAATAATGATTTCTAGTTCTTCTTTGGTCAGAAATTCCTTCCTCCACCACAGATCTGAGAGGTAAACTATACCAAGCTCTTTTAATTTATTTATAATCTCAATTTTTATGCCTAGATCATGAGCCCATTTTGACCTTATCTTGGTGTATGATGTTAAGTGTGGGCCAATGCCTAGTTTCTGCCATACTAATTTCCAATTTTCCTTGCAGTTTTTGTCCAATAATAATTTCTTGTCCCAAAAGCTGGGGGCTTTAGGTTTCTCAAACACTAGGTTTTTTTTTTATATTTTTTTATAATATTATCCCTTGTATTCATTTTTCCAAATTATCACCCCCCTCCCTATACTCCCTCCCCCCGACGACAGGCAAACCCATACACCCTACATGTGTTACACCACAACCTAGATACAATACATGTGTATAAATACCACTTTCCTGTTGCACAATAAGCATTAGATTCCGAAGGTACATGAAACCTGGGCAGACAGACATTAGTGCTAACAATCTACATTCACTTCCCAGTGTTTCTTCTCTGGGTGTAGTTGTTTCTGTCCATCATTGATCAACTGGAAGTGAGTTGGATCTTCTTTATGTTGAAGATATCCACTTCCATCAGAATATATCTTCATACAGTATTGTTGTTGAAGTGTACAGTGATCTTCTGGTTCTGCTCATTTCACTCAGCATCAGTTGATGTAAGTCTCTCCAAGCCTCTCTGTATTCCTCTTGCTGGTCATTTCTTTCAGAGCAATAATATTCCATAACCTTCATATACCATAATTTACCCAACCATTCTCCAACTGATGGACATCCATTCAACTTCCAGTTTCTAGCTACAAGAAAAAGAGCTGCAACAAACATTTTGGCACATATAGGTCTCTTTCCGCTCTTTAGTATTTCTTTGGGATATAATCCCAATAACAGCAATGCTGGGTCAAAGGGTATGCACAGTTTGATACTTTTTGGGCATAGTTCCAAATTGCTCTCCAGAATGGCTGGATTCTTTCACAACTCCACCAGCAATGTATTAGTGTCCCAGTTTTCTCACATCCCCTCCAACATTCATCATTATTTGTTCCTGTCATCTTAGCCAATCTGACAGGTGTGTAGTGGTATCTTAGTGTTGTCTTAATTTGCATTTCTCTGATCAGTAGTGATTTGGAACACTCTTTCATATGAGTGGATATAGTTTCAATTTCTTCATCTGAGAATTGTCTGTTCATATCCTTTGACCATGTATCAATTGGAGAATGGTTCAGTTTCTTATAAATTAGGGTCAGTTCTCTATATATTTTGGAAATGAGATCTTTGTCCGAACCTTTGCTTTTAAAATATTTTCCCAATTTGTTACTTCCCTTCTAATCTTGTTTGCATTAATATTATTTGTACAGAAAATTTTTAGTTTGATGTAATCAAAATCTTCTATTTTGTGATCAATAATGATCTCTAGTTCTCCTCTGGTCATAAATTCCTTCCTCCTCCACAAGTCTGAGAGGTAGACTGTCCTCTGTTCCTCTAATCTATTTATTATCTCACTCTTTATGCCTAAATCAGGGACCCATTTTGATCTTATCTTGGTATATGGTGTTAAGTGTGGATCCATATCTAATTTCTGCCATATTAATTTCCAGTTTTCCCAACAGTTTTTTCCAAATAATGAATTTTTATCCCTAATGTTGGTATCTTTGGGTTTGTCAAAGATTAGATTGCTATAGATGTACCCTTTTTTGTCCTTTGTATCTAATCTGTTCCACTGATCTACCGGTCTATTTCTTAGGCAATATCAAATGGTTTTGGTGACTGCTGCTATATAATATAGCTTTAGATCATGTACACTTAGACCACCTTCTTCTGAGTTTTTTTTTCATTAGTTCCCTTGCAATTCTCGACCTTTTATTCTTCCATATGAATTTTGTTGTTATTTTTTCTAGGTCATTGAAATAGTTTCTTGGGAGTCTGATTGGTATAGCACTAAATAAATAGATTAGTTTGGGGAGTATTGTCATCTATATTATATTCACTCGGCCTATCCAAGAGCACTGAATGTCTTTCCAATTATTTAAATCTGACTTTAATTTTGTCGCAAGTGTTTTGTAATTTTTCTCATATAATTCCTGACTTTTCTTTGGTAGATGGATTCCCAAATACTTTATACTCTCAACATTTGTTTGGAATGGAATTTCTCTTTGTATCTTTTGCTGTTACATTTTGTTAGTGATACATAAAAAAGCTGAGGATTTATGTGGATTTATTTTGTATCCTGCCACTTTGCTGAAATTTTGAATTATTTCTAGTAGCTTTTTATCAGAGTCTTTGGGGTTCTCTAAGTATATCATCATGTCATCTGCAAAGAGTGATAGTTTGATTTCCTCATTTCCTACTCTAACTCCTTGAATCTCTTTCTCGGCTCTTATTGCCGGGGCTAGCATTTCTAGTACTATATTGAATAGTAATGGTGATAGTGGGCAACCTTGTTTCACACCTAATCTTACTGGGAAAGGTTGCAATTTATTTCTATTGCATATTATGCTTACTAACGGTCTTAAATATATGCTCCTGATTATTCTAAGGAATAGTCCATTTATTCTTATACTCTCAAGAGTTTTTAGTAGGAATGGATGTTGGATTTTGTCAAATGCTTTTTCTGCATCTATTGAGATGATCATATGGTTCTTATTGATTTGATTATTAATATGGTCAATTATACTAATAGTTTTCCTAATATTAAACCAGCCCTGCATTCCTGAATAAATCCTACTTGATCATAGTGTATTATCCTGGAGATGATTTTCTGAAGTCTTTTTGCTAATATCTTATTTAAAATTTTAGCATCAATATTCATTAAGGAAATTGGTCTATAATTTTCTTTCTCAGTTTTCAGCCTACCTGATTTAGGTATCAGTACCATGTCTGTGTCATAAAAGGAGTTTAGTAGGACTCCTTCATCCCCTATTTTTTCAAATAATTTATATAACATTGGGGCTAATTGTTCTTTAAATGTTTGGTAGAATTCACATGTGAATTCATCTGGTCCTGGGGATTTTTTCCTGGGGAGTTGATTAATAGTTTGTTCTATTTCTTTTTCTGAAATGGGACTATTTAAGCAATTAATTTTGTCTTTTTCTAGCTTTTTAAGTTGCAGGCCCAATTCGTTAATCTTCTCTTTCTCTATTTTCTTCAAATAAGCCTCTAAAGATATAAAATTTCCCCTTATTACCGCTTTAGCTGCATCCCACAGATTTTGGTATGATGTCTCATCATTGTCATTATCTTGGGTGAATTTATTAATCGTTTCTAAAATTTGCTGTTTCACCCAGTCATTCTTTAAGATGAGATTGTTCATTTTCCAATTCCTTTTTGGTCTATCTACCCCTAACTTTTTACTGAATGTAGCTTTTATTGCATTGTGATCTGAGAAGAAGGCATTTGTTATTTCTGCCTTCCTGCATTTAATTTTGAGATCTTTATGTCCTAATATATGGTCAATTTTTGTATAGGATCCATGAACTGCTGAGAACAAAGTATATTCCTTTCTATTGCCATTCAGTTTTCTCCAAAGGTCTATCATACCTAGTTTTTCTAATGTTATATTTACTTTTTAAAATTTCTTTCTTATTTGTTTTGTGGTTTGATTTGTCTAAATCTGAGAGTGCAAGGTTGAGATCTCCCACTATTATAGTTTTACTTTCTATTTCTTCTTGCAATTTTCTTAACTTTTCCTTTAGAAAGTTAGATGCTATACCACTTGGTGCATATATGTTTAGTATTGATATGGCTTCATTATTTATGCTACCTTTCAGCAGGATATTGTTTCCTTCCTTATCTTTTTTAACTAGATCAACTTCTGCTTTTGCTTGATCTGAGATAAGGATAGCTACCCCTGCTTTTCTGCCTTTACCTGAAACATAATAGGCTCTGTTCCAACCTTTTACCTTTACTCTATATGTATCTCCCTGCTTTAAGTGTGTTTCCTGCAGACAACATATTGTAGGGTTCTGATTTTTGATCCAATCCGTCTCTGTTTGATGAGAGCGTTCATCCCATTCACATTTACAGTTAAAATTACTAATTCTGTATTTCTTGTTATCATATTATCCCCAGATTATGCTTACTGACGGTCTTAAATATATGCTCCTGATTATTCTAAGGAATAGTCCATTTATTCCTATACTCTCAAGAGTTTTTAGTAGGAATGGATGTTGGATTTTGTCAAATGCTTTTTCTGCATCTATTAAGATCCCCTTCCCCGATATTTAATTTACAGACCCCCCTTGTGACGTGCAGCCCTCCCTTTTTTTAGTATCTCTTCTCCCTCCCTCCAAGTCCCTTCCCTTATCCCCCTTTTCCTTTTCCCTTTTCCTCTCCCCCCTTTTAATGAGGTGAGAGAAAATTCTCTGAAAAACAAATATGTCAATTATTTACTCTTTGAGCCTCTTCTGATGAGAGTAAGATTCACACAATGATTCTCCCTCTCACTAAATTCCCTCAGATATGGTGTATTTTCTATTCCTCTTTCTGGGATGTAGTTTCCCTCTTTTTATCATTCCTTCCCCTTTTTCTGAACCGACCTCCTTCCCTTTAATACACCCCCCTTTTTTTCTTTTATATCAGTAAAATCAAATTATCCATGAATACTTTTTATATACACACAATAGAGTTACAGTTCTCAAGGGTTCTGTATACCTATTTCTGTTTCTCTTCAGTCTTGTGAATGTAGATCAAATTTTTTGTTTAAGTCTGGTTTTTTTCTTAGAAACATATAGAATTCCTCTATTTCATTGAATGGCCATCTTCTTCCATGGAAAAAAGATGCTAAACTTAGCTGGGTAGTTCATTCTTGGTTGCAGAACTTGGTCTTTTGCCTTACGGAATATCAGGTTCCAGGCCCTTCTATCTTTTAATGTGGAAGCAGCCAGATCTTGAGTGACCCTTATTGTGGCACCTTGGTATGTAAGTTGTTTTTTTCTAGCTGCTTGCAAGATTTTCTCCTTTGTGTGGTAATTCTGCAGCTTAGCCACAATATTCCGTGGTGTTCATTTTTTAGGGTCTATTTCAGCAGGAGTTCAAGGAATTCTTTCCACATCTACTTTCCCTTCTGTTTCTATTACCTCTGGATAGTTCTCTTTGATAATTTCCTGTAAAATAGAATCTAGGCTCTTTTTTTGGTCATAGTTTTTGGGAAGTCCAATGATCCAAAGATTATCTCTCCTAGATCTATTTTCCAGGTCTATAGATTTTCCCAGTAAGCATTTGACGTTGTTCTCCAGCTTCTCATTTTTTTTTTTGTTTGTTTTGTTTGACTGATTCTTGTGTTCTCTGTGAATCATTCATTTCTATTTGTTCCATCTTGACTTTTAAGGAGCTATTTTCTTCTTTCACAGTTTTTAGTTCTTTTTGTAAATGCCCAATTTCGTTTTTAAATGAATTATTTTGCTCTATTGAATTTTTTTCCATTTCCCTAATCTTTTTTTGAGAATTATTTTCTTTTTCCAATTCAGAAATTCTATTTCCCTGCATCTTCTGTGAATTCTTTATTTTTTCCAACTCCAATTTCAGGACATTGTTATTCTCTATCATAGCTTCCCTTTCCTTTCCCCATTTTTCTTCAAACTCTCTTAGCTTTTTAATAGTCTCTTCGAGGAGAGAGTTATGTGATGGGGGGGGGCAGGAATCGTTCCCCTTTCGGTTGTTATCTGCTGACTCTCTGATGTTAACTTCCTTGGGGTTGGATACCTGCTCTTTCTCTGTGTAGAATGAGTCAATGGTTCTTTTTGGCTTCTTACCCATACTTAAAAATTCTTTGGGGGTCTGTCCCTGGGGTAGGAAATTATTTATTTATTCCTTTACCAGCTTCCTCCCAGACTGGATGGATGCAGCGGGTCCTGCCCCTGAGCTAAGAGAGAGCTCTGGGAGAGAGTTCCCCACTCCCTCCCTGGAAGTGCCTCAGAGGTGATTAGCACTGCTGTGCTTTGAGGCCACTGTGTTTTAGCGGCTTCCCTGAGGTTTGAGACTGAACAGTAAAGAAGTCACAAAGCCCAGCCTATGGGTCCCGGTGGGGCGTGGATGTCAGTAGCAGGTGATGTGAAAACCCCTGCACTCAAACTGGAAGTGTCTGCCAGAAACCGCGGTCCCTAGTTCAAAGGTTCTGCTTCTCTGGGACTTCCGGGGTTGATTTCCACAGCTTTCAGCTGAGCCAGGCAGTGTGTGTTGCCTTGGCCCGTATCTGCCCACTTCTCAATCTCTTAACTAGTCTCAGATGGGAGCTAGGGGCCACACCCCCAGTGCCGAGATCTGCTGAGTCACCCCCAGGATCCTGGAAGATCTAATCTGGTTTAAATTTTTTAAAGTGGTTTAGATTTCTCTCCTGAACTGCTGTATTATAAGCAGAGAAGAGCTAACAGCCTGTGCCAGATGCCTTTATCTCAGTGGCTTCTCTGATCCCAGAGCCCTTCCCAGTGCGATTAGCGCAGTATGCTAGCACCCAGCCGTCTGTGCTTGCCTCTCTTCTTCCTCCCCTGGGAACTGTCCTTTTCTATTGAAACTCCAGATTCTCTTCAATTGGTAAGTCGTGCTTCCAGTCCTTGTGGTATCTATCAGTCCAGCGCTATTTTTGAGGCTGATTTATCTAATTGGTTGTGAGGGAGTAAGGACGTTCACAGAGTCGTGTGTATCTTCTCCGCCATCTTGGCTCTGCCTCCAAACACTAGATTATTAAAGTTATTGACTGTTTTGTCCTGTGAACCTAATCTATTCCACTGATCAACCAGTCTATTTCTTAGCCAATATCAAATGGTTTTGATGACCACTGCTTTATAATATAGTTTTAAATAAACCTTCATCTCATTTTTTTTTTCATTAGTTGCCTTGAAAATCTTGACCTTTTGTTCTTCCAGATGAATTTTGTTATTTTTTCTAAGTCATTAAAATAGTTTTTTGGGAGTTTGATTGGTATAGCACTAAATAAATAGATTAACTTAGATAGTATTCTCAACTTTATTATATTTGCTTGACCTATCCAAGAGCACTTAATATTTTTCCAATTGGTTAGATCTGAGTTTATTTACATAGAAAATGTTTTAAACTTTTGCTCACATAGTTCCTGACTTTCCCTTGGCAGATAGATTCCCAAATATTTTATACTATCAGCAGTTACTTTAACTGGAATTTCTCTTTGTATCTCTAACTGTTGTATTTTGTTAGCGATATATAAGAATGCTGATGATTTATGTGGGTTTATTTTGTATCCTTCAACTTTGCTAGAGTTGTGGATTATTTCTAATAGCTAATCCCCAGAATCTCTGGGGTTCTCTAAGTATATCATCATATCATCTTCAAAGAATGATAATTTGATTCCCTCTTTACCTACTCTAATTGCTTTCATCTCCTTTTCAAATCTTATAGCCGAAAATAGCATTTTGAATGCAATATTAAATAGAAATAGTACAGTGGGCAACCTTGTTTCACTCCTGATCCTATGGAGTGGGTTCCAGTTTATATCCATTACATATGATGCTTACAGATGCTTTTAATTCGATGCTACTGACTATTTTAAGGAAAAGTACATTTATTCCTATATTCTCAAGTGTTTTTAATAGGAATGGGTGTTGAATTTTATCAAATGCTTTTTCTACATCTATTGAGATGATCATATGGTTTTTGATAATTTGGTTATTGACATATTCAATTTTGATAAAAGTTTTCCTAATATTAAACCAGCCCAGGATTCCTGGTCATGGTGTATTATCTGGGGATGATTTTCTGTAATCATTTTGAAAAATATTAAGATTGTTCACATCAATATTCATTAGGGAAATTGATCCATAATTTTCTTTCTGTTTTCAACCCACCTAGTTCATGTATCAGTACCATGTGTCTCTCATAAAAGGAATTTGGTAGGAGTCCTTCATTCCCTATTTTTCAAATAGTTTATATAGTATTGGAGTTAATTGCTCTTTACATGTTTGGTAGAATTCACATGTAAATCCATCTGGTCCTGGGGATTTTTTCTTAGGGAGTTGATTAATATCTTGTTTTATTTTTTTTTTTACTGAAATGGGACTATTTAAGCAATTTACTACTTTCTCCATTAATCAGGACAGCCTATATGTTTGAAGTTTATCATCCATTTCACTTAGGTTATCAAATTTATTGGCATAAAGTTGGGCAACATAACTCCTAATTATTGTTCTACTTTCCTCTTCTTTGGTAGAATGTTCTCCCTTTCCATTTTTAAGATTAACAGTTTGAGTTTCCTCTTTCCTTTTTCTAAGCAAAATTACTAAAGGTTTATATATTTTGTTTTTTTTAAATAAAATCACCCATTAGTTTGATTTATTAATTCAATATTTTTTTTTCTTTCAATATTATTGATTTCTCCTTTTAATTTTAGAATTTCAAGTTTAGTATTTGATTGGGGGTTTTTAATTTGCTCTTTTTCTAGCTTTTTAATTTGCAAGCCAAATTCATTAATCTTCTCTGTTTCTATTTTAATCAAGTAAGCCTCTAGAGATAAAAAAAAAATTTCCTCTTATTACTCTTTTAGCTCCATCCCACAAATTATGGTTTGTTGTCTCATTGTTGTCATTCTTTTGTGTGAAATTATAGTGTCTGTGATTTGCTGTTTCATCCATTCATTCTATAGGATGAGATTATTTAGTTTCCAATTATTTTTTGGTCTATTTACCCCTAGCTTTTTTTTGAATGCAGTTTTTATTGCATTGTGATCTTAAAAAAATGTATTTACTATTGCTGCGTTTCTGCATTTAATTTTGAGTTGTTTATGTTCTAATATATGATCAATTTTGGTATAGGTTCCATGAACTACTAAGAAGAAAGTGTACTCCTTTCTATTTCCATTTAGTTTTCTCCAAAGATCTATCATGCCTAACTTTTATAATATTCTATTTACCTCTTTAACTTCTTTGTTATTTTTTTTTTTGGTAGTTTGATTTATCTAATTCTGAGAGTGCAAGGTTGAGATCTCCCACTATTATAGTTTTGCTGTCTATTTCTTCTTGCAACTCTTTTAAGTTCTCCTTTAGGAATTTAGAACATATGCACTTGGTGCATATATGTTTAGTATTGATATTGTTTCATTGTATCTGCTACCCTTTAGGAAGATACAACTTCCTTCTTTCTTTATTTCTTTTAATTAGAGCAATTTTTGCTTTTGCTTGATCTGAGATAAGGATGGCAACCCTTGTTTTTTTTTACTTCACCTGAAGCACAATAGATTCTGCTCCAGCCTTTTACCTTTACTCCATATGTGTCACCCTGCTTTAAATATGTTTGCTGCAAACAACATATTATAGGATTCTGGCTTTTGTTCTAGTCTGTTATCTGCCTCCACTTTATGGGAGAATTCATCCCATTCACATTTATCATGAAAACTACTAGTTCTGTATTTCCTGCCACCTTATTATTCCCAGATTATGCATTTCTTTTTCTTTTGCCCTGTAATGTTCTTCTCTAAAGTATAATATTCTCTGAGAACAGTTTTCTTGGGGAGCTTTTGGGAGCAGCCTTAGTACCCGTTCAGTTCAATAATCACCTCAAGGGCAGCCAGGAATTAAAGTCCAAATACTTTATTGTCTCCTTCAAAATAGCCTGGTTAGTTTTCTTAGAGTCCTATTTCTCTCCTTGGTTCCGAGAGCTCTTGCCACTGGTCCTTTGCCTCTGCCCGCTTCAGCCTCTCTTCCTCTGAATTTCCCCAGCCACCTCAAAGATGGGAGTTGGAAGCCTCCTAGAGGGACTTGAGGGTCTGGCCCTGAGAACTTTTTGCTTATGTGCTCTACAGCATTACAAAATTATATTAAAATTAGTAGGAGAGCAACTAGATGAATACCACAATTCCAATCCAAAATTAATTTCCAAAAAACTACACTTTATACATACAATTTAATTCAACTGGCTTTAGGAAATTATATAAGTTATAGATTAAGGAAAAAGAAGAAAGAGCAGGAGGGGGAGGTGCCAACTAAACTAGGTGAAAAGAATGAAGAATCAGATAAGAATCGAGTTAAGTACTATTCTGAGTGTGGAACTTCACAACAGGAGCGTTTCCCTAGCCCTAACCTACCTCTTTCAAGTAAACCTTGATGTATAGAGGGAGAACGAGGAGGGGGTGAGGCAGTAACACATTCAGAACGCCCTATTAAGCAGCCTATGATAAGATTACAAAATTTGTGAATTAGAAAAGGTTAAAAAATCACAGGAAAGTAGGATTTCTGAATTGGAAAAGATAAAAAATTGCCAAGAAAGAGGATTTGTGATTTGGAAATAGAAAATAACTCACTAAAAAAAAAAAAAATTAGTGAAATGGAATTTAATTAATTAAATTGTTAATTAATTCAAGAAAAATGTGTAGAGAGCATTGCCAGACATGAAAAATCAAGGTTTAATTAATTAATTAATTAATTAATCATTGAGAAACCAAGAATCAGTCAAACAAAAAAAAAAAAAAAAAAAAAAAAAAGAAAAGCTAGAGAATAACATCAAATACTTCCTGGGAAAATCTGTAGACCTGGAAAATAGATCTAGGAAAGATAATCTGACTATCATTGGACTTCCTGAAAATTATGATGAAAAAAAGAGCCTAGGTTCTATTTTACAGGAAATTATAAAATAGAACTGTCCAGAGATAATAGAAACAGAAGGGCAAATAGGCATTGAAAGAATTCATCAAACACTTTCTGAAAAAGACCCTAAAAAAAGAACTCTATGGAACATTGTGGCTAAGCTGCAGAACTATCAAACAAAGGGAAAATATTGCAAACAATTCAAATATCAAGGTGCCACAATAAGGGTCACACAAGATCTGGCTGCCTCCACATTAAAGGATCGAAGGGCCTGGAACTTGATATTCCGAAAGGCAAAATATCAAGGATTGCAACCAAGAATGAACTACCCACCTAAGTTTAGCATTTTCTTCCATGGAAGAAGATGGCCATTTAATGAAACAGAGGAATTCCATTTGTTTCTAAGAAAAAAAAAAACAGACTTAAACAAAACTTTTGATCTATATCCACAAGAATCAAGAGAAGCAGAAAAAGGTAAAAAGAACTCTTGAGAACTGTATCTGTTGTGGATATACAGAAAGTTCACATGGATAATTTGATTTTGCTGATATAACATACAAAAAGGGAAGTAGTAAAGGGAAGGGGATAGTATCAGAAAACAGGAAAGGAGAAATAAAAAGACGGAAACTACATCCCAGGAAGACACATAGAAAATTTACCACATCTTGGGGAATTTAGAGAGGGGGAGAAACATTGTGTGAGTCTTACTCTCATCAGAGTAGGCTCAAAGAGTAAATAATTGACATCTTTGTTTTTCAGAGAATTCTCTCTCACCTCATTATAAAAGGGGAGAGGAAAGGGAAAAAGGAAAAGAGGAATAAGGTAAAGGTACAAGAAAAGGGAAGAGACTTAAAAGGGGAGGAGGGATACTAAAAAGGGAGGGCTACATGTCACAAGTGGGTCCAGAAATTCAATATGGGGGAAGGGTTCAGGGGGGATAAGGGGAAAAAAGCATAATCAGGGCATAATATGATGGAAGGAAATACAAAATTAGGAATTTTAACTGTAAATGTGAATGGGTAAACTCTCCCATTAAATGGAGGCAGATAGCAGACTGGATCAAAAGTCAGAACCCTACAATATGTTGTTTACAGGAAAGACATTTAAAGCAGGGAGATACAGTGTAAAGGTAAAAGGTTAGGGCAGAATTTACTGTGCTTCAGTGAAGCCAAAAAAGCAGGGGTAGCCATCCTCATCTCAGATCAAGCAAAAGCAGAAATTAATCTAATTAAAAGAGATAAGGAAGGAAACTATATTCTGCTAAAAGGTAGCATACACAACGAAGCCATATCAATACTAAACTTATATGCACCAAGTGGAATAGCATCTAACTTCTTAAAGGAGAAATTAAGAGAATTGCAAGAAGAAATAGATAGCAAAACTATAATAGTGGGAGTTCTCAACCTCACACTCTCAGAATTGGATAAATCAAACCACAAAACAAGTAAGAAAGAATTTTTTTGTTTGTTTGTTTGTTTTTTATTTTATTTATAATTTTTTGACAGTATATATGCGAGTAATTTTTTTATAACATTATCCCTTGTATTCATTTTTCCACATTATCTCCTCCCTCCCTCTATTCCCTCCCCTTGATGACAGGCAATCCCATACATTTTACATGTGTTACAATATAACCTAGATACAATATATGCGTGTAAATACCAGTTTTTTTGTTGCATATTAAGTATTAGATCCCTAAGGTATAAGTAACCTGGGTACATAGACAGTAATGCTAACAATTTACATTCACTTCCCAGTGTTTCTTCTCTGGGTGTAGTTGTTTCTGTCCATCATTGATCAACTGGAAGTGAGTTGGATCTTCTTTATGTTGAAGATATCCACTTCCATCAGAATATATCTTCATACAGTATTGTTGTTGAAGTGTACAGTGATCTTCTGGTTCTGCTCATTTCACTCAGCATCAGTTCATGCAAGTCTCTCCAAGCCTCTCTGTATTCCTCCTGCTGGTCATTTCTTTCAGAGCAATAATATTCCATAACCTTCATATACCATAATTTACCCAACCATTCTCCAACTGATGGACATCCATTTAACTTCCAGTTTCTAGCTACAACAAAAAGAGCTGCCACAAACATTTTGGCACATACAAGTCCCTTTCCCCTCCTCAGTATTTCTTTGGGATATAAGCCCAATAGCAGCAATGCTAGATCAAAGGGTATGCACAGTTTGATAACTTTTTGGGCATAGTTCCAAATTGCTCTCCAGAATGGTTGGATTCTTTCATAACCTCCACCAACAATGTATCAGTGTCCCACTTTTCCCACATACCCTCCAACATTCATCATTATTTGTTTCTGTCATCTTAGCCAATCTGACAGGTGTGTAGTGGTATCTCAGAGTTGTCTTAATTTGCATTTCTCTGATCAGTAGTGATTTGGAACATTCTTTCATATGAGTGGATATAATTTCAATTTCATCATCTGAGAATTGTCTGTTCATATCCTTTGACGATTTATCAACTGGAGAATGGTTTGATTTCTTATAAGTTAGGGTCAGTTCTCTATATATTTTGGAAATGAGACCTTTGTCAGATCCTTTAACTGTAAAAACATTTTCCCAATTTGTTACTTCCCTTCTAATCTTGTTTGCATTAGTATTGTTTGTACAGAAACTTTTTAGTTTGATGTAATCAAAATCTTCTAATTTGTGATCAATAATGATCGCTAGTTCTCCTCTGGTCATAAATTCCTTCCTCCTCCACAGGTCTGAGACATAGACTATTCTCTGTTCCTCTAATCTATTTATTATCTCCCTCTTTATGCCTAAATCTTGGACCCATTTTGATCTTATCTTGGTATATGGTGTTAAGTGTGGATCCATATCTAATTCCTGCCATATTAATTTCCAGTTTCCCCAACATTTTTTTCCATATATTGAATTTTTATCCTTAAGTTGGTATCTTTGAGTTTGTCAAAGACTAGATTGCTGTAGATGTACCCTTTTTTGTCCTTTGTACCTAATCTGTTTCACTGATCAACTGTTCTATTTCTTAGCCAATACCAAATGGTTTTGGTGACTGCTGCTATATAATATAGCTTTAGATCAGGTACACCTAGACCTTCATCTGACTTTTTTTTCATTAGTCCCTTGCCATTCTCGACCTTTTATTCTTCCATATGAATTTTGTTGTTATTTTTTCTAGGTCATTAAAATAGTAACTTGGGAGTCTGATTGATATAGCACTAAATAAATAGATTAGTTTGGGGACTATTATCATCTTTAGCATATTCGCTCTGCCTATGCAAGAGCACTGAATGTCTTTCCAATTATTTAAATCTGATTTTATTTTTGTGGCAAGTGTTTTGTAATTTTTCTCATATACTTCCTGACTTTTCTTTGGTAGATGGATTCCCAAATATTTTATACTCTCGACAGTTGTTCTGAATGGAATTTCTCTTTGTATCTCTTGCTGTTGCATTTTGTTGGTGATATATAAAAGTGCTGAGGATTTATGTGGATTTATTTTGTATCCAGAAACTTTGCTAAAATTCTGAATTATTTCTAATAGCTTTTTAGCAGAGTCCTTGGGGTTCTCTAAGTATGCCATCATGTCATCTGCAAAGAGTGATAGTTTGATTTCCTCATTTCCTACTCTAATTCCTTGAATCTCCTTCTCGGCTCTTATTGCCGAGGCTAGCGTTTCTAGTACTATATGGAATAGTAATGGTGATACTGGGCAACCTTGTTTCACTCCTGATCTTACTGGGAAAGGTTGCAGTTTATTTCTGTTGCATATTATGCTTACTGACTGTCGTAAATATATGCTCCTGATTATTCTAAGGAATAGTCCATTTATTCCTATACTCTCAATTGTTTTTAGTAGGAATGGATGTTGGATTTTATCAAATGCTTTTTCTACATCTATTGAGATGATAATATGGTTTTTATTAATTTGATTATTAATATGGTCAATTATTTTATAAGAGTTAAATAGAATATTAGAAAAATGAGGTATGATAGATCTTTGGATAAAACTGAATGGTGATAGAAAGGATTATACTTTCTTCTCAGCAGTTCATGGAACTTATACAAAAATTTACCATATATTCGGACCAAAAGATCACTAAATTAAATGCAAGAAGGCAGAAGTAGTAAATTCTTTCTTTTCAGATCACAATGCAATAAAAACTACATTCAACAAGAAGTTAGGGATAAATAGACAAAAACCTAATTGGAAACTAAATAATCTTATCTTAAAGAATGACTGGATGAAACAGCAAATTATAGAAACAATTAATAATTTCACCCAAGATAGTGACAACGATGAGACATCATACCAAAATTTGTGGGATGCAGCAAAAGTGGTAATAAGGGTAAATTTTTTATCTTTAGAGGCTTCCTTAAATAAAATAGGGAAAGAGAAAATCAATGAATTGGGATTGCAACTTAACAAGCTAGAAAAAGAGATATATTCTGATTGAAGTGGATATCTTCATCATAAAGAAGATCCAATTCACTTCCAGTTGATCAGTGATGGACAGAAACAACTACACCCAGAGAAGGAACACTGGGAATTGAATGTAAACTGTTTGCACTACTATCTTTCTACCCATGTTACTTATACCTTCGGAATCCAATTCTTATCGTGCAACAAGAAAATTGGATTTACACATATATATTGTATCTAGGTTAAACTGTAACACATTTAATATGTATGGGATTGCCTTTTATGTAGGGGAGCAAGTAGAGGGAGGGAGGGGAAAATCTGGAGAAATGAATACAAGGGATAATGTTGTAAAAAAAGTACTTATGTTTATGTACTGTCAAAAAATTATAATTACAAAATTATTAAAAAAGAAAAAATAATTCATTATTTGACAAAAGCTACTGGGATAATTGAAAACTAATATAACAGAAATTAGGCATTGACCCACACTTAACATTATACACCAAGATCAGGTTTAAATGCCTTCATGATCTAGACATGAGATTTGAAGAATATAGGTTAGTTTACATCTCAGAACTGTGAAGGAAGAAGGAATTTATGACCAAAGAAATAGAAAATTTTGATTTTATCAAGCTAAAATTTTTTTTGTACTTCATTATTGATCACAGAAAATTTTGATTATGTCAAATTAAATGTACAAACAAAATGCATACTAGCTTAGAAGGGAAGCAATAAACTGGGAAAACGTTTTAATAGTTAAAGATTCTGATAAAGGCCTCCTTTCCAAAATATATAGAGAACTGACTCTAATCTATAAGAAATCAGGCCATTCTCCAATTGATAAATGGTCAAAGGACATAAACAGACAATTTTTAGATGATGAAATTGAAACTATTTCTACTCATATGAAATGGTGTTTCAAATCCCTATTGATCAGAGAAATGCAAATTAAGACAACTTTTAGATACCACTATATACCTGTTAGATTGACTAAGATGACAGGAAAAGAGAGTGACAAATTTTGGAGGGGATGTGGGAAAACTGGGACACTGATGCGTTCTTGGTGCTGTTTGTGAATGGATCCAGCCATTCTGGAGAGCAATTTGGAACTATGTTCAAAAATTTATCAAACTGTGCATATCATTTGATCCAGCAGTGTTATTATTGGGCTTATATCTCAAAGAGATATTAAAGAAAGGAAAGTATGTGCCAAAATGTTTGTGGCAACCATTTTTGTAGTGGCTAGAAAGTAGTCCATCAATTGGAGAATGGTTGTATAAAAAGTGGTGTATGAAGATTATGGAGTATAATCGTTATGTACGAAATAACTACAAAATGAATACAGTGAGGCTTAGAAAGACCTACATAAACTGATGCTATGTTAAAGGAGCAGAACTAGGAGATCATTATACACTTCAACAACAATATTGTATGAGGATTCATTCTGATGGAAGTGGATATCTTCAACATAGAGAAGATCTAATCTAGTTCCAATTGATCAATGATGGACAGAATCAGCTACAGTCAGAGAAGGAACACTGGGAAATGAATGTGGGCTACTTGCATTTTTGTTTTTCTTCCCATGTTCCTAAGTTATATTTACCTTCTGGATCCAATTTTTCTTGTGCAACAAGAGAACTGTACGGATATGCACACACATATATCTAAGATATACTTTAACATGTCTAATGTGTATGAGACTGTCTGCTGCCCAGGGGAGGAGGTGCATGGAGGGAATGGAAATGTTGGAACAGAAGTGAGTGCAAAGGACAATGTTGTAATAATTACTCATGCATATGTTCTGTCAATAAAAAGCAAAAACAAAAAAAAGTTTTTGTACTACTAAAACTAATGAAGTAAGATTAGAAGGGAAGAAATAACATGGGAAAACAGTTTTACAAACAAAAGTTCTCATAAAGTCCTTATATCCAAAATATATAGAGAATAGACTCAAATTCATAATAGTTCAAACCATTCTCCAATTGATAAATGGTCAAAGGATATAAAAATACAATTTTCAGATGAAGAAGTTTAATTTATTTCCAGTCATAAGAAAAGATGCTCCAAATCATTATTTATAGTGCTCGTGGTTGATTTTCTGAAGGTCTCTGGGGCAGCCTTCTTTTCAGTCTGAGTAATCACTACAAGAATAGCCAGATGTTAAAGTCCAAATTCTTTTTTATCTCCTTCACATTCTTGTTTCCTTCCCCGGGGCCTGGGCCAGCTTTCTAGAAAGCCTTTCATATGGGCCTTCGTCTCAATGGTGGAAGTACAGGAGGGAGTGTGAGATGAACTGAGATGAACTGAATGTCTCTGGCTCTGAATCCCAACCTGGCTGAGTTTGTCCCAGTTTATATGCTCTATCATAATTAGATAATTTACAGTATACTGAGTATAAACCAATCATTATATCACTAGGGAACCATTATTTGTTGTAAGATTAAATCAATCATACTGAACTATTAATCAGCATTGTGATAAGTAGATAACCATTGACTTATCAATTCCACTTAGTTAGCGCCTTGTAAGAATCCTTGTTTCAAGTATAAGAGCTCTGACTCATAACAATTATTGATCAGAAAAATGCAAATTAAGACAACTCTAAGATACCACTACACACCTGTCAGATTGACTAAGATGACAAGAAAAGAAAATGATGAATATTGGGAGGAGATATAGGAAAACTGGGACACTGATACATTGTTGGTGGAATTGTGAATGAATCCAACCATTTTGAAGAGCAATTTGGATCTATGCTCAAAAACTTAATCAAACTGTGCATACCCTTTGATTCAGCAGTATTACTACTAGGCTTATATCCCAAAGAGATCTTAAAGCAGTGAAAGGGACCCACATGTGCAAAAATGTTTGTGGGAGCCCTTTTGTAGTGGCTAGGAACTGGAAATTGATAGAATGCCCATCAATAGGAGGATGGATGAATAAATTGTGGTATATGAATGTAATGGAATATTATTATTCTGTAAGAAATGACCACCATATGAGAGGCTTGGAGAGACTTACATGAATTGATGCTAGATTAAATAAGTAGAACCAGGATATCATTATACATGGCAACAAGATTATATGATGATTAACTTTGATGGATGTGGCTTTCTTCAATAATGAGATGGTTTAAACCAGTTCCAATTGTTCAATAACGAAGAGAATCAGCTATCCCCAGAGAGAGATCAATGGGCAATGAGTGTGAACCACAACATAGCATTTCTATTCTTTGTTATTGTTTCCTTACATTCTTGTTTTCTTTATCAAATTTTTTCCTTTTTTTCTAGATCTGAGTTGTATATCAAGGTAACTATAAATATGTATCCATATATTCGATTTAACACTTACATTAACATATTTAACATATATTGGAATATCTGTCATCTAAAGGAGGAGTGAAAAGGAGGGGAAAAGTTGGAACAGAAGGTGTTGCAAGGGTCAATGTTGAAAAATTACCCATGCAGATGTTTTGTAAATAAAAAGCTATAATAATAATAATAAATATAGAAAACTTATATACCATAAATGGAAATTAATTTAGGGAAAGTCATTATAACCTCCTCTTGGAAGAAAAAAACTGAAAAACAAAAAGGGCTAAAGGAACATATAATTGTTAGCTGAAATGCCTCACAGTAGTAAATAGATTGTTAACATATAATGTAATTTTTTTTCATAAGAAGTAAGCTTATTCCCACATTTTAAAAGAAAATATTATATATTTGTAAACAAAGGATTAGAAAACCAAGGGCATCTTTAAATATAGGAAATGTACATATTTTTATAAATACAAACAATTTATATTGCATGCAACACAAAAAAAATCACTAGGAACATTTATTAAAAAGTATATATTAATAAAGGAGCTAGAAGAATAGGGGAGATCAATCCCAAGGTATTTAACATTTTTTTTTATCAATTTGCAAATTATTGAATAAGTTATCGAGTAACAGCATACTATTTATGCTTCTTTTCTTGGTTATTGCTAAGTTTTTATCAGTTATACACTCATCCTTTAAATTTGTCAAACACATAGAATAACCCAATTGTGATAAAGAATTTTAGATATTAAATGTTCAAATGAAAATCATTCTCTATTTAAAACATTCTAATGACAAAACAAAAAAAAGACAAATTCTTATGAAATTTGACTTTTTCAGAGACAATTTAAATTTCTTATAATTGTGTCTAATTGCATGTCATCCATCATCACCATCTCTAAATAATTTAAGTAAGCCTTTTATATTAATGTTATTTTACTATTTTTATTTATTTGTATTTATAATTTCTATTTATTTATTTTTATTTATATATTTTATATTTATTTTTAATTTATGTATTAAACATAATTTATATATTTATATTATATATACATAATTTATATATTTTATATTAAATTTATATATTTTATATATATTATATTAAAGAGGGAGTTGAAATAACTTTTCTCTATAATCAATTATTGTACATATTATTAATCAGTACATAAAATTATGATTCCATCAAAATACAAATTGATTTGGTGTAAATGTTAAATCCATTGTAATTGATGTATATTTTTGTTTAATGCTACAAAAAATTAAGACAGTGAGGTTTTGAGCTTGAATTCTAAAATCACATCAAATTAGTGATGAAAATGATAATCAAAAATACTTGCTTTTTCCTGAGCAACACATATTGAGCATAACAATATCAAGACAAAATGCTTTAGCTGAATGTATTGAAGCTTAATGAAATCCAAAGATGAGTGAGAATAATATATTTACAATGATTAGTACCTAAACAATACCAGCCTTACTGCATATTTCTGAAACTATAATAAATATGATCTTAACAGATTGGGAAAGCATAATAATAGAAAATCATACAACATAATTGAAACACAGGATAACTATATATCATCATCAACTCTGGTATTCTTCATATATATGTAAATATGTATATATAGTTTTTCAATATTCACCCTTGCAAAACTTTGCGTTTCAAAATTTTTTCTCTCTCTCCTCTTCTCTCCCGAGAAAACCAGCAATCTAAGGTTAAATGTGCAATTCTTCTGAACAAATTTTTATATTCATTATGCTCAGTAAGAAAAATTATATCAATTATATCAGAAGGGAAAATACACAAGAAAAAAACAAGCAAGCAAACAACAACTTAAAGGAAAAAATATTGTTCTTTGATCTACATTCAGTCTTCAAAGCTTGCTTTCTCTAGATGTGGATGGCACTTTCTATAACAAGTCTATTGGAATGGTCTTTAATCACCTCATTGTTAAAAGTAGCCAAATTCATCACAGTTTATCATCAAATGTAGCATTCTCTAAATATATACATATACATATATATATATGTATATGTATATATTTAGAGAATGATATATATATATATATATATATATATATATATATATATATATATATATATATATATATATATATATATATATATATATATATATATATATATATATATATATATATATATATATATATATATATATATATATATATATATATATATATATATATATATATATATATATATATATGATATATCAGAAATAAAAAACTTAGAAATAATTTTTGGAAAAAGCAGACATTTTTCTATCATCATAGTAAATGCCACTACCAGGTTTATAAAATTGGACTTGTTGACTAACTGGGAATATTCCATATGGCGCCTATGAAATAACTTAAAATCCAAGAGTGTAATTAAAAAAAATTCATAATCTACACACTAATTAATTCAGCCAATAATATGTTGATGAGGAAGAAACAAATAAATTGTAGAGTTGTATATTTGTTTATGGAAATAGAGGATTTCATTGTGATATATCAGGTCATAATCATCAACAGTTACAAAATGATTATTCATAAGGATTTATTAATCAGTGGAGATCATGCAAAAAATGGTACATTATTCCTATTTATGAATAATATAATATCACTCAAATATCTTTCAAATTGCAAGAAGAATATTTATCTATATGCATAAAAACATATATAATGCATGCCTAGATATATGCACATACACAAAAAATATATATATATAGGGTGCATATATATAAACATATGTATAAATATTTATATGTAGATAAATAGATAGACAGATAGATAGATAGATAGATAGATAGATAGATAGATATGTAAAGGAAGTTGTTGTCTTTTGTAGGCTATTGGATAATATCAACCTCAAAATATTCCTGAGTGTTCAAACAAAGAAGAATACTGGAATCAAATGATGAAATTTGTTGGAAACAAACCATCATTGAAAGACTAATTATTAAACGTAATCATCTGGATATAAGAATGATCCATTTTAAAAAATTACGAGCAACATTTTGAATAGATGTTACTACCACTACAATTGCAACTTCTTTTTTTTTTTTTTGTTTTTGTTTTTGTTTTTTTGTTTTTTAAAAATTTTTTATTATATATATATATATTTATAATATTATCCCTTGTATTCATTTTTCCAAATTATCCTCCCCTCCCTCTATTCCCTCCCCCCGATGACAGGCAATCCCATACATTTTACATGTGTTACAATATAGTCTAGGTACAATACATGTGTGTGAATATCATTTTCTTGTTGCACAATAAACATTAGAATCCGAAGGTACATGCAACCTGGACAGACAGATATTGGTGCTAACAATTTACATTCACTTCCCAGTGTTTCTTCTCTGGGTGTAGCTACCTCTGTCCATCATTGATCAACTGGAAGTGAGTTGGATCTTCTTTATGTTGAAGATTTCCACTTCCATCAGAATACATCCTCATACAGTATTGTTGTTGAAGTGTACAGTGATCTTCTGGTTCTGCTCATTTCACTCACCTCAGTTGATTTAAGTCTCTCCAGGCCTCTCTGTATTCCTCCTGCTGGTCATTTCTTACCGAGCAATAATATTCCATAACCTTCATATACCATAATTCACCCAACCATTCTCCAACTGATGGACATCCATGAATCTTCCAGGTTCTAGCTACAACAAAAAGAGCTGCCACAAACATTTTGGCACATACAGGTCTCTTTCCGCTCTTTAGTATTTCTTTGGGATATAATCCCAGTAGTAGCGCTGCTGGGTCAAAGGGTATGCACAGTTTGATAACTTTTTGGGCATAATTCCAGATTGCTCTCCAGAATGGCTGGATTCTTTCGCAACTCCACCAGCAATGTATTAGTGTCCCAGTTTCCCCACATCCCCTCCAACATTCATCATTATTTGTTCCTGTCATCTTAGCCAATCTGACAGGTGTGTAGTGGTATCTCAGAGTGGTCTTAATTTGCATTTCTCTGATCAGTAGTGATTTGGAACACTCTTTCATGTGAGTGGATATAGTTTCAATTTCTTCCTCTGAGAATTGTCTGTTCATATCCTTTGACCATTTATCAATTGGAGAATGGTTCGGTTTCTTATAAATTAGGGTCAGTTCTCTATATATTTTGGAAATGAGACCTTTGTCAGAACCTTTGTTTTTAAAAATATTTTCCCAAGTTGTTACTTCCCTTCTAATCTTGTTTGCATTAGTATTATTTGTACAGAAACTTTTTAGTTTGATGTAATCAAAATCTTCTATTTTGTGATCAATAATGATCTCTAGTTCTCCTCTGGTCATAAATTCCTTCCTCCTCCACAAGTCTGAGAGGTAGATTATCCTCTGTTCCTCTAATCTATTTATTATCTCCCTCTTTATACCTAGATCCTGGACCCATTTTGATCTTATCTTGGTATATGGTGCTAAGTTTGGATCCATATCTAATTTCTGCCATACTAATTTCCAGTTTTCCCAACAGTTTTTTCCGAATAATGAATTTTTATCCCTAATGTTGGTATCTTTGGGTTTGTCAAAGATTAGGTTGCTATTTATGTACCCTTTTTTGTCCTTTGTATCTAATCTGTTCCACTGATCTACCGGCCTATTTCTTAGGCAATACCAAATGGTTTTGGTGACTGCTGCTATATAATATAGCTTTAGATCAGGTACACTTAGACCACCTTCCTCTGAGTTTTTTTTCATTAGTTCCCTTGCAATTCTCGACCTTTTATTCTTCCATATGAATTTTGTTGTTATTTTTTCTAGGTCATTGAAATAGTTTCTTGGGAGTCTGATTGGTATACCACTAAATAAATAGATTAGTTTGGGGAGTATTGTCATCTTTATTATATTCACACGGCCTATCCAAGAGCACTGAATGTCTTTCCAATTATTTAAATCTGATTTTATTTTTGTGGCAAGTGTTTTGTAATTTTTCTCATATAATTCCTGACTTTTCTTTGGTAGATGGATTCCCAAATATTTTATACTCTCAACATTTGTTTGGAATGGAATTTCTCTTTGTATCTCTTGCTATTGCATTTTGTTAGTGATATATAAAAATGCCGAGGATTTATGTGGATTTATTTTGTATCCTGCCACTTTGCTGAAATTTTGAATTATTTCTAGTAGCTTTTTAGCAGAGTCTTTGGGGTTCTCTAAGTATACCATCATGTCATCTGCAAAAAGTGATAGTTTAATTTCCTCATTTCCTACTCTAACTCCTTGAATCTCTTTCTCGGCTCTTATTGCCGAGGCTAGCGTTTCTAGTACTATATTGAATAGTAATGGTGATAGTGGGCAACCTTGTTTCACTCCTGATCTTACTGGGAAAGGTTGCAGTTTATTTCTATTGCATATTATGCTTACTGAAGGTCTTAAATATATGCTCCTGATTATTCTAAGGAATAGTCTATTTATTCCTATACTCTCAAGAGTTTTTAGTAGGAATGGATGTTGGATTTTGTCAAATGCTTTTTCTGCATCTATTGAGATGATCATATGGTTCTTATTAATTTGATTATTAATATGGTCAATTATATTAATAGTTTTCCTAATATTAAACCAGCCCTGCATTCCTGGAATAAATCCTACTTGATCATAGTGTATTATCCTGGAGATGATTTTCTGAAGTCTTTTTGCTAATATCTTATTTAAGATTTTAGCATCAATATTCATTAAGGAGATTGGTCTATAATTTTCTTTCTCAGTTTTCGATCTACCTGGTTTAGGTATCAGTACCATGTCTGTGTCATAAAAGGAGTTTGGTAGGACTCCTTCATCCCCTATTTTTTCAAATAATTTATATAACATTGGGACTAATTGTTCTTTAAATGTTTGGTAGAATTCACATGTGAATCCATCTGGCCCTGGGGATTTTTTCCTGGGGAGTTGATTAATAGCTTGTTCTATTTCTTTTTCTGAAATGGGACTATTTAAGCAATTTATCTCCTCCTCTGTTAATCTAGGGAGCCTATATTTTTGGAGGAAGTCATCCATTTCACTTAAATTATCAAATTTATTGGCATAAAGTTGGGCAAAGTAACTCCTTATTATTTCTCTAATTTCCTCTTCATTGGTGGAAAGATCCCCCTTTTCATTTGTAAGACTATCAATTTGATTTTCCTCTTTCTTTTTTTTGATCAAATTTACCAAAGGTTTATCTATTTTATTGGCTTTTTCATAAAACCAACTCTTGGTTTTATTTATTAATTCAATAGTTTTTTTACTTTCAATTTTATTGATTTCTCCTTTTAATTTTTGTATTTCGAGTTTAATTTTTGGTTGGGGGTTTATAATTTGGTCTTTTTCTAGCCTTTTAAGTTGTAAGCCCAATTCGTTAATCTTCTCTTTTTCTATTTTCTTCAGATAAGCCTCTAAAGATATAAAATTTCCCCTTATTACTGCTTTAGCTGCATCCCAAAGATTTTGATATGATGTCTCATCATTGTCATTATCTTGGGTAAAATTGTTAATTGTTTCTATAATTTGCTCTTTCACCCAGTCATTCTTTAAGATGAGATTATTCAGTTTCCAATTACTCTTTGGTCTATTTACCCCTAACTTTTTACTGAATGTAGCTTTTATTGCATTGTGATCTGAGAAGAAGGCATTTATTATTTCTGCCTTCCTACATTTAATTTTGAGATCTTTATGTCCTAATATATGGTCTATTTTTGTATAGGATCCATGAACTGCTGAGAAGAAAGTATATTCCTTTCTATTGCCATTCAGTTTTCTCCAAAGGTCTATCATACCTAGTTTTTCTAATGTTCTATTTACTTTTTTAATTTCTTTCTTGTTTGTTTTGTTGTTTGATTTGTCTAAATCTGAGAGTGCAAGGTTGAGATCTCCCACTATTATAGTTTTACTGTCTATTTCTTCTTGCTATTCTCTTAACTTTTCCTTTAGAAAGTTAGATGCTATACCACTTGGTGCATATATGTTTAGTATTGATATGGCTTCATTATTTATGCTACCTTTCAGCAGGATATAGTTGCCTTCCTTATCTTTTTTAACTAGATCTACTTCTGCTTTTGCTTGATCTGAGATAAGGATAGTTACCCCTGCTTTTTTGGCTTTACCTGAAGCATAATAGGCTCTGTTCCAACCTTTTACCTTTACTCTGTATGTATCTCCCTGCTTTAAGTGTGTTTCCTGTAGACAACATATTGTAGGGTTCTGCTTTTTGATCCAATCTGCTATCCGTCTCCGTTTGATGGGATCATTCATCCCATATACATTTACAGTTAAAATTACTAATTCTGTATTTCCTGCCATCGTATTATTCCCCAGATTATGCTTTTTCCCTTGACCCCCCTGATCCCCCTCCCCTATATTTAATTTACAGACCCCCCTTGTGACGCGCAACCCTCCCTCTTTTTTTTTTTTTTTTTAGGATCCCTCCCCCCTCCCTCCAAGTCCCTTCACTTATTCTCCTTTTCCTTTTCCCTTTTCCTCTCCCTCCTTTTAATGAGGTGAGAGAAAATTCTCTAAAAAACAAATATGTTAATTATTTACTCTTTGAGCCTCTCCTGATGAGAGTAAGATTCACACAATGATTCTCCCCCTCACTAAGTTCCCTCAGGTATGGTGTATTTTCTATGCCTCTTCCTGGTATGTAGTTTCCCTCTTTTTTTCTGAACTGACCTCCTTAAAAGGGAAATAATTTCAAAGGAATTAATGGGAAAAAATCAAATGAAGGTGGCCTAGCTGTATCAGATCTAAAATTATGTTATTTAAAAAGCCACAGTTACCAAAACCATTTGGTATTTGCTAAGAAATAGACTAGTTGATCAATTCAATAGATTAGCTTCAAAGGACAAAATAATCAATAACTTTATCAATCTAGTGTTTGAAAAACTCAAGGACCCCAGCTTTTGGGAAAAGAACTCAATGTTTGCCAAAAATTGATGGGAAAATTGGAGGCAGAAACTAGACATTGACCCACACTTAACACCATGTACCAACATCAGGTCAAAATGGGTTCATGACCTAGGCATAAAAATGAGATTATAAATAAATTAGAGGAATATAGGATAATTTACTTCTCAGACCTGTGGAAGAGGCATGGATTTATGTCCAAAGATGAACTAGAGATCATTACTGATCACAAAATTGAAAACTTTGAGTATATCAAATTGAAAAGTTTTTATACAAAACAAAACTAATGCAGATAAAATTAGAAAGGAAACAATAAGCTGGGGAAAACATTTTTACAGTCAAATGTTCAGATAAAGCCCTCATTTCGAAAACATATAGAGAATTGAATCTAATTTATAAGAAATCAAGCCATTTTACAATTGATAAATGGTCAAAGGATATGAACAGACAATTCTCAGATGAAAAAATTGAAACTATTTTGTAGCCATATGAAAAGATGTTCCAAATCTTTATTAATAAGAGAAATGCAAATTAAGACAACTCTGAGATACCACTACACACCTGTCAGATTGGTTAGAATGACAGGGAAAGATAATGAGCAATGATGAAGGGGATGTCAAAAAACAGGGATACTGATACATTTTTGGTGGAATTTTGAATACATCCAGCCATTCTGGAGAGCAATTTGGAACTATGCTCAAAAAGTTATCAAACTGTGCATATCCTTTGACCCAGAAGTGTTACTACTGGACGTATATCCCAATGAGATCTTAAAGAATGGAAAGGGATCTGTAAGTTCAAGAATGTTTGTGGCAGCCCTCTTTGTAGTGGCCAGAAACTGGAAACTAAGTGGTGCCCATCAGTTGGAACTGGAGCTGAATATGTTGTGTTATATAATTTCTTTCTTATTTATTTTGTCATTTGATTTTTTTCTAATTCTGATAGTGCAAGGTTGAGATCTCCCACTATTATAATTTTGCTGTCTATTTCTTCTTGAAACTCTCTTAACTTCTCCTTCAGGATGTTAGATGCTATAACACTTGGAACATATATGTTTAATATTGATATTGCTTCATTGGCTATGCTATCCTTACTAAAGTACGATATAGTGCCCTTCTTTATCTCTTTTAATTAGAGCAATGTTTGCATTTTGCAAACCATGAGATCAAAATGGCTACCCCTGCCTTTTTAACTTCACCTGAAGCATAATAGATTCTGCTCCAGCCTTTTACATTTACTCTGTATGTATCTCCCTGCTTTAAATGTGTTTCTCATAAACAACATATTGAAGGGTTCTGGCTTTTGATCTAGTCTGCTATCCATCTCCACTTTTTGGAAGAGTTCATCCCATTCACATTTATGGTTAAAATTACTAATTCTGTATTTCCTGCCATCTTATTATCCCCAGATTATGATTTTCTTTTTCTTGTTTCCCCTTACCCCCTTTCCCAGTATTAAACTTTTGGGCTACTACTTGCCTCACACAGTTCTCACTCTTTAGAATCCCCCATCCTCTTTGAATCCCTTCCCCTTTCTTGTATCTTTCCCTTTATTATTATTTTCCTTTCCATTTTTACTCTCCTACTTTTTAAGTTGTGAGAGGAGTTTCTCTGTAAACCAATTATGTCAGTTACTTTCTCTTTGAGCCATCTCTGATGAGAATAAGATTCACACAATGTTCCTTCCCTTCTCTAAATTCCCTCAGATATGATAGATTTCCTTTGCCTCTTTGTGGGATGTAGTTTCTCTCTTTTTATTTCCCATTTTCCCTTTTTTTCTGACACTGTTCCCTTTGCATTTCTACTTCCTTTTTTCTATTGTATCAGTAAAATAATATTATCAATGTACTCTTAATGTATATCCATAACAGACATATAGTTTTCAAGAGTTATTTTACCTTTTTTTTTTTTTTTTTTCTCTTGAGTCCTATGTGTGGAGATCAAATTTTGTTTCTTTAGTTCTGTTTTTTTCTTTAGAAATAGATGGGATTCATCTATTTCATTAAAGTCCATCTTCTTCCCTGGAAGAAAATGCTCAGCTTAGCTGGTTAGATTATTTTTGTCTGCATTCCAAGTTCTTTTGCCTTTTGGAATATCAGATTCAAGGCTCTTCAGTCTTTTAATATGGAAGTAGCTAGATTCTGAGTGATTCTTCTTGTGGCTCCTCAGTATTTGTATTGTTTTTTTTTAATGCCTGCTTGTAATATTTTCCCTTTGTTTGATAGTTCTGAATTTTTGCCACAATATTGCTTGGAGTTTTTATTTTAGGGTCTTTTTTCAGAAGGTGTTTGATAAATTGTTTTTACCTTCTGATTCTATTACATCTGGGCAGTTCTCTTTGATGATTTCCTATAAAACAGTATCTAGGTTCTTTTTTTCATCATAGTTTTCAGGAAGTCCAATAATACTCCTAGATTTATTTTCCTGGTCTGCTGTTTTTCCAAGTAGATATTTAACATTTTTTCCTAATTTTTCATTTTATTGGTTTTGCTTGACTGAGGTCTCAATAAATCATTTATTTCTATTTGTTCAGCTCTGATTTTAACGAGTTACTTTCTTCATTAGCTGTTTTTACTTCTTTTTGTATATGCCCAATTGAATTTTTAAATGAGTTGTTTTGAGCTATGTAAATTTTTTTTTCCATTTTAACTATTTTTTTAACTGAGTTAATTATTTTTCAACTCACAAGTCCTACTTTCCAGGGAGTTCTTTATCTTTTCCAATTCAAAAATTCTATTTCCCTGGGAGTTCTTTACCTTTTCCAATTCATCTTTCAGGAAGTTGTTTTCTTTTTCCACTTTATCATTTTTTTCTTTAAGTGAGTTATAAGCCTTTTCTGTGTTCTTTTGCATATCTTCTCTTTCCTTTTCCCATTTTTTAAGCACTCCTCTATGATCTTTTTATAGTTTATTCCAGGGGAGCCTTGTGTGATGGGGACTAGGTTACATCCCTCTTTGGGATTATGTCTGGAGGTTTTCTGCTATTAGTCTTCTTGGGGTTGAAAACCAGCTCCCTTTCTGTATAGAAGCTATCAATGGTTTATTTGCCTTTTTTACTTATTTTTTAATGCCCTTAGGGTCTGCCTTCAGGGCAAAGAGGTTACCAGCTTCCTCTGCAGGACAGGGATAGGTATATGGACAGGAGATATCTTGCCAACAGGCTGCAAAGAGTGGTTGAGCTGTGGAAGTGCTCTAGGAAAAAGCTCTGCACCAGAAGTGTTTCTGCCCTGGGTAGCACAACTGATCTGGGGAAGTTCCTTGCTAAAAGCCCTGCTTTGTGGATTAGTGATTGCCCTGGGGCTAAAGGATGAGCAGCCAAAGTGTCACTAAGTCAAGCAAAAGCCCACCATGAGTATTAGCAGTTGTCCTGCAAATGAAGTGCATTAGCATGGTGGAAGTTTTATTGCCCCAGGCTGACCTCCCCCTTTCTTCCCCTTCCCTCCACTCCCCATGCAGATTAGACGTTTCCCTGGGAAAAAGCCCTGGGCTGCAGAATGCAGCTGCACAGTTGTGCTGTGGTCTGTACTGAGTCACTCCTGGTTTTGGGTTGGTTTAGCCAGATCCTGTTAGATTCTGGTGTTTTGGGGAGTACACCCCTCCTTTGGCTTTAATTTCTCTGATGATCTACTGCAACAAAAGCAAAGCAGCCAACCTATTGTAGAGTTCTCCCTGTAAATTTTCCAACCACAGAGACCACCCCTACTCTGGTCGGCTTAGTATCTCCCTCTCCTATCTCCCTGCTTCTGCTGGCCTGCTCCAACCACTCAGGACAAAACTTTTATTGAAGTCTTCCAAATTTTCTTCAGCTGTTAAGTTGTACTTCCAATCTTCATGAATTTTACCAGTCAAGCACTATTTTTGAGGCTGAATTTGGTAATTAGTAATGAGTGTATGAGAGAAGAGCTTAGAATGTTGAATGTGCCCTCTCCGCCTACATATTTCTTGAAACTTGAAAATGTCTCTATGTGAAATCAATGAAAGTGAAGATTTTTTTAAACCTCAGATTTGGTATTTTGCAAGCTGCCCAGAGAAGAAAAAGAGTACAATGCAACACAATGTTAAGTAGTATTGGTCCTTCAGTACTCATTTGATTAATAACATTAATTTATATATTATTATATACCAGGCTCTGGGCTACATTCCATAAAAAACAAAACCAAAAATAAAAACAGAAATAAGCATCTGAAAGGAGGAAAAACAATTTTCCATTATAACTACCTGAGTGCACAAAAGAAATGAAATTAAATACAAAAATCTCTTAAGGAAAGAATTAGGTGAATAAACTATTTCCACCTTAAAAGAAGGTAGTAAATTTTACTAGGGGAATAGAATTCCATGACTTTATAAGATGACAAGAAATCAGAATAAAAGTTTTAAAAAGTTAAGAGAAGAAAACACAAGATATTTGAAATAAAAATAACTTACTCAGTAAATAAACCAAGGAGATAATTTATTAGTCACTTCCAAAAAAAAACATAGTTTAGAGGAGGAAAATAAAAGCTCACATACTATTTTTCTGGAAATCACAAAATCAATTTGCCAAAATTTATTAGACCAAAAGGCATCAATCACTTTCTGAAAGTTACACCAAAAAATGAAGTCTTAATAATGTCATATTCAAAATCCAGTTTTCTTTTTAAAGAAAAAAAATAACTACTGAACACACTTAGAAAGAAGGATCAACATTCTTAGGAACTGCAGTCAGGATAATTTAAAATTTGTTAACTTCTACAAAAAATTGAAACACGATCTTGGAACTTGATATGAAAAGGAAATTATAAAACAAAACAACAACAGCAACAAACCCGATTACCACTAGATTTTTGACCAAGAATATCATTATCTGAAAAAAATGAGGTCAGAGAAAGCAATAAGATTTTTAATGGAATATAGAATTTTTAAACATCTGATGAAATGATAAGTGCTGAGGAGGATCTTTGAAATATAAGCACAATATTCCTGAGAAACTTAGAAAGATGATTTAATTTTGTCATTGAAAGGAATTAGATGATGTTACATTATTACTTTTCAAGAAAATGGGAAAAAAATAAGGGAAAATGCAAATAACAACAAAAAAGTGAAAAATACTATTTTGTGATCCATATATAGTCCCTCTTTCTAGGTAAAGATGGCTCTCTTCATCACAAGATCACCACAGGCTTGAATCACCTTGCTGTTGAAAAGAGCCAAGTCCATCAGAACTGATCATCATATATTTTTCTGTTGCTATGTGCAATGTTCTCCTGGTTCTACTCACTTCACTCCACATCAATTCATATAAGTGTCTCCAGTCCTCTCTGAAATCATCCAGCTGATCATTTCTTAAAGAACAATAATCTATAACATTCATATACCATAACTTATTTAGCGACTCTCCAACTGATGGGCAACCTTTCAGTTTCAGTTCCTTGCCACTACCAAAAATGGCTGCTACAAAATGTTTTTGCAGAAGTGGGTGCTTTTTCCTCCTTTATGATTTCCCTGGAATACAAAACCAGTAGTGGTACTGCTGGATCAAAAGTTATGCACAGTTTAATAGCCCTTTGGACATAGTTCCAAATTGCTCTCCAGAATGTTTGGATCATTTCACTATTCCATCAACTATGCATTAGTGTCCCAGGGTTTTTTTTAATTATGACAAATGAAAAAGATATATGATTACATGTAGGCAAATTTCTAATTTTTAAAAGTTTTTTTTAGCATATTGCTTACACATCATAAATGCTTAATAAATTTTAAAAATACTTTATATCAATAATATTTGAATGGAAAATAAAATTATAATGATTGGTATATGACAGTGCAAATAAATTTGGAATTGAAAGCAAGAAATCAAAAGCATGATATTGTAGAAAAAGCACTAATATTCAGTTCAATTAATATTTGGCATGTATTTATTTTTATTATATAATTGAACCAAAGGAAATATAAATATACATGTATAATATTACATATGCATGTTTATGTACAGATAGATATATGAATATATTACATAATACATATCATGATGCTTGACCTCATGAAGCTTATGGAATAATAGAGTGACAGCACACAAACATAATCTTCTAATATATAATATATTATATGTGAAAATAAATGCCATAATAACTTGTCAAAGTGTTATTTAATTTGGAAGTGAAGCATAGTTTAAGTTTGAGTTCTTACATATAATTACAATTCCGGGAAAAATTATTCTCAGATCATCAGGTTTGAATATAAAAAGAGACAATAATACTTGACTTATTAAAATCATAGGATTTTATGGGGAATATATTTTTTAAATTTTAAATTACTATATATAAATATGAGCTGTTATTTCTATATTACCTATGTAACTACTGTTTTAAAGTATGCAATTTTATTTCTAAAAAAAACCTAGGGATTTTTACATTTAGAAAAAAAAATTATGGTACTTTTGCATATCTGTCACTTAATTGTAGACTAACAATGGCTAATGGTATATGTATCTATGAAACCTGATAATAGATTGTGTTAAAAACAGATTATTTTGAAAAATAAAATAAAATATGATTCATTTAGTTATTATTCTAAGTGATTGTCATTTATAAAAAGAATAATTTAAAAAGATTTATATATCTTAAATTTCTTCAAAATTAAGGTTTGCTTTCAAAAAAAAATTTATATGCATTAGTTTTATATGCATTAATTCTTTTAATCAGGCACACACACAGTCAAATACATCTACCAACCACAGAGAACTTGTAAGAGAGAATATCAATGACAGTGAAAGTTTTAAAGATATATTTGACAAGAAAGAAATATTTAAATATCTAGACTCTGTATTTCAAAGAAGCTAAATAATAATATTGCTTTGTCAAGATACTTTCAATTTATCTTATCAGTCTCAAACTTTTGTTCATTATGCCTTCTCCCTCAAATCTTTTGCAATATGTCTTTTACTACCTTAATGGGAGATCTTAACTTGTACATGGCAATTTCAAAGCTTTTAATCTTCTTCAGCTTGTTTATCCAATAATTTAATTTATCTCTAAAGCACTTAAAAATGGATATTTGCAGCTAAAGAGTATGATCAATTAATTGTATTCATCACACACACACACACATACACACACACACACACACATGCAAAGCCATGGCTCCCCAAGGTTTACTGAAGACTGAGTTTCACAATCTGACTTTTAAGGCTTCCAATTATTCTCTTATCATGCTTTTCCTAAACATAAGTCCTATTAAACTAAATGATGGATTATCACCACAACTCAGAGGAATGGACTTGCAGTCTGAAATATGTGTTGTTCAGGAGGCAGAGCCAAGATGGTGGAGAGCAGACACAACTTTCTGTGACCTCCTCTGACCTACTCTCCAACCAACAGCACATTAAGCTTCTAAACTGGTTTTGGAGTCAAAGAATCCACAAATATTTGGGGTACAACACATTTCTTTGAGACGTTACCTTGGAAGAACTTCAAAACAAGTCTGTCTCTGACCTGAAGGGGAACAGTCTGCCAAATTCATACTACAGTAAAGGAGTTAGGGCAAGAAACTGGAGTGGGGAGTCAGAGTGTTAGAGCTTCCACACACCTGAGAATTTTTTGTGAGTCTCTTACTCTACTCTGTCCTGGATGTAAGCAAATGATTATACAGATTTGCCAAATTTGGCAAATTATAAGACACTGAGACCCTGAAGAACTATGGACCTAGCCACCATTACCCAGCACTTCAAATCAATCAGCAGAACTGCCCCAGGACAAATTAAAACAGCTGTTACTCCATTGCATTGAACAGACCCGAAGATTTAAAAAAATGAATCAAAAACTCAAAAGAAGTCTCATGATAGATAGCTTTTCTGGAGAGAGAGAAGAACAGACCTCTAATCCGGAGGTTGTTAAAGGCAAAGCAACTCCAGATGAAGCCCTAAAGAGAGACATGAGAAGGTCCCCATTTCATAAGGCTCTCTTCAAGCATTGCATAAGAGAATACCCAAAAAATGGGGAAATGCAATGAGAATATTGCAAGAAGGAATGGAAAAATTATATAATGCCCTACAAAAGAGATATGAAAAAACACCGATTCACTGAAAAACAAAATTTGTGAAATGGAAAAAAGATGCAATGAACAAAAAAATTCAATTGTCCAATTGCAAAATGAACTAAAAAAATAAGTGAAGAACATAATACACTAAGAATTAGAATTGAACAAATGGAAGTAAATGGCTGAATAAGACTTCAAGAATCAGTCAAACAAAACAAAACTGAAAAAAAGTAGAAGAAAATATGAAATATCTCCTAGGAAAACAAGTAAACTGTAAAATAGATCCAGAAGAGAAAATCTAAGGATCATTACACTTCCTGAAAGGCATGATAAAAAAAAAAGAAAGAAAGAAAGAAAGAACCTAGATGTTATCTTATAGGAAATCATAAAACCACCATCATATTTTAGAATCAGAAGATAAAATAGCCATCAAAAAATTCATGTATAACCTCCTGAAAGAGACCCCGAAATTAAATCTACAAGGAATATTGTGGCTAAATTTCAGACCTATTGCACCAATTACAAGCAGTTAGACACAAACAATTTAAATATTGAGGAGCCACAATTAAGATTACCCAGGATCTAGCCACTTCCAGGATTGAAGGGCCAGGAATTTGATATTCTGAAAAACAAAGGAACTTGGATTATAACTAAGAATAAGCTACCCAGCTAAAATGGGCATTATCTTTCAAGGAAGATAGACTTTCAGTGATATAGGTAAATTTCACCTATTTCTGAGTAAAAGACCAGAGCTAAACAAAAATGTTAATCTCCAAACAACACAGAACTCAAGAATAGCATAAAAAGATAAAAAGAAAAGAACTCTTGACACCTATATTTCTCTTTAGGGTATATTTAGAGAATGCAGGTATAATTTGATTTTATTATGTTAATATGAAAACGAAACTAGAGATGAAAAAGGGATCATTCTAGAAAAGAGGGAAAAGGAGGCAAAATAAGGGAAATTACATTTCATGAAAAAAAAACTATTATAACTGATGGAAAGAAGGGAGAGGGCTGAGCATAATGTGAATCTTACTCTCATCAGATTTGAATCTAAAATAGAATATCAGATATATTTGGTTTCACAGAGAAATTTGTGTCACCTTACATGGAATGGGAGGGAAAAAGGGAAAAGAAAAGGAAAGCATAATGGAAGGGAAAGCAGAAGTATTAGAAGAAACATATAAAAAGGGGAGAGGGGTTGTAAAGGGGGAGGTTTGGAAAAAAGGCAAAGAGAAAAGTAGTGACAGTGCTAGCACCCTGGGTACCTTAGAATCAGCTAGAGCCAGGATAAGCAAAAATCTTTATTCTTGGTCTTTAGCTGTAGAAGTGAAGAGAGGATATTTGTGACCTCACCATCTCGTCTCTCGCAGAAGTGACCCTTGCTAGTCTCACTGCACCTCCTAGTCCCTCACGCAATTCTATATATACACCAAATGATTGGGCCAACACAGGATAGTGGGAAGGGCCATATTCCAAGCATATTCCTATAGAGTATTGTCCAATCAGTAATTAGCCTCAAGTGCTTGATTGTCCAAACCCAGTGCATTGTCTCAAGAGTTTCAGCCCTTTACAGGTCTGGATAAGTCATCATACTTATTTAAAGATCAAATGGATAAAGAAATCAAATCCCTGAAAAAACAGAATTACTGAATTGGAAAAGGTAAACAATTCCAAGGAAAACAGAATTAGTGAAGTGGAAAAAGAAACTAGCTCTCTTAACAATAAAATTGGCAAAATGGAAAAAGAAAAAAAATCCATAGAACAAAAATTTAAAATCATTTAAATTTAAAATTTAAAATCTCAAATGGACAGTTACAAAAATAAATAAAAAAGTAAGGGAGGAAAATAATTCCTTGAAAAACAGAAATGAACAAATGGAAATGAATGACCCAAAGGGGCACCAAGAATCAGTCAAGTAACCCCCCCCAAAAAAAAAGAAGAAACAATGGAGAAAAATGTTAAATGCATACTTGAGAAAACAACAAACCTGGAAAATAGATCTAGGAGAGATAATCTAAGAATTATTGGACTTCCTGAAAATTATGATGAAAAAAAGAGCTTAGACAATATTTTCCAGGAAATCATCAGATAACTGCCCAGATACTATAGAAAAAGAGTGTAAAATAGACATGGAAAGAATTCATTGATCACATATTATAAGAGACCCCAAAATCAAAATTCCAAGAAATAGTGTGGCTAAATTACAGAACTATCAGACTAAGGAAAAAAAGACTACAAGCGGCTAGGAAAATAAAAATTCAAATATAGAAGAGCCACAATAAAGATTACTCAGTATCTAGCAGTGTCCACATTAAAGGATCGAAGGGTCTGGAATCTGATAAACCCAAAGGCTAAGGAAGTTAATATGCAGGCAAGAATAATTTATCCAGTCAAAATGAGCATTTTTTTCCAGGGAAGAGGATGGACAGTCAATAAAATAGGTGAATTTCATTTATGTCTGATGAAAAAACCATAACTAAACAGAAAAAGTTTGATCTCGAAATATAAGATTCAAGAAAAACATAAAAAGATAAAAAGAAATCTTGGGAACTATATTTCTGTAAACAATATACATAAAGAACACATGCATAATTTGGTTTTACTATGATAATATAAAAATAAATTAGAGGTGGAAAGGAAATTGTATCAGAAAAAGGGTAAAGTGGGGGTACTACATCTCATGAAGAAGCAAAGGAAACATATTATATCTGAGGGAAAGAATAGAGGGGAATGAACATAGTGTGTATCTTACTCTCATCAACATTGCCTTAAAGGGAAAAATATTAGACATATTGGATTTACGGAGAAATTTCTCCCATCTCATTGAAAAGTGGGAGGGGAAAAGTAAAAAAGGAAAGGAATTAGCTAAGCAGAAGGGAATATAGAAATTATGAGGAAGAGGGGTAAGAAAAAAGAAGATATCTAAGGTGGGGAGAGGGATCCTAAAAAGGGAAAGCTGTGAGAAGCAAAGGGTGCTCACAAGTTTAATACTGGGAAGTGGGATAAGGGGGAAGGAAAGGAAAAAAGCATAAGCGGGGGTTAACAAGATGGTAATAAATACAGAACAGTCATTTAAATCATAAATGTGAATGGGATAAACTCCCCCTTAAATCAAAATGGATAGCAGACTGGATTAAAAGCCAGAATACTAATTCTTGTTTACAAGAAACACACTTGAAGCAGGGCAATAAACACAGAGGAAAGGTAAACGTCTGGGCAAAATGTATTATGCTTGAGGTGAAGCTAAAAAAGCAGGGTTAGACAACCTGATCTCAAAGCAAGCAAAAGCAAAATTTTATCTAATTAAAAGAGAAAAGGAAGGGCACTATATCTTGCTAAAAGGTAGCATAGACAATGAAGCAATATCAGTACTAAACATATATGCACCATGTGGTGTAGCATGAAAATACTTAAAATAAATTAAGAGAGCTGCAAGAAGAAATAGACATCAAAATTATAATAGTGGGAAATCTCAACCTTGCACTCAGAATTAGATAAATCAAAAAACAAAATAAATAAGAAAGACATCAAAGAGGTAAATAGAATACTAGAAAAGTTAGGTATGATAGATCTTTGGAAAAAGCTGAGTGGAGACAGAAAAGAACTTTCTTCTCAGCAATTCATGCAACCTATAGAAAAACTGATCATAGATTAGGATATAAAAAACCTCAAATTCAAATGCAGAAAGGCAGAAATTGTAAATGCATCCTTTTCACATCACAATGCAATCAAAATTACATTCAATAAAAAGCCAGGGAAAAATAGACCAAAAATTAATTAAAAACTAAATAATCTAATCCTAAAGAATGATTGGGTGAAACAGCAAATCATAGATATAATTAAAAATTTCACCCAAGGAAATTACAATAATGAGACATTATGCAAAATGTATAGGATGCAGCCAAAGCGGTAATAAAGGGAATTTTATATCTCTCCTATATAAAATAGAGAAAGAGAAGGTCAATGAATTGGGCTTGCAACTAAAAAATCTAGAAAAGGAACAAATTAAAACCCCCCAGTCAAACACTAAACTTGAAATTCTAAAAATAAAAGGAGAGATCAATAAATTGAAAGTCAAATAACTATTGAATTATTTAATAAAATTAAGAGTTGGTTCTATGGAAAAAAAACACAACAAAGTAAATACCTAATAAATTTGATTTAAACAAAGAGGAAAATCCAATTGTTGATTTTAAAAATGAAAAGGGAGAACTTGCCACTAATGAAGAGGAAATTAGAGTAATAATTAGGAGTTACTTTGCTCAACTTCATGCAAATAAATTAGATAAATGAAATGAAATGGAAAGATACCTCCAAAAATATAGCTTGCCCAGATTAACAGAGGAAGAAGTACATTTTAGTCCCATTTTAGAAAAAAGAAGTAGAACAAGCTATTAATCAACTCCATAAGAAAAAATCCTCAGGACCAAATGTATTTACATGTGAATTATACCAAACATTTAAAAAACAATGAATTCCAATGCTAAATAAAACATTTGAAAAAATAGAGATTGAAGGAGTCCGACAAAATTTCTTTTATGACATAAACATGGCACTGTTACCTAAACCAGGGAGGACCAAAACAGAGAAAGAAAATTATAGACAAATCTCCCTAATGAATGTTAGTGCAAAAATCTTAAATGAAATAATAGCAAAAAGATTATAGAAAATCGTCACCAGGATAATACAACATGACTAAGTAGGATTTATAGGAGGAATTCAGGGCTCTTTCAATATTAGGAAATTATTAGCATGATTGACTAAGCAAATTTTAAAAAATATGATCATTTCAATAGATGCAGAAAAAGCATTTGATAAAATCCAACATCCATTCATAATAAAAACATTTGAGAGTATAGGAATTAATGGAGTTTTCCTTAAAATAGTCAAGAGCATATTTTTAAAACTGTCAGTAAGCATCATATGTAATACAGATAAACTGGAACCATTCCCAATAAGATCAGGAGTGAAACAACACTGTCCACTATCACCATTCCTATTCAATATTGTATGAGAAATGCTAGCTTTGGCATTAAAACTTGAGAAAGAGATTCAAGGAATTAGAGTAGCTAATGAGGAAACCAGATTATCGCTCTTTGCAAATGACATCATGTTATACTTAGAGAATCCCAGAGATTCTACTAAAAAGCTATTAAAAATAATCCACATCTTTAATAAAGTTGCAGGATAGAAAATAAATACACATAAATCCTTGGCATTTTTATACATCACCAACAAAATCCAACAGCAAGAGATACAAAGAAAAATTACATTCAAAATAACTGTCAATAGCATAAAATATTTGGGAATCTATCTGTCAAAGAAAAGTCAGGAATTATATGAGCAAAACTACAAAACACTTTCCCCACACATAATGTCCGATTTAAATAATTGGAAAAATATTAAGTGCTTTGGCACAGGCAAAGTGAATATAATAAAAATGACAAAATAAATAAAAAGTAATCTATTTATTTAAATTTTATATATATATTTATATAAAAAAATTAAATTTTTTAAAAAAATATATAAAAATATTTAAAATTTTTTTTAAATATATAAAAATTAAAATTTTTATATTTATTTATATAAAAAAAAACTAATCTATTTATTTAGTGCTATACCAATCATACCAATCAGAAACTATTTTAATAACCTAGAAAAAATAACAACAAAATTCATATAGAAGATCAAGAATTTCAAGAGAACTAAAAAAAAAACAAAAAACAAAAAACACATGAAGGCGGCCTAGCTGTACCTGATTTAAAACTATATTATAGAGCAGTGGCCAATAAAACCATTTGTTATTGGCTAATAAATAGACTAGTTGATCGGTAGAATAGGTTAGATTCACAGGACAAAATACTCAATAACTATAGCAATCTAGTGTTTGACAAACTCAAGGATCCCAGCTTTTGGGATAAGAATTTAAAATTTGACAAAAACTGCTGGGAAAATTGGAAATTAGTATGGCAGAAATTAGGCATGGACCTATACCACCAAGAAAAGATCAAAATGGGTTCATTATTTAGGCATAAAGAATGAGGTTATAAATAAATTAGAGGAATATAAGATGGTTTACCTCTCAGACTTATGGAGGAGGAAGGAATTTATGACCCAAGAAGAACTAGATATCATTATTGATCATAAAATAGAAAAATTTGATTATATCAAATTAAAAAGCTTTTGTAGAAATAAAACTAATGCAAACAAGATCATTATACACTTCAACAAAAATACTTTATGAGGATGTATTCTGATGGGAGTGGATATCTTCAACAAAGAGAAGATCCAATTCAGTTCCAATTGATCAATGCAGAATCAGCTATACCCAGAGAAGGAACACTGGGAAATGAATGTGGACTATTTGCATTTTTATTTTTCTTCCCAGGTTATTTTTACCTTCTAAATCCAATTTTCCTTGTGCAACAAGGAGAACTGTACAGATCTACACACTTATATTTTATGTTAGATCTACTTTAACATGTTAACATGTATGAGACTGCCTCCCATCTAGGGAGGGGAATGGAGGGAGGGAAGGGAAAAGTTGGAACAGAAGTGAGTACAAGGGATGATGTTGTAAAAATTACCCATTCTCATGTTCTGTCAATAAAAAGTTATTTTAAAAAAATCAGAAAGTTCAAATGTAATGGGGATAAACTAGAAGAATCCCCAATAAGATCACAGGTGAAACAAGGTTGACAACTATCAACATTATTATTGAATATTGTAATAGAAATGCTAGCTTTGGTCATAAAAGAAGGAAAATAGATGAAAAGAATTAGAGCAAATAATGCAGAAGCCCAATTATTACTCTATGCAGTTGATATAATGGTATACCCTAGAAAATCAACTAAGAAAACTATTAGAAAATAATCCATTACTTCAGAAAAGTTACAGGATATTAAACAAATTTACATAAATCATCAGTATTTTTATACATTACTAACAAAATCCAATAGCAAGAACTACAAAGAGAAATTCCATTTCAAATAACCCAATGGTATAAAATGTTTGGGAATCTACCTGCCAAAAGAAAGTCAGGAGCAAAACTAAAAAACACTTTCCACACAAATAAAGTTATACCTAAACAATATCAAGAAAAATATCAAGAGTTTTTTGATAGGTTGAGTGAATATAATAAAGATGACAATACTGCGTATATTAATCTATTTATTATATGCTATACCAATCAAACTCCCAAGAAACTATTTTACTGACTTAGAAAAAATAACAACAAAATGCATCTGTAAGAATGAAAGGGCAAGAATATTAAGGGAATTAATGCAAAAAAAAAATGAAGTTGGCCAGATCTAAAACTGTATTATACAGCAGCAGTCATCAAAAGCACTTGATACTGGCTAAGAAAAAGAGTAGTTAATCAGTCCAGTAGGTTTGGGTTTACAGGACAAAAGTCTCTTTTATGTTTCCATTCAATTTTCTCTAAAGATCTACCATACTTAACTTTTCTAGTATTCTATTTACTTCTTTAACTTCTTTCTTATTTATTTATTTGGTTCTGAGAGAGCAAAGTTGACATCTCCCACTATTATAGTTTTGTTATTTCTTCTTGCAGCTCTCTTCACTTTTCTTTTAGGAATTTCCACACTACCCTACTTGCTAAATATATATTTCATTTTGATATTGCTTCATTGTCTAAGGTACCCTTTAGCAAGATATAGTTTCCTTCCTTATTTCTTTTAATTAAATCATTTTTTTTTTTTTTTGCTTTTGCTTGATCTGAGATCAGGATGGCTATCCCTGAATTTTTATTTCACCTGAACCATAATAGATTCTGCTCCAGCCTTTTACCTTTATTCCATGTGTATCACTCTGCTTGAAATGTGTTTCTTGTAATCAACATATTGTAGGTTTTTAATTCAGTCTGCTGTCTGCTTCCTTTTTGTGGGAGAGTTCACCCCATTCCCATTTACAGTTAAAACTACTAATTCTGTATTTTCTGCCCTTTTATAATCCCCAGATTATACTTTTCTCTTGCCTTTCCCCTCTCCTTCTTCACCAGTCTTTAATTTATGAACATCACTTGTCTCAAGCAATCCTCCCCCTTTACAATCCTTCTTCTTTATAGTCCCTCCCTCTTTCTTACACCTTTTTACTACTATTTCTGTATTCCCTTCTATTTAGCCTACCCCTTCCTTTTCCACCTTTCCTTTGCCATTTTTCCATAAGGCGAGAGAAATTTCTCTGTAAACCAAATACATCTAGTATTTTTCTTGGAGCCAAATCGGATTAGAGTAGGCTTCACCCCCCTCCTTTCTTTCCCTCAAATATAATAGGTTTCCTTTGCCTCTTCATGAGATGTAATTTCCCTCTTTTTACCTCCAGTTTTCACTTTTTCTGGTACAATCCCCTTTCCAGTTCTAGTTCCTTTTTTATCTTATAACAGTAAAATCAAATTATACATGCACTCTCTATGTATATCCATAACAGAAATACAGCTTTCAAGAATTGTTTTTACCTTTGTATGTTTTTCTTGACTACTATATTTGAAGGTCAATTTTTTTAGCTCTGGACTTTTCATCAGAAATAAATAGAATTCACCTGTTTGATTAAATGTCCAGCTTCTTCCCTGGAAGAAAATGTTCAGTTTAGCTGGGTAGTTTATTCTTGGCTGCATTCCATGTTCCTTGGCCTTTTGGAATATCAAATTCTAGGCTTTTTGATCATTTAAGGTGGAAACTGCTAGACCCTGAATAATCCTTATTGTGGCTCCTTGGTATTTTAATTGTTGTTGTTTTTTTTTTTTTTTCACTAGGTGTTTGCTATATTTTTCCCTTGATCTGATAGTTTTGAAATTTAGCCATGATATTTCTTGGAGTCTTAATTTTGGGGTCTTTTTTAGTAGGTATTTCGTGAGTTCTTTTGATAGCTATTCTACCTTCTGATTCTATGACATTGGGGCAGTTTTCTTTGATGATTTCCTGAAAAATAGTATCTAGGCTCTTTTTTTCCATGATGGTTTTCAGAACGTCCAATAGCCTTAGATTGTCTCTCCTAGATGTATTTTACAGGTCAATTGTTTTCCCAAGTATGTATTTTACATTTTTCTTTTTTGGTTTTGCTTGACTGAATCTTAATGTCTCATCAAGTTATTCATTCCCATCTGTTCAGTTCTGATTTTTAGTGAATTATTTTCTTCATTTACTTTTGTTCCTTTTTTATGCTTCTCCAACTGAGTTTTTGAAAGGCCTTTTTTGTTCTATGGATTTTTTTTCCAATTCACAAATTTTGTTTTATAAGGAGTTATTCTCTTTTTCCATTTCACAAATTCTGTTTTCCTGGATGTTATTTACCTTTCTATTTCACAATATTTTTCAGGGCTTTGTTTCTTTTTTCCATTTCGTCAAATCTATTTTTTAATATGTTATATGCCTTTTCCAAACACTCTTGCAGTTTTCTTTTCCTTTGCCCATTTTTCTTCTAGCTCTCTTTTGAGATCCTTTTTAAATACTTCTAGGAGAACCTTATGTGCCACAGACTGGGTTATATCTCCTTTTGGGGCTTCTTCTAGAGACAATCTGCTTTTAGTCTCCCTAAAAACTATTTATTGATAGAGTTCTCTTTGCTATCATACTCATTTACATATATATATATATATGTATATATGTATGTATGTATGTATGTATGTATATATTAGGATCTGCTTTTAGGGCAAGGGAGGCTTTCCAAATTTCCTCTACAAGTGGCAGCAAGCTGTGGCTGCACTAGATCCAACCTGACTCACTCCTGGTACTTGGTGTGCATGGCCCAGTCATGTGACATTCTGATGTTTTGCTGTTCACTATTTACCTCTTGTGTTTGTGTTGTTCTATTGCTTGCAAACTGGGCAGAGTGGCCTACACTGGTTTAGATTCCTCCTCATAAATTCTTTCTAGCACAAAGTCTGCATCATCCCAAGGAGACCTCACCTGTCATGGATTTGCACAGCATGCACTGATCTCTGTTCTCTGCCCGGCTGCACCTATCCACCTCCTCCAGAGCTCCACTGGTCATCTGGCCATCTTTGAGATTATCTTCTGCTCATAATTTGCTCTGCTCCCAATATTTGTGAATACTGCCAGTTCAGAACTAATTCAGAGGCTGAATTTGCTAATTAGTTGAGGGTCATTGGAGAAGGTCAGAAAGAAACATATGTCCTTTCCTCCATCCTGGTTCTGCCCCCTCCCTCAGAAATTCCAAATAAGAGAACTCTGAAATACCACTACACAAATTTGAGATTGTCTAAAATGACAAGAAAAGATAATGATGAATGTTGGAGGGGATTGTATAATGGCTGTGCTACCTCCCTGGAGGGCCTCAGGATCAGTCAGTCAGGATCAATCAAAGTTCTTGGTATTTAGGGGGAGAAGTGAAGGAGGACGACAAGCTGCCACACAACTTGCCAAAGATGTATCTCGGATCCTGGAGTCAGGAGTCCCCAGCCTCTCTCTTCCTTGTCCTGTAACCCATTATCCTGACCTCTCTCCCTTAGCCCTCCAAGCTTTGCCTAGGATTACGTCACCACCAAACATTAAGCAAGTGCCAATCATGAGGACAGTCATCACATTACCATTTCATCTAAATATATGCTTAGTTAATTGTATAAAGAGCTAAATTTAAATATTCTTTAGGGTTACTTATGACTCCCCCTTACTTTTGTTTTTGGAGGTGTGTCTTGATGTCTATGTTTCTCCTTTCTACTATTGCCTCTCCTTGAGGATTAAAGGGTATGCCAGTGGTGTGTAAAACCTGACACTGTGCACAAAAGTGTGCAAAATGTTTAGAAGTATATGTAGGCCATTATCTGTTTTTATTTTTTGTGGCACATCCATAATTTCACAGGCTTGTAAAAGGAATTCAGTGACAACTCGGGCTGTCTCTTTTGCTGCTGGTATTGCAAATGTGAATCCTAAAAAGGTGTCTACCACAACATGAATAAAAGATAGACGACCAAAAGATTTATAATGGGTCACATCCATTTGCCAGGTTTCATTGGGTCTCAAATCATTAGGCTTCTTCTTTGGAGGGAGCAAAGGAGCATGGAAAGGAAGGCAAGCTGTACAGGCTTTTACTATGCTCCTAAGTTCCTCTTTTGTTATCATAAATTGCAAACATAATGCTTGAACAGCCTGATGATATTTAGAATGAGATTCTTGAGCTGCCTGAAATAAAGGAGTATTGGCTAACATGGTTAGAAGGCTATCTGCCTTTGAAATACCATGAAAAAGAGGACCCGAAAGCAAGAAATAAATTATATCTGGAGGCTTTCTCACTTGCTCTTGAAGTTCCTTAAAGAACTGATATATATATTAGAAGGTACAAATTTTATTTGGGGTGTGGCAATTCTTTGTACCACATCTACTGAATAGGCTAAATCAGATATTATATTAAAATATCTTGGATAATAAGTAAGAGTTAAAATTATTGCATACAATTCATTTTGCTGAGTAGACTGAAAAGGAGTTCTGACTATTCTATTTATACTTAAGTCATGAGAGTATATAGCAGAAATGTTATGTTTGGATGCATCTGTAAAGATAGTTCTTTCTTTAAGAGAAACCTTAGGAACGTTTTCTTCAAGAATCCATTGCCAATTATGTAATAGTCTGGTTATCTTTAATGGAGACCCATGTGCAAAATTTGGAGCTGTGGCCAATAAAACTTGCCATTCTAAAATGGTGTCACAGCATACATTAATTTGTGCATTGGTATAAAAAGTGTATATCTAGTCTGGTCTTATCCCAGATAATTGTATTGCTCACTTAATGGCCTTTAATAAAATTCTAGCCACAAGTACTAGATAAGGAATAACACTTTTTTCTGGTTGTGTTGGGAAGTTCATCCACTGTATCACACTGTCTCCTTGTTGAAGGACTGCTTTGGGTGCCCCCTTTTGTAGCAAAAACTGATATTTCCAAGAGAAAAATCACATCTTTCAATCACATTGGATAAATCCAGTTCAACTTCTCTCAAAGCCTCTTGATCTTCTTTTGTAAGCTGGCATGGTGATTTTAAAACACTGTCTCCCCGTAAAATGTCATATAATGGTTGTAATTGATTGATAATCAAGCTTAATATGGGATACATCCATTGGATATCTCCTATCAATTTCTGAAAGTCACTTTCTAGTCACTTTATAGCTTTTCTGTTCTAAGAAAAGTTTTGTGTACTGTAAGCACCTTAGGGTATACTACATATCCTAAATATTGAAAAGGAGCGTGTCTTTGATTTTTTTTTTTCTGGAGTTATATGCAATTGGTAGTTCCTTAGTGTTTCTATGGTCTTTTGTAGACATGGTTCTAACATTTGCTCCTCAGGTGCACACCCCAAGAAATCATCCATATAATGCTGGAGTAAGATCAGCAGCAACATACATACATTTGACACATAGTAGGGCTGTTTTTCATTCCCTGTGGTAAAACTGTCCATTCATGTCTTTCATTGGGCTCAGCTAACACTGGGCACTGAAAAAGCAAATATTTTCATATCTTCCTTATCTAGAGTTATGGAATAGAAACAATCCTTATAACCCAAAGAGGCCATTCTCTAGGCAATTGAGTAGGAGATGGAAGTGGCTGAAAAGTTCCCATAGTTTCCATCTGTTCATTTACTTTTCTTAAATCAGCCAACATCCTCCATTTTCCAGATTTCTTTCTTACACCAAATACAGTGATTTACAAGGATTTAGAGAAGGTTGTAAGTGCCCTTGGTCAAGTTGCTTCTGTACTATATCTAATGGGGCCTGAATTTTTTTCTATAATGTTTCTTTTTTGTTTTTTTATTTTAACATTTTATTGACAGAACATATGTCTGGGTAATTTTTTACAATATTATCTCTTGCACTCACTTCTTTTCAGACTTTTCCCTTCCCTCCCTCCACCTCCTCCCCTAGATGGCAATCATTCTTATGTTTGTTAAATATGTTATACTATATCCTAGATACAAGATATGTGTGCAGAACCGAACACTTCTCCTGTTGCACAGGGAGAAATAGATTCAGACGTTAAAAATAACCTGGGAAGAAAAATAAAAATGCAAAAAGTTTACACTCATTTCCCAGTGTTCCTTTTCTGGGTGTTGCTGATTTTGCCCATAATTGATCAATTAGAACTGAATTAGATCTCTTTGTTGAAGAAATCCACTTCCATCAGAATACGTCTTCATATAGTATCATTGTTGAAGTTTATAATGATCTCTTGGTAGTGCTCATTTCACTTAGCATCAGTTCATGAAAGTCTCTCCAAACCTCTCTGTATTCATTCTGCTGGTCATTTCTTACAGAACAATAATATCCCATAACAACATTCATATACCACAATTTACCCAACCATTCTCCAATTGATGGGTATCCATTCAATTTCCAGTTTCTAGACACTACAAAAAGGGCTGTTACAAACATTTTGGCACATAGTATGTGCCCTTTCCCTTCTTTTATTTTTTATTCATGGCCCTTTCCCTTCTTTAGTATTTCTTTGGGATATAAGCCCAGTAATAGCACTGCTGGATCAAAGGGTATTAACAGTTTGATAACTTTTTGGACATAATTCCAGATTGCTCTCCAGTATGGTTAGATTAATTCACACTCCAACAACAATGCATTATTTTTCTTGACATTTTATTATGAAATTATTATGAAATGAATGAGATAACAAAGACAAAAATGTTTGTAATGAGAGAATACATAACATAGTGACTGGAGAATTGGCATCACTCAGGAAGACAATTTTAATTCCTGCTTCTGACACTCACTGACTATGTGATCCTGAACAAGTAATATATCTTAGTGTTCCAAACAACTCTCATTGACTACAAATTACAGAAGTTAAAGCGCTCCAAGTAGATCCTTATCTCAGGAAAATCAATGTACCAAGAGGAGTCCCCTCCAAATAGCAGGGAAAAAAAAAAAAAAAAAACAGATGAAAGGGAGAAACAGAGATCATTAGGAAAATACAACTATGTATATAGAAATATCATTGTTTTGTTGACAAATACATTGCAATTTGTGATCATTTAAAATTCAGGTTATCTTATGATTTAGTTGTTTTAAATTTTAAATATTTTAAATCAGTTTTGTATTTATTTTGTCAAAAGAATATACATTTAAATCCTTGGAACTTTTTCTCTATCTATCTGTGACATGTTAACAATGAGGAAAAGAAATATTATAGAAAGTTATGACACCTCAATGGAAAAAAAAAAGTCATTTAGCACAGTAACTTTGGTACAAGGGTTTTTGTTTGTTTGTTTGTTTTGTTTTGTTTTGTTTTTAATGGTACGCAAAAATTCTTATAATTCCACAAAATAACTGTGTTTTCTATGCTTTATCTTTAGGCTGTCTCTATACTTATGTCATGACAAATGGAAAATCACTAATCTTTCTGTCTCCCCAAATGTTTTATGTCAGCATAATCTTTAGGAAAGGAAATTGGAATTCATAAATTCCAAAGACCGTGGAAAATCCTTTATCAGCATGGCTCCTATTGGGTACAAATGTGTCAATTTCTTAAAAAAATTAACATAACAGATAAAACATACACATATGTGCACATATACACTAAAGTGTTCTATCCAAGGAAGAAAAATCAACAGAACTCAATATTTGAATGCATGCTTCCAATAACAATTTCTGCATTCATCTTGTTATAGTCTTCTTTCTTTTTTCACATTACCATAGTATACCAGTCCTTCAGGCAAAAATTATATTAACTGGCTCACAAAAAATAAACCAGCCTTGATTTCTCAAGGTAAGTCACAATGAGAAAATAGAAAAAGCTTAATTTTCTATACACTGCCCCCAAAACATTACAATATTACTTCAAATATAATTTTTGAATGGCACAATGAAAAAAAGTCAATGAAACAATGCCTTTTCTGACCCAAGAAAACAGGAGGTCAGAAAAAAAGAGGTGCAACATGAGGCTATAAAATAGACCAGAATCCAAGTTTATGGAATATCAGTACTGGGACTAATGCATATGCATGTCTCTGTGTGTATTAGCATGCATATGTGCATGTGTGTGTGTGTGTGTGTGTGTAAAATAAAAGCCATATTTATGGTGGAGGGAGGAAAAAAAGAGAAAAATTTTTAAAAAATAAATTTTCATAATTTTACATTTATATAGAATTGCAAATTGTAATAGATCCACAGTTATATGTGAAATCTGTTCTGTACTGTTATGAAAATTCTTGTTTTATATCAATAATTAAAAATTAAAATGTTACAAAACAAAGAGATTATATAATACCAAAGTATTTTTTCACATTTTATTTTATTATATTAAGTTTATTAATTTTTAATAAACATTGTTTTATGAATCATGTTGGGAGAGAAAAAAATCAGAGCAAAAGGGAAAAAAAGATGGGAGACATTTAAAAAGAAATGTGAAAAAGAAAAGAACATAGCATATGTTGATTTACATTGTCTCTTTTAATTCTTCTTTTGGATGCATATGGGACTTTTTGTCCAAAGTCTATTAGGATCTCTTTAGATCATTGAACTATGAAGAACCAAGCCTTTCATAATTGATCATCACACATTCTTGCTGTTACTGTGTACAGTTTATTCCTGGTTCTGCTTGTTTCACTCAGCATTACTTCACGTAAATCTTTCCAGTTCTTTATAGAATCAGCTTGCTCATGATTTTATATAGAACAATAATATTCCATTACCTTCATGTATCTTAACTTCTTTAGCCCTTTTCCATTTGATTGGTATCCACTCCTTTTCCAGTTCTTTGCTATCACAAAAGGAACTGCTATAAACATTTTTGTACATGTAGACTCTGTACCCTTGTTTATGATTTCCTTGGGATACAATGCAATAATAGCTCTGCTGGCTCACAGGGTGTGCCCAGTTTTATAGCTCTTTGAACCTAGTTTCAGTTTGCTCTCCAGAATGATTGGTTCATTTCATAACTCCACTAACAATGTATCAGTGTCCCAGTTTTCCCACATCCCATCCAAAATTTATCATTCTCTTTTCCTGTCATCTTAGCCAATCTGAAAGTTGTGAGGTAGTACCTAAAAGTGCTTTAATTTGCATTTTTTCTAATTAGTAATGATTCAGAGAATATTTCATGTAACTATGAATGACTTTAATTTTGTCCTCTCAACATTGTCTGTTCATATCCTTTACATTGCCTGTTTGTATCCTTTGACCATTTATCAATTGGGGAATGACTTGTATTTTTATAAATATGAAACCATTCTTTATATATTTTAGAAATAATACCTTTCTCAAAAATACTGCTGTATGGATTTTTTCCAGCTTTATACTTCGCTTTGAATCTTGGTTCTGTTGGTATTGTTTGAGCAAAACCTTTTTAATTTAATGAAAATCAGAATTCTCCATTTTGACTTCATGTTCTCTAGCTTTTCTTTGGTCATAAATTTCTCTCTTCTCCAAAGATCTGATAAGGAAATTGTACCTTGCTCATCTTATTTGTTTGTGGTATAATCCTTTATGTCCAAATCATGTATCCACATTTTGACGTTATTTTGGTATGAGGTGTGAGATGTAGATCTATGTCGAGTTTCTGACATATTATATTGCATTGTTCTACAACTTTTTTTTGTGAAATAGTGTGTTCTTTATTGCAGAAGTTGGAGTTTGGGATTTTTATCAAATACTATATTACTATAGGGCTAAATGATTGTATCATGTTTATCCAATTTCACTGATCTACCACTCTATTTCTTCTTCAGTACAAATAGTATTGATGACTGCTGCTTTGTAATAGGATTTTAGATTTGGTACTGCTAAGCTGACATTTCTTGTATTTTTTTCCCATTCATTCTCTTGATAGATTTTCTAGGATTCTTTAGGTATACCATCACATCATCTGCAAAGAGTGACAGTTATATTTCATCATTGCTTATCCTAATTCTTTAATTTCTTTTTCTTTTCATATTGCTAAAGCCAATATTCCTAGTACAATGTTGAATAATAATGCTGATAATGGTCATTCTTATTTGACCACTTATGTTATTAGGAATGCTTTCAGGTTCTATCTATTGCAAGTATTAATGGCTGTAGGTTTTAGAAAGATAATGCTTAGGGGCAGAGCAAACATGGTGGAGAAGATACACGAAGTTTTTGTAAGCTCCCTCTTTCCCTCATTACTAATTAGTTAAATCAGCCTCAAATAAATAACACTGGACTGATAGAAACCACAAGGATTGGAAGCACAACATACCAGCTGAAGAGAATCTGGAGTTTCAACAGAAAAGGTCGGTTCCCAGGGGAGGAAGAAAAAAGGCCAGCACAGAAAATTAGGTGCTAGCACACTGCGCCAATCAAGCTGGGGAGAACTCTGGGATCAGAGAAGCCACTGAGACAGAAAAATCTGGCACAGGCTGTTAGCTCTTCTCTGGTTATAAAACAGCAGTTCAGAAGAGAAATCAAGCCACTTTAAAATATAAAGCCAGATACTAGAACCACCCCTATCCGGAAGTGACCTAATAGATCTCGGCAAGGCTGTGCAGCCACTTTCTGCTGTCTGGGGCTTCACCTTGGGGTAGTTAAGAGCTTGAAAAGTAGGGACACAGCCTGAGGCAATATCTAATCCACAGAGTGCCAGGCTTGGCTGGAGGCTGTGGAACTCAGCCTCAGAAGTCCCAGAGAAGCAGAACCTTTGAAATAGGGACCACAGTTTCTGGGAAGACACTTCCAATTTGAGTGCAGGGGCTTTTCACATCAGCTGCTGATATCCACGCCCCATGGGACGCATTGACTGGGCTTTTTGTCACCTTTACTGTTCAGTCTTAAACCTCAGAGAAGTCTCTAGGACACACAGTGGGGTCCTTCACTGGGAAACCCTCACAGTGCGGTCGTAATAATCACCTCTAAGGCACTTCCAGGGAGGGGGAGGGGAACTCCCTCCCAGAGCCATCTCTTAGATGAGGCACAGGGGCCGCTGCATCCATCCAGTCTGGGAAGAAGCTGGTAAAGAAATAAGTAAATAAACTTCTTACACCAAGGGCAGACCCCAAAAGATTTTTAAGCATGAGTAAAAAGATAAAGAGAACCATTGATTCCTTCTACACAGAGAAAGAGTGGGTATCCAACCCTGAGAAAGTTAATAGCAGGAATCAGCAGATAACAGACTAAAGGGGAATGATACCTGCCCCCCATCATATAACTCTCTCCTAGAAGAGACTATTAAAAAGTTAATAGAGTTTAAAGAAAAATGGGGAAAGGAAAGAGAAGCTATGATAGAGAATAACAACGTTCTGAAATTTGAATTGGAAAAAATAAAGAATTCACAGGAGAAACAAAATTAGTGAATTAGAAAAGGTTAAAAAATCACAGGAAAGTAGGATTTCTGAATTGGAAAAAGAAAATAATTCTCTAAAAAAAATTAGGGAAATGGAAAAAATTCAATAGAGCAAAATAATTCATTTAAAAACTTAATTGGGCATATACAAAAAGAACTAAAAAATGTAAATGAAGAAAATAACTCATTAAAAATCAGCACAGAAAAATAGAAATGAATAATTCATTGAGAACTCAAGAATCAGTCAAACAAAACAAAAAAAAAGAAAAGAAAAGAAAAGAAAAGAAAAGAAAAGAAAAGAAAAGAAAAGAAAAGAAAAGAAAAGAAAAGAAAAGCTGGAGAATAACATCAAATACTTACTGGGAAAATCTAGAGACCTGGAAAATAGATCTAGGACAGATATTCTGAGGATCACTGGATTTCCCAAAAACTATGACCAAAAAAAAATCCTAGATTCTATTTTACAGGAAATCATCAAAGAGAACTGTCCAGAGATAATAGAAAGAGAAGGTAAAATAGGCATTGAAAGAATTCATCAAACACTTTCTGAAAAAGACCTAAAAAAAAAAAAAAAGAACTCCACGGAATATTGTGGTTAAGCTGCAGAATTACCACACAAAGGAAAAAAATATTACAAGTAGCTAAAAAAAAGCAATTCAAATATCAAGGGACCACAATAAGGGTCACTCAAGATCTGGCTGCCTCAACATTAGAAGATCGAAGGGGCTGGAACCTGATATTCCAAAAGGCAAAAGACCAAGGATTGCAACAAAGAATAAACTACCCAGCTAAGTTTAGCATTTTCTTCCATGAAGAAGATGGTCATTTAATGAAAAAGAGGAATTCCATTTGTTTCTAAGAAAAAAAATAGACTTAAACAAAAAATTTGATCTACATCCACAAGACTGAAGAGAAACAGAAAAAGGTAAAAAGAACTCTTGAGAACTGTATCTCTGTTGTGGATATATAGAAAGTCGACATGGATAATTTGATTTTACTGATATAAAAAAGGGGGGAATAGTAAATGGAAGGAAGTAGTATCAGAAAAAGGGGAAGGAGTGATAAAAAGAGGGAAATTACTACCCAGGAAGAGTCATAGAAAATATACCATATCTGAGGGAATTTAGAGAGGGGGAGAAACATTATTGTGAATCTTACTCTCATCAGAATAGGCTCAAAGAGTAAATAATTGACATATTTGTTTTTCAGAGAATTCTCTCTCACCTCATTAAAAAGGGAAAGAGGAAAAGGGAAAAGGAAAAGGGGAATAAGGGAAGGGACTTGGAAGTAGGGGGAGGGATACTAAAAAGGGAGGGCTGCACACCACAAGTGGAGTCTATAAATTAAATATCGGGGAAGGGGTTCAGGGGGGTCAAGGGGAAAAGCATAATCTGGGGATATAAAGTCAGAATCTTACAATATGTTGTTTACAGGAAAGACACATAAAGCAGGGAGATACATACTGAGTAGAGATAAAAGGTTAGAACAGAATCTATTATGCTTCAGGTAAGGCCAAAAAAGCAGGGGTAGCCATCCTTATCTCAGATCAAGCAAAAGCAGAAGTTGATCTAATTAAAAGAGATAAGGAAGGAAACTATATCCTGCTAAAAGGTAGCATAAACAATGAAGCCATATCAAAACTAAACATATATGCACCAAGTGATATAGCATATAACTTTCTAAAGGAAAAGTTAAGAGAATTGCAAGAAGAAATAGACAGCAGAACTATAATAGTGGGAGATCTCAACCTTGCATTCTCAGATTTAGACAAATCAAATCACAAAGCAAATAAAGAAATTTTAAAAAGTAAATAGAACATTAGAAAAACTAGGTATGATAGACCTTTGGAGAAAACTGAGTGGCAATAGAAAGCAGTTCATGGAACCTATACAAAAAATTGAGCATATATTAGGACATAAAGATCTCAAAATTAAATTCACTAAGGCTGAAATAATAAATGCCTTCTTCTCAGATCAAAATGCAATAAAAGCTACATTCAATAAGAAGTTAGGGGTAAATTGACCAAAAAGTAATTGGAAACTGAATAATCTCATCTTAAAGAATGACTGGGTGAAACAGCAAATTATAGAAACAATTAATAATTTCACCCAAGATAATGACAATGATGAGAAATCATATCAAAATCTGTGGGATGCAGCTAAAGCAGGAATAAGGGGAAATTTTATATATTTAGAAGCTTATTTGAACAAAATAGAGAAAGAGAAGATTAATGAATTGGGCCTGAAACTTAAAAAGCTAGAAAAAGACCAAATTAAAAACCCCCAAGCAAAAATCAAACTAGAAATACAAAAATGAAAAGATAAACCTTTGGTAAATCTGATCAGAAAAAAGAGAGAGGAAAATCACATTGTTAGTCTTAAAAATAAAAGGGGGGATCTTTCCACCAATGAAGAGGAAATTAGAGAAATAATGAGTTATTTGCCCAACTTTATGACAATAAATTTGAAAACTTAAGTGAAATGGATGACTTTGTCCAAAAATATAGGCTTACTAGATTAACAGAGGAGGAAATAAATTGCTTAAATAATCCCATTTTAGAAAAAGAAATAGAATAAATCAACTCCCCAGGACCAGATGGATTTACATGTGAATTCTACCAAATATTTAAATAACAATTAGCCCCAATGTTATATAAACTATTTGAAAAAATAGGGGATGAAGGAGTCCTACCAAAATCTTTTATGACACACACATGGTACTGATACTTAAACCAGGAAGATCGAAATCTGAGAAAGAAAAGTATAGACCAATTTCCTTAATGAATATTGATGCTAAAATTTTAAATAAGATATTAGCAAAAAGAATTCAGAAAATCATCCCCAGTATCATACACTATGATCAAATAGGATTTATACCAGGAATGCAGGGCTGGTTTAATATTAGGAAAACTATTAATATAATTGACCATATTAATAATCAAATTAATAAAAACCGCATGATCATCTCAATAGATGCAGAAAAAGCATTTGATAAAATCCAACATCCACTCCTACTAAAAACACTTGAGAGTATAGGAATAAATGGACTATTCCTTAGAATAAACAGGAGCATATATTTAAGACTGTCAGTAAGCATAATATGCAATAGAAATAAACTGCAACCTTTCCCAGTAAGATCAGGAATGAAACAAGGTTGCCCACTATCACCATTACTATTCAATATAGTACTAGAAACGCTAGCCTCGGCAATAAGAGCCAAGAAAGAGATTCAAGGAATTAGAATAGGAAATGAGGAAATCAAACTATCACTCTTTGCAGATGACTTGATGGTATACTTAGAGAACCCCAAAGACTCTGCTAAAAAACTATTAGAAATAATTCAGAATTTTAGCAAAGTTGCACAAAATCCACATAAATCCTCAGCATTTTTACATATCACCAACAAAATACAACAGCAAGCGATACAAAGAGAAATTCCATTCCAAACAAATGTTAAGAGTATAAAATATTTGGGAATCCATCTACCAAAGAAGTCAGGAATTATTTGAGAAAAATTACGAAGCACTTGCCAGAAAAATAAAGTCAGATTTAAATAATTGGAAAGATATTCAGTGCTCTTGGATAGGCCGTGTGAATATAATAAAGATGACAATACTCCCCAAACTAATCTATTTATTTAGTGCTATACCAATCAGGCTCCCAAGAAACTATTTTAATGACCTAGAAAAAATAACAACAAAATTCATATGGAAGAATAAAAGGTCGAGAATTGCAAGGGAACTATTGAAAAAAAAAGTCAGATGAAGATGATCTAGGTGTACCTGAACTTAAGCTATATTATAGAGCAGAGGTCACCAAAACCATTTGGTATTGGCTAAGAAATAGACCAGTTGATCAGTGGAACAAATTAGGTACAAAGGAGAAAAAAGGGTACATCTATAGCAATCTAGTCTTTGACAAACCCAAAGATACCAACATTAGGGATAAAAATTCATTATTTGAAAAAAACTGTTGGGATACCTGGAAATTAGTATGGCAGAAATTAGATATGTATCCACACTTAACACCATATACCAAGATAAGAGCAAAATGAGTCTATGATTTAGGCATAAAGAATGAGATCATAAATAGATTAGAGGAACAGAGAATAGTCTACTTCTCAGACCTGTGGAGGAAGGAATTTATGACCAGAGGAGAACTAGAGATCATTATTGATCACAAAATAGAAGATTTTGATTACATCAAACTAAAAAGTTTCTATACAAATAATACTAGTGCAAACAAGATTAGAAGGGAAGTAACAAATTGGGAAAATATTTTTACAGTCAAAAGTTCTGATAAAGCTCTCATTTCCACAATATCCAGAGAATTGACCCTAATTTATAAGAAATCAAACCATTCTTCAATTGATAAATGGTCAAAGGATATGAACAGACAATTCTCAGATGATGAAATTGAAATTATATCCACTCACATGAGTGTTCCAAATCACTACTGATCAGAGAAATTCAAATTAAGACAACTCTATAATACCCCTACACACTTGTCAGATTGGCTAAGATGACAGGAACAAATAATGATGAATGTTGGAGGGGATGTGGGAAAACTGGACACTAATACATTGTTTGTGGAGTTGTGAAAGAATCCAGCCATTCTGGAGAGCAATTTGGAACTATGCCCAAAAAGTTATCAAACTGTGCATACCCTTTGATCCAGCATTGCTGCTATTGGGCTTATATCCCAAAGAAATACTGAGAAGGGGAAAGGGACCTGTATGTGCCAAAATGTTTGTGGCAACTCTTTTCATAGTGGCTAGAAACTGGAAGATGAATGGATGTCCATCAATTGGAGAATGGTTGGGTAAATTATGGTATATGAAGGTTATGGAATATTATTGCTCTGTCAGAAATGACCAGCAGGAGGAATACAGAGAGGCTTGGAGAGACATATCAACTGATGCTGAGTGAAATGAATAGAATCAGAAGATCGCTGTGCACTTCAATGTTTTATGAAGATGTATTCTGATTGAAGTGGATATCTTAAACATAAAGAAGATCCAACTCACTTTCAGTTGATCAATGATGGACAGAAACAACTACACCCAGAAAAGGAACACTGGGAAGTGAATGTAAATTGTTAGCAGTACTGTCTATCTACCCAGGTTACTTATACCTTCGGAATCTAATACTTAACATGCAACAAGAAAATTGGATTTACACACATATATTGTATCTAGGTTATACTGTAACACATGTAAAATGTATGGGATTGCCTGTCATCTAGGGGAGGGAGTACAGGGAGGGAGGGCATAATTTGGAAAAATGAATACAAGGATAATGTTATTAAAAAAATTACTCTTGTATGTATACTGTCAAAATTTTATAATTATAAAATAAAAAGGAAATATAATGCTTATTATTTCAACGAAAGCTCCCTTTATCCCAATGTTCTGTAGTGTTTTTTTTTAATAGGAATGGTAGCTCTAATTTCTTAAAAGCTTTTTTCTGCATCTATTGAGATTATTATATGATTTATGTTAGATTTGTTATCGATATGGTCGATAATGGTAATAGATATAGAACCAACTCTGCATTCTTGGTAATAATTTCCTCTTGATCATACTGTATTATATTTCTGATCAATTACTATAATTTCTTTGCTACTATTTTATTTAAAATTTTTGCATCAATATTCATTAGGAAGATTGATTTGTAATTTTCTTTCTCTATTTTGACTCTTCCTAATTTAGCTGTCACTGTCATATTCGTGTCACAAAAGGAATTTGGCAATACTCCTTTACATTTTTTCCAAATAGTTTACATAGTATTTTTATTAATTGTTCTTTAAATGTTGGGTATATTAATTTGTGAATCCATCTGGTTCTAGAGATTTTTTTTTTCATATGGTGTTCATTGATGACTGAATTTCCTTTTCTAAAATGAGATTATTTAAATATTTTATTTTCTCTTCTGTTTTTTATAAATATGTATCCATTTCAGTTAAATTGTCAGACTTGCTGCCATAGACCTGAATAAAATAGTTGCTAATTATTGCTTTAATTTCTTTTTCATTGGTGGTAAGTTCACCTCTTTCATTTTTGATGCTAGTGATTTTGCTTTTTTTCTTTCCCTCACCTGATCAAATTAAGAAAAGATTTATACATTGTGTTAGTTTTCTTTCCCAAAAACCAAATGTTAATTTTGGTTATTACTTCAATAGGTTTTTTATTTTTTATTTTATTAATCTCTTCTTTTATTTCAAAATTATTAATTTTGTAGTTATTTAGGACATTTTAATGTCTTCTTTTTCTAATTTTTAGAGGAATGTCTGATTCATTGATTTCCTTTTTTCTCTGTTTTATTTATATAACTATTTAGAGGTATGAAAATTTTCCCCTAAGAACAGCTTTAGCTACATCACTTAAGATTTTGGTATTTTGTTTCATTATTATCATTTTCTTTTAGGAAATCATGAATTGTTTCTGTGATTGATTTTTTGCCCCTGTATTGGTTATAATTTTATTGCATTATTGTCTGAAAAGGAGGCATTAATTACTTCTGCCTATTTGTATTTCACTGCGAGATTTTTATGCCCTAATACATACTTAATTTTTGTGAAGGTGTCATGTACTGATGAGAAAAAAAAATGTATAGAAGTACAGAGACAAAATGGCTGAAAATAGACATGACTTTCTGTGACCTCCTCTGATCTTCTCTTAAAACAACAGCAGATTAAGCCTATAAACTGGTTTTGGAGTCAAAGAATACACAAATATTTGGAGGTAAACACATTCCCAAAAGAAAATACTTTAGAAGAATTTCACAATAGGTATGTTTCAAATGGATAGGGGAATAAGCCCAAACCATATCCAAGAAAGACCAGGAAAGGAGCTGCCTTGGGGGAGACAGAGTGTTGCAACTACTTTTTCTGATTGCAAGCAGGTGGTTTGGCAGATTTGAAAAAAAAATGTAAATCACTGAGCCCTGGAAAATGCCAGCCCTAGCCATCATTACCCAGCACTAGAAATCAAGCAGCAGAACTGCCCCAGGAAAATTAAAGCAGCTCTCCCTCCTTTGCACTGAACAAACCTCAAGCCTCAAAAATGAATAAAAAACCAAAACCAACTCTCACCATACACAGTTTTTATGGAAAGAGAGAACAGACCTCAAATCCTGAGGTTCCTAAAGACAAATCAGCTTCAGATGAAGTCCCAAAGGGAGACATGAGCTGGTTCCCATTTCACAAGGGTTTCTTGTAAGATCACACAAAGATTCTTAAAAGAGAGTTAGTAGATAAATGGAGAAATGAAATAAGATTATTGCAAGAAGGAATGGAAAAAGCATATAATGCCCTACAAAAGAGATATGAAAAACACCAATTCACTGAAAAAAATTGAAATGGAAAAAGAATGCAATAAACAAAAGTATTCAATTAGTCAATTGCAAAAAGAGCTAAAAAAGGTAAATGAAAAAAATAGTATTGAACAAATGGAAGTGAATGACTCAATAAGACTTCAAGAATAAGGGAAACAAAAACAAAAAACAAAAAAAAAGTTAAAAATAGGAAAAAAATATGAAATACTTACTAGGAAAAACAATTGACCTGGAAAATAGATCTAGGAGACACAGTCTAAGGATTACTGGACTTCCTGAAAGTCATGATGAAAAAAACAAAAACAAAACAAAACAACAACGAAAAAAAACCTAGATATTTCTTACAGGAAAGAAAACTGCCCTGAAATTTTAAAATCATAAGGTAAAATAGCCATAGAAAAAATTCATCAATCACCTCCTGAAAGGGACCCCAAAATTAAAATCTCCCAAAAAAATCTTGGCTAAATATCAGAACTATCACACCAAGGAAAAGTTATTGCAAGCAGCCAGAAAGAAACAATTTAAATAGTAAGTAGACACAATTAGGATTAATCCAGGACCTAGCAGCTTCCACTGTAAATGATCAAACAGCCTGGAATCTGATATTCTAAAAGACAAAAGCAATTTGTATTACAGCCAAGAATAAGCTATCCAGATAATTATCTTTTTCTGCTGTGACCCTGTCTGGTTTATGTATCATCACCAAATCTATGTTATGAAAGCAATTTGACAGATTTCTTTTCCAATTTTCCAAATTGTTTAGAGTATTGGAATTAATTGTTCCTTACATGTTTGGTGGAATTCATTTATAAATCCATCTGACAATAGAGTTTTTTCTAAAGGAGTTCATTAAAAGCTTGTTCAATTTCTTTCTTTCTTTTTATTATAACTTTTTATTTACAAGATATATGCATGAATAATTTTTCATCATTGACAATTGCAAAATATTCTGAAAGGCTAAGAAACTTGGTATGCAGCCAAGAATAACTTAGCCAGTAAAAATGAGCATCCTTTTCCAGGGAAGAAGATAGACATTTAATGAAATAAATGAATTCCATCTATTCTTGATGAAAAAAAAAAAAAACAGATCTACACAAAATGTTTGATCTTCTAATACAGAACTCAAGAGATTTCTAAAAAGGTAAAAAGATCTTGAGAACTATATTTCTGCCATAAAGATATGTAAAGAAGACATGCATAATTTCTCTTAGAAACTAGAAGTGGAAAGGAAATCATATCATAAAAAAGGGTAAAAGTGGTGGTACTACATCTCATGAAGAGGCAAAGGTAACCTATTATATCTGAGAGAAAGAAAGGATGGAGATGAACATAGTGTGTATCAATAGAAATATTTAATTTATGGTAAAACTTCTTCCACTTCCTTGAAAAGTGGGAGAGGAGTAAGCTAAGGGGAAGGGAATACAGAAATTGTGAGGAAAAAAGGTAAAATAGGGGGAGGAAGTTGAAGGTAGGGGAGGGATACTATAAATGGAGGGTTGTGAAAAACAAGTGGTGTTCACAAGTTTAATACTGGGGAGGGGGGTGAGAGGGAAGGAAAGGAGAAAAGCATAAGCAGGGGTTAACAGGATGGCAAGCAATATAGAATTAGTCATTCTAATCATAAATGTGAATGGGGTAAACTCCCCCATAAAGAGGAAACTGTTAGCAGACTAGATTAAAAGCCAGAATCCTACTATTAGTTGTTTACAGTAAACACATCTGAAACAGAGTGAGACATTCAAACTAAAAGTAAAAGGGTGGAGCAGAATCTACTATGCTTCATGTGAAGCCAAAAAAGCAGGGGTAGCCATCTTCATCTCAGATCAAGCATTATATCTTGAATATAATGATAGTGAAGCAGTATCAATATTAAACATATATGCACCAAGTGGTACAGCATCTAAATTCTTAAAAGAGAAACTAAGAGACCTGCAAGAAGAAATAGACAGCAAAACTATAATAGTGGGAGATCTCAATTTTGCACTCCAAGAAATAGATAAATCAAACAACAAAATAAAAAAGAAAGAAGTCAAAGAGGTAAATAGAATACAAGAAAAGTTTGATATGATAGATCGCTAGCATTAGCAAAAGCTAAAGGGAGACAGAATGGAGTAGACTTTCTTCTCAGCAGTTCATGGAATCTATACAAAAATTGATCATATACTAGGATATAAAAACCTCAAAATCAAATGCAATAAGGCAGAAATAGTAAATGCATCCTTCTCAGACCACAATGCAATCAAAATTACATTCAATAAAAAGCCAGGGGAAAATAGAACAAGAAAATTTGTAAATTAAATAATCTCATTCTTTAAATGATTGGGTGAAACAGCAAATCATAGACATAATTAATAACTTCACCCAAGAAAATGACAATAATAAGACATCATACCAAAATGTATGGGATACAGCCAAAGCAGTAATAAGGGGAAGTTTTATATCTCTAGAGGCCTACTTGCATAAAATAGAGAAAGAGAAGGTCAATGAATGGAGCTTACAACTAAAAATGCTAGAAAAGAAACAAATTAAAAAACTCCCAGGCAAACACAAAACTTGAAATTCTAAAAATAAAAGGTGAGATTAATAAAATTGAAAGTAAAAAAAAAACAAAAAACAAAAAACAAACTATTGAATTAATTAATAAATATAAGAGTTGGTTCTATGACAAAAAAAAAAAAAATAGACAAACCCTTAGTAAATTTGATTAAAAAAAAGGAAAGAGAAAAAGCAAATTGTTAGTCTTGAAAATGAAAAGGGAGGGACTTCTGGCCAAGAAGGCAGTGTGGAGGCAGACAGCTGCTTGAGCTCCTCGTTTTCTCTCAGAACTGACTTCATGATATGCCTCGGAGTTCATGCTTGACAGAGAAAGAAACCCACAAATAATCACCAAGAGACGACATCCTTGAAATTCTCCAGAAAAGGTCTGTGTTTGTTCGGGGGAGGGTCAATCAGACTGGGTGCAGAATAAGGGCAGGCAAGCTGGAGTGAGACAGGCAGCTCACACAGCTCAGACCTCTGGGGGAGGGGTATGATTTCTGCCGTTTCTTCGAAAAAGGCTTTTACCCCAGTGTGGATACTCTGTCTTGGCAGCAAGCCAGGAGCAGCAGAGAGGGTGTCAAACACCAGAGGTGAAGAACAAAACCCCGGAAAGCTAGCGTATCCTGGGACCCAGCCATCCCCAATCCCCACCTGGACTGACTCAGCACATTCTCAGAGCCTCAGAGCCCAGACTCAGTGCAGGCCTCGCTATCCTGTTAGTGCCTCTCTGCTGCCCCCCCCCCCAGTCTGTAGAGGAAGCCCATTAATACCATCCAGCCCCATCCCCCCAAAAACAGACCAATTGTTTCTCCTGTCAATTTGTATTTTTCCATTCCCGCTCTGACAAAATGAGCAAAAAATTCAAAAGGGCTCTAACTATTGATAGCTTCTGTATGGAGAGAGAGCCGACTTCAAACACTGAGGAGACTAAAAACAGACTGTCCCCAGAGGAATCCCCTAAGGGGGATATGAGTTGCTTCTCAATACAAAAGAATAGCATAGAGGAAATCAAAAAGGCTTTCACAAGAGAGCTAGAAGAGAAATGGTAAGCTTGGCAAGAGAGCTTGGAGAAGTCATCCCACACATTTAAGGACAGAGTGGATAAAGAAATCAAATCATTGAAAAACAAAATTAGTGAATTGGAAAAGGTAAACAACTACAAGGAAAACAGGATTAGTGAGCGGGAAAAAGAAAACAGCTGTCTAAAAAATAAAATGGATAAAATGGAAAAAAATCCCATAAAAGACAAAAATTCAATTGGACAATTACAAAAAGATATAAAAAAGTGAGGGAAGAAAATACATCATTGAAAATTAGACTCGAACAAGTAGAAATGAATGAATCAAGGAGAAATTAAGAGGTAGTCAAGCAAAACCAGAGCAATGAAACAATTGAAAAGAATGTCAAGTACCTTATTAAAAGACAACAGACCTGGAAAACAGATCCAGGAGAGACAATTTGAGAATAATCAGACTCCCTGAAAAATGGGAGGAAAAAAAGAGCTTGGACACTATTTTCCAGGAAATTATCAAAAGGAACTACACAGACATTTTGGAAACAGAGGGTAAAATAGACATTAAAAAAATTCATCAATCACCTACTGAAAGGGACCCTAAAATCAAAACACCAAGAAATATAGTGGCCAAGTTCAAGGACCATCAGACAAAGGATAAAATACTGGAAGCTGCTAGAAAAAAGCAATTAAGATATGGAGGAGCCACAATAAAGATAACCCAGGATCTAGCAGGATCCACATTAAAAGAACGCAGGGCCTGGAACATGATATTCCGAAAGGCTAAGGAACTTGGTATGCAGCCAAGAATAACTTACCCAGCAAAAATGAGCATCCTTTTCCAGGGAAGAAGATGGACATTTAACGAAACAAATGAATTCCATCTATTCTTGATGAAAAAACCAGAACTACATAAAAGGTTTGATCTTCAAATACAGAACTCAAGAGATTTCTAAAAAGGAAAAAAGAAATCTTGAGAACTATATTTCTGCCATAAAAATATGTAAAGAACATATGTACAATTTGTCCTGGAAACTAGAGGTGGAAAGGAAATTATATCATAAAAAAAGTGTAAAGCAGTGGTACTACATCTCATGAACAGGCAAAGGTAACCTATTATATCTGAGAGAAAGAAAGGAGGGAGATGAACATAGTGCATATCCATAGTCTTATTCGATTTATGGGGAAACTTCTTCCACTTCATTGAAAAGTGAGAAGGAAGGAGTAAGCTAAGGGGAAGGGAATACAGAAATTGTGAGGAGAAGGGGTAAAATAAGGGAAGTAACTTTAAGGTGGGGGAGGGATACTAAAAAGGGAGGGCTGTGAAAAGCAAGTGATGTTTACAAGTTTAATACTGGGTAGAGGGATAAGAGGGAAGGAAAGGACAAAAGCATAAGCAGGGGTTAACAGGATGGCAAGCAATATAGAATTAGTCATTCTAACCATAAATGTGAATGGGGTAAACTCCCTCATAAAGAGGAAGCACTTAGCAGATTGGATTAAAAGTCAGAATCCCACTATATGTTGTTTACAGGAAACACACCTGAAACAGGGTGAGACATTCAAACTAAAAGTAAAAGGGTGGAGCAGAATCTACTATGCTTCACGTAAAACCAAAAAAGCAGGAGTAGCCATCCTTATCTCATATCAAGCAAAAACAAAAATTGATCTAATTAAAAGAGATAAGGAAGGGCATTATATCCTGCTAAAGGGCAGCATCAATAATGAAGCAGTATCAATATTAAACATATATGCACCAAGTGGTATAGCATCTAAATTCTTAAAAGAGAAATTAAGAGAGCTGCAAGAGGAAATAGATAGCAAAACTATAATAGTGGGATATCTCAACCTTGCACTCTCAGAAGTAGGTAAATCAAACCACAAAATAAATAAGAAAGAAGTGAAAGAGGTAAATAGAATACAAGAAAAGTTTGATATGATAGATCTTTGGCTAAAGCTAATGGAGAGAGAAATGAGTATACCTTCTTCTCAGCAGTTCATGGAACCTATACAAAAATATACTAGGACATATACTAGGACATAAAAACCTCAAAATCAAATGCAGTAAGGCAGAAATAGTAAATGCATCCTTTTCAGACCACAATGCAATCAAAATTACATTTAATAAAAAGCCAGGTGAAAATAGACCAAAAAATAATTGGAAATTAAATAATCTTATAGTAAAGAATGATTGGGTAAAACAGCAAATCATAGACATAATTAATAACTTCACCCAAGAAAATGACAATAATGAGACATCATACCAAAGTGTGTGGGATACAGCCAAAGCAGTAATAAGGGGAAGCTTTATATCTCTACAAGCCTATGTGCATAAAATAGAGAAAGAGAGGGCCAACGAATTGGGCTTACAACTAAAATTGCTAGAAAAGGAAAAAATTAAAAGCCCCCAGACAAACACAAAACATGAAATTCTAAAAATAAAAGGTGAGATTAATAAAATTGAAAGTAAAAAGTCTACTGAATAAATTAATAAAACTAAGATTTGGTTCTATGAAAAAACCAACAAAATAGATAAACCCTTAGTAAACCTGATTAAAAAAAGGAAAGAGAAAAAGCAAATTGTTAGTCTTGAAAATGAAAAGGGAGAACTCACCACTAATGAAGAGGAAATTAGAACAATAGTTAGGAGCTACTTTGCTCAACTTTATGCCAATAAATTCGATAACTTAAATGAAATGGAAGAGTACCTTCAAAAAGATAGCTTGCCCAGATTAACAGAAGAAGAAATAGTCTAAATAGTCCCATCTCAGAAAAAGAAATAGAACAAGCTATTAACCAACTCCCTAAGAAAACATACACAGGACCAGATGGATTTACATGTGAATTCTACCAAACATTTAAAGAACAACTAACTCCAATGCTATATAAACTATTTGAAAAAATAGGGATGGAAGGAGTCCTACAAAATTCCTTTTATGACACAGACATGGTACTTATACCTAAATCAGGTAGGCTGAAAACTGAGAAAGAAAACTATAGACCAATTTCCTTAATGAATATTGATGCTAAAATATTAAATAAGATATTAGCAAAAACACTTCAGAAAATCATCCCCAGGATGATACACTATGATCAAGTAGGATTTATACCAGCAATGCAGGGCTGGTTTAATATTAAGAAAACTATTAGTATAATTGACCATATTAATAATCAAATTAGTAAAAACCATATGATCTTCTCAATAGATGCAGAAAAAGCATTTGATAAAATCCAACATCCATTCCTACTAAAAAGGCTTGAGAGTATAGGAATAAATGGACTATTCCTTAAAATAATAATGAGCATATATTTAAAACCGTCAGTAAACATCATATGTAAGGGTGATAAACTAGAAACTTTCCCTGTAAGATCAGGAGTGAAACAAGGTTGCCCACTATCACCATTACTATTCAGTATAGTACTAGAAATGTTAGCCTTGGCAATAAGATATGAGAAAGAGATTCAAGGAAGTAGAATAGGAAATGAGGAAATCAAACTATCACTCTTTGCAGATGACATGATGGTATATTTAGAGAACCCCAAAGACTGCTAAAAAGCTATTAGAAATAATTCAGAACTTTAGCAAAGTTGAAGGATACAAAATAAATCCACATAAATCCTCAGCATTTTTATACATTATCAACACAATCCATCAGCAGGAGATACAAAGAGAAATTCCATTCAAAATAACGGTTGATAGTATAAAATATTTGGGAATATATCTACCAAAGGAAAGTCAGGAATTATATGAGCAAAACTACAAAACACTTGGCACAAAAATAAACTCAGGTTTAAATAATTGGAAAGGCATTACGTGCTCTTAGATCAGGCCAGCGAATATAATTAAGATGACAATACTCCCTAAACTAATCTTTTAATTTAGTGCTATGCCAATCATACTCCCAAGAAACTATTTTAATGACCTAGAAAAAATAACAACAGAATTCATATGGAACAACAAAAGGTCGAGAATTTCAAGGGAAGTAATGAAAAAAAAAATTAAATGTAGGTGGTCTAGCTGTACCTGATCTAGAACTATATTATAAAGCAACAGTCACCAAAACCATTTGGTATTGGCTAAGAAATAGACTAGTTGATCAGTGGCATAGATTAGGTTCACAGGGCAAGATAGTGAATAAAAATAGCAATCTAGTGTTTGACAAATCCAATGATCCCAACTTTTGGGATAAAAATTCATTTTTTGAGAAAAATTGCTGGGAAAACTGGAAATTTGTATGGCAGAAACTAGGCATGGACCCACATTTAACACCACATGCTAAGATAAGATCAAAATGTGTCCAAGATTTAGGCATAAAGAACAAAATCATAAATAAATTGGAGGAACATGGGATTGTTTACCTCTCAGACTTATGGAAGAGGAAGGAGTTTGTGTCCAAGGGAGAACTAGAGACCATTATTTATCACAAAATAGAACATTTTGATTACACCAAATTAAAAAGTTTCTGCACAAACAAAACTAATGCAAACAAGATTAGAAGGGAAGTAACAAATTGGGAAAACATTTTTACAGTTAAAAGCCTCATCTCCAAAATATACAATGGTCAAAGGATATGAACAGACAATTTTCAGATGATGAAATTGAAACTATTTCCACTCATATGAAAGAGTGTTCCAAATCACTATTGATCAGAGAACTGCAAATTAAGACAACTCTGAGGGGCTGTGGGAAAACTTTGACACTGATGCATTGTTGGTGGAGTTGTGAAAGGATCCAACCATTCTGGAGAGCAATCTGGAATTATGCACAAAAAGGTATCAAAATGTGCATACCCTTTACCCAGCAGTGCTATTACTGAGCTTATATCCCAAGGAAATACTAAAGAAGGGAAAGGGACCTGTATGTGCCAAAATGTTTGTGGCAGCCCTTTTTGTAGTGGCTAGAAACTGGACAATGAATGGATGTCCATCAATTGGAGAATGGGTAGGTAAATTATGGTATATGAATGCTTTGGAATATTATTTTTTTGTAAGAAATGACCAACAGGAGGAATCCAGAGAGGCTTGGAGAGACATCAACTGATGCTCCGTGAAACAAGCGGAACTAGGGGATCATTATACACTTCAACAATGATACTGTATGAGGATGTATTCTGATGGAAGTGTATATCTTCAACATAGAGGACAGCTAATCCAATTCCAATTGATCAGTGAAGGACAGAATCAGCTACATCCAGGAAAGGAACACTGGGAAATGAGTATAAACTGTGAGCACTGTTTTGTTTGGTTTTGTTTTGTTTTTCTTCCCAGATTATTTTTAGCTTCTGAATATAATTCTTCCTTTGCAACAACAACAACAGCAAAATTCGGTTCTGCACATATATATTGTACCTAGGATATACTATAAGATATTTAATATGTATGGGAATGCCTGCCATCTATGGGAGGGGGTGAAGGGAAGGAGGGGGAAAATTTGGAACAGAAGGGAGTACAACGGATAATGTTGTAAAAAAAATTACCTATGAATATGTACTGACAAAGAAAATGTTATAATTATAAAAATTAATTTAAAAAATTAAAAAAAAAAGAAAATGAAAAGGGAGAGCTCACCACTAATGAAGAGGAAATTAGAACAATAGTTAGGAGCTACTTTGCTCAACTTTATGCCAATAAAATTTGATAACTTAAATGAAATGGAAAAATACCTTCAAAAAATAGCTTGCCCAGATTAACTAAGAAGAAGTAAATAGTCTAAATAGTCTTAATAGTCTAAATTTCAGAAAAAGAAATAGAACAAGCTATTAACCAACTCCCTAAGAAAACATACCCAGGACCAGATGGATTTACATGTGAATTCTACCAAACATTTAAAGAACAACTAACTCCAGTGCTACATAAACTATTTTAAAAATAGGGATTGAAGGAGTCCTACCAAATTCCTTTTATGACACAGACATGGTACTGATACCTAAATCAGGTAGGCTGAAAACTGAGAAAGAAAACTATAGACCAACCTCCCTAATGAATATTGGTGCTAAAATCTTAAATAAAATATTAGCAAATAGACTTCAGAAAATCATCCGCAGGATAATAAATCATAATGAAGTAGGTTTTATACCAGGAATGCAGGGCTGGTTTAATATTAGGAAAAGTATTAGCATAATCGATTATTTCAATAACCAAATTAACAAAAAACATATGATCATCTCAATAGATGCAGAAAAAGTATAAAATCCAACATCCATTCCTACTAAAAACACTTGAGAGTATAGTAATAAATACATTATTCCCTAAAATATTCAGGAGCATATATTTAAAACCATCAGTAAACATCATATGTAATGGAGATAAACTGGAATCTTTCCTTGTAAGATCAGTAGTGAAACAAGGTTGCCACTATCACCATTACTATTCAATATAGTACTAGAAATGCTAGCCTCGGCAATAAGAGATGAGAAAGAGATTCAAGGAATTAGAATAGGTAATGAAGAAATCAAACTCTAACCCTTTGCAGATGATATAATGGTATACTTAGAGAACCCAAAAGACTCTGCTAAAAAGCTATAAGAAATAATTCAGAACTTTAGAAAAGTTGCAAGATACAAAATAAATCCACATAAATCCTCAGTATTTTTATACATTACCCAACACAGTCCAATAGCAAGAGATAAAAAGAGAAATTCCTTTCAAAATAATGGTTGATAGTATAAAATATTTGGGAATTTATCTACCAAAGGAAAGACAGGAATTATATGAGCAAAATTACAAAATACTTGCCACAAAAATAAAGTCAGATTTAAATAATTGGAAAGACATTAAGTGCTCTTGGATAGGGCTAGCGAATATAATCCAGATGATAATACTCCCTAAACTAATCTTTTTATTTAGTGCTATGCCAATCATACTCCCAAGAAACTATTTTAATGACCTAGAAAAAATAACCACAAAATTCATATGGAAGAACAAAAGCTTGAGAATTTTAAGAGAAGTAATGAAAAAAAAAATCAAATGAAGGTGAAGGTTCCTGATCTAGAACTGTATTATAAATCAGCAGTCACCAAAACCATTTGCTATTGGCTAAGAAATAGACTAGTTGATCAGTGAAATAGGTTAGGTTCACAGGGCAAGATAGTGAATAAAAATAGCAATTTAGTGTTTGACAAAGCCAAAGATCCCAACTTTTTGGGATAAGAATTCAGTATTTGACAAAAACTGCTAGGAAAACTGGAAAATAGTATGGTAGAAATTAGGCATGGACCCACACTTAACACCACATACTAAGATAAGATTAAAATGGGTCCATGATTTAGGCATAAAGAATGAGTTCATAAATAAATTAAAGGAACTTAGGATAGTTTACCTCTCAAACTTGTGGAGTTGGAAGGAATTTGTGACCAAAAGAGAACTAGAGATCATTATTGATCACAAAATATGCCATTTTGATTACATCAAATTAAAAAAGCTTTTGTACAAACAAAACTAATGCAAACAAGGTTAGAAGGGAAGTAACAAACTGGGAAAACATTTTTATAATTAAAGGTTCTGATAAAGGCCTCATCTCCAAAATATACAGAGAATTGACTCTAATTTATAAGAAATCAAGCCATTCTCCAACTGATAAAATGTCAAAGGATATGAACAGACAATTTTCATATGATGAAATTGAAACTATATCCACCCATATGACAGAGTGTTCCAAATCACTTTTAATCAGAGAAATGCAAATTAGGACAATTCTGAGATACCACTACACACCTGTCAGATTAGCTAAGATGACAGGAACAAATCATAATGAATGTTGCAGGGGATGTGGGAAAACTTGGACCCTGATGGGTTGGTGGAGTTGTGAAAGAATCCAACCACTCTGGAGAGCAATCTGGAATTATGCCCAAAAAGTTATCAAACTGTGCATACCCTTTGATCCAGCAGTGCTACTACTGGCCTTATTTCCCAAGGAAATACTAAAGAAGGGAAAGGGACCTGTATATGCCAAAATGTTTGTGGTAGACCTTTTTGTAGTGGCTAGAAACTGGAAAATGAATGGATATCCTTCAATTAGAGAATGGTTGGGTAAATTATGGTATATGAATATTATGGAATATTATTGTTCTGTAAGAAATGACCTACAGGATGAATACAGAGAGGCTTGGAGAGACTTACATCAACTGATGCTGAATGAAATGAGCAGAACTAGGAGATCATTATACATTTCAATAACAATACTATATGAGGATATATTCTGATGGAAGTGGATCTCTTCAACATAGAGAAGATGTAATCCAATTCCAATTGATCCATGATGGACAGAATCAGCTACACCCAGAGAAGGAACACTGGGAAATGAGTGTAAACTGTCAGTATTTTTTGTTTTTCTCTTCAGGTTATTTTTACCTTCTTAATCCAATTCTTTCTTTGCAACAACAATAACAACAAAATTCGGTTCTGAACATATATATATTTTACCTAGTATATACCATAACATATTTAATATGCATGGGAATGTCTGCCATTTAGGGGAGGAGGTGGAGGGAAGGAGGGGAAAAATTCGGAACCGAAGGGAGTATTAGAGATAATGTTGTAAAAAAAAATACCTATGCATATGTACTGTCAAAAAATGTTATAATTATAAAATTAATAAAAATAAATTTAAAAAAAGATAGAAGGTCTTTCTTTTTATCTGGATCATCATGGTTAGGAAGGAGGGGTAGTTTTGCAGGATTGAGAGAATAATTAGAAACAGAAGCCGAGCAATTCTGTGAAATTGAGGAAGGACAATTAAGGAATCTGAGTCAGGACAATAAAAGAGAACTGTGGCACCACAATTTAAACCATTAATTTAAAATTTAAGTACTGAAACTGAAGCTTAAATATTTTGTTTCCATATTAAGAAATCAAGTCTCATTAAAAGCACTCTATTTTTGGTAAATATTGAAGGCAAAAGAAAAAAGTGAAACAAAGGCTAAAAATAATAGTGTGGAACCAATGAACTTAAACTTGGATAGTGGAGGACAGAAGGACCTAGCACATATGAAATCACAAAGAACTAGACTCGACTCAATGAGCAACAACATTACAACACAATAAAGTAAGTAACAAGTGCATTCAAAATGAATCCTCTCTTTACCTAACTGAAAAATATTTTATTTCCTTAAAAATTCTTATTCAGGTTTAAAAATGTCACTCAATGGTATAGGATAGAACACTACATGTGAGTAAAGAAGTTAACCGTATAACCTAATCCCTGGCTCTTACTGGTTGTATGTTTATCTAAAAGGTATTTAACATCATAGAATCTGTTTCTTGATATATAAATGAGAAGTATAACTACAGTAATTGTATCACAAAGTTGTTCTGCTTTTAAATAACATAATTGATGTAGATTATTTTGAAAACTTTAAAGTGCTATGTAAATGTCACATATTGTCAATGTATTTGCCTACAAAGTGTTGTCTCTAAAGCTTCCTGAATTTATACAAATGCATTTTCAGTCTAACATGACATATCATCTCAATGTTTCTTTCTTTAATCACTAACCCTCTATTTCAGGCTACCCCATGAAGCCAAGAACCATGAATCTTACAGTAGCTCATTTTATTTCTCTAATCGTTAGTGTATATTCAGAAACTCAGGAACCAGTGGTTTATTTCTCTTATAGTTACATTTAACTCAATGACGGGCACATTCATTTATTCCTGAATTTTCACAAACCCACAGACCTCCCCAGATGAACACTACACTGCAAGATACAGGGGACCATATACACATGTAAACTAAAAGTTAAAGCAATTCTCTTCCCCTCCTAAACTTCAGATGACTTTTAACAATGTGATCATAATTAGAACTTTAAATTACCAAGAGCTTCTGCATATTCCCCATGGGTTTGCATTGTATCTGCCTAAAACAGCTCAGCATTGTTCTTGGGAAACTTCAATTTCTCTCCATAGTTCTTCAACAGGCATTTTTAACACAAATTGACTCTGAAAAAGAAAGCTTCAGCAGATGTGAAAAGGAGCTTTACCTATAATTATAAGTCAAACAATCAAAATAATACTAATTGTGCTAATTTGAGGAATGTACCTATTTACATGATGTTATTAAAATTTAAGGGATCTTGATAAGGTCAAAAGAAAGAAAAAAAGAAAAAAAAACAAAGAAAGATGGTAAGAAAGATGAAAAGAAAGACTGACAATTACTTTATCCCTCGGTCAAGTCATAATAATATGTTTTATTTTATTTTATTTTATTATTTTTAAGGAGTATGAGGCAAACACCTATTTTTCATTTTAAAATCATGTCAGAGAAATATATATATATATATATATACATATATATGTATGTGAATATACATATATATGTATACATAAAACATAATTCATGTGTAAATTATAATATATGTATGTGTACATTAGACATAGATTATGTATATTTATATAGATAGATTTTAAGGAAATTTGAGGTCTGTTTACTTCAGTGTCATCAAATTGTATCAGATTTTCATGCTTATCTATATTTTATTATCTTTACTTCTTACAGCATAAAAATATTCAACCCAGAGACAGATAGCAGAGAGACAGTGACAGAGACAGAGACAGGGATTACAAAAGTCAGTAAAAAACCTTGTTGACCAATCTCACCACAAAGAAGAGCAATTTGTAGCATTAGTTTCAATTTTCATTGAATTGTTTAAGCTTTTCATACTTATTTGTTCTCAATATTTTCTTCACTTCTTATAGTAATATTTGATTACATTTGCATACTATGATTTGTTTAGTGATTTTCCAACCAATGGACATTTTTTTTTCTTCCTTATTCTTTTCTACAACATGAATACTAGTATAAATGCTTATTTGCATGTGTGTCTTTAAAAACTCAGTTGTCTCTTTGGTGTATAGTCATGATGTTCTTGCTAAATATTTAAAAACAAATAGTTCTCTATACCTACCCCCAAAATTTACACAAGATATTTTTAAATTTTATTTTTATTAATAAAATATTTTCCATCAGTTTTTTTTTTTTATGTTTAGAGAATTGATAAAAGCATAAATGCAGCCTAAAATGTAATGTTTGAAGACTTGGATGTTCACACTGAAATTTTAACAGATAATTTTCCTGAAGTGTAGGAAATGGCTCATCACACTTCTGGATATATTTCTAGTTTCATATTTCTGCACATTTTAGTCACTTTATTTTTGTAATTCTAAATTGGTTTCCAAAATATTTGTACCAATTTTCAGCTTTATCAACAATACATTTGTGTGCCTGTTAATTCTACAATATCTCAAATACTGACTTTCAGTCATATTTTGTTATCTTTGCCAATATGACAATTCATATTATAATGGATCTTTATAATTTTAATGTGATTTTTCCCATACAAATGTCTAACATGTATAGACATTTCACAGAAGACTCACAGAGAGAAATGATAAGCAAAATACTTGGGAAAACAAGAACATAAAGGCAGAAATATTCCTTGCATCCTTATATCCCTCATATTCTCCTTAAGTTTTTCCCTTAAAAATTATCTTACTTATCTATTCACTTGGTCTGAGTGTTGAAAGAAAGGAAAGAAAGAGCGATAGAGAAACACAGAAAGATATAGAGATAAGAATGAGATACAAGGAGAGAGACACACACAGAGAGACAGAAAGACTGACATACAGACAACAAAGACAGACAGAGACACAGAGAAAAATAGACAAATAGATACATAGAAAAGCAGATAGGCAAAGAGAGACAAACACCAAATATTATGTATTATAGATATATAAGATTTTGTTCAGTACCTAGTTTGAGCCCCATTATTTTCTAGTTTTCTTAACACTCTTCATCAAATACTGAGTTATTATCCCAAAGTCTTGAACCTTTGGGTTTATCAAATATTATGTCACTATAATCATTGACTACTGTGTCTTGTGACTACTGATTCACTACTCTACTTCTTAGCGCGAATCAGATAGTTTTGATGATTACAGGTTAAAATATAGTTTGTTTATAGATGATCTTACTTGTAGTTTTTTTCTTTAATTACTTTGATATTCTTGACTTTTATTTCAGATGAATTTTATTATTTTTTAGCTCTATTAATCATTTCTCTCAATGAAATCTTAATGTACTGACCAAAATCTTATACCATATAACAAGATAAGGTCAAAATGGGTAGATGACTTCAACATAAAGGGTGACACCATTCAAAGTTTAGAAGAGTAGTTTGCATGTCAGATCTATAGGGAAGGAAAGAATTCATGACCAAAAAAGAGTTAGGGAATAATAAAAAATAAATGTAAAATAATTTTGATTGTATTGAGCTAATCATTTTTTACCATCAAAACCAATGCAATCAAGATCAGAAGAAATGTAGAAAACTGAGGAACAACCTTTATAGCAAGTTTCTCTGATAAAGGTTTCATACCTCAAAAACAGGGAAAATTAAATCAAATTTGTAAGAAAACAACTCATTCCTCAATTAATAAATAGTCAAATTATATAAACATGAACTTTATAGATGAAGAAATCAAAGCTATCTATAGACATGTGAAGAAGGGATATATGTTGGAAATGAGAGAAGTAAGATGTTAAAGGAATTAATAAGTCATGAGGAAGACAAATTATCACTTTTTGCAATTGATATGATGGTATATTTAGCGAACCCTAGAGAGCAACTAAAAACTTTTAAAAACAATTCACAACTTTAGCAAAGTTGCAGGATACAACATAAATCCACACAAATCATCAACATTTTTATATATTGCCAAGAAAATCCAGCAGCAAGAGATATAAAAAGAAATTCCATTCAACAGAACTGTTGATAGTATAAAATATTTGGGAATCTATCTGCCACAGGAATGTCAGGAATTATGCAAACACAGCTATGAAAAACTTTCTACACAAAGTAATACATAATCAGTTGGAAACATATCAAGTGCTCATGAGTAGGCCTAGCCAAAATGTAATAAAAATGAAAATATTACCTCAATTAATCTACTTATTGATGCCATATTGTAATTTTCTGTTGTCTCTAGATTGTGATCGTTCTCTGGGAGCAGATTTCTTTTATGTAAATCCTTTTTTCTGGGAGCAGGTTTCTTGGGGGGCTTCTGGAGGCAGCCTTGGCTTTAGTTCTTGTCAGAATGTCTCCAGCTAGCTTCAGTCTCTAGCTCCCTCTGAATCCAAAGCCTCCAGCCAGCACAAAGGTAGATGTGGGAATCAATCAGACTCTGCCTCCAAGAGTGTGTGATTCTGGGTTCCCAGAAGTCAATCCTAGTTGTAAATCTCCCAGAAACTCCTTTTAAAGGTGTGAATTAAAAGTGTAAACTCTGAGCTAAAGAATTGTTAAGTACGGACTTACCATCTAGTAATAATCCTAACATTTCCCCTTTCTTTTGATTTAGAATATAGGGTGGTCATGACCTTGAAACAGGTATACATAAATCCATCAATATGGAGATATTCCATATAATTACATAAATTACATAAATACATAGTATCATAACATATGCTAGAAGTGATGTAACAAATAACATGATCAAATAATCATAAATTGAGAATTTATACATGTCCATAAGTCCTAGAAATAGTCCAAAAGGAATCTATTGTCCATTAGTTCATATGCCAGGAATCTAATATTTCCTGCAAGTTTTAAAGTCCTGCAATAAATAGTCTCATCAACAATTTTTCATCTCAAGGAATCCAATGATCCTTGCTGGTTTTCAAGTCCTTTTACAGTCTTATCTTGTGTTAGGGAATCCAATGATTCCTGCAGATTTTGTTCTTAGGTCTTCTTTGTTTCCAGATTTTTCTCTTTTTCTGTCTCTCTTTGAAGGACAAGGTGAATATGACTCATTGGCATCCATCTGATTCCTTCTCCATCTGAAGAAATACAAGCAAGCCCTCTCCCCCAAGCAGTTAACCTAAGTGGTCCCTTCCATTCACCACTTTCTAAATCTCTTCTCATCATCTGGCAATTACATTGGAGCAGTTTGCACTGGACACTGCCCTGTTGGTTTAAAAGGGCTATATTCTGCCCAAGTGCAACCCATTTCTGCTATCTGATTGCTTTTTGGCTGACTGATCAGGTAATCCCTTTCTGCCATGTGATTTCTTTTCTGCTGGTTGATCAAATCAGAGTCCTGACCTTCTAAAGGCTCCCTGGGTGTAACCTTAGCTCCCATCATGCCCCACCTCCGCCTCTTATTTCCCTGGGTCAATCTACATTCAGAGGCCCAGTGGAAGCCCTTGTGACATTTTGGACATGGAGTTTTAGGTCTTCTCTCACCCTGTCTTCTCACTCTATCTCCATATCTACACTGAGCTCTTAGATGTCCTATTTTTCCACATTGAAAACATTGATGAGTTTCTCTAGAAGTCCTTTGCCAGGAGGGACCTTGTCTTTCCATGTTCAGCATGGTCTGAGTATAATAAGTATTTGTGCCCACTGTGGCACAGCATCTTATAATCTCCTCTAAAGGAGCATCTTTGTCTAGTCCCCATATAATTCTTTTGCAAAGCTCATTGGCATTTTCTATAGCCAAATGTCTGGTTATTACTTCAGTAGCTGCATTTTTTCCAATGATTCTTTTGACAGCAGTTTGCACACGTCCCACAAAATCCACTAAAAGGTTCATTGGTACCTTGCTCTATTTTTGTGAAGGCTTCCCCGGATCTTTCTGTCTGGGGAGGGAACCCCAAGCTTTTATTGCAGCATTAGAAATTTGCTCATACACTGTTATGGGATAATAAATCTGTTCTGAATTCTCTCCATACTGACCTTCACCTGCTAGTTGGTCAAAAGTGAATTGTGTGTTAACTTCTGTTTCCCTATTCCCTATATACTCTGAAAGCCACAACAAGTTTTGTCCAGGTTCTAGACATGTCCTTGCTATGGATTTCCAATCATTCAGGGTTAGGACTTCATAAGACAAGTTATCTTGTAACATTTTAACATAAAAGGATGTAGCCCCATAAATAGTGCAACCTTTCTTCAGATCCTTAATTTTATTAAAATCAAAAGGAATGTATCTACTTTTATTTTTGACCTAAAGAGTCAATCTCTTCAATCACAGGATATGCATCTATAAAATCACTTGCATCCTGTCCATCTTTCTTAGCCTTAATCAATGCTTTTTCTAATCTTGTTATAGGCTGCTTCACAGGTGATTCTGTTTGTGTTTCTGTTTCTTCCCCTCTTCCTTCTTCCTCCACCCCTGAAGGGTTAATTGAGGGAGGAGATGGGAAATGCTCCTGTTGCTCAGAATTGCACTTACCTCCATTGTTATCTGATTCATCCTTGTTACCTAATTTAGTTGATACCTCCCCCTTTTGCTCCTTCTTCTTTTGCCTTATTCTATAGCTTATTTATATACTTTCCTAAAGCCAGTTGAATTATATTGTATTGTATATTTGGAGTGTGTCTTTGGAAATTGAGTTAGGTTCATTTTTATTGTATTATTGGCAATATTCCTTTCCTACTAATTTCCATTCTTCTAGATCCAATTCTTTTTCCAGAGAAAAACGGGGACATATGACTTGCAGTTTTTAAAAGTTCAGTGATCTCCTCCAAAATTATAATCAATCCTTGGGTTTTCATAATCTTGATAATGCTCTCTAAACATTTTCCTTGAACAGAAACAGAAGGCTGTTTTCTAAAAATTTGTCCCGTTTCGCTGAAATTCTTCTTTAGCTCTTTAACAAAGTTTCCTTGTTACTCACCCTTTTTTCTGGATCAGAGAGACGTTTCCACTGAGATCTGGATAGGAGGCTTTTCCACTGGAATCAGGATCTTGTCTGCCCCATGCTGGGTGCCAAAATGTAATGTTCTGTTGTCTCTAGATTGTGATCATCCTCTGGGAGCAGATTTCTTTTATGTAAATCCTTTTCTCTGGGAGTGGGTTTCTTGGGGGGCTTCTGGAGGCAGCCTTGGTTTTAGTTCCTGTCAGAATGTCTCCAGCTAGCTTCGGTCTCTAGCTCCCTCTGAATCCAAAGCCTCCAGCCAGCACAAAGGTAGACGTGGGAATCAATCAGACTCTGCCTCCAAGAGTGTGTAATTCTGGGTTCCCAGAAGTCAATCCTAGTTGTACATTTCCCGGAAGTCCATGAGCAGGCTTTTCCTTTAGACTTGTGAATCTGCTGGACTTGTGAATCTATGGAAAGTCTTCTCCTTGACCCAATCCAGACTGATCCTTGCCAGACTCAATGTTGGTTCCTTATATCCTCCCAGAGAATGGGCTTGTGGGTACTCCTTACATAACCAATGAGCTAGCTCTTTTAAAGGTGTTAACTCCTTTAAAGGTGTAAACTCCTTTTAAAGGTGTGAACTAAAGGTGTGAACTCTGAGCTAGAGAATTGTTAAATACCAACTTACCACCTCGTAACAATCCTAACATCATATCAATCAAATTGCCAAAAAAAATATTTTACAGATCTAGAAGTAATATTAACAAAGTTTATCTGGAAGAACAAAAGGTCAAGAATTTCAAGGGAATTAATGAAAAATAATTCTAATGAATGTGGCCTAGCTATGACAGATTTAAAACTATATTATAAAGCAGTGGTCATCAAACATTTGGTAGTAGCTAAGAAATAGAGCAGTTGATCAGCAGAATAGGTTAGGATCAGAGGACAAAATAGGAAATAACTATAACAACCTCGTGTTTGACAAACCCAGAGACCCCAGCTTTTGGGATAAGAACTCACTATTTTACAAAAACTTCTGGAAAAATGGGAAACTAGTAAGGAAGAAATTAAAGCTCAAATCACTACTAACACCACATACCAAGATAAGATCTAAATAGGTACATGATTTAGATGTTAAAAAGTCATATTATAAGCAAATTAGAAGAACACAGAATTGTTTATCTCTCAGATCTGTGGAGAAGGAACGAATTTGTGACCAAAGAAGAACTAGAATGTATAGTAGAACATCAGATATTAAGTTAAAAAGTTTTTGTACAAACAAAACTAATTGCAGACAAAATCATAAAGGAAGCAATACATTGGGAAATATTTTTTTTTTACATTTAAGGGTTTTAAAAAAGGCCTCATTTCCAAAATTTTATTTAAAAAATGACTCAAAGTTATAAGAATTCAAGCCATTTTCCAATTGATAAATTGTCAAAGGATATGAACAGATAATTTTCAGATGAAGAAATTAAGATCATGTCTAATTACATAAAAATATGTTCTTAATAATTATTGTTCAGGGAAATTCAAATTGAGATAATTCTGAGACACAACTATACACATCTGAGATTGGCAAAGATGACAGGAAACAATAATGACCAAAATTGGATGGGATGTGGGAAACCTGGGACACTAATACATTGTTGGTGGGCCTGTGAACAGATCCAGCCAATCTGGAGAGCACTTTGGAACTATTTTGAAAAGGTTATCAAACTGTGTATACTCTTTGACCCAGCATTGTTTTTATTGGGTCTATTCTAAAAAGATATTAAAGGAGGAAAGGGACCCACATGGGCAAAAAATGTTTGTAGCAGCCCTTTTCATGACAAGAAACTAGAAACTGAGTGATTGTCCATTAGTTGGAGAATAGCTGAATAAATTATAGTATATGATTGTTATGAAATATTATTGTTTCATAACAAATGATCAGTAGGATGATTTTAGAACAGGCTTGAGAGACTTACAGGACTTGATGCTAAGTAAAATGAATAGAATGAGGAGATCATTGTACATGACAACATCAAATTTATGTAACAATCAATTCTGATGAACTTGACTTTTTCTAACAATGACAATATTGATAACAGTTCCAGTGATCTTGTGATTAAGAGAGCCATCTAGCCCTAGAGAGAGGACTGTAAATACTGAATGTGGATCACAATGTAACATTCTCACTCTTTTTGTTGTTGATTGCATTTTGATTTTTTTTTACTTATTTACTTTATTTATTGATATGATTTTTCTTGTGCAGAAAGAGAACTGTATAAATATGCATATATTGGAATTAACATGTATTTTAACATGTTTAACATGTATCAGATTGCTTGCCATCTAGGGGAGTAGGTAGGGGGAAGGAGGAAAACATCTGAAACATAAAGCTATGCAATGAACAATGTTGTCAAATTATCCATGCATATGTTTTGAAAATAAAAAAGATTTAATTTAAAAATACATTAAAAAAGAGAGAGAGAGAATGGGATCCAAAGTCAGGGACTCTAAAATATGTGAGGAATGAAAAACATTCCAATGAAGTACAATACATTGAAGTACATTACAATGAAGGACAATAAAGATAAGTCTTGTAGGCAGGTAAAAAGGAGCCAGGTGATGAAGGACTTTGATTGCCAGGTAAAAGAATTAATATTAATAAATGTTAATATAATTGATAATGTTATTGTGTTATTGTTGATTGAAATATTAATTCAGAATTGAGCTGAATTGAGGAAATAATGTATTATATTAATTTTTTATTATTTTAATAAGTGTTATATAGTAAATTTTTTAAAATTGCATCATGGTCTATAATTTTCTTTCTCTGTTTTGACCCTACTGTATTTTGGAATCAGCACCATATCTGCAACATAAATGTAATTTGGTAGGACCACTTCCCTCTTTTTCCAAATAGTTTGTATAGTATTGGAATTAATTTTTCCTTTAAATGTTTGGTACAATTCATATGTAACTCCATCTGACCCTGTAGAATTTTCCTTAGGGAGTTGATTAATACCTTGTTCAATTTATTTTTTTCTAAAATGTGACTATTTTAATAATTTATTTCCTCTTCTGTTAATCTGGGCAAACTATATTTTTATACATATTCCTCCATTTTACTTAGATAATCAGATCTATTGAAATATAATTGGAAAATATCTCTTAATTATTGCTCTAATTTCCTCTTCATTGTTGAAAATTTCTCCTTTTTCATTTTAGAGACTAATAATGTGATTTTCTTCTTTCTTTTTTTTAATGAAATTACTTAAAGGATTATCTTTTTCTCTGGTTTTTCATAAAACCAATGCTTAATTTTGTTTATAAATTTAATAGTTTTATTACTTTCAATGTTATTAATCTTCCATTTTATTTTCAAAATGTCAAATTTGGTATTTAATTGTTTTTTTCTAGGTTTTTTTGTTGTTGCATTCTAATTCAGTGATATTCTCTATCTCTATTTTATGCAAATAAGCATCTAAAGATATAAAACTTCTTCTAAGAACTGCTTTGGCTGCATTCTATAAATTTTGGTATGATGTCTTATTATGTCATTCTCTTGGATATTTCACCCACTCATTCTTTAGTATTAGATTAGTTTCCCATTAATTTTTGGTTTATTTTCCCCTGGCCTCTTATTGCAGTTAATTTTCATTTTATCATAATCTGAAAAAACATATTTACTAATTCTAATTTTCTGCATTTGATTTCTAGGTTTTTATGTCCTAAAATATGGTCCATTTTTATACTGCCTTCAATGTACTGCCAAAAAAGTATATTCCTTTCTGTCTTCATTCAGTTTTCTCCAAAGTTCCATCATACCTAACTTTTCTAGAATTCTATTTACCTCCTTAACTTCTTTCTTACTTATTTTGTGGGTTTATTTATCTAATTCTGAGAGAGCAAGGTTGAGATCCTCCACAGTAAATTTTTGCTGTCTAATTCTTCTTGAATTTTCTTAACTTCTCCTTTACTAATCTGAATGCTATAACACTTAGTGCTTATATGCTTATAGCACTACATTATCTGTGGATCCTTTAACAAAATGTAATTTCTTTATCTCTTTTCATTAGATTGTTTTTTGTTTTTGCTTGGTCTGAAATCAGGATTGCTACCCCTGTTTTTTGTTTTTGTTTTTGTGTTTTTTTTTAAACTTCAGGTAAAACATGATTGATTCTATTTCAGCCTTTTACCTTTAATGTCAATTTATCCCTCTGTTTTAAATGTATTTATTGTAAACAATATATTATAGGATTCTGGCTTTCCTTGCTGCCTTGGTAAGATTCTATTGAGTTTTGTATTTGAAGATCAGATTTTCTGTTCAGCACTGATCTAATCATCACAAATGAATGAAATTTCACCTGTTTCATTGAATGTCCATGTTTTTCCCTCAAAAACCATGCTTTATTTTGGATTTATAATGGATTCTAGGCTACAATCCAACTTCTTTGTCACACTTCAGTCCCTTCTGTCCTAGGTCCTGGATAACCCTGCTTGTGGCTCCTCAATATTCGAATTGTTTCTTTCTGGCTGGTTGAAATATTTTCTCCTTGATCTGATAATTCTGAAATTTAGTTACAATGTTGCTTAGAGTTTTGATTTTGGTGTCTCTTTCAGCAGGTGACTGGTGAATTCTTCCAATTGCTATTTTATCCTCTGCTTAAAAGACATTAAGGCAGTTTGCATGGATGATTCCTTGAAAGATGATGTCTAGCATCTTTTTTCATCATGATTTTCAGGAAATCCAATAATTCTTAGAGTGTCTCTTCTAGATCTATTTTCTAGGTCAATTGTTTCTCCAATGAGATATTTTACTTTTTCTTTGATTTTTTTCATTTTTTTTGTTTTTGTTTGTCTGTTTCATGAAGTCCTATTGAGCCACTCACTTGCATTTCTTGAATTATAATTTTAATGTTTTAAATTTTCCTAGATTGTGGGATTTATTTTATTATTATTATTATTATTATAAATTTTTATTTTTTAAATATGTCACCCATTTATTATATCCCTTTTCCACTACTTATGGAACAAAACTCAAAACAAAGACAAAAATAAAAACAAACAAAATGCAAAGAACAAAACACATATAATAAATACACATAGTCCAGCAAAATAAATTCTCATGTAAGCCATGCCCCAAATTGCAGATTTCCTGAATTTTAAGACCATCACCTTTCTGGCAATAGCCAGGTGATATGGTTTATCTTCATTATTTTGGACTTGAAGTTTATTACTTTAATTGCCAGGTTTCTAAAATCTTTCAAAATAGATTTCTCTCTAGTGTTGTTATCATTGGATAATTGTTTCCCTAATCCTGCTTGCTTCATCTTGCATTATATTATAGAGGTGTTGTCAGTTTACAAAGCTTTCATTTTTTTAGGATGTAGTTAATACTGACATTCGTTTTTTTATCATTATTATAGCTTTTTATTTACAAGATCTATGCATTGATATTTTTTCAGCGTTAACCCTTGCAAAACCTTCTGTTCCAACTTTTCTTCTCCTTCCCTCTACCCTCTCCCACAGATGGCAGGTATACCAATACATGTTAAATGTGTTAAAGTATATGTTAAATACAATATGTGTATACATTACAATATATGTATACATATCCATACAGTTATTTTGCTGCACAAGAAAAATCGGATTAGTTTCTTTTTCAAATCTATTTTAAGGAATTTTCTCCAGGAAATTTCTCTTTCTTTTTTGTTCTTTTACAAACTCTCCTGCAAAGTATTCATTTGTTTTCCTCATTTTTCTTCTAACTCTCTTTTATTATCCTTTTTGAATTATTTCCAAGAGAACTTTGTGAGATGGGAACCACCATATCATCCTTTAGGGCTTCATTTGGAGTTGATTTGCCTGTAGCATCAGGATTTGAAGTCTCTTCTCTATAAAAATCTTTCTCCATAAAAGCTATTTATGATCTTTTTGCTTTTTTTGCTCGTTGTTTTAAATTTTGAATTCTGCTCTTAAGGCAATGGAGAAATTGTCTCAAGCTTCCTTTACATGGATAGTGTTTTTAGGCTGCCCAGGGACAGTGCTGCTGGCTTCCTTCCCTTGTTTGGTGAGCATGGTTAAGTTCAGCATTATTCTGGGTTTCAGAGTCTCAGTATTTATCTTTTGTATTTGCATTGAATGTCTCATAATCATTCAGCCAATTCACTGACAAATATTTGTGGGTTCTGTCATTCCAAAAGCAGTTCAGAGTCTTGATCTGATATTGATATGAGAGACACCAGGAAGAAGTCAGTTAAACACCTATTTTTCTTTGTGATCTTGTTTTTGTCCCTTCTTTGATGATGTATTGAAGGATATTATCTAGGATCTTTTTTCATCATCATTTTCAGGTAGTATAATTCTTAGGTTGTTTCTCCTGGATCTGTTTTCCAGGTCAGTTGTTTTTCTTATGGGGTATTTTGTATTTTTGTTTCTTTTTTTTCCTTTTATTTGACTGATTCTTGGGGTGTCATTGAGTCATTCACTTCCATTTGTTCATTTCTACCTGTTAGTGAATTATTGGCTTCAATTAGCTTTTTTATCTTTTTTTGAATTTGGCCTATTGAACTTTTAAATGAGTTGTTTTGTTCATTATATATATTTTTCCTTTTCACAAATTCTGTTTTTTTAAGGAGTTGTTTTCTTTTTTCCATTTGGTCAAATCTATTTTGTAAGGAATTGCATTTTTTTCCATTTTATTAAATCTATTTTTAAGATATTTTCTTTATATAATTTATGTGTTTTCTTTTCCAAACTCACCTGCAAAGTTCTCATTTTCTTTTCGCATTTTTGTTCTAACTCTATCTTAAGATTCTTTCTGAATTCTTCTTAGAGATGTTTTTGAGATGGGGAACAACCCTTAGGGGCTTCATCTTGAAACATTTTGGTTTAGTGTCCCAGGGTTTCTAGTCTGTTATTTCCTGTCCCCATGTAAACTACCTATAGTCAAAGATTTTTCTTTCTTTCTTTTTTTTTCTTCTTGCTTTTTTGCTCATTTTTAAATGTTGAGTCCTCCTCTTAGAGGAAAGATGAGACTGTCCCAAGCTTCCTCTATAGCTGACAATGGCTTCAAACTATCCTGCAGTTGGTGCTGCTGCCTTCCTTACCATCTTGGGTAGGCTTGACTAAGTCCTGCATCTTTCTGAGGTACCAGGACTCACTATTTGCCTTTTGTAGTTATGTTGGATGTCTCATAGCTAATCTGCTTTTGAACCAGGACAGATTAGCCAATGTTGCTGTATTTTGGCTAAAAGCCTCCCAGTACATTCTCCAGAGAGGAGATGACTCCATCCAGTCTGTCTGCTACCCTCCCCCATTCTCCAGGCCCAATTGAGAAAGACATTTCCTTAAGTTCTTCCAAAATACCTTCTGCTGGATATCTGTTAAATTTGGCAAATTTGCAAATATACCTGCTTGAAATCAGGACAGAGTAGCCAAAGCTAGAATTTCTAATACAATATTGAATAGTAATGGTGATAGTGAGCAACCTTGTTTCACTCCTGATCTTATTTGGAATGGTTCCAGTTTATCCCCATTGCATCTGATGCTTACTGATGGTTTCAAATAGATGCTACTGATTATTTTAAGGAAAAGTCCATTTATTTCTGTTCTCTCAAGTGTTTGTAATAGGAATGGATTTTGTATTTTTTCAAATGCTTTTTCTGCATCTATTGAGATGATCATGTGATTTTTGTTAATTTGATTATTAATATGGCCAATTATACTAATAGTTTTCCTAATATTAAACCAGCCCTGCATTCCTGGTATAAATCCTACTTTATTATGATGTATTATCCTGGGGGTGATTTTCTGAAGTCTATTTGCTAATATCTTATTTAAGATTTTAGCATCAATATTCATTAAGGAAATTGGTCTATAGTTTTTTTTCTCAGTTTTCAACCTACCTGGTTTGGGTATCAGTACCATGTCTGTGTCATAAAAGGAATTTGTAGGACTCCTTCATTCCTTATTTTTTTCAAATAGTTTATATAACATTGGGGCTAATTGTTCTTTAAATGTTTGATATAATTCACAGGTAAATCCATCTGGTCCTGGAGATTTTTTCTTAGGGAGTTAATTAATAGCTTGTTCTATTTCTTTTTCTGAAATGGGAATATTTAAGCAATTTAGTTCTTCCTCTGTTAATCTGGGAAGCCTATATTTTTGGAGGTAGTCATATATTTCACTTAGGTTATGAAATTTATTGGCATAAAGTTGGGCAAAGTAACTCCTTATTATTACTCTAATTTCCTCTTCATTTGGTGGAAAGTTCCCCCTTTTCATTTTTAAGACTAACAATTTGATTTTCCTCTTTACTTTTTCTAATCAGATTTACCAAAAGTTTATCCATTTTATTGGGTTTTTTCATAAAACCAACTCATTTTTATTTATAAATTCAATAGTTTTTTTGTTTTGTTTTTACTTTCAGCATTATTAATTTCTCCTTTTTATTTTAGAAATTTAAGTTTAGTATTTGATTGGGGGTTTTTAATTTGGTCTTTTTCTAGCTTTTTAAGTTGCAAGTCCAATTCATTGATCTTCTCTTTCTCTATTTTATTCAAGTAATCCTCTAAAGATATAAAATTTCCCCTTATTACTGTTTTAGCTGAACCCCACAGATTTTGGTATGATGTCTCATCATTGTCATTATCTTGAGTGAAATTATTAATTGTGTCTATAATTTGCTGTTTCAAACAATCATTCTTTAAGATGAGATTATTTAGTTTCCAAGTACTATTTGGTCAATTTAACCCTAACTTCTTTTTGAATGTAGTTTTTATTGCATTGTGATCTGAAAAGAAAGCATTTACTATGTCTGCCTGCCTGCATTTTGTTTTGAGGTCTTTATGTCCTAATATATGGTCAATTTTTGTATAGGTTTGATGAACTGCTGTGAATAAAGTATACTCCTTTCTGTCACCATTCAGTTTTCTCCAAATGTCTATCATACCTAATTTTTCTAATATTCTATTTACCTTTTTAATTTCTTTCTTAGTTGTTTTGTGATTTGATTTATCTAATTGTGAGGGTGCAAGATTGAGATCTCCCACTATTATGGTTTTGCTGTCTATTTCTTCTTGCAGCTCTCTTAACTTCTCCTTTAGGAAGTTAGATGTGATAGCACTTGATGCATATATGTTTAGTATTGATATTGCTTCATAATCTATGCTACCCTTTAGCAGGATATAGTTTCCTTCCTTATCTCTTTTAATTATATCAATTTTTGCTTTTGCTTGATCTGAGAAAAAATTGGCTATCCCTGATTTTTGACTTCACCTGAAGCAAAATAGATTCTGCTCCAGACTTTTAACTTTATTCTGTATGTAGCTCCTTGCTTTAAATGTGTTTCCTATAAACAACATATTGTAAGGTTGTGACTTTTGCTCCAGTGTGCTATCTGCCTCTGCTTTAGGGGAGAGTTCATTCCATTCACATTTACAGTTAAAGTTACTAATTTTGTATTTCCTGCCATTGTATTATCCGTAGATTATGTTTTTTTTTCCCTTGTTTCCCCTCACCCCCTTCCCCAGTATTAAATTTATGGGCCCCACTTGTGTCATGCAGCTCTCCCTCTTTAGGATCCCTCCCTCTTCCCTTTAAATCCCTTCCCCTTTCTTATACCCTTCCCTTATTACTCTTTCCTTTTTCCCTTTTCCCTTTCCACATTTTAATGAGGTGAGAGTGAATTCTCTGTAAAACAAATATGTCCATTATTTTCTCTTTGAGCCAACTCTGATGAGAGTAAGATTCACAGTGTTCCTCTCCCTCTCTAAAATCCCCCAGACATGATAGGTTTCCTTTGCCTCTATATGGGATGTAGTTTCCCTCTTAATATCTCCCCTTTTCCCTTTTTCTGACACTATCCTTCTTTTCCATTTCTACTTCCCTTTCTATGTATATCCAAAACAGAAATACAGTTCTCAAGAGTTCCTTTTACCTTTTTCTGCTTCTCTTGAGTCCCGTGGTTGGAGATTGATTTTTTTGTTTACATATTTTTTTTTCTCCTTAGAAACAAATGGAATTCATCTGTTTCACTAAATGTCCATCTTCTTCCATGGAATGAAATTCTCACCTTAGCTGGGTAGTTCTTTTGCCCTTCAGAATATCAGATTTCAGGCCCTTCGATCCTTTAATATGGAGGCAGCCAGATCTTGAATGACCCTTATTGTGGTATCTCAGTATTTGAATTTTTTCCTAGCTGCTTGCATATGTTTTTCTTTATTCTGATTGTTCTGAAATTTTGCCACAACATTCCCTGGAGTTTTTTGTTTTGTTTTGTTTTGTTTTGTTTTGTTTTTTGTTTTGTTTTGTTTTGTTTTGTTTTTGTTGTTGTTGTTTTGTTTTGTTTTTCAGAAGGTGTGCATGAATTCTTTCAATGACTATTTTACCTTTTGGTTCTATTACATCTGGGCAGTTCTCTTTGATGATTTCCTATAAAATAGTATCTAGGCTCTTTTTTCCGTCATAATTTTGAGGAAGCCCAATAATTCTCAGATTATATCTCCTAGATCTATTTTACAGGTCTGTTGTTTTTCCAAGTAGGTATTTAATGTTTCTTTCTAATTTTTCATTTTTTTTATTTTGCTTGACTGATTCTTGGTGTCTCAATGAATCATTCATTTCTATTTGTCCAGTTCTGATTTTTAATGAGTTATTTTCTTCATTAGTTTTTTTTTACTTCTTTTTGTATATGTCCAATTGAGTTTTTAAATGAGTTGCTTTGTTCTTGGAAATTTTTTTTCCATTTCAGTAATTTTTTTAGTGCATTATTTTCTTTTTCCAGTTCACAAATTCCACTTTCCTGGGAGTTCTTTACCTTTTCCAACTCACAAATTCTGTTTTCCTGCATTTCCTGGGAGTTTTTTTACCTTTTCCAATTCACATTTCAGGAAGTTGTTACTCTCTTGCATAGCTTCTCTTTACTTTCCCCAGTTTTCTTCTAGCTCTCTTTTAAGGTTTTTAATGTCTCTTCTAGTAGAGCCTTTTGTGTTGGGGACAAACAATTGTCTGGAGACTGCTCTTTTTCTCCTCAGGGTTGAAAACCTGCTCTCTTTCTGTATAGAAGCTATAGATCATCCTTTTGATTTTTTTTTACTCATTTTTAAAAATTTGTGGGGTCTGCCTTCAGGGCCAGGAGGTTACCAGCTTCCTCTACAGAACAGGGATAGGTGTATGGACTGCCTGCCAACTGGCTATAAAGAGTGGCCAGGTATGGGAGTGCTCTGGGAAACAGTGACTCAGGCCTGCACAGCTGAGCTGTGAGGGTGCCTTGTGAAGAACTCTGCTGTGCAGATTAATGACTACCCTAAAGCAAGAGAGCAAGCAGTAAAAGTGTCATTTTCCCAAGCCCAAGACAGTTGTGGGGCTGTGGGTATTAGCAGTTCGCCAGTGAATAGTGCCGCAAGGCACTGGAAGTGACTCTGTCCAGGGAAGGACAGTTGAAAATAAGTGGTGTTCAGGATCTAACTACATTTTATCTCAGATACAAATGTGATATATTTGGAATCAGTTGCAGTGACATACTTGGAAATGAACTTTATGGGAATAGTACAATGTAGAATTGAGCTTAATTATCTTTAGTCTTATGTGAAAATGCTCTTCATCACTATTGATTAGAGAAATGCAAATCTATTGCCCTAGGCTGAGCCCCCCAATGTGCATATTAGAGGCTGCCCTGGGCTGCACCTCTCTGCCGTGTAGATTTGCAATTGCCCTGGCCATGCTGCAGAATGGAGCTGCACAGTTGGGCTGGTCTATGCTGATTCACTTTCAGTTTTGAGTGGGTACAGCCAGATCCTATTAGGTTCTGGCATTTTTAGAGTACCCTGTGCCTCTGGCTCTAATCTCTCTGCTGGTCCACTGCTTTGCAATCAAGACAAAGCAGTCAGCCTATGGCAGAGTGGTCTCCACAACTTTTCTAGCCACAGAGGCTACCCTGTCCCTGGTCTGCTCAGGATGCTAGTCTTTTCTATCTCCCTGCTTGTGCTGGTCTGTTCCCATCCCTCAGGACAAACCTCTGGCTCTCTTCCAGATTATTTTCGACTGGTGAGTCATTGTACCTTTAAATTTTGTGAATTTCACCAGCCAAGTGCTATATGAATTCAATAATTGGTAGTGAGGGCATGAGAGGAGCTTAGAAAGTTGTGTGTGCCTTCTCTACCATCTTGGCTCTGCCCCCAGAAATTAATTATGATCAACCTTTTTATGATTCAATTGTAAAATATACTTGTGATTCATTTTCAGTAACTGAGAATTTCTTCAAAAAATAAATTCAGGGCATAAAATATTTTTATTAAATATCTATTGGACTTCTTTAGGTCTCCTTTGACTCCACAAAGCTTTAATTTTAAGTTTATTTTTAATCTTTTGATTAAATTTTGTCACTATATGCAAGCTATTTGAACATGTGTATTTTATATCACTCTCATTTCCTCATATTTCATCTGTGGTATCCATATGCCCTTAATTGTTATCTTTAATAGTTTCTTTTAAATATGGCTGTTTTTTACTAAGGATATGTTTGAAATCCTAAATGCCTCACGCTTTTTGAAATTCAGGTGTGGCATAATAAATCCTATTCTTAGGCCTGGTATTACTTAAGTGTGAATCTTTTATGTTTTGTGTTTTATTTCTTCTAAACAATGCAATCTAAACAATTTCATATATTCTACTCATACCTCCATTTTGTGTGTTAGTCAGTTTTGAGTTGAAACTTTAAAGTTCAAAGTTTGTTGTCATTTCTCTCATGTTTCCTTTGTTGATTTATGTAAACAAAACATTGACTTAATTGTTTTTATTTCTTCCTTTCAGCTTTAGTCAAAGGGATTAAGAATTGCTAAAGACAGTGAGCTAACATTTTGAACTATAAAGTTTAAATTCGAGAAGGAAGTCAGAAAGAAATGAACAGCAACAGCAACAGCAACAAGAGTATCTGACCATTAAAAGGACACAATAGAAAAAAAAAATCAAGACACAAACTCAGAAGAAGACAATGATGTCAAAACAGCTACAATAAAGCCTAAAAACAAAATGCAAATTGAATGTAAGTCAAACAGGAATTCCTTAAAAGTCCAAAATAAATTAAAATCAAATTAGATTAAAAGAATAAAAAGTAGGAAGGAGGAATGAAAGCAAACAAAAAAAAATACATGAAAAAAAATTAAAAGCCCCTTTTCTTTTGTGTAAGTACAACTTTTAGTCCTTTGTTCCTTTTTTTAACTTCCTTTCAGCTTTAACTAAAGAGATTCAAAAAATCTAATCTTGCACATTTTGAAGATTCAGAAAGTTAAATATATCAGCTTTTGTGTCCCAGCATCACAATATCCCAGATACCTAGGAATCCAGTGTTTAAGCATCCTAATACTGATAAGTGGGATTTTGGAATCAATTCATCATGTCAGTGTCGAGGCAGAAGAAACAATTAAAAAATAAGTGGTGTTCAGGATCTAACTATGGTTTAGCTTAGATACAAATGTGATATATTTGGAATCAGTTGCAGTGACATATTTGGAAATGAACTTGATGGGAATAGTACTATGTAGAATTGAGCTTAATTATCTTTATGTCTTATATGAAAATGCTCTAAATCACTATTGATTAGAGAAATACTTAAAACAACTCTGTACTATAACGTCACAACTATGAGATTAGTTAATGTAACAGAAAAGGAAAATTTTAAAAATGTTGTGGAATATATGGAAAAAAATTGAACAGTAATGCATGGTTGGTAGAGTTGTAAATGGATCAAAGCATTCTGGAGAGTAACTATGCCCAAAGGAATATAAAACTGTAAATATCTTTGATCCAACAATACCTCTATTAGTTCTGTATCTCAAAAAATTATAAAAAAGAGAAAAAGGACCCATATGTACAAAAATGTTTATAGCATTTCTTTTTGTAGTGGCAAAGAACTGAAAATTAATGAGATGCACATGAATTAGCAAATTACTTGAACAAATTATGGCATATGAATGTAATGGAAAACTATATTTCTATAAAAATAATAAGTAGACAAATTTTAGAAAAAAACAGGGAACTGATGAACTGATTATAAGTAAATGAAAAAAAAAACAAGGAGAATATTATACATTGTGACAACAGCATTGTGTGATGATCAACTTTAATGGAATTAGCACTTCTAAGCCACATGATCCAAGACAATTCCAACAAAAAGAAACTGAGTTATGTTTAAGCCCACTCTCATCAAAAAATAAGAAACCCTTGATAGTACTCTTGAAATATTTGGGATAGAAGGCATGTTTGTATTTTATTTTCTTATATATATATATATATATATTTAAGTTAATATTTCTTATAATAAATAGCTTATGTAGTTAAATGAAACTGGAGGTTCAATTGCTGAAATTTACCATTTTTTGAGGAGGGGATAATGAGAGGACTCAAGCCAAAGGTATTAGAGCAGAGATACCCTCAAATTCCTAGGTGACCCCTAATATCTTGAGAGAGGAAGATGTACTTATTTGACACTGAGAAAGTGAGATTATAGTGTATTCACTTTATTGATGACTTAAGCTTATACAGGTTTTTTTGAAATTTATTTAACAATTGCTATTTAAAAATACCCATAAGCAACTATCAAGGAAGCAATATCAGTGATAACATTAATAAAGCATTATGGTTAAATGAATATAATTAAATCCTTATCATCTAAAGGTTATATAGAAGGAGAGTGGAAAGGATAGCAGAATGTGTGCAGGAAAAACTCAGCTTCAGCTTACAGGAAATGTGTGTTTCTCTGTGTAAACATGACTCTAAACATAGACTTGATGCCATTATCAATGGCAGCAGACAGTTGTCATGGGAATTTTCACTGAAAGAACAAAAGATGTATTCTTCACTTACCATAATTTTGGTTCATTATACTGCTGTTTAACTCTCATTAAAGTGATAGCTAAATTTATCTTTACAATTTGAAGACAGAACATTTGGAGAATTCATTGGGAGCAAGATTATAAAGCTTTGTGGGGAATAGGAATAATAAGGAAGGGATTGAGGATCATTTATTATCTATAGTACTCATAAAGAGATAACCTGATAGGATTTTGATATGTGATAACTCTGATTTGATAGCAAACCATTTAAAATTAAATTGTTCACTTATGCAGTATAGAATTTCAACAATTTGAAATTTCAACCTCATCTTCTATTAACTTGAAAAAGGTTTTCCAATAATTTTTATGTTAAAAATTTACAAATTGAATCCTTAAAAAGCTCTATAAAGTAAATGCTTCCTTCTATTAAATGGGAATATTATCCAGCTCTAGGGGAAAATTGTATGATTTTAAAGACTATGTCATAATTATTTTTTAATGTGAACAAAAAAGAAATAAATTATTTTATTATATGAATCGGAAGAAATAATAAATTTGGTAAGGCTTTGCTTTTTGATAGCATTTTGTAACATTATGTTGACTCAGGGCAAGTAAATTGGTTAAACAGTCCCATCTTTAAAAAAAAGGAAATAGAACAAACTACTAATCAATTCTGTAAGAAAAAAATCCCCAGTAACAGACGGATTTACTTGTGAATTCTACCAAGCATTTAAAGAACAATTAACTCCAATGCTATATAAACTATTTGCAAAAATAGGGATTGAAAGAGTCCTACCAAATTCATTTTATGACACTGATGCTGTCATTTATATGATGATATACATGACATGATAATGATACCTAAACCAGGTAAGTTGAAAACTGAGAAAGAAAATTATAGACCAATCGTTCTAATGAATATTGATGCTAAAATCTTAAAAAAAATATAATAGCAAAAAGATTACAGAAAAGCATCCACAGGATAAAACCAGGTAGGAATTATACCAGGAATGCAGGGCTGGTTTAATATTAGGAAAACTATTAATATAATTGACCATATTAATAATAAAATTAATAAGAACCATATGATCATCTCAATAGATACAGAAAAATCATTTGATGAAATCCAATATCCATTCCTATTAAAAACAGTTGAGAGTATAGGAATAAATGGACTTTTCCTTAAAATAGTCAGGAGCATATATTTAAAACCATCAATAAGCATCATATGTAATGGGTATAAACTACTGGATCAAAGGATATGGAGTTTGATAACTTTTTGAGCATAGTTCCAAATTGGCTTTTTCCAGAATGGTTTGATGTATTCACAATTACAACAGCAATGTATCAGTGTCCCAGTTTTCCCATATCCCATCCAACATTCTGCATTATCTTTCCCTGTCATTCTAAGCCAATCTGACAGGTGTGTAGTGGTATCTCAGAGTTGTCTTACTTTGCATTTCTCTGATTAATAATGACTTGGAGCATTTTTTCATATGGCTAGAAAGAGTTTCAATTTCTTCATCTAAGAATTGTCTGTTCATATCCTTTGACCATTTATCAATTGGAGAATGGCTTGATTTCTTATAAATTAGAGTCAATGCTCTATATATTTTGGAAATGAGGCCTTTATCAGAACCTTTGATTGTAAAAATGTTTTCCCAGTTTATTATTTCCCTTCTAATCTTATCTGCATTAGTTTTGTTTGTACAAAAAGCTTTTCAATTTGAAATAATCAAAATTTTCTCTTTTGTGATCAATAATTATCTCTAGTTCCTCTGTGGTCATAAATAGCTTCCTCTTCCACAGGTCTGAGAGGTAAACAAGAGATAATGTTTTTTTTTTTTAATTACCCATGCATATGTTCTAATCAATAAAAAGTTATAATAATAAAAAAGGATACATATAAAGCATCCTAGCAAAGTAGGCAAAACCAAAAAAAGCAACAATACAAAAATGGCTACATAGAGCCCATAAGATACAGTACAAGGGGATTTCTCTTTTGTGATCAGTAATGATCTCTATTTCCACTTTGGTCACAAATTCCTTCCTCCTCCACAAGTGTGAGAGGTAAACTATCCTAGGTTCCTCTAATATATTTATGATCTCCTTCTTTATTCCTAAATCATGGACCCATTTTGGTCTTATCTGAGTATGTGGTGTTAAGTGTGGGTCCATGCCTACTTTCTGCCATAATTTCCAGTTTTCCCATCAGTTTTTGTCAAATAATGAATTCTTATCCCAAAAGTTGGGATCTTTGGCTTTGTCAAACACTAAATTGCTATTTTTATTCACTATCTTGCCCTGTGAACCTAACCTATTCCACTGATCAAGTAGTCTATTTATTTTCCAATATCAAATGGTTTTGGTGACTGCTGCTTTATAATATAGTTCTAGATCAGGTACAGCTAGGCCACCTTCATTTACTTTTTTTTTTTTATTACTTCCCTTGAAATTCACAATATTTTGTTCTTCCATATGAATTTTATTGTTATCTTTTCTAGGTCATTAAAATAGTTTCTTGGGAGGTCTGATTAGTATAGCACTAAATAAAGAGATTAGTTTAGGGAGTATTGTCATTTTGTTTATATTAGCTCAACCTAACCAAGAGAACTGAATGTCTTTCCAATTATTTAAATCGGACTTTATTTTTGTGGCAAGTGTTTTGTAGTTTTGCTCATATAATTTCTGACTTTTCTTTGGTAGATGGATTCCCAAATATTTTATACTCTCAACAGTTGTTTTCAATGGAATTTTTCTTTGTATCTCTTGTTGTTGCATTTTGTTGGTGATGTGTAAAAATGCTGAAGATTTATGTGGATTTATTTTGTATCCTGCAACTTTGCTAAAGTTCTGAATTATTTCTAATAGGATTTTAGCAGAGTCTTTGGGGTTCTCTAATATACCATCATATTATCTGAAAACAGTGATAGTTTGATTTCCTCATTACCTACTCTAATTCCTTGAATCTCTTTCTTAGCTCTAATTGCCAAGGCTATACAAATTTAATATACAAAACTGAATAGTAAAGGTGATAGTGGGCAACCTTGTTTCACTCCTGATCTTACTGGGAAAGGTTCCAGTTTATCGCCATTACATATGATGTTTACTGACAGTTTTAAATATATGCTCCTTATCATTTTAAAGAATAGTCAGTTTATTCCTATACTCTCAAATGTTTTTAATAGGAATGGATTTCGTATTTTATCAAATGTTTTTTCTGCCTCTATTGAGATGATCATATGATTTTTGTTAATTTGGTTATTGATATAGTTGATTATGCTAGTAGTTTTCCAAATATTGAACCAGCCCTGCATTTCTGGTATAAATCCCACTTGGGCATAATGTATTATCCTGGGGATGATTTTCTGTCGTCATTTTGCTAATATTTTATTTAAGATTTTAGCATCAATATTCATTAGGGAGATTGGTCTATAATTTTCATTCCCTATTTCCAGCCTACCTGGTTTAGGTATCTGGACCATGTCTGTGTCATAAAAGGAATTTGGTAGGACTCTTCAATCCCTACTTTTTCAGATAATTAATATAGCATTGGAATTAGTTGTTTTTAAATGTTTGGCACAATTCACATGTAAATCCATCTGATTTTTTCTTAGGGAGTTGTTTAATAGCTTGTTCTATTTTTTTTTTTTTTTTTTTTCTGAAATGGGACTATTTAGACGATTCACTTCTTCCTCTGTTAATCTGGCCAAGGTATATTTTTGAAGGTATTCTTCAATTTCAGTTAAGTTATTGAATTTATTGGCATAAAGTTGGGTAAAGTAGCTCCTAACTATTGTTCTAATTTCCTCTTCATTAGTGGTAAGTTCTCCCTTTTCATTTTTAAGACTAACAATTTGCTTTTCCTCTTTCCTTTTTTCAATCAGATTTCCTAAGGTTTTGTTTATTTTGTAATCTTTTTTCATAGAACCAACTCTTAGTTTTATTAATTAATTCAATAGTTTTATTTTTTTTTATACTTTCAATTTTATTAATCTCAGCTTTTATTTTTAGAATTTCAAGTTTTGTGTTTATCTGGGGGTATTGAATTTGTTCCTTTTCTAGCAATTTTAGTTGTAAGCCCAATTCATTGACCTTCTTTTTCTCTATTTTATGCAAGTAGGCCTCTAGAGATATAAAACATCCTCTGATTACCTATTATTGCTTTAGCTGTATCCCACACATTTTGCTATGATGTTTCATTATTATCATTTTCCTGGGTGAAGTTATTAATTATGTCTATGATTTGCTGTTTCACCCAATCATGCTTTAGTACAAGATTATTTAGTTTCCAATTATTTTTTCGTCTATTTTCCCCTGGCTTGTTATTGAATGTAATTTTCATTGCACTGTGGTCTGAAAAGGATACATTTACTATTTCTGCCTTACTGAATTTGATTTTGAGGTTTTTATGTCCTAGTATATCATCAATTTTTGTATAGGTTCCATGAACTGCTGAGAAGAAAGTGTACTCCTTAGTGTTTCCATTTAGCTTTCGCAAAGATCTATCAAATCAAACTTTTCTAGTATTCTATTTACCTCTTTGACTTCTTTCTTATTTATTTTGTGGTTTGATTTATCTAATT